>NC_080377.1:108608091-109305187 GCF_014773155.1 Arachis stenosperma | reverse complement strand
GGCCTTGTGTTCCATTTCCACTGGCAAGTGACATGCCTTTCCATACACAAGCTGGTATGGAGAGGTCCCTATGGCATGCCATCTTTTTGCTTTCTCTTTGTAAATCTTTGCATTCTCGAAAGCATTGAGTCTAAATTCCTCTAGCTCATTTAACTGAAGCAATCATTTTTCTCCAGCTAATTTGGCATCAAGGTTTAGGAATCTGGTTGCCCAATAGGCCTTGTGTTCCAGTTCCACTGGCAAGTGACATGCCTTTCCATACACAAGCTGGTATGGAGAGGTCCCTATGGGGGTCTTGAATGCTGTTCTGTATGCCCACAGAGCATCATCCAAGCTTCTTGCCCAATCCATTCTGCGGTTAATTACAGTCCGTTCCAGGATTCTTTTGAGTTCTCTATTCGAGACTTCAGCTTGCCCATTAGTTTGTGGATGATATGGAGTAGCTACCCTGTGGCTAACTCCATAACGAACCAGAGCAGCATAAAGCTGTTTATTGCAGAAATAAGTGCCCCCATCACTAATTAACACTCTAGGGATACCAAATCTGCTGAAGATGTGTTTCTGGAGGAATTTTAACACTGTTTTAGTGTCATTGGTGGGTGTTGCAATAGCCTCCACCCACTTGGATACATAATCCACTGCTACCAGAATATAAGTGTTTGAGTATGATGGTGGGAAGGGTCCCATGAAGTCAATGCCCCATACATCAAACAACTCAATCTCCAAGTTCCCTTGCTGAGGCATGGCGTAACTGTGAGGTAGATTGCCAGATCTTTGGCAACTGTCACAATTAAGTACATACACTCGGGAGTCTTTATAGAGAGTAGGCCAGTAGAAGCCACTTTGGAGGACTCTTGTGGCTGTTCGCTCACTTCCAAAATGTCCTCCATACTGTGATCCATGGCAGTGCCATAGGATCTTCGTGCTTCTTCCTTAGGCACACATCTACGGATTACTCCGTCTGACAATCTAAAGAGATACGGCTCATCCCAAAGAATACTTTGCATCCGTGATCAGCTTCTTTATTTGCTGTCTACTGTACTCTTTGGGTATAAATCTCACTGCCTTGTAGTTTGCAATGTCTGCAAACCATGGCACTTCCTGGATGGCAAAGAGTTGCTCATCCGGAAAGGTTTTCAGAGATCTCAGTGAGAGGGAGGGATGCCCCTTCTACTGGTTTCTATTCGGGACAGGTGGTCTGCTACCTGATTCTCTGTCCCTTTTCTGTCTCTTATTTCTATATCAAACTCTTGCAGAAGCAACACCCATCTTATAAGTCTGGGTTTTGAATCCTGCTTTGTGAGTAGATATTTAAGAGCAGCATGATCAGTGTACACAATCACCTTTGATCCTACTAAATAGGATCTGAATTTGTCAATGGCGTAAACCACTGCAAGTAGCTCTTTTTCTGTGGTTGTGTAATTCTTCTGAGCGTCATTTAGAACACGACTGGCATAGTAAATGACGTGCAGAAGCTTGTCATGCCTTTGTCCCAACACTGCACCAATGGCATGGTCACTGGCATCACACATTAGTTCAAATGGTAATGCCCAGTTTGGTGCAGAGATGATTGGTGCTGAGACCAATTTAGCTTTCAGGGTCTCAAATGCCTGCAGACACTCTTTATCAAAGATGAATGGCGTGTCAGCAGCTAGCAGGTTGCTTAGAGGCTTGGCGATTTTTGAAAAATCCTTTATAAACCTCCTATAGAATCCTGCATACCCCAGAAAGCTTCTGATTGCCTTAACATTGGTGGGTGGTGGTAATTTTTCAATTACTTCAACTTTAGCTTGATCCACCTCTATTCCCTTGTTCGAGATTTTGTGCCCAAGGACAATTCCTTCAGTCACCATAAAGTGACACTTTTCCCAGTTTAAAACCAGGTTGGTCTCTTGGCATCTCTTTAGAACAAGTGCTAAATGGTTAAGGCAGGAGCTGAATGAGTCTCCAAACATGAAAGTCATCCATGAAGACTTCCAGAAATTTTTCCACCATATCAGAGAAAATTGAGAGCATGCACCTCTGAAAGGTTGCAGGTGCATTGCATAGGCCAAATGGCATCCTTCTGTATGCAAATACTCCAGATGGGCATGTGAATGCCGTTTTCTCCTGATTTGGGGATCTACTGCAATTTGATTATAACCTGAATATCCATCCAGAAAGCAGTAGTATTCATGACCTACTAGTCTTTCTAGCATCTGGTCTATGAATGGTAAAGAAAAATGATCCTTTCTGGTAGCTGTATTGAGCCTTCTGTAATCAATACACATACGCCACCCAGTACTGTTCTTGTAGGAACCAGTTCATTTTTTCATTATGAACCACTGTCATGCCACCTTTCTTAGGGATGACTTGGACAGGCTCACCCAGGGGCTGTCAGAAATAGGATAAATAATCCCAGCCTCTAGTAATTAGTGACCTCTTTCTGCACCACTTCCTTCATGGCTGGGTTCAGCCGCCTTTGTGGTTGAACCACTGGCTGGCGTCACCCTCCAGTAAGATTTTGTGCATGCATCTAGCTGGGCTAATGCCCTTGAGATCACTGATGGACCACCAAGAGCTGTCTGTGTGTCCTTAGTACTTGAATTAGTGCTTTCTCTTCCTGTGGCTCTAAGGTAGAGCTTATGATTACAGGAAAGGTATCACCTTCTCCCAAAAATGCATATTTTAGGGACGGTGGTAATGGTTTGAGCTCGGGTTTAGGAGGTTCTCCTCTTCCTGAGGGATTTTCAGAGGTTCTACTATTTTCTCTGACTCCTCCAGATCAGGCTGAACGTCTTTAAAGATGTCCTCTAGCTCTGATTCGAGACTCTCAGCCATATTGACCTCTCTTACCAGAGAGTCAATAATATCAACACTCATGCAGTCATTTGGGGTGTCTGGATGTTGCATGGCTTTGACAACATTCAACTTGAACTCCTCCTCATTGACTCTCAAGGTTACTTCCCCTTTTAGACGTCAATGAGGGTTCGGCCAGTTGCTAGGAAAGGTCTTCCTAGAATGAGAGTTGCACTCTTGTGCTCCTCCATTTCCAGCACCACAAGTCAGTAGGAAAGGCAAATGGCCCAACCTTGACAATCATGTCCTCAATCACACCTGATGGGTATTAATGGAGCCATCAGCAAGTTGAAGACATATCCTGGTTGGTTTGATTTCTTCGGTTAAACCAAGCTTTCTGATAGTAGATGCAAGTATTAGGTTGATACTTGCCCCAAGATCACATAAAGCTTGCTTGGTGCAAGTACCCTCTAATGTGCATGGTATCATAAAGCTCCCAGGATCTTTAAGCTTCTCAGGTAAGCTTTTTAGAATGACTGCACTGCATTCTTCAGTGAGGTAAACTTTTTCAGTTTCCCTCCAATCCTTCTTATGACTTAAGATCTCTTTCATGAACTTAGCATAAGAGGGTATTTGCTCAAGTGCTTCTGCAAACGAAATCTTTATTTCAAGAGTCCTGAGATAGTCTGCAAAGCGGGCAAATTGCTTATCCTGTTCGCTTGGCGGAGTTTTTGAGGATAAGCATTTGGCTTTGTATTCCTCAACCTTAGTTGCTGCAGGTTTATTACCTACAGAAGTGGGTTGGGAAGCCTTTTTAGAAGGGTTGTTATCAGCACTTGTATGTGACTGATTCCCTACTGGTATTTGAATGCCAGTGGTGGGAGCTGGAGTGGCGTTAGACGCCACTTCCTTGTTTGTTACTGGCGTTTGAACGCCAGAACCATGCTCCCTTTGGGCGTTCAACGCCGGATTCATGCTTGTTTCTGGCGTTGAACGCCAGGAATGAGCATGGTCTGGGCGTTCAGCGCCAGCTTTATTCCTCTCTGGGCTCTGATTGTCCTCAGAGGGATTTTGAGTATCCACCTGTTCATTTCTTGGTTTCCTGCTGCCTTGAGGTGAGGTATTTAATGTTTTCCCACTTCTTAATTGAACTGCTTGGCATCTTCTGTTATTGTTTTGACAGTTGCTTTTCTGTCTGCTTTAATTGTACTTCCATGTTCCTGTTAGCCATTCTTGTTTCCTGTAATATTTCCTTGAATTTGGCTAGCTGCTGAGTTAGAAAGTCTAATTGCTGATTGAATTTATTAGCCTGATCCACCGGACTGAGTTCAGCAGTTACTGTTTTAGCTTCTCCTTTCATGGAAGATTCACTGCTTAGGTACAGATGTTGATTTCTGGCAACTGTATCAATAAGCTCTTGAGCCTCTTCAATTGTTTTTCATATGTATAGATCCACCAGCTGAGTGGTCTAGAGAAATCTGAGCTTTTTCTGTAAGCCCATAGTAGAAGATGTCTAATTGCACCCATTCTGAAAACATTTCAGAGGGGCATTTTCTTAGCATCTCTCTGTATCTCTCCCAGGCATCATAAAGAGATTCATTATCTCCTTGTTTGAAGCCTTGGATGCTTAGCCTTAGCTGTGTCATCCGTTTTGGAGGGAAATAGTGATTTAGGAATTTTTCTGACAGCTTCCATGTTTTTATGCTGTCTTAGGCTGGTTATTTAACCACCTCTTAGCTTGATCTTTTACAGCAAATGGAAACAGTAATAATCTGTAGACATCCTGATCCACTTCCTTATCATGTACTATGTCAGCAATTTGCAAGAATTGTGCCAGAAACTCTGTAGGTTCTTCATGTGGAAGACCAGAATACTGACAGTTTTGCTGCACCATGATAATGAGCTGAGGATTCAACTCAAAGCTACTAACTCCAATGGAGGGTATACAGATACTACTCCCATATGAAGCAGTAGTGGGGTTAGCATATGACCCCAGAGTCCTCTTGGACTGTTCATTCCTACTTGCTTCCATGATGGAATACAAGGGATAATTTATATGTTGATATTATTATTATTATTATTATTATTTGAATTAATTTTTATAAAATAAAATAAAAAATGAAATAAATAAAAGAAATTGGAAATATTTTGAAATTGAAATTTGAATTTTTATATAAAATTTTCGAAAAAAATAGTTCAAAATTAGTTAGAAAATATAATTTTTTTTGAATTTTGAATTTTATGATGAAAGAGAAAAACACACAAAAGACACAAGACTTAAAATTTTTAGATCTAATGCTCCTTATTTTCGAAAATTTTGGAGGGAAAACACCAAGGAACACCAAACTTAAAAATTTTAAGATCAAGACACAGGAAAAACTCAAGAACACCTTGAAGATTCACAAGAACACCAAGAACAAAAGAAAGAACACCAAACTTAAAATTTTTAGAAAACCAAGATAATTTTTCGAAAATTATATTAAAATTAACAAGAAAACACCAAACTTAGAGTTTGGCACAAGATTAAATCAAGAAAAATTATTTTTGAAAAAGATTTTCAAAAGTACTGGTGCTCCCTCATCAAGAATATAAACCAATGCTTTAGCCAATTGGGTAGAAAAGGTAACAATTGTTCTGAATAGGTATATTCCTTTTGGAAGACTAATGCTTTGGATTAGTATAAGAAAAACAAGAAAAGACACAGAACAAGAAAAATTAAAGATCAACCAAGAAAAGTGAACAAGAACAACTTGAAGATCAAGGAAGAACCTAGAACACTAACACGAAAAAATTTTTTTTAAAGAAAATATAAAATATGAAATTAACACCAAACTTAGAACAAGACACTAAACTCACGAAAAATTAACAATTAATAAAGAAAAATAATATTTTTGAAAAGAAATTTTTGAAAAGAAACTATCCTATCAGAATTTGATGACTCTATAGCAATAAAAATAATAAAAATAAATTATTCCTAATCTAAGAAATAAAATAAACCTTTAGTTGTTCAAACTCAAATAATCCCCGGCAACGGCGCCAAAAACTTGGTGCACGAATTTGTAATCCGCACAACTAACCAGCAAGTGCACTGGGTCGTCCAAGTAATACCTTACGTGAGTAAGGGTCGATCCCACAGAGATTATTGGTTTGAAGCAAGCTATATTTATTTTATTAATCTTAGTCAGGAAGCCAATAGGATTAAAAGTGAAATTACTAGATTTGATTATAAAAATAAAAGAGAATAGCAGCGTTACTTGTTGGGCAGTAATGAGAAATATGTTGGAGTTTTGGAGATGCTTTGTCCTTCGAACATTAACTCTTCCTTAAAATCCTTCAACACACGAAAAGTCCCTTCCATGGCAAGCTCTATGTAGGGTGTCACCGTTGTCAATGGCTACCTCCCATCCTCTCAGTGAAAACGTTCCTATGCTCTGTCACAGCACGGCTAATCATCTGTCGGTTCTCAATCAGGTTGGAATAGAATCCATTGATTCTTTTGCGTTTGTCACTAACGCCCAGCCTTCAGGAGTTTGAAGCTCGTCACAGTCATTCAATCCTAGAATCCTACTCGGAATACCACAGACAAGGTTTAGACCTTCCGGATTCTCATGAATGCCGCTATCAATCCGGCTTATACCACGAAGATTCTGCGTAATGAATCTAAGAGATACTCATTCAGTCTGATGTAGAACGGAGGTGGTTGTCAGGCACACGTTCATGGTTTGGGGAAGGTGATGAGTGTCACGGATCATCACCTTCTCCATAATTAAGCGCGAATGAACATCTTAGATAGGAACAAGCGTGTTTGAATGGAAAATAAAGGAATTGTATTAATTCATCGAGACGCTGCAGAGCTCCTCACCCCCAACAATGGAGTTTAGAGACTCATGCCGTCAAAAAGTATGTAATTCAGATCTGAAAATGTCATGAGGTACAGAATAATTCTCTAAAAGTTGTTTAAATAGTAAACTAGTAACCTAGGTTTACAGGATATGAGTAAACTAAGATAATTGATGCAAAAATCCACTTCTGGGGCCCACTTGGTGTGTGCTGGGGCTGAGACTAAAGCTATCCACGAGTAGAGGCTTTACTTGGAGTTAAACTCCAAGTTATGACGTGTTTTGGGCGTTCAACTCCGGATCATGACGTGTTTCTGGCGTTTAACTCCAGACAGCAGCATGTACTTGGCGTTCAACGCCAAGTTACGTCGTCTATCTTCGCGCAAAGTATGAACTATTATATATTGCTGGAAAGCCCTAGATGTCTACTTTCCAACGCCGTTGAGAGCGCGCCAATTGGACTCTTGTAGCTCCAGAAAATCCATTTCGAGTGCAGGGAGGTCAGGATCCAACAGCATCAGCAGTCCTTTTTCAGCCTAAGTCAGATTTTTGCTCAGCTTCCTCAATTTCAGCTAGAAAATACCTGAAATCACAGAAAAATACACACACTCATAGTAAAGTCCAGAAATATGATTTTTGCCTAAAAACTAATAAAATTTAACTAAAACTAATTAAAACATACTAAAATCTACATGAAATTATCCCCAAAAAGCGTATAAAATATCTGCTCATCACTTGTCTGCCATCTCTAATGAGATTCTTGTAGCTTGTTGATGATTGGATTTTTGATGGTTTAGAATTTCACAAATGAATTCTCGTTGCAAGTATAGTTTCTAAACCAACAATAATCCTTTCATACAAAAGATTGTTTGTCACAAGTAACAAACCCCTAAAATTAATAACCGAAGTATTCAAACCTCGGGTCGTTCTCCCTAGGAATTACAATAAAGTGTCTTGTTATTGGTTTGAGTTGTTTTGGGGTTTTGGACAAGAGGCATGAAAGTAAATGGCAATGAAAATAAACTAACAACTATAAAAGGCTCTTGGCAAGGTATGAAAATTAGAAGTCCTATCCTAGTTATCCTTCTCAATTGTGATGAGAATTGTTCATTGCTACCACTTAGTTAACCCTTACTAAATAAAGGAAAGTCAAGTGGATGAATTGACTTGAGCCACAAGTCCTAGCCAACTCCCAAGGAAAGACTAGCTTTAGTGCACTCCAAACCAATTAGCAATCTCTCCAATTATCAATCAACAAAGGAATTAGATAACTCAAGTGTCACTAATTACTCTACCTAGGCCAAGAGGAACAAAATCTCCACTAAAACTAAAAGAGACATTTTAACAAACACATAAAGTGCAATAGAAGTAAACAAAATAAATTGCAAGAATTAAAGAGAGATCTAACTACAAAGGCAAGAGATTAACAATGGAAAAGCAAAGAAGAACAATTATTATGAATTACCTCTTATTGAAATGAAAGAATGTAGAGGGAACAATACTAGATCTACAACAAAATGTAAGAAAAACATAAAGGAAATTACAATAAAAGAGTAGAAGAAGATGAATCTAACAACAAAGAATTGAAATGTAGAGGTAGAAGAAAGCAAAGATTAAAACCTAGATCTAAGAACTAATCCTAATCCTAATCTTAATTCTAGAGAGAAGTGAGAGCTTCTCTCTTTAGAAACTACTTCTAAACTAATCCTAATGTGTGTGTAATGGATGGAATCCCCTTTGCTCTTCAATCCTTGGCTTTAAATAGCATCTTTGGCGCCAAAGTTGGTTAGGATTGGGCCCCACAACCCTTCAGAATTCATTGGCCACGTTTTCATTAAAAAATCATAAACCAACACCGACGCGTACGCGCACAGCACGCGTACGCATCCATGGGGTGATTCGCAGGTGCGCGCAAGCGCCAGGTGCGCGCGCGCGTCCATGGGCGAGTTCAACTTCTTTGACTTTTCATGATTTCTCCACTTTGCATGCTTTCCTCCTCACTCCTTTGATCCATTCCTACCCTTTTCAATCTGAAATCACTAATAAACATATCAAGGCATCTAGTGGAATCAAAGGGAGATTAAAACCATCAAATTAAGGGTCTAAAAGCATGTTTTCACATCTAAGCACAAATAAGGAGACAATCACAAAACCATGCTATTTCATTGAATAAATGTGGGTAAAAGGTGATAAAATTTCTTAAAATTAATACAAGATAAACTGTCAAAACGGGGTTTATCACTTGTACCTTAAAGATCCCCTGTTTCTCCATTACATAGAGTGGCATAAGATTTATACCTGACCCCAGGTCACACAGAGCCTTCTCAAAGGTCATGGTGCCTATGGTACAGGATATTAAGAATTTACCAGAATCTTGTTTCTTTTGAGGTAGAGTTTGCTGAACCCATGTATTTAGTTCACTAATGAGCAAGGGCGGTTCACCTTCCCAAGTCTCATTACCAAACAACTTGGCATTCAGCTTCATGATGGCTCCTAGATATTGAGCAACTTGCTCTTCAGTTACATCTTCATCCTCTTCAGAGGAAGAATAGTTCTCAGAGCTCATGAATGGTAGAAGAAAGTTTAATGGAATCTCTATGGTCTCTATATGAGCCTCATATTCCTTTAGGTCCTCAATAGGGAACTCCTTTCTATCTGGAGGACGTCCCATGAGGTCTTCCTCATTGGGATTCACGTCCTCCTCTTCCTCTTTGGGTTTGGCCATTTTGATCATATCAATGGCCTTGCACTCTCTTTTTGGATTCTCTTCTGTATTGCTTGGGAGAGTACTATGAGGAATTTCAGTGATTTTCTTACTCAGCTGACCCACTTGTGCCTCCAAATTTCTAATGAAGGACCTTGTTTTATTCATAAAACTTAAAGTGGCCTTAGATAGATCAGAGACTATGTTTGCTAAGCTAGAGGGGCTCTGCTCAGAATTCTCTGTCTGTTGCTGAGAAGATGATGGAAAAGGCTTGCTATTGCTAAGCCTGTTTCTTCCACCATTATTAAAGCCTTGTTGAGGCTTTTGTTGATCCTTCCATGAGAAATTTGGATGATTTCTCCATGAGGGATTATAGGTGTTTCCATAGGCTTCGCCCATGTAATTCACCTCTGCCATTGCAGGGTTCTCAGGATCATAAATTTCTTCTTCAGAACATGCCTCTTTAGTACTGTTGGATGCATTTTGCCATCCATTCAGACTCTGAGAAATCATGTTGACTTGCTGAGTCAACATTTTGTTCTGAGCCAATATGGCATTCAGAGTATCAATTTCAAGAACTCCCCTTTTCTGAGGCGTCCCATTACTTACAGGATTCCTCTCAGAGCTATACATGAATTGGTTATTTGCAACCATGTCAATGAGTTCTTGAGCTTCTGCAGGTGTTTTCTTTAGGTGAATGGATCCACCTACAGAATAGTCCAGTGACATCTTAGAAAGCTCAGATAGACCATCATATAATATATCTAAAATGGTCCACTTTGAAAGCATGCCAGAAGGACACTTTTTGGTCAACTGCTTGTATCTTTCCCAAGCTTCATAAAGGGATTCACCATCTTTTTGCTTGAAGGTTTGAACATCCACTCTAAGCTTGCTCAGCTTTTGAGGAGGAAAGAACTTAGCCAAGAAGGTCGTGACCAGCTTACCCCAAGAGTTCAGGCTATCTTTAGGTTGTGAGTCCAACCATGTTCTAGCCCTGTCTTTTACAGCAAAAGGGAAAAGCATGAGCTTGTAGACTTTAGGATCTACTCTATTAGTCTTAATAGTATCACAGATCTGTAAGAATTCAGTTAAAAACTGATAGGGATCTTCTGATAGAAGTCCATAAAACTTGCAGTTCTGTTGCATTAGAGCAACTAGTTGAGGCTTCAGCTCAAAATTGTTTGCTCCAATGGCAGGGATTGAGATGCTTCTTCCATAAAAATTGGAAGTAGGTGTAGTATAATCACCAAGCATCCTCCTTGTGCCTCCACCATTGTTATTGGGTTCGGCCATGTCTCTTCCTTTTTCGAGATTTTCTGTAAGGTTTTCTCTGGATTGTTGTGCTTTAGCTTCTCTTAGCTTCTTCTTCAGAGTCCTTTCAGGTTTAGGATCTGCTTCAACAAGAATGTCCTATTCCTTGCTCTGCTCATATGAAAAAGAAGAAAACAAAAAGAAAGAGGAATCCTCTATGCCACAGTATAGAGATTCCTTTATGTGAGTAGAAGAAGAAAAGAATAGAAGAAGGAGGAGAAAAATTCGAACACAGAAGAGAAGCGAGGGTTCGAATTTTAAGATAAAGAGAAGTGTTAGTAATTGAATAAATAAATAGAAGGAGGTGAGAGAGAGGAGAGTTTTCGAAAATTGTTTTTGAAAAAAAAAGTTAGTGATTTTCGAAAATTAAGAGAAGAAATAAAATTAAAATTAAAATTTGAAATAATTAGTTAATTAAAAGAATTTTGAAAAAGGGTGAGGGATTTTCGAAAATTAGAGAGAGAAAAGTAGTTAGGTGGTTTTGAAAAATATAAGAAACAAACAAAAAGGCAATTAGTTAGTTAAAAAAGATTTGAATATCAATTTTGAAAAGATAAGAAGTTGGAAAAGATTTTGAAATTGATTTTGAAAAAGATATGATTTGAAAAAGATATTTTAAAAAGATATGATTGAAAAAGATATTTTGGAAAAGATTTGATTTTTAAAATTAAAATTGATTACTTGACTAACAAGAAACTAAAGGATATGATTTTAGAATTTAAAGATTGAACCTTTCTTAACAAGAAAGTAACAAACTTCAAATTTTTGAATCAATCACATTGATTGTTAGTAAAGTTTTCGAAATTTTGAAATGAAATTAAGAAAAAGATTTTGAAATTACTTTTTAAAATTTTCGAAAAATAATACGAAAAATGAAAAAGATTTGATTTTTGAAAGATTTTGAAAAGATAGGATTTTTAAAATTAAAATTTTGACTTGACTAACAAGAAACAACTTATTTTAAAAATTTTTGACTAAGTCAACCCAAAGATTTCGAAAATTTATGAGAGAAATAAGGAAAATATATTTTTTGATTTTTTGAATTTTTAATGATGAGAGAGAAAAACACAAATATGACCCAAAACATAAAAATTATGGATCAAAACACATGATGAATGCAAGAACACTATGAATGTCAAGATGAACACCAAGAACACTTTGAAGATCAAGATAAACATCAAGACTTATTTTTGAAAAAATTTCAAGAAAAGAAAACATGCAAGACACCAAACTTAGAAATTTTTCATGCTTAGACACTATGAATGCAAAAATACATATGAAAAACAACAAAAAACACAAAACAAGAAAATATGAAGATCAAACAAGAAGACTTACCAAGAACAACTTGAAGATCATGAAGAACACCATGCATGAGTTTTTCAAAAAATGCACAAATTTTTAAAGACATGCAATTGACACCAAACTTAAAAATTGATACTAGACTCAAACAAGAAACACAAAATATTTTTGGTTTTTTTATGATTTTATTAATTTTTTTGGATTTTTCGAAAATAATTTTTAGAAAAAACGAAAAAAGAAAGAAAAAATTTTTTTTGAAAAGATTTTTGAAAACTTTTTAAAAAGAAATTACCTAATCTGAGCAACAAGATGAACCGTCAGTTGTCCAAACTCAAACAATCCCTGAAAACGGCGCCAAAAACTTGGTGCACGAAATTGTGATCATCAACAATGGCGCCAAAGACTTGGAGCTCTCAAACGTGAATCACACTTTGTCACAACTTCGCACAACTAACCAGCAAGTGCACTGGGTCGTCCAAGTAATACCTTACGTGAGTAAGGGTCGATCCCACGGAGATTGTCAGTATGAAGCAAGCTATGGTCATCTTGTAAATCTCAGTTAGGCGGATTCAAATGGTTATAATGGTTTTTGAATATAAAGATAAATAAAGCATAAAATAAAGATAGAGATACTTATGTAAATCATTGGTGGGAATTTCAGATAAGTGTATGGAGATGCTTTGTTCCTTCTGAATCTCTGCTTTCCTACTACTTTCATCCAATCTTTCTTACTCCCATCCATGGCAAGCTGTCTGTTGGATTTCACCGTTGTCAATGGCTACCTCCCGTTCTCTCAATGAACTCGAATAAAATATGGACTATTATATATTGCTGGAAAGCCATGGATGTCTACTTTCCAACGCAATTTAGAGCACGCCATTTGGAGTTCAGTAGCTCCACAAAATCCATTTTGAATGCAGGGAGGTCAGAATCCAACAACATCAGCAGTCCTTTTTAAGCCTGAATAAGATTTTTGCTCAGGTCCATCAATTTCAGCCAGAAAATACCTGAAATCACAAAAAAAATACACAAACTCATAGTAAAGTCCAGAAATGTGAATTTTGCATAAAAACTATTAAAAAATCCCTAAAAGTAGCTAGATCCTACTAAAAACTACCTAAAAATAATGCCAAAAAGTGTATAAATTATCCGCTCATCAGTATTCCACTGTCCTCTACCCAGTTTTTTTCCCTTTAAATTCGAATTTGGGTTGGGTTTTGAGGAAATCTTGTGATTTTAGTTGTTTAGGGGCGCTCTAGTATGGGAAATTAGTGATATTCATCACAAAATTCAGTGGGTTAAGGTAAGTAAGCACTAACCCTTGTGATTTACTAGATTTAATAAATCCTAGGTTGATGTATGTATGATATTGGTTGTGTTAGAGTTATTGGATGAGATTTTGGTGCTCTTGGAAACTTGAATTGGCTTGTGGAACTCTTGTGTGAGGCTTGGAGCTAAGGTTGGTGGAGACTTCCAAAGAAGAGGCTCAATTATTTTGGCTACAAGAGTTATGGTTTAAGTTTCACTTAAGTACCGTGTGGTGTAATGAGAATTCTTAGGCTAGATGCCGCTAGGAATAAGTTTGGATTGTGTAAATGGTTGGTACTAATATGTATAGTTGATATGTAATGCAAATTAATGATTGAGTTGAAAATTCTGTGAATTTGTATGTTTGGTGTGTTGAGAATTTAATGAATTGGAAAATGAATATTGAATGGATATTGTGTGAATTTGATGTGTGTATTGTGCGATGGCAAATGAGATTGAATGGATATTGAATGTTAAGTGTGTGAAAAAATAGGAGGAGTGTAGAATAACAAGAAATTATGAATTTAGGAGTGGAAGGTGACGAAATTGAATTGAATTGTGTAGATGAGGTAGATTTGGTTTTGGTTGAGTGTAATTATGTGAATGTGGCTGGATTGTGGTCATTTGGATGGGTGGAAATGAATTTGGCTTGTGAACATTGGGAAAATTAGTAATTTCTGTTTTTGGGTAAAAACTTATTTTTGACCAACTTCGGCGGTCCGTAACTCAGTCCTCGAAGTTGGGAATTCTTCAAAACCAAATTTTTATGAAAGTTTATTAAACGATCTTTCGAATAATTCAGAAATGGTTGAAAAAGAAAATGTTTAGAAGAAGTTATATGTGGCGGAAGTTTGAGGTTTAAAAATGGAATTCTGCAGCTTTTCAGACTTAGTAAAATTTTTAAGAAAACGTACTCCGATGCGCACACATTGCCGACGTGCACGCATCACCCGTGATTTTTTCTCCCTCACACGTGCGCCTGTATTGATGCAAGTGTCCAGTAGAAAATCCAGAGAGTTGCGCTGGTATTGTGCGAGGAGCACAAGACATACCCACGTGTACGCGTGACTAACGCGCACGCGTCGCGCTACCTTTCTGCTTCCCATGCATCCACATGGGCGATGCTCACGCATCACTCCACTTTTTCACCTTCCATGCGTGCGCATGGGCGACGCGCACGCGTGACCCCGTCTTCAGCCAAAAATTGATTTTTGAGTTTTAAAGCCAAATTTCAGACTTCTAATCCTCCATTTTCATCCTTTAAGTCCCAAATTTTTATAATATTCCTAGTAATGAAAAGAAGCTAGGACATGTAGTAACTTGTGGATGAAGTAAAGTGAGAATCAATAATGAATGATGATTGTATAAGTTGCTGAGGATGATGGTGGAAGTGCTGTGTATAGTATGAGCCGGGTGGCTGTGATAAGAATTGAATTATGGCTGAGTATGTATATGTATATGATTAATGATTGAATGTGGTAAATGAATAATGATGGAAATTATTGAATGTGATGTGTGACCATGGGTAGTAGGCAGTGGCATTATCCACTTGCTCTAGGTATGAGATAGGGAAAGAGGATTTCAATAAATGAGTTTAATTATGGAGTTTTGAATGAATGTATGTTTGAGATGCCTGGGTAGTAGCAAGGGTTGTGGTTTGTCCCACTTGCTCTAGGTCAGAGATTTTGACGCCTGGGTAGTAGCGGCAGTAGTGGTGATTCTACTCGCTCCAGGTTGAGCTTTTAAACACCTGCCTAGGTAGATGCAGTGGCATTGATCCACTTACTCTGGGATGTGGTGAGATATACCTACCTTGGTAGATGCAGTGGCATTGATTACACTTGCTTCGGGTTTGGTTTGCAACTCCTGGGATAGATGCAGTGGTTAGCCCCCACTTGCTCCCAGTCGAGGTTGATTTGAGATTTATGAAATTATCTGAGTTTCAGATTTTCTTGGGTAGATGCAGTGGGTCGGCTCCACTTGCTCCAGATTGAGATTCGAGATTCTGTTGACCCTATGTCATAAGTATGGCCAGACACTGTGAAAGTTCCGGATGAGCTTGCCCCCATGGATAAACACCAGTGTGGGTATTGTGTGATTATGATTATGTTTGTGAATAACTCGAGTTGGGGATGCACGACAGAGAGACAGTCCAATGGTTAGCTACCAGGACTTGTCGGGTTGGCTTTATAACCGACAAATGAGACTCATCAGCCATAGGGCAGGCATACATCGTTTGCATATGTTTGAATTATTTGGGTTTTCCTATTTGTTTTGGATTGCTATATCATATATGCTATGTTACCTGATTATGTGCTACTTGTTTTACTTGTACCTTATTGTGTATTACTTGCCTGTATTGCTTGTGTTTGTACAACTAAGAGGTTCCTTATGCCGGTGTCGGTTGATGCTGAAGGCTATTCTTGATGAGATGAGTTGATGATGTGATTGAATAATGATGATGATTATTGAATGAGGTAATTGAGCTCGCTGGGTAGATGCAGTGAAGTGATTTCACTTGCTCCAGGTAGAGAATGAGATAATTTGAGCTCCCTGGGTAGATGCAGTGAAGTGATTTCACTTGCTCTAGGTGAGGATATGAGGTAACGATATAGAATTGCTGAGACAGTATGGCTGGGAATGGTTTCATTTATAATTCTGACTGTGAATTGTCGGGGAGTTAGAATGTTGTGAAGCATGAGAAAGATGAATTAGATTTAGCATTCCCTTATGACTGTTTCCTATTTATGGATTAGCGAGAACATAGGATGAATACTTGGTGAAAGGAAGTTTAGGATGCTTAGTGAGTTTTTATTACAATACATTGTATTTATTTGGCACTTTTACCGTACTGGGAACCCATGGGTCGGGGGTTCTCATTCCGTATATATCTCTTGTTTTTCAGATACAGGTTCAGGTGCTCAGAAGTGAGCTGAGGTTCATCTTAGAGATGGCGAAGATCTTTATATTCTCTACTTTATATTTTGCTTGGAATCTCTCCATCCTTATTTTAAAAAGCTTATATTATGTATTGAACTCTTTTGAACTTGCCTATAGAGGCTTTCATATTTTATTTGGGAGAGATTAGGAGGTACTGTTGTCATCTACTTTTATACTATATCCTAACTGACCTAAACTTCGCGGGTCGCAACTAGTGGCTATTTACTTATGCCATATATCCATATACTATCCTTCTCTTATTCTCCTTTATGTCTTTATCCTTATATCATTTTTCGATCAACGCTTTATCTACTGTCGAAACGTGAGCGATACGACTTTGCGATTTTATTTTACTCAATTTCATCCTTCTCATTTAATACTTACTTTCAATTTTAATTATAATTATGTATTATAATCCATCTGAGAGTCGTACCACCATAATATCATTGACTTATGACTTAAGCATAAGGATTTAAATAATAGGGTGTTACAATTCTCAAGCAAGGACTTCATTTCTTCTTGCAAAGCTTCAAAGCATCTCCAAAGCATTCAGGTTCTCCCCCATCAGTCAACAAAACAAACTCATGTGGAGAATACCTTGACGAAGGCTTTCTCTCTCTTATAGACCTTCTGAGTGCATCTGCAGGAATTTCCAAAGCTGGTTCTTCATCTTGATCATCATCACCAACTTCATCAAGTATCAGATCAACTGTTCCATCTTCACCTGCACTTGTATCATGCTTATTATTTTTGAGCTTCAACTCTACCATCTTCTACCATAGGCATAGAGGGAGTAATATCCAAGTCAGAAAAATCATCACTAGGCTAAACTATTGGCTTCTCCGCATTATCAACATACTTCAATATTTGGTCTTCAACAAAAACAATATCTCTACTCCGAATCACCTTCTTGCTAACAGGATCATAAAACCTGTAACCAAACTCATCTGTGCCATAGCCAATAAAAATACACTGCCTAGTCTTTACATCAAGCTTAGATCTCTCATCTTTAGGAATATGAACAAAAGCTTTACATCCAAAGACTCTTAAATGATCATAAGAAACATCTTTACCTGACCATACCTTCTCTGGCACTTCAAATTGCAAGGGAACACATAGTGTTCGATTCAAGACATGAACAACAGTGCTCAAAGTTTCACCCCAAAAGGATTTTGCCAATCCAGATTGTGACAATAAGCACCTAACTCTTTTAACCAATGTTCTGTTCATCCTTTCAGCCAAGCCATTCAACTGAGGAGTCTTCTGATGTCTTATACCATGCTCTTTAAAATAAACATCAAATGGACCTGAGTACTCACCACCATTGTCAGCACGAATGCATTTCAACTTCCTTCCAATTTCTCTTTCAACAGAATCTTGAAATTGCTTGAACACATTCAAAACTTGATCTTTGGTCTTCAAAGTGTAAACCCATAATTTCTTAGGATGGTCATCAATAAAGGTTACAAAATAGATAGACCCTCCAAGTGTTCTTGTCTTCATCAGCCCACATACATCAAACTGCACCAAGTCAAGTATCTCCGACTTTCTTGAAGGTGGATGAATCTTAAACGAAACCCTGTTTTGTTTCCCAGCAAAGCAATTGTTGCACTTTTGTAAAGCAACCTTATAACTAGATAAAAGATTCCTCTTGGATAACATATTCATGTCCTTCTCACTCATATGACATGATCTCTTATGCCATAAATCAGTTTCATCAACAAACTCAACAGCATTAACAACATCTTTCATAATCTTTGCTTGAGTTAAATATAGAGTGTCATGTACCTCTAGCAACAACCATGGAACCCTTGTGAGCTTCTAACTATCACGAGAGAATGAGCTATCCAAGTCTTCATCACACAACTTACCAACAGAAAGTAAGTTCAACTGAATATCTGGAACATGCTTCACACGCTTCAATGTCAACATAGTACTGTTGGAGGTTTCTAAGCAAACTTGTCCAACACCGGCACATTTTGCAACACCTTGATAAGCCATTTTCACATCACCAAAATCACCAGGAGTATAAGATGTAAATAAATCCCTCCTAGATTTAACATGAATAGAAGCACCATTATCAATCACCCAACTAGTGCTATTATCAACAAGGTTAATAGATTCAAACTCCTCAATAAGAAGAAAATCATCATGAGTTACATTAACCTTGTCTTCGTTGCTACCATCATCTTTATTTGTGCTCTTATTTTTACTTGCCTTGGCTTTTTCCTTCTTTAGCTGCCAACAAAATTTCTTCACATGTCCCTTTTGACCACAATGATGACACTCAATATTAATATACTTTCCTCAAGACTTGCTTCTGCTTTTATCTCTACTTTTAGGACCTCAACTTTTGTTTCTCCCCCTAGACTCAGAAATAAGAACATCTGAATGTATAGTAGATGTACCTTGTGACTTTCTTCTCATTTCTTCATTCAAAACACTACTCTTGGCAAGATCCATAGAGATTACACCATCAGGAGCAGAATTGGACAATGACATTCTGATAATTTCCCACGAGTTTGGTAAGGATCCAAGAAGTAACAATCCTTGAACCTATTCATCAAACTTGAAACCCATGAAAGATAATTGATTCATTATTCCTTGAAAGTTGTTCAAGTGATCTGTCATTGATGTCCCATCTGTATATTTTAAAGCCAACAACTGCTTGATCAAAAATATCTTGTTACTCCCAGTTTTCCGAGCATATAACTGTTCAAGTTTAATACAAAGGGTCCGAGCATGTGTCTCTCCAATAATATAGTTCAACACATTATCGTCAATCCACTATCTAATATATCCACAAACTTGTCTATGCAACAAAGTCCAATCATCATCATCATATTTATCACTAGGCTTCTCTATACCAAAAACTAGTTGATGAAAATTCTTGACATATAACAAATCTTCAATTTTGGACTTCCACAAATCATAATTAGGACCATTAAGAGTGATCATCCTACTAGTATTAGTATTAGCTTCTATTGTTCACAGAATCACAAGCTCTGATTCTAGTATGAAAGAGCCTAGTAGCGGAAACAACACAAATATCCAACACAAGAACAATATGAAAGCACACACAACACAATATGGCCACAACTATGAACAAGCAAATACAGCAAGTAAAGTAATAACAAGAACACACTGAGATTTTAACGTGGAAAATCTCCTCAATGTGAGAGGTAAAAATCACGGGTCGTCCATACCAATGAAATAGCTCCACTATAATCAAATGAGATACAAGAGAGTCTCAAACAAAGCACAAAAACGTCCATATAATCAGCCAAAACATCAAAGCACCAAAGCTCATAAATGTGAAGAAAGAAGATGAAAAATACCTAAAAAATAGAGCTGATGTCAAAGCCAATTTCTCCCTCTGTAGACCTTAAAATTAAATCTCCACCGTTTAGAATGAAGAACAGAATAAAAAAAATTTGTAGTTAAAATTTCACGTCGATCCAACGGATAGCGAATGAGAAACTTCTGTTCCGAGATTGCTACCCTGTGTAAAAGTGGTAAACCTATTTTCTATTTTGCGAAGCCAATTTCTCCCACTAAAAACCTTCAATCACTATCTCCACCGACCAGAATGAAGAACAAGATGAGTGGAACACACAGTTTAAATTCAAGCTAATCCAACGGTGAATAAATGAGAAACTACCATTTGAAATTTACTGCTTTGCATAAAAATGGAAATTCTGTTTTCCCTTTTCTCTCTTACTTGGTGGCTACACTCTCTCACTCTCAAAAAAAATCCAAAAATCTGATTAGGGTTGTGACACAATGTGTGCAAAGAGACACCCTCAAAATGTAGGCCTCACAAAGGAGAGAAAAAATTTTAGCACGTTCGCTGAAGAACCACCCCTGGTTGGGTTTCAGTCCTCGCTCTCTACCAGCGACGTTGTCTGCTTGCAGTAGTCCTTTGGAGGTCAGTGCTCATTGCTAGTGGTTGATGTTATCTTTCCCAGCCGCGCTTTTGCACCGTCCGTTGTCTGGCTCGTCGCCTGGTCTCCGTCTCCATTGTACTTCAGCCTGTCTGCTGAAACTGCTCTGAGAGTAGGTAATGGCTTCCTTTTTTTGTAATTATCATTCTATTTTTTCAATCTTTACTCAAAACATATTTCTTTTAGATTCTGCTAACCCTACTTAGATTGAAATTTGAATGTAGCTGTATTATGCTCTTGTTCTCTTGTTTTTTATTGATCTTTGAATACTATCTTTGACTATGCATTCTCAGTTTCTATGTTTGGAGGGAAAAAATACGCATACTTTCTATTATACCTGTTCAATAAGTATTTGATTAATGATTAATCAAATGTTGTGTTTTAAATTTTTGATTGAATGATGATTTGGTTATTGATTTCCTGTGCTTGAATTTGTTAAGTTGATATTGTGTTAAATTAGTTGGCTGCTGCCGTTTTAAATTGCTAAATTTTGAGGGTTTGCAATTTAAATTTCTGGATTTTCTATTCAGGTCTTATAGTTGTTTATTTGTTAAATTGTTGTTGTGTGTACCTATTGTTGTCTTTGAAATTATTGAGTTGCCATATTCTTCTCAAATTATTAATTTGCATAATTTGGTAAATTGTTGTTGTCGTGATATTTAATATTGTGGTTGGCTATTATTTGGTTGCTGAGTGTTTCTATGAAGGTCTTATTCTTGTTAAATTGTTGTTGTTTCCATGCATAACTTGTCCTTATGGTCTACAGTTTGATTAGGTTTGGGTTTGAGATAGCTTAGATGTATTTTGGTAATTGTGATGTCATTTAATGAGATCTGGCCCATAGTAGCCTTTGATTTGCTTTATATATAGTTGATAGCCTGGAACCTGCTACTATTGTAACGACCCAACTCCCAGTATGCCATGGTCATACAAGAAGCTAAGTGTTACTAACTTGTCCTTCCTAAAATATAATTATTACTTAAAATATGAGCCTGTTCCTTGTTAGAACGTTGCCACTTTTACGAGTAACCTTTTTTTGTCACAGATGATAAGGTAAAATAAACAAGCATGAATTGAGATAAATAAAAAGGAAGTATAAAGAAACATAGAAACACAGCTGATAATATACATCATGTACACTATAACAAAACATGTAGCGTTCACAAAAGATCAAGTCAGTTTACATCCTCGTCATCCTATGTAGCTAATATATACACGACACTCCTAGGGCCTGGCCCATACCAAAAGCCGCTAAGCTGGCACCCAGGCTAGCCTAACCACTCTACAGCTCCTAGCTCTCGGGTGTACTAACACAAATGAGAGATAAACTAACAGATAATGTCAAACTAGAGTGTCATCAAAAGAATGCCCCTTCTACTGTCAAACTATATCTACACGTGACTGTTTGGAAGATCGTCATGAGGCTCGCCTATCTCCTCATCCTGCTCGATCTCTATCTCATGATCCTCCTCCTCCTCCTCGTCCGCAGCTACAACTATACCCTCAGAACCACTAGAAGCACTACTATCACTATGTACAAAACCATTCGCGAGCACAAGTCCATTTGGGTATATAGGAGCTACCCCGTCGTCTGATAGTCTCAGATCATTAGGCTGTGGAAAGTCAGGGATCGACTCAGGGGGAAAGTCCCACTCTTGTGAAATCATAGGTACGTAGCCACCAACTAACTTGGGCTCATCAGAAATGATAGGCTCAGGTGCCGCCTCGTTCAAAGGTTGAGCTGGTATAGGGTATCCGTGATCATTGGGAAAAGATGTCCAAGTACATTAGGGTGTAGCCAGGATAAGGGAAAGTTGTAGGGAACATCGGGGTCAAAATGCGGGCTAGACAGAGGATGTTGGAAGGGACAGTTTCGTAACACGTAATATCTCATACGAGATTCTGCACTCAGAATGTAGTAACTATAGTACATTTGATCCTCGTAAATATATAGGTCTTTGACATCATAGAATATCACGCCCGTTTCCATCTGAAGGGGAAGAAGGGAGAGAAGGGGTAAGAATTGGGGAGTTCTTAGTAGGGTCAGGGTTATTAGTTAGGTTCATTTACACGGTGTCGATTAACTGATGAGTAATAGGTTATAGCGAAACAGTAAACAAAAGATAAAGATAGATAGAGAAAATAGAGAAAGCAGAAAGCTGAACACAAACAGCAGAATACAAGAAAATAAAGCACATGTATATCACAAAAGCTGACAAACATAAAGAAATAGATCACACACAAAAAGGAAGGCAACCAAGAATGATGCGCAGACAAGAATGATGCATGTCTAGCCCTAGTACAGGCCATGTGCTCATGTGTCGATTGGCTGCCCGCAATCCCGACATTTATCCGGTCATGAGTAATCCCGATTTCCCGGATACGATTTTCCATTCCTAAATAAATGCGCATATAATATAGCCGCTCATTTGAGACAGCCTCTGCTTACTGCAGGAAAAAATATATATACTCTGCTCTGCTCTGGGGAAGCGAAAAATGGCTGTAGGTAACTTAGTTTTCCTACAGAAACTCTGGGTTGCATCAAGCAATTATATATATATATATATATATATATATATATATATATATATATATATATATATATATATATATATATAATATAGCTTTGGATGCATCAAGCAACTAATATAATATATAAATATCTTCTTTATTATATTACTCTTCTCTTTATATCTCTTTACTCTGTTCTAGTTTCTCTTTTCTCTGTGTCTCTTTACTCTACTCTGGTTACTCTGTTCTCTGTATCTCTTTACTTTTCTCTTATTACTCTTTCCTTTATATCTATGTTACTCTTCTTCTCTTTATCTCTTTACTATACTCTGACTACTCTATTCTCTGTGTTTCTCTACTCTGCTCTGATTTCTCTGCTTAACGTATGTATTTAAAGCTTATGTAAATTTCGTTAGGAATAGTTAGCCTTCCCAAGTATAGGTTCATTAAGTCTATTCTGAAACAGTTTAACTTTTCATATAATACCTAATCCTAGTCGCAACTCAAGGACTAACTATGTTGTCCTAGTTTGTTCACTAATCTCTGTCTGTTTTTCTGTCATTAAAATTTTACAGACTTTTCTTTGGTTTTTATCTTTTCTTTAAGTTTTTATCTTTCTTTTATCTTCTCCTCAATAATATGTTCTTACCACTCCCTAAGTGTTTTATGAAGGTAATTATGAGATTCTGAGCTTAAAGTTGTCTTTCTAAAGCTTTTACAGAAAACCGTCTTTTTCTGCATTATTTTATTATTTTTATTAAAATATTTTTTTATTAAATATTATTATTTAATATTTTATTATTATTTATTATTTTATCATTAAATTTTCAAAAATTACCCTTCTTTAACTTTTAACATTTAAAATTCACTTTTTACCACATGTAACTTTTAATATTTCTACTTTAACCACCTTAACTTTCAGAAATTACCAAATAACCCCTCAAACACCAAAATAATTACAACCTTGCCCTTTTTAAGATCTAAAAGGTGTTCTTCATTGTTCTTCATCACACTCAAGGTGTTCTTTGTGTTCTTCATAAATTCTTTAGATTCTTTCTCTATTTTTACCCGTTTTTCAGTCTTTTCAGCAACCGATTTTTACCATAATTCATAATAAATTCCCAGCCACTAAAACCCCATCTTTTCTACATGATTTATACACAAATTGAACCTCAATTTAAGCTCTAGGGTTTCATTTTCCAGCTGCTCCAAGAACACAAACTCAATGCTTGAATTTCATCCAATTTCATCAAAATTTCACCAAATTTTCACTAAGAATCAATCATATATGCAACCAATTTTTAGCACAGCCAAACCATCCAACATTCACACAACTCAAACACAAATAATCAAGATTAATTTCGTCACACCCTACCTAGTTTTGCTACTCCTAATTCGGTTAGACTTTCAGGTGGTCCTTAACCACTTTTTCCTCCTAAATCACATCAAGAACAACTTTAAATCCAAAAACCCTCAACTAACCAAATCTTACTCAGCATGTTAGGAAGGGATTTATCACCTTGGACTTGCTGGAAATGAACGTTTCTTGGCCCTTAAGTCAAGTTAAGCATGATTCCTAAGGAAGAACATCAAGAAAACACATGTTTAAGCATGTTTCCTTGAAACCGAATCAAAAGGGAGATGGTGCAGCCAACTCACCTTGATTCCAGCCTTGATAAGTCATATGATCATGTAGAGAAAGAAGAGAGGATCATTTTAGTTAGATTGGAATTTTGAATTGAGTTTTAGTTCAACAGAAATCAAATTTTGAAGATTTGGAACTAAGAACTTTTCTCTCTTTTTCTCTCTTGGAAATTTCGGCCATAAGGAGTAAATGACCAGCCTTGGAGTGCATTGGGAGTGTAAGGAGAGTTGTGATTGGTTGGCTTGAAGGTGGGTTAAAATAATATTAAAATATATCAGGTGTATAACTACTAAAACTAGATGTATCGGAACACTTGTAAATACATCTCTAAAAATTATTTTATGAGATACTAGAATAAATGACACTAGTAATATATTTATTATGAGAGTAAAACATGTATAATGAGGCCTTAGCATTGCTAAAGTCATCAGAGAGTGCTGGTGCTAAGCTGCACCAGTAAACTGTGAACCTGGTTAAACCGATCTTCTGTTTTTAACTAAAACTGACAAGGTAACCTTATAATATCATTCAAGAAGATTCTAATACTAATATAATGATAATATTATCCTATTATCTCTCTTCTCTCATGAATCGAGTATGGTTCATTAAACTGAGACTATTTACGAAAAACAAAATCAAAGCTCCTAACCGATACGGTTCAAAAACTAGGTTCTTCGTGACTGTGTTATCGAGCTTGCCTCAGAAAAGGTTCTAGCTTAAATATGACATAATGACAATAAGGATTGAGATACTTGATGATTTATCAAAGGTTCTCCCCTTATTGATCTTTCGGAGAAATCTGTACTTTCAAAAAAGATCTCGCGTACTCGAAATCGGGGCTGTTACACTCTACCCTTCTAAAAGAAAATTTTGCCCTCAAAATTTTAGTTACCTGAGAACAAATGTGGGTAATTAGCTTTCATCTTATCTTCCAGTTCGCAAGTGTACTCTTCTTCTCCTCTTTGTTCCCAAGCCACTTTGACCAAGCGAACAATTTTACCCCTCAGTTGCTTATCACTTCTTTCTACGATCTGAACCAGTGTTGCTTGATATTTCAAATCATTTCGTAACTGTACTGTTTCTAGTTGTAAAACGTGACTCTTATCGGGAATATATTTATTAAGTTTTGAGACATGAAAAACATCATGAAGGTTTGACAGATATGGAGGATGGGCCACTTGATAGGCTACTAGACCGACTCTTTTAAGTATTTGGAAAGGTTCTATGTATCGAGGGTTGAACTTTTTAGTCTTAAGAGCTCTACCTATTCCAGTAGTCGAAGTTACTTTTAGAAATACATGGTCTACCTCACTAAACTCTAAGGGTCTATGTCTATTATCGGCATAGCTCTTTTGACGGCTTTGTGCTGTCTAGATCTTCTGACGAATCCGCTTTATCTTCTCAGTAGTTTCTTGCATTAAGTCTGGACCTAAGACACTAGCTTTTCCGTCATCATTCCAACACAATGGTGTCTGACATTTTTTTTTATAAAGAGCTTCATATGGTGCCATCCCGATAATTTGTTGGTAACTATTGTTGTAGACAAACTCAATCAACGAAAAATATTTATCCCAACTGCCTTGGTTATCCATCACACAAGATCTTAACATGTCTTCTAATGTCTGGATTGTCTGCTCTGATTGTCCATCTATCTGAGGATGGTGTGTTGTACTCATGTGCAATTCTGTTCCCAGCACTTTTTGAAAAGCTCCCCAGAATCTGGAAGTCAACCTCGGATCTCAATCTGATACAATTGATGAAGGTATCCCGTGCAGTCGTACGATTTCTTGAATATATATGCATGCCAACCTTTCTGAAGTAGTCAACTCGAATCAGAAGGAAATGCGCCGATTTTGTTAATCTATCCACAAAATCACCCAAATGGCATCATGTCCTGTTGAGGTGCTTGACAATCCCGTGATAAAATCCATAGTGATCTGCTCCCATTTTCATTGTGGTATTTCTAATGGTTATAGGGTTCCTGACGGCTTTTGATGTTCCACATTCACCTTCTAGCAGGTTAAACATTTTGAGACACAATTAGCTACCTTTTTTTTAAGCCCGGCCACCAGAATATTTGTTTCAAATCTTGATACATCTTTGCCACTCCAGGATGCATAGGAAATCTACTTTGGTGAGCTTTTTGCAAGAATCTTTTGTTGCAATTCTCCAGAGTTAGGCACACAAATTCTGTTCTTGTACCTCCATTGACCTCTACGATCTTGTCTCACAGTTTCTGGTTCTTCTGCTCCTGTATGTCTCAACATCGTCATCATTTCTGAATCCTAAACACAGTCTTTGATATATCTGGCTACTCGAATTTGGTGATGACCCAGTCGTAAATAAATCTTTGAGAACATAGATGCACTTTTCAGCTGATCCATCAGATCATCAATCCGTAGAAGTGGATATTTGCTCTTAATATTGACCTTATTTATCTATTGATAATCTTCGCAAAGTCTCATTCCACCATCATTCTTCTTTACCAGCAATACTGGAGCTCCCCAAGGTGATGCACTGGGACGAATAAACTTCTTTCCAAGTAGCTTATCCAACTACTTCTTCAACTCTACAAGGTCCAGTGGTGACATCCGATACAATGCTATGAAAATTGGTCCAGTTCCAGGTACTAGATCAATGCTGAATTCTATCTCTCGCTGAGGAGGAAATTCAGGTATGTCGTCCGGAAAAACATCAAGAAATTCCTTCACTACTCAAATTCTATCTAAGCTTAGTTCACTGTCATTTGAGCTAGCCGCTAACAGAACGTACCCCTCACAATCACTCCCGTCTAAGGTAACTCTTACAGAATTCAGATATAAAGTATGGGACAAAAATAGTTTAATATCTAAACTATTAGATGGAATAACAGCAGCTCTTTCAAAGCAATCAAGGAAAACATGATACTTAGACAACCAATCTAATCCTAAAATAACTTCAAAACCACGTAGAGGAAAATAGATAAGATCATGTATAAAAGTCATGTTCCTAATAGTGAATGGTACTTGCAGGCACACTAAACTAGTCAATGTATTTTGGGATGCATATGTATGCACAATTAGATCAAAGTTCAACTCAGAGAAATTTAGTACCAACTCACGAGCAACAGTTAAAAAAATAAAGGAATGCGATCCACCCGAATCATACAGTATAGTTAGAAATCGATTCTTGATATAACACTGAACTTGGATCAGGGCATCTAATTGCATAGCATCATCAGTAGTCATAGCAAACACTCGACCTTGTTGCTGGGTTTGTACTGGATTCCGAACAAACTTTCTTGGGTAGATGGTGCGCGAAATTGTGAAAAATACTTTTTCACAACTCTCATAATCCCCGGTAATGGCTCCAAAAACGTGGTAGCTCAATACCATGGCATTACACAACTTCGCACAACTAACCAGCAAGTGCACTGGGTCATCCAAGTAATACCTTACGTGAGTAAGGGTCGATCCCACGGAGATTGTTAGCATTGAAGCAAGCTATGGTCATCTTGTAAATCTTAGTCAGGCAAACTCAAATGTATATGATGATGAACGAAAATAACATAAAGATAAAGATAGAGATACTTATGTATATCATTGGTGTAAGAGCTTCAGACAAGTGTATGAAGATGCCTTCCCTTCCGTCTTTCTGCTTTCCTACTGCCTTCATCCAATCCTTCTTACTCCTTTCCATGGCAAGCTCGTGTAGGGTTTCACTATTGTCAGCAGCTACCTCCCATCCTCTCAGTGAAAGCGATTGCATATGTCCTGTCACGGCATAGCGGAATTCAGCTGTCGGTTCTCGGTCAGGCCGGAATAATATCCATTGATACTTTTGCGTCTGTCACCAACGCCCTAGCCTGCTAGGAGTTTGAAGCACGTCACAGTCATTCAGTCATGGAATCCTACTCAGAATACCACAGACAAGGTTTAGACCTTCCGGATTCTCTTGAATGCCGCCATCAGGTCCTGCCTATACCACGAAGATTCCGATTAAAGAATCCAAGAGATATTCACTAAGCCTCATATGCTTGTAGAACAAGAGTGGTTGTCAGTCACCTTGTTCATGAGTGAGAATGGTGATGGGCGTCAATCATCACCTTCATCATGTTGAAGAACAAGTGATATCTTGGATAAAGAACAAGCGGAATTGAATGGAAGAACAATAGTAATTGCATTAATACTCGAGGTACAGCAGAGCTCCACACCTTAATCTATGGTGTGTAGAAACTCCACCGTTGAAAATACATAAGAACAAGGTCTAGGCATGGCCGAATGGCCAGCCTCCCAAAGGTCTAAGATAGCATAAAACAAAGATAGCTACCAAAGGTCTCTCTTAATACAATAGTAAAAGGTCCTACTTATAGAAAACTAGTACATAGATGAGTAAATGACATAAAAATCCACTTCCGGGCCCACTTGGTGTGTGCTTGGGCTGAGCAATGAAGCTTTTTTCGTGTAGAGACTCTCCTTGGAGTTAAACGCCAGCTTTAGTGCCAGTTTGGGCGTTTAACTCCCAATTAGGTGCCAGTTCCGGCGTTTAACGCTGGAATTTCTTGAGGTGACTTTGAACGCCGGTTTGGGCCATCAAATCTTGGGCAAAGTATGGACTATTATATATTGCTGGAAAGCCCAGGATGTCTACTTTCCAACGCCGTTGAGAGCGCGCCAATTGGGCTTCTGTAGCTCCAGAAAATCCACTTCGAGTGCAGGGAGGTCAGAATCCAACAGCATCTGCAGTCCTTTTGAGTCTCTGGATCAGATTTTTGCTCAGGTCCCTCAATTTCAGCCAGAAAATACCTGAAATCACAGAAAAACACACAAACTCATAGTAAAGTCCAGAAAAGTGAATTTTAACTAAAAACTAATAAAAATATACTAAAAACTAACTAAATCATACTAAAAACATACTAAAAACAATGCCAAAAAGCATACAAATTATCCGCTCATCACAACACCAAACTTAAATTGTTGCTTGTCCCCAAGCAACTGAAGATCAAATAAGAATAAAAGAAGAGAATATGCAATGAACTCCAAAAACATCTATGAAGATCAGTATTAATTAGATGAGCGGGGCTTTTATCTTTTTGCCTCTGAATAGTTTTGGCATCTCACTCTATCCCTTGTAATTCAGAATGATTGGCTTCTTTAGGAACTTAGAATCCAGATAGTGTTAATGATTCTCCTAGTTAAGTATGATGATTCTTGAACATAGCTATTTCTTGAGTCTTGGCCGTGGCCCAAAGCACTCTGTCTTCCAGTATTACCACCGGATACATACATGCCACAGACACATAATTGGGTGAACCTTTTCAGATTGTGACTCAGCTTTGCTAAAGTCCCCAATTAGAGGTGTCCAGGGTTCTTAAGCACACTCTTATTTGCCTTGGATCACAACTCTTATTCTTTTTTTTTTTTCTTTTCGGTTTTTTTTTTCTTTTTTTTTTCTTTTTTTTTTTCGTTTGCTTTTTCTCTTTTTTTTTTCTGCTTTTTCTTGCTTCAAGAATCATTTTTAATGATTTTTCAGATCCTCAGTAACATGTCTCCTTTTTCATCATTCTTTCAAGAGCCAACATTCATGAACCACAAGTTCAAAAGACATATGCACTGTTCAAGCATACATTCAGAGAACAAAAGTGTTGCCACCACATCAAAATAATTAAACTATTGTAAAATTCAGAATTCATGCAATTCTTTCCTTTTCAATTAAGCACGTTTTTATTCAAGAAAGGTGATGGATTCATAGGACATTCATAACTTTAAGGCATAGACACTAAGACACTAATGATCACAAGACACAAACATGGACAAACATAAAGCATAAAAATCGAAAAACAGAAGAATAAAGAACAAGGAAATCAAGGAACGGGTCCACCTTAGTGATGGCGGCTCTTTCTTGCTCTTGAAGATCCTATGGAGTGCTTGAGCTCCTCAATGTCTCTTCCTTGTCTTAGTTGCTCCTCCCTCATGATTCTTTGGTCTTCTCTAATTTCATGGAGGAGAATGGAGTGTTCTTGATGCTCCACCCTTAGTTGTCCCATGTTGGAACTCAACTCTCCTAGGGAGGTGTTTAGTTGCTCCCAATAATTTTGTGGAGGAAAGTGCATCCCTTGAGGAATCTCAGGGATCTCATGGTGAGAGGGGTCTCTTGTGTACTCCATCCTTTTCTTGGTGATGGGCTTGTCCTCATCAATGGGGGTATCTCCCTCTATGTCAACTCCAACTGAATAACAGAGGTGACAGATGAGATGAGGAAAGGCTAACCTTGCCAAAGTGGAGGTCTTGTCCGCCACCTTGTAGAGTTCTTGGGCTATAACCTCATGAACTTCTATTTCTTCTCCAATCATGATGCTATGGATCATGATGGCCCGGTCTATGGTAACTTCGGACCGGTTGCTAGTGGGAATGATTGAGCGTTGTATGAACTCTAACCATCCTCTAGCCACGGGCTTGAGGTCATGCCTTCTCAATTGAACCGGCTTTCCTCTTGAATCTTGCTTCCATTGTGCGCCCTCTTCACATATGGTTGTGAGGACTTGGTCCAACCTTTGATCAAAGTTGACCCTTCTAGTGTAAGGGTGCTCATCTCCTTGCATCATAGGCAAGTTGAACGCCACCCTCACACTCTCCGGACTAAAATCCAAGTATTTCCCCCAAACCATAGTGAGATAATTCTTTGGATTCGGGTTCACACTTTGGTCATGGTTCTTGGTGATCCATGCATTGGCATAGAACTCTTGAACCATCAAGATTCCGACTTGTTGAATGGGGTTGGTAAGCACTTCCCAACCTCTTCTTCGGATCTCATGGCGGATCTCCGGATATTAACCCTTTTTGAGTGAAAAGGGGACTTCGGGGATCACCTTCTTCAAGGCCACAACTTCATAGAAGTGGACTTGATGCACCCTTGAGAGGAATCTATCCATCTCCCATGACTCGGAGGTGGAAGCCTTTGCCTTCCCTTTCCTCTTTCTAGAGGTTTCTCCGGCCTTGGATGCCATAAATGGTTATGGAAAAACGAAAAAGCAACGCTTTTACCACACCAAACTTAAAATGTTTGCTCGTCCTCGAGCAAAAGAAGAAAGAAGAGAGTAGAAGAAGAAGAAATGAGGAAGAGGGGGAAGGTGGTGTGTTCGGCCAAGAAGGGAAAGAAGTGGTGTTTAGGTTGTGTGAAAATGAAGGGTTGAAGAAGGGTATATATAGGAGAGAGGGGGGGTAATGGTTCGGCCATGATGGGTGGGTTTGGGAGGGAAAGTGGTTTGAATTTGAAGGGTGAGGTTGGTGGGGATTTATGAAGGATGGATGTGAGTGGTGAAGAGAAAGATGGGATTTGATAGGTGAAGGGTTTTTGGGGAAGAGGTATTGAGGTGATTGGTGAATGGGGGAAGAAGAGAGAGAGTGATGGTGGGGTCCTGTGGGGTCCACAGATCCTGTGGTGTCAAGGAAAAGTCATCCCTGCACCAAATGTTGCTCAAAATCACGTTTTGAGGTATTTCTGGCGTTAAACGCCGGGCTGGTGCCCATTCCTGGCGTTTAACGCCAGGTTGTTGCCCTTTACTGGCGTTTAACGCCAGTCTGGTGCCCCTTTCTGGCGTTAAACGCCCAGAATGGTGCCAGACTGGGCGTTAAACGCCCAACAGCTAGCATTACTGGCGTTTGAACGCCAGCTTCTTCTCCTCCAGGGTGTGCTGTTTTTCTTCCTGTTTTTCATTCTGTTTTTGCTTTTTTCATTGTTTTTGTGATTTCTTATGATCATCAACCTACAAAAAAGATAAAATAACAAAAGAAAATAATTAGCTATAAAACATTGGGTTGCCTCCCAACAAGCGCTTCTTTAATGTCATTAGCTTGACAGAGGACTCTCATGGAGCCTCAGAAATACTCAGAACCGTGTTGGAACCTCCCAACACCAAACTTAGAGTTTGAATGTGGGGGTTCAACACCAAACTTAGAGTTTGGTTGTGGCCTCCCAACACCAAACTTAGAGTTTGACTGTGGGGGCTCTGCTTGGCTCTGTTTTGAGAGAAGCTCTTCATGCTTCCTCTCCATGATGATAGAGGGATGTCCTTGGGCCTTAAACACCAAGGATTCTTCATTCACTTGAATGATCAACTCTCCTCTATCAACATCAATCACAGCCTTTGCTGTGGCTAGGAAGGGTCTGCCAAGGATGATGGATTCATCCATGCACTTCCCAGTCTCTAGGACTATGAAATCAGTAGGGATGTAATGGTCTTCAATCTTCACCAAAACATTCTCTACAAGTCCATGAGCTTGTTTTCTTGAATTGTCTGCCATCTCTAATGAGATTCTTGCAGCTTGCACCTCAAAGATCCCTAATTTCTCCATTACAGAGAGGGGCATGAGGTTTACACTTGACCCTAAGTCACAAAAGGCCTTCTTTAAGGTCATGGTGCCTATGGTACAAGGTATAGAAAACTTCCCAGGATCTTGCCTCTTTAGAGGCAGTTTCTGCTTAGACAAGTCATCCAGTTCTTTGGTGAGCAAAGGTGGTTCTTCCTCCCAAGTCTCATTTCCAAATAACTTGTCATTTAGCTTCATGATTGCTCCAAGGTATTTAGCAACTTGCTCTTCAGTGACATACTCATCCTCTTCAGAGGAAGAATACTCATCAGAGCTCATGAATGGCAGAAGTAAGTCCAATGGAATCTCTATGGTCTCATTTTGAGCCTCAGATTCCCATGGTTCCTCATTGAGGAACTCAGAGGAGATTGGTACACGCCCACTGAGGTCTTCCTCAGTGGCGTCCTCCTCCTCTCTTTCCTCTCCATAGTCGGCCATGTTTATGGCTTTGCACTCTCCTTTTGGATTTTCTTCTGTATTACTTAGGAGAGTACTAGGAGGGAGTTCAGTAATTTTCTTGCTCAGCTGTCCCACTTGTCCTTCCAAATTTCTAATGGAGGACCTTGTTTCATTCATGAAACTTTGAGTGGTCTTTATTAGATCAGAGACCATTGTTGCTAAGTCAGAAGTATTCTGCTTAGAACTCTCTGTCTGTTGCTGAGAAGATGATGGAAAAGGCTTGCCATTGCTAAACCTGTTTCTTCCACCATTATTGTTATTGAAACCTTGTTGAGGTCTCTCTTGATTCTTCCATGAGAAATTTGGGTGATTTCTCCATGAAGAATTATAGGTGTTTCCATAGGGTTCTCCTAGGTAATTCACCTCTTCCATTGAAGGGTTCTCAGGATCATAAGCTTCTTCCTCAGATGAAGCATCCTTAGTACTGTTTGGTGCATTTTGCATTCCAGACAGACTTTGAGAAATCAAATTGACTTGTTGAGTCAATATCTTGTTCTGAGCCAATATGGCATTCAGAGTGTCAATCTCAAGAACTCCTTTCTTCTGACTAGTCCCATTGTTCACAGGATTCCTTTCAGAAGTGTACATGAATTGGTTATTTGCAACCATTTCAATCAATTCTTGAGCTTCTGCAGGCGTCTTCTTCAGATGAAGAGATCCTCCAGCAGAGCTATCCAAAGACATCTTGGATAGTTCAGAGAGACCATCATAGAAAATACCTATGATGTTCCATTCAGAAAGCATGTCTGAAGGACATCTTCTGATTAATTGTTTGTATCTTTCCCAAGCTTCATAGAGGGATTCTCCATCCTTCTGTCTGAAGGTTTGGACTTCCACTCTAAGCTTACTCCATCTTTATGGTGGAAAGAACTTTGCCAAGAAGGCATTGACTAGCTTTTCCCAAGAGTCCAGGCTTTCTTTAGGTTGAGAATCCAACCATATTCTAGCTCTATCTCTTACAGCAAAAGGGAATAGCATCAGTCTATAGACCTCAGGGTCAACCCCATTAGTCTTGACTGTGTCACAGATTTGCAAGAATTCAGCTAAGAACTGATGAGGATCTTCCATTGGAAGTCCATGGAACTTGCAATTCTGTTGCATTAGAGAAACTAATTGAGGCTTAAGCTCAAAGTTGTTTGCTCTAATGGCAGGGATAGAGATGCTTCTCCCATAAAAATCAGGAGTAGGTGCAGTGAAGTCACCCAACACCTTCCTTGCATTGTTGGCATTGTTGTTGTTTTCGGCTGCCATGTGTTCTTCTTCTTTGAAGAATTCGGTCAGGTCCTCTAAAGAGAGTTGTGTTTTAGCTTCTCTTAGCTTTCTCTTCAAGGTCCTTTCAGGTCCAGGATCAGCTTCAACAAGAATGCCTTTGTCTCTGCTCCTGCTCATATGAAAGAGGAGAGAAAAAGAAAATGTGGAATCCTCTATGTCACAGTATAGAGATTCCTTGAAGTGTCAGAGGAAAAGAGAAATAGTAAGAAGAAGGAGAAGAAGAATTCGAACTTTAATTAGATAAGGTTCGAATTGTGCATTTAGAAGGAGTGGTACTCCATAAATAGAAGGATGTGGGAAGGAGGGAAGAGAATTTTCGAAAATTCAATTAAAAAGATGTTGATAATTTTCGAAAATTAAAAGTGAAAAAGAAATCAAGTGATTTTTGAAAAAGATTTTGAAATTAGAAATTAAAAATATTTGATTGAAAACTATTTAAAAAAAGATGAGGTTAAAAAGATTTGATTGAAAAGTTATGGTTTTAAAAAGATGTGATTGAGAAGATATGGTTTGAAAACAATTTTAAAGGATATGATTTGAAAACAATTTGAAAAGATGTGATTTAAAAAAAAATTGATGACTTGCCTAACAAGAAAAGATATGATTCAAACATAAAACCTTCCTTAATAGAAAAGGCAAAAAATGTTCAATCAAATCATTAATTGTTAGTAAGTATCTTTGAAAAAAGAAAGAAATTGATTTTGAAAGCATTTGATTGAAAAGATATGATTTGAAAAAGATTTGATTTTGAAAAACTTTGAAAACTTGAAAAAAAATTGATTTGAAAAACAAAATCTTCCCCTAGCACCATCCTGGCATTAAACGCCCAGAATGGTATACATTCTGGCGTTTAACGCCCAAAATGCTACCTTTTTGGGCGTTAAACGCCCAACCAGGTACCCTGGCTGGCGTTTAAACGCCAGTCTGCCTTCTTCACTGGGCATTTTTGAATGCTCAGCTTTTTCTGTATAATTCCTCTGCAGTATGTTCTGAATCTTCAATTCTTTGTATTATTGACTTGAAAAGACACAAATAAAAAATATTTTTGGATTTTTAATAATCAAAATGCAACAAGAATCAAATAACAATGCATGCAAGACACCAAACTTAGCAGTTTGTGTACTACTGACACTATATGAGACACATAAATACTCAAGCCAAAAGAATTCAAAGATCAGAGCAAGAAATCATCAAGAATTACTTGAAGATCCTTAAGACACATGAATGAATGCATGTAATTGACACCAAACTTAAGATGAGACACTAGACTTAAGCAAGAAACAGCAAATATTTTTTTGGTTTTTATGATTTTGTAATTTTTTTTGTGTTTTTCGAAAATTAAGTGGAAAACGGTATCAAAATTCTTAATGAGAATTCCAGGAATCAGTGCAATGCTAGTCTAAGACTCCGGTCCAGGAATTAGACATGGCTTCACAGCCAGCCAAGCTTTCAAAGAAAGCTTCGGTCCAAAACACTAGACATGACCAAAGGTCAGCCAAGCCTTAGCGGATCACTGCTCCAAAAGCAAAATTGATGAAAATCAACAAGCTCTTGTGGTGATAAGTTGAAACCTCGGTCCAATCAGATTAGACATGGCTTCTCAGCCAGCCAGATTTCAACAAATCATCATGAAACTCTAGAATTCATCTTCAAGAATTTCGAAAATAAATACCTAATCTAAGCAACAAGATGAACCGTCAGTTGTCCAAACTAGAACAATCCCAGGCATTGTTACCAAAAGCTTGCTCAAAACTTGAACAATCCCCGGCAACGGCGCCAAAAACTTGGTGCGCGAAATTGTGAACAATACTTTTTCACAACTCTCATAATCCCCGGTAATGGCTCCAAAAACGTGGTAGCTCAATACCATGGCATTACACAACTTCGCACAACTAACCAGCAAGTGCACTGGGTCGTCCAAGTAATACCTTACGTGAGTAAGGGTCGATCCCACGGAGATTGTTAGCATTGAAGCAAGCTATGGTCATCTTGTAAATCTTAGTCAGGCAAACTCAAATGTATATGATGATGAACGAAAATAACATAAAGATAAAGATAGAGATACTTATGTATATCATTGGTGTAAGAGCTTCAGACAAGTGTATGAAGATGCCTTCCCTTCCGTCTTTCTGCTTTCCTACTGCCTTCATCCAATCCTTCTTACTCCTTTCCATGGCAAGCTCGTGTAGGGTTTCACTGTTGTCAGCAGCTACCTCCCATCCTCTCAGTGAAAGCGATTGCATATGTCCTGTCACGGCATAGCGGAATTCAGCTGTCGGTTCTCGGTCAGGCCGGAATAATATCCATTGATACTTTTGCGTCTGTCACCAACGCCCTAGCCTGCTAGGAGTTTGAAGCACGTCACAGTCATTCAGTCATGGAATCCTACTCAGAATACCACAGACAAGGTTTAGACCTTCCGGATTCTCTTGAATGCCGCCATCAGGTCCTGCCTATACCACGAAGATTCCGATTAAAGAATCCAAGAGATATTCACTAAGCCTCATATGCTTGTAGAACAAGAGTGGTTGTCAGTCACCTTGTTCATGAGTGAGAATGGTGATGGGCGTCAATCATCACCTTCATCATGTTGAAGAACAAGTGATATCTTGGATAAAGAACAAGCGGAATTGAATGGAAGAACAATAGTAATTGCATTAATACTCGAGGTACAGCAGAGCTCCACACCTTAATCTATGGTGTGTAGAAACTCCACCGTTGAAAATACATAAGAACAAGGTCTAGGCATGGCCGAATGGCCAGCCTCCCAAAGGTCTAAGATAGCATAAAACAAAGATAGCTACCAAAGGTCTCTCTTAATACAATAGTAAAAGGTCCTACTTATAGAAAACTAGTACATAGATGAGTAAATGACATAAAAATCCACTTCCGGGCCCACTTGGTGTGTGCTTGGGCTGAGCAATGAAGCTTTTTTCGTGTAGAGACTCTCCTTGGAGTTAAACGCCAGCTTTAGTGCCAGTTTGGGCGTTTAACTCCCAATTAGGTGCCAGTTCCGGCGTTTAACGCTGGAATTTCTTGAGGTGACTTTGAACGCCGGTTTGGGCCATCAAATCTTGGGCAAAGTATGGACTATTATATACTGCTGGAAAGCCCAGGATGTCTACTTTCCAACGCCGTTGAGAGCGCGCCAATTGGGCTTCTGTAGCTCCAGAAAATCCACTTCGAGTGCAGGGAGGTCAGAATCCAACAGCATCTGCAGTCCTTTTGAGTCTCTGGATCAGATTTTTGCTCAGGTCCCTCAATTTCAGCCAGAAAATACCTGAAATCACAAAAAAACACACAAACTCATAGTAAAGTCCAGAAAAGTGAATTTTAACTAAAAACTAATAAAAATATACTAAAAACTAACTAAATCATACTAAAAACATACTAAAAACAATGCCAAAAAGCATACAAATTATCCGCTCATCAGTAGATCCTAGCTGTGTGTCCAAATTCTTCACAAGTAAAACAAGTGTTCGTTCCTTACAGCATCCAAATCTAAAATAACTATAACCATGGATATCATAACAGTTATGAGGATAGCTGTGTCTCGCATTGATTCGTTATTCGGAGCTTGATTAAACTATGCCTATTCGCAGTCATTAAGGTCCTATCCGCACCAAATAATCAACATTAAGGTGATCAGTCTTAATAACTCAAGTAAGGCACGAACATTTCCAAAATGAGCACTCATAGACATTCATGCCAAATATATCTTGAAGATATCCTAACAGCATGAGACACACAAGCAGAGTATACAATGAAGCATAGTCAGTCCATTCCCCAGGCTCTACTGGGAACGAACTGCTCTAATACCAAATTGTAACGACCCAACTCCCAGTATGCCATGGTCATACAAGAAGCTAAGTGTTACTAACTTGTCCTTCCTAAAATATAACTATTACTTAATCTATAAGCCTGTTCCTTGTTAGAACATTGCCATTTTTACGAGTAACCTTTTTTTGTCATGGATGATAAGGTAAAATAAACAAGCATGCATTGAAAGAAATAAAAAGGAAGTACAAAGAAACATAGAAACACAGTTGATAATATACATCATGTACACTATAACAAAACATGTAGCGTTCACAAAAGATCAAGTCAGTTTACATCCTCGTCATCCTACGTAGCTAATATATACACGACACTCCTAGGGCCTGGCCCATACAAAAAGACGCTAACCTGGCGCCCAGGCTAGCCTAACCACTCTACAGCTCCTAGCTCTCGGGTGTACTAACACAAATGAGAGACTAACTAACAGATAATGTTATACTAGAGTGTCATCAAAAGAATGCCACTTCTGCTGTTAGACTATAACTACACGTGGCTATTCGGAAGATCGTCATGAGGCTCGCCCATCTCCTCATCCTACTCGATCTCTATCTCAGGATCCTTCTCCTCCTCCTCGTCCGCAGCTACAGCTATACCCTCAGAACCACCAGAAACACTACTGTCACTATGTATAAAACCATTCGCAAGCACAGGTCCGTTTGCATATATAGGAGCTACCCCGTCGTTTGATAGTCCCGGATCATCAGGCTGTGGAAAGTCAGGGATCGGCTCATGGGGAAAGTCCCACTCTGGTGGAATCACAGGTACGTAGTTAATAAACCACTATTTTATGGTTTACAATGTGTTTAATTGTGTGGTTTTATCATGGTCTTTACCCACTTATTCATATAATTAGCATGCATTTATATTTCCTTCCTAAAATTATTACATGATTGAAAGCTTACTTCTTGGAGACCTTTAAATAGGTATTTTAATCCCCCTTTATTCCATTCGATGCCGTGATCTGTGTGTTAAGTATTTCAGGCTTTATAGGGCATGAATGAGTGAGAGATTGGGAAGAAAGCTTGCAAAAATGGAAGGAATACAAGAAATTGAGGAGATGGCTAGCGAGAAGTGACGCGTACGCGTCAACAACGCGACCGCGCGGAAGAGAGGAATTCCCAGTGACGCGTTCGCATGAGTGACGCGGACGCACGGATTGGAAAAGTAGAAGTGACGCGGAGGCATGGACGACGCGCCCGCATGGGAAAGCAAAACGCCGAATGACGGATCCGCGTGACGTGCGCGATCTGCAGAATTTTAGAAGTCGCTAGCAGAGTTTCTGGGCCGGATTTCAACCCAGTTTTCGGCCCAAAATTACAGATTAGAGTCAGGGAACATGCAGAAATGAGGGACAACAATTCATTCTGCATAATTTTTAGTTTTAGATCTGGATTTACTCCTCCCCTAGGTTTTTCAATCACTTGACATTTTATAATTAAGATTTTTGGAAGACTTTGCTTTTTAGCTTTTGAGAAGAGGCCACCTCCGGTACTAGTCATTATACTTTGCTATTTGCTTTTTACTTATTCTTCCATGTTCTTAATCCCCTTAGAGTTGACTTTGGCTTATTTTTACAAGTTATTAATATAGACTATTTTTATTTTTAATTAATCCTTTTCATTATTATCTATCATGTCTCTTTTTAATTCCCTTTCCTATGTTATGAGTTCTACATTCACAATGAGCGAGTAGTTCTCTTACTTGATGGGGAGTTGATTGAAAGGAACCCTTGAGTTGGGGTACTTAAAGGAGAAATTGTAATTGAGCTCGTTGTTGGAATGCCCTCTAGTTACTGACACAAATCCTTTTCAATGAGCGGATTGGGACTTGTGAATAGAAACAGCAATCCAACTTGTTTGACTCTCCCTTACCTAGTAAGGGGTAACTGATGAGCGGATAATTTATACGCTTTTTGGCATTGTTTTTAGTATGTTTTTAGTATGATTTAGTTAGTTTTTAGTATATTTTTATTAGTTTTTAGTTAAAATTTACTTTTCTGGACTTTACTATGAGTTTGTGTGTTTTTCTGTGATTTTAGGTATTTTCTGGCTGAAATTGAGGGTCCTGAGCAAAAATCTGATTTAGAGGCTGAAAAGGACTGCAGATGCTGTTGGATTCTGACCTCCCTGCACTCGAAATAGATTTTCTAGAGCTACAGAAGTCCAATTGGCGCGCTCTTAACGGCGTTGGAAAGTAGACATCCTGGGCTTTCCAGCAATGTATAATAGTCCATACTTTACCCGAGATTTGATGGCCCAAACCGGCGTTGCAAATCAGCCTCAGAATTTCCAGCGTTTAATGCTGGAACTGGCATAAAAATTAGAGTTAAACGCCCAAACTGGCATGAAAGCTGGCGTTTAACTCCAGAAAAGGTCTCTACACATGAAAGCTTCAATGCTCAGCCCAAGCACACACTAAGTGGACCCAGAAGTGGATTTTTACGTCATTTACTCATTTCTGTGTACCCTAGGTTACTAGTTCACTATTAATAGGATCTTTTGACATTGTATCTGGACATCATGACACTTTACACGTTTCTTTGTGTACTTCTTACAGCATGAGTCTCTAAACTGCATGGTTGGGGGTGAGGAGCTCTGCTGTGTCTTGATGGATTAATGCAATTACTACTGTTTCTTATTCAATCATGCTTGCTTCCGTTCTAAGATATCACTTGTTCTTAACTCGGATGAATGTGATGACCCGTGACACTCATCATATTCTCAACTATGAACGCGTGCCTGACAACCACCTCCGTTCTACTTTAGATTGAGTAGATATCTCTTGGATTCTTTAATCAGAATCTTCATGGTATAAGCTAGAATTGATGGCGGCATTCAAGAGAATCCGGAAGGTCTAAACCTTGTCTGTGGTATTCTGAGTAGGATTCAATGATTGAATGACTGTGACGAGCTTCAAACTCCTGAGGGCGGGGCGTTAGTGACAGACGCAAAAGAATCATTGGATTCTATTCCGGCCTGATTGAGAACCGACAGATGGATAGCCGTGCCGTGACAGGGTGCGTTGAACATTTCCATTGAGAGGATGGGAGGTAGCCATTGACAACAGTGAAACCCTACATACAGCTTGCTATGGAAGGAGCCTTGCGTGTTTGGTGAAGAAGACAATAGGAAAGCAGAGATTCAGAAGATGGAGCATCTCCATAATCTCAACCTGTTCCCCATTACTGCAAAACAAGTACTTATTTCATGTTCTTTTACTTTTCACAATCAACCCTGATAATCTTTGATATCCTGACTAAGATTTACAAGATAACCATAGCTTGCTTCAAGCCGACAATCTCCGTGGGATCGACCCTTACTCACGTAAGGTATTACTTGGACGACCCAGTGCACTTGCTGGTTAGTTGTGCGGGATTGCAAAAGTGTGATTGCAATTTCGTGCACCAAGTTTTTGGCGCCGTTGCCGGGGATTGTTCGAGTTTGGACAACTGACGGCTTATCTTGTTGCTTAGATTAGGACTATTTTATTTTTGTTGGTTTAGAGTCTTTTAGTTGAGTCTAGTTTCATATTTTAAGTTTGGTGTCAATTGCATGCTTTTATTTTTCTTTTAATTTTCGAATTTGCATGTCTTCAGTCCCTTTTTGATCCGTAAAAATTCTAAGTTTGGTGTCCTCTTTGTGTTTTTTCCTTGAAATTTTCGAAAATTGGTGTTTGATTTTCTAAAAATTTTAAGTTTGGTGTCATTTTGTTGTTTTTCTCTTTCCTCATTTCAAAAATCAAATCTTTTTCATAAAAATTTTTCAATCATATCTTTCTAATTGCTAATTTCAAAATCTTTTTAATTAACTAATTGAGTCAGTTTTCAATTTGCTTTGATCTTATTTTCTTTTTTTTCGAATTGTTATTTTATTTTTCTTTTGTTTTATTTTATCTTTTTCGGATAATTCAAAAAAAAAAACAAAATTTATCTATTTGCAATCCATATCATTTCCCTTTATCCATTATGGACCTAAGTGGGATTGATCAGTCCAGAAGGACTCTGGGGTCATATGCCAACCCCATTACAGCTGCATATGGGAGTAGCATCTGTACACCTCCCATCAAAGCAAGCAGCTTTGAGCTAAATCCTCAACTCATTATCATAGTGCAGCAAAATTGCCAGTATTCCGGTCTTCCACAGGAAGAACCTACTGAGTTTCTGGCACAGTTCTTACAAATTGCTGACACAGTACATGATAAAGAGGTGGATCAGGATGTCTACAGACTATTACTGTTTCCATTTGCTGTAAAAGATCAAGCTAAAAAGTTGTTGAATAACCAACCTACAGCAAGCATAAAGACATGGAAGCAGTTATCAGACAAATTCCTGAATCATTTTTACCCTCCAAAGAGGATGACACAGCTAAGGCTGGACATCCAAGGCTTTAAACAAGAGGATAATGAATCCCTTTATAATGCCTGGGAGAGGTATAGAGGTATGCTAAGAAAATGCCCCTCTGAAATGTTTTCAGAGTGGGTACAGTTAGACATCTTCTACTATGGACTTACAGAAAAAGCTCAGATGTCTCTAGACCACTCAGCTGGTGGATCTATACACATGAGGAAGACAATTGAAGAAGCTCAAGAGCTTATAGACACTGTTGCTAGAAACCAATATTTGTACTCTAGCAATGAGTTCTCTCCAAAAGAGGAAGTCATGGCAGTAGTCACTGATCCTAATCCTCAAGAATAGATGATTGAGCTTAATCAACAATTACTCTTGATGACAGAACAGTTAGCAGAATTTAAAAAGATGCTTCATGAAACTAAAGTTGCTAACAAGAACATAGAACTGCAGTTGAATCGAGCAAAACAGCAGATATCTAAACAGATAACAGAAGAGTGTCAAGCAGTTCAACTGAGGAGTGGGAAGACACTGAACAACACCACTCAAAAGAGCAAAAAGTCAAATAAGGAACAATTGACAGAGGATAACCAAACCACTGCCCAAAATCCCTCTGAGGACAGTAAGAGCCCAGAGAGGAATACTTTTGGCGTTCAAACGCCAGAAAGGGAAGGAAAGCTGGCGTTAAACGCCCATTCCTTGCCCAGTTCTGGCGTTCAAACGCCAGAAAAGGGAGAGAAGTTGGCGTTAAACGCCCAATCTTCACCCATTCCTGGCGTTCAGACGCCAAGGAAGGATCAGACACCTGAGAGTGCTGACAGTAATCCCTCTAAAAAGGATTCTTCAACCACTTCTGTAAGGAATAAGCCTGCAGCAACTAAGGTTGAAGAATATAAAGCCAAGATGCCTTATCCTCAGAAACTCCGCCAAGCAGAGCAGGATAAGCAATTTGCCCGTTTTGCAGATTATCTAAGGACTCTTGAAATAAAGATTCCGTTTGCAGAAGCACTTGAGCAAATACCTTCTTATGCTAAGTTCATGAAAGAGATCTTAAGTCATAAGAAGGATTGGAGAGAAACTGAAAAAGTATTTCTCACTGAAGAATGCAGTGCAGTCATTCTGAAAAGCTTACCAGAAAAGCTTCAAGATCCAGGAAGCTTTATGATACCATGCACATTAGAAGGTGCTTGCACCAAGACAGCCCTATGTGATCTTGGAGCAAGCATCAATCTGATACCTGCATCTACTATCAGAAAGCTTGGGTTGACTGAAGAAGTCAAACCAACCCGGATATGCCTCCAACTTGTTGATGGCTCCATTAAACATCCATCAGGCATAATAGAGGATATGATTGTCAAGGTTGGGCCATTCGCCTTTCCAACTGACTTTGTGGTGCTGGAAATGGAGGAGCACAAGAGTGCAACTCTCATTCTAGGAAGACCTTTCCTAGCAACTGGGCGAACTCTCATTGATGTACAAAAAGGGGAAGTAACCCTGAGAGTCAATAAGGATGAGTTCAAGTTGAATGCTGTGAAAGCTATGCAGCATCCAGACACACCAAATGACTGCATGGGCGCTGACATTATAGACTCTTTGGTGGAAGAGATCAATATGACTGAAAGCTTAGAATCAGAGCTTGAGGACATCTTCAAGGATGCTCAACCTGATCAAGAAGAACCAGAGGAAACAAAGGAATTTTTGAAAATTCCTCAGGAGGAGGATAAGCCTCCCAAACCTGAACTCAAACCACTACCACCATCCCTGAAGTATGCATTTCTGGGAGAGGGTGACACTTTTCCAGTGATTATAAGCTCTGCCTTAAATCCACAGGAAGAGGAAGCACTGATTCAAGTGCTAAGGACACACAAGACAGCTCTTGGGTGGTCCATAAGTGATCTTAAAGGCATTAGCCCAGCTAGATGCATGCACAAGATCCTGTTGGAGGATAATGCCAAACCAGTGGTCCAACCACAGAGGAGGCTAAATCCAGCCATGAAGGAGGTGGTGCAGAAAGAGGTCACTAAATTACTAGAGGCTGGGATTATTTATCCTATTTCTGATAGCCCCTGGGTGAGCCCTGTCCAAGTTGTCCCCAAGAAAGGAGGCATGACAGTGGTTCATAATGAAAAAAATGAACTGGTTCCTACAAGAACAGTCACAGGGTGGCGTATGTGTATTGACTACAGAAGGCTCAATACAGCCACCAGAAAGGATCATTTTCCTTTACCATTCATAGACCAAATGCTAGAAAGACTAGCTGGTCATAATTATTACTGCTTTTTGGATGGCTATTCAGGTTACAACCAAATTGCAGTAGATCCTCAGGACCAAGAGAAAACAGCATTTACTTGCCCTTCTGGCATGTTTGCCTACAGAAGGATGCCTTTTGGTCTGTGTAATGCTCCTGCAACCTTTTAGAGATGCATGCTATCCATCTTCTCTGATATGGTAGAGAAATTTCTTGAAGTCTTCATGGATGACTTCTCAGTATATGGAGACTCATTCAGCTCCTGTCTTGACCACCTAGCACTTGTCCTGAAAAGGTGCCAAGAGACTAACCTGGTTTTAAACTGGGAGAAATGTCACTTTATGGTGACCGAAGGAATTGTCCTTGGGCACAAAATTTCAAGCAGGGGAATAGAGGTGGATAAGGCAAAGGTAGAGGTAACTGAAAAATTACCACCACCTGCCAATGTTAAGGCAATCAGAAGCTTTCTGGGGCATGCAGGATTCTACAGAAGGTTTATAAAGGATTTTTTGAAAATTACAAAACCTTTGAGTAACCTGCTAGCTGCTGACACACCATTTGTGTTTGACACACAGTGTCTGCAGGCATTTGAGACCCTGAAAGCTAAGCTGGTCACAGCACTAGTCATCTCTGCACCAGATTGGACATTGCCATTTGAACTAATGTGTGATGCCAGTGACCATGCCATTGGTGCAGTGTTGGGACAGAGGCATAACAAGCTTCTGCACGTCATTTATTATGCTAGCCGTGTTCTAAATGATGCACAGAAGAATTACACAACCACAGAAAAAGAGTTACTTGCAGTGGTCTATGCCATTGACAAGTTTAGATCCTATCTAGTGGGATCCAAAGTGGTTGTGTACACTGACCATGCTGCTCTTAAATACTTACTCACAAAGCAGGATTCAAAACCCAGGCTTATAAGATGGGTGTTGCTTCTGCAAGAGTTTGATATAGAAATAAGAGACAGAAAAGGGACAGAGAACCAGGTAGCTGATCATCTGTCCCGAATAGAACCAGTAGCTGGGGCGTCCCTCCCTTCTACTGAGATTTCTGAGACTTTCCCAGATGAGCAACTCTTTGCCATCCAGGAAGCTCCATAGTTTGCAGATATTGCAAATTATAAAGCTGTGAGGTTCATACCACAGGAGTACAGCAGAGTGCAAAGAAAGAAATTAATTTCAGATGCCAAGTACTACCTGTGGGATGAGTCGTATCTCTTTAAGAGATGTGCAGACGGAATGATCTGCAGATGTGTACCCAGAGAAGAAGCACAAAGGATCCTATGGCACTGCCATGGATCACAGTATGGAGGACATTTTGGAAGTGAGCGAACAGCCACTAAAGTCCTCCAATGTGGCTTCTACTGGCCTACTCTCTATAAAGATGCCCGAGAGTTTGTGCGTAACTGTGACAGTTGCCAAAGAGCTGGTAACTTGCCTCACGGATATGCCATGCCTCAACAAGGGATATTACAGATAGAATTGTTTGATGTATGGGGAATTGACTTCATGGGTCCATTCCCACCATCATACTCAAACACTTACATTCTGGTAGCAGTGGACTATATATCTAAGTGGGTAGAAGCAATTGCTACACCCACCAATGATACCAAGACCGTGCTGAAATTTCTCCAGAAACACATCTTCAGCAGGTTTGGTGTTCCCAGAGTACTAATCAGTGATGGGGGCACTCATTTCTGCAATAGACAGCTATACTCTGCTATGGTCAGATATGGAATTAGCCACAAAGTGGCAACTCCGTATCATCCACAGACAAATGGGCAAGCTAAAGTCTCTAACAGAGAGCTAAAAAGAATCCTGGAACGGACTGTGATAGTCCGAAGAAAGGATTGGGCAAAGAGTTTGGATGATGCTCTGTGGGCATACAGAACAGCATTCAAGACTCCTATAGGAACCTCTCCATACCAATTGGTGTATGGGAAGGCCTGTCATCTGCCCGTGGAACTGGAACATAAAGCCTACTGGGCAACCAGATTCCTAAACATGGATGCTCAGTTAGCTGGTGAAAAAAGATTGCTCCAGCTAAATGAGCTAGAGGAGTTCAGACTCAATGCCTTTGAAAATGCAAAAATTTATAAGGAAAAGGCAAAGAAGTGGCATGACAAGAAGTTGTCATCCAGAGTCTTTGAGCCAGGACAAAAAGTTCTGCTTTTCAACTCTAGGCTCAGATTGTTTCCAGGAAAACTTAAATCCCGGTGGAGGGGTCCGTATGTGATTACAGGAGTGTCACCATATGGATATGTTGAGCTTCAGGATATTGATTCTGACAAAAAGTTCATTGTTAATGGACAGAGAATCAAGCATTATCTTGAAAGCAATTTTGAGCAGGAATGCTCAAAACTGAGACTTGAATGACTCTCAGTAAAAGGTCCAGCTAAAGACAGTAAAGAAGCGCTTGCTGGGAGGCAACCCAGTAATTAGCAAGTTATATGTTTTGTTCTTACAAAGGCAAGTATCAAAAATGAAGGAATTCACAGAGTTACAGAAGGATTCAGTGCAAAAAGCAGAGAAAAAGAGCTTACTGGCGAAAAAACGCCAGTAAGGGGTACTTTGGGCGTTAAACGCCAGAATGGGCACCATTCTGGGCGTTTAACGCCAGGTGTGCAGCATCCTGGGCGTTTAGCAAAACGCCCAGTGATAAAGGGAATTCTGGCGTTTAACGCCAGCCAGGGCACCTGGCTGGGCGTTAAACGCCCATAATGGGCATCAAATGGGCGTTAAACGCCAGAATGGATGCCATTCTGGGCGTTTAACGCCAGAAAGGTGGGGGACCAAGATTTTGTTTTCCAATCAAATTTTTTTTCAAACTTTCCTTTTCTTACCCATACTTTTCTACATAAACCCATCTCAACCTTTCATCATTCACTTTCAAATCCTCAAAAATTAAAATCATTCTTCAAATCTCTCTCAAATCAATCCCAAATCTTATTCAAAAACTCACCCTTCTCTCAAATTCTCTCCATATCTTCTCAAATCTCCTTTCAATTTCTTTCGAAATCTCCTTCCCCCTTTATAAAAACACGTTCGGCCTCACCATTCCCCCACACCATTCGAATTTGCTCTTCTCCTCTCTCTCCTCCTTCCTTTCTTTTGCTTGAGGACAAGCAAACCTCTAAGTTTGGTGTGCTTTTCCGTGATCACTAAAGCCAAGATTCATCAAGATCATGGCTCCTAAGGGAAAACAAACCAATTTAAGAGGAAAGAAAGAGAATAATCCAAAGAATCTTTGGAATCAAGAGAAGTTCTTAACCAAAGAACATGAAGATCATTATCACAAAATAATGGGTCTGAGGTCAGTGATCCCGGAAGTAAAATTTGATCTGAAAGAAGATGAATATCCGGGGATCCAAGAGCAAATTCGAAACAGAGGATGGAAAGTTCTAACCAATCCTGAGATAAAGGTTGGAAGGAATATGGTTCAGGAATTCTACTCAAATCTGTGGCTAACAGATAAGCAGAGAATGACTGGAACTGCTTACCATACTTACAGAACCATGGTCAGAGGGAAAGTTATGTACTTCCATCTGGACAAAATAAGAGAAATCTTCAAATTGCCTCAACTGCAAGATGATCCTGACTCCTTTAATAGGAGAATGGTGAGAGCAGATAAAGGGTTGGATCAAGTTCTAGAGGACATATGCCTCCCTGGAACTAAGTGGATAACCAATTCAAAGGGTGTCCCAAACCAACTCAAGAGGGGAAACCTCAAACCAATTGCAAGAGGTTGGCTAGACTTTATTGGGCGTTCCATACTGCCCACTAGCAACCGTTCTGAGGTCACTATCAAGAGAGCAGTGATGATTCATTGCATTATGCTTGGAAAAGAAGTGGAGGTTCATCATGTGATTGCTTGTGAGATCTACACAATTGCAAATAAGAATTCCACTGAAGCCAAATTGGCTTACCCAAGCTTGATCTCCTTGCTCTGTAAAGAGGCTGGGGTAAAGATGGGAGTAGATGAATTCATACCCATTGAACATCCAATCACCAAGAAGTCAATGGAAGGACAAATGCAAGACAACTCTATCAAAAGAAGGGCGCAGGAGTTCCTCCCTGAATTTCCTGAAATTGGCTACTGGGCCAGCCTAGAAGCATCTATCACCAAGTTGCAAGAGACTATGGAGCAACTTAAGGAAGAACAGCAGAATCAGAACTGCATGCTCTGCAAATTGCTGAAGGAACAAGAGAAGCAGGGGCGTGAACTTCAAGAACTGAAACGCCAAAAGTTCTCCCCTCAATTTGAGGGAGCATCCACTTCTCAAAATCAAGGTTGTTGAGTCCTAACTCTGTAAAAAACCTCTATCATTAGGAGCCTATTTAAATTTTTGTTTTCTATTTTTAGTCTCATCTTATATCTATTTTTGAGTCTTGTTCTTAATTCATAATTAATAAAATTTAAAGTTTATGCCTTAAAGCTATGAATGCCCTATGAATCCATCACCTCTCTTAAATGAAAAATGCTTTAATCACAAAAGAACAAGAAGTACAGGATTTCGAATTTAGCCTTGAAACTAGTTGAATTAGTTTGATGTGGTGACAATACTTTTTGTTTTCTGAATGAATGCTTGAATAGTGCATATGTCTTTTGAATTTGTTATTTTGAGAATGTTAAAATTGTTGGCTCTTGAAAGAATGAGGGAAAAAGAGAACTGTTATTGAGGATCTAAAAAATCATCAGATTGATTCTTGAAGCAAGAAAAAGCAGTGAATACAAAAAAAAATTTCGAAAAAAAAAAGAAAAAAAGAAAAAGAAAGAAATAAAGTTGTGAACCAAGGCAAAAAGAGTGTGCTTAAGAACCCTGGATACCTTTAATTGGGGACCCTAGCAAAGCTGAGTCACAATCCGAGAAGGTCCACCCAATTATGTGTCTGTGGCATGTATGTATCCGGTGGTAATACTGGAAGACAGAGTGCTTTGGGCCACAGCCAAGACTCATACACTAGCTATGTTCAAGAATCATTATACTTAACTAGGAGAATCAATAACACTATCTGAGTTCTGAGTTCCTAAAGATGCCAATCATTCTGAACTTCAAAGGATAAAGTGAGATGCTAAAACTATTCGGAAGCAAAAAGCTATTGGTCCCGCTCATCTAATTGGAACTATGTTTCTTTGATATTTTGGAGTCTATAGTATATTCTCTTCTTTTCATCCTACTTTGATTTTCAGTTGCTTGGGGACAAGCAACAATTTAAGTTTGGTGTTGTGATGAGCGGATAATTTATACGCTTTTTGGCATTGTTTTTAGTATGTTTTTAGTATGATTTAGTTAGTTTTTAGTATATTTTTATTAGTTTTTAGTTAAAATTCACTTTTCTGGACTTTACTATGAGTTTGTGTGTTTTTCTATGATTTCAGGTATTTTCTGGCTGAAATTGAGGGTCCTGAGCAAAAATCTGATTTAGAGGCTGAAAAGGACTGCAGATGCTGTTGGATTCTGACCTCCCTGCACTCGAAGTGGATTTTCTGGAGCTACAGAAGTCCAATTGGTGCGCTCTCAACGGCATTGGAAAGTAGACATCTGGGCTTTCCAGCAATGTATAATAGTCCATACTTTACCCGAGATTTGATGGCCCAAACCGGCGTTGCAAATCAGCCTCAGAATTTCCAGCGTTTAACGCTGGAACTGGCATAAAAATTGGAGTTAAACGCCCAAACTGGCATGAAAGCTGGCGTTTAACTCCAAAAAATGTCTCTACACATGAAAGCTTCAATGCTCAGCCCAAGCACATACTAAGTGGACCCAGAAGTGGATTTTTACGTCATTTACTCATTTCTGTGTACCCTAGGTTACTAGTTCACTATTAATAGGATCTTTTGACATTGTATCTGGACATCATGACACTTTACACGTTTCTTTGTGTACTTCTTACAGCATGAGTCTCTAAACCCCGTGGTTGGGGGTGAGGAGCTCTGCTGTGTCTTGATGGATTAATGCAATTACTACTGTTTCTTATTCAATCATGCTTGCTTCCGTTCTAAGATATCACTTGTTCTTAACTCGGATGAATGTGATGACCCGTGACACTCATCATATTCTCAACTATGAACGCGTGCCTGACAACCACCTCCGTTCTACTTTAGATTGAGTAGATATCTCTTGGATTCTTTAATCAGAATCTTCGTGGTATAAGCTAGAATTGATGGCAGCATTCAAGAGAATCCGGAAGGTCTAAACCTTGTCTGTGGTATTCTGAGTAGGATTCAATGATTGAATGACTGTGACGAGCTTCAAACTCCTGAGGGCGGGGCGTTAGTGACAGACGCAAAAGAATCATTGGATTCTATTCCGGCCTGATTGAGAACCGACAGATGGATAGCCGTGTCGTGACAGGGTGCGTTGAACATTTCCACTGAGAGGATGGGAGGTAGCCATTGACAACGGTGAAACCCTACATACAGCTTGCTATGGAAGGAGCCTTGCGTGTTTGGTGAAGAAGACAGTAGGAAAGCAGAGATTCAGAAGATGGAGCATCTCCAAAACCTCAACCTGTTCCCCATTACTACCAAACAAGTACTTATTTCATGTTCTTTTACTTTTCACAATCAACCCTGATAATCTTTGATATCCTGACTAAGATTTACAAGATAACCATAGCTTGCTTCAAGCCGACAATCTCCGTGGGATCGACCCTTACTCACGTAAGGTATTACTTGGACGACCCAGTGCACTTGCTGGTTAGTTGTGCGGGATTGCAAAAGTGTGATTGCAATTTCATGCACCAGTAACCAAACAGAGCAACCTTCAATTATCAATTCATCTTGAGAGTACTACAACAAGAATAGGACTTCCAATTAATCTACTCCCAGTCAAGGCTTTTATTTAGAATTAATTAAATTATCTATTTTAGTTTCCTGTTATTCAACTCAACCATTTTTGAAAACACCTGATTGATAAAATAGCACATCTCTCTGCAACTCGTTGGGAGACGACCTGGGACTCATACTCCCAGTATTTTAATTTAAATTTTGTGACAGCGCTTCTAAATTGATAAGCGAATTTTTGGTTGGTTCAGGACTGTACTTGCAACGCATTTCTATTAATAATTTCTTAATCCGCCAATTTCTGCCATGTCAATTTTTGGCGCCGTTGCCGGGGAGTTGCAACAGTGTGCTAATTTATTGATTGGTATTTATTTTAATTGCAATTTTTTCTTTTCATTCTGTCACTATGAGCTGTACGTTTCTTTCGTTAAATGACGCGTTCACTTCCTGATCCAAGCTTGCCAGTATTTGACCCTGAGATTGAAAGAACTCTTTCACGTATAAGGCAAGCTCAGCGTCGGTGACTCCTCTTTGAGGACGAACCTGAACCATCATCTAAGGAAGAAACAAGCTCCCTCTCTACTGATCCCGTTCATTTACGTGCAGGTGACATGGCAGCGCCTAGGAGAGTCACTATCCAGGAGGAAGGAGCCCCTGATTTTACGCTCCAACCATTCCAGGCACACCACCCAGCAGTAGCTGTAGATTTTGAAATAAAGTCTTCACTACTCAACTTGATGCCCAAGTTTCATGGCTTACCTGCTCAAGAGCCTATCAAGCATCTTCGAGATTTCCAGACTGCTTGTTCTACTGTTAAGCGTAATGGCACTGATGAAATCTCCATTCTGTTGAAAGCCTTCCCGTTTTCTCTGGAGGAAAAGGCAAGAGAGTGGTACTACACTCAACCCGGAGCAACTGTTTCCAACTGGGATATACTTAGGAGAGAGTTTCTGGATAAATTCTTTCCAGCTGAAGTTGCCGATAAGCTGAGGAAGGACATGTCTATGATCATTCAGGATGAATCTGAGACCCTCTATGAATACTTGGAACGCTTCAATAATCTTCGAGAAGCATGCCCCCATCATATGATTGACAAGATAGTGTTGCTCGGTTACTTTACACAGGGTTTGAAATCTCAAGACAGGACCACACTGGAAGATGTTAGCAATGGTTCTATGAAAAAGTAAAAAACTACGGAAGAAGCATGGCAATTGATCAGCGACTTAGCTGACTCTACTAGGAATCACAGGCAAAGACAAAGTCGGTCAAGAGCTGTTGCAGAGGTATCCACTAGTAAAGAAACTGCTGCTATAGCTCAGAGCCTATGTGAAATGACTAACTTGCTGAAGCAGATGCAACTGAATCAACAACAGCCTCAGCAAGTTCAGCCTTCTCCACCACAGCACAGCCAGTAGTTGGTTCCACAAAGAGTATGCGAAATCTGTGCAGATTATAGTCACTATACCGATGAGTGTCCGCAACTCCAACCAGAAGACAACACTGTAGCAGCCACTCAATAACTTTCATGACCGCCCCAATCAAGGGTACAATCAAGGTGGCAACTATAACCAAGGATGGTAGGATAACTCTAATCAAGGCTGGAGAGACAATTCTAACCAGGGTTGGAGGGACAATTATAACAGAGGAGGCAAAGATAACAATGGAAATCAGAGGTGGAATAACAATAGCAACTTCAGGCAGCAGAATCAGAATCAGGCCTATAGAGCACCTCATTTAAGACAGCCTCAAGCATCTCAGTAGACCTCTCAAATCACTTATCCCTCTTCATCTCCTAATGATGAGTTACTACAATCTATTGATCGGAGACAACAGGCCATGGAAAACAACCTTACTTCTACTCTGAATGGTTTGAATTCTACTTTACAAGCCCTTGTCTCACAGATTGAATCAATGAACAACTCCAACAACCAGTCCTCAAGCTCTGGTGGACTCCCCTCTCAACCATTACCCAACCCAAAGGGTGGTATTAATGCCATCACCCTAAGGTCTGGAACCACATTGCAAGAGAAGAATCAAGAAGAGCCAAACCCACCTGAACACGCCTCAGCTGAAGAGGTAGTGGAAATAGAATATGTTGACGAAGAAAAGAGCATACAGGACATGGCTGAGGAAGAAGATGCCAAATCACAGGAAGAAGCACCAAAGGGCGCAGACACTATAGAGGACGTCGTTCCTATTCTATTTCCACAACTTGCAACGAAGCCCAGGAAGCAGTTGGAACCTGATCCCAAAATGGTAGAAATTTTCAAAAAGGTTGAGGTAACTGTTCTCCTTTTTTATGTCATTCAACAGGTACCTAAATATGCAAAGCTTCTAAAAGATTTGTGCATACATAAAGACAAAATTAATGAATTAGAAATTATTCCTTTAAGAAGTTCTATATCTGCTTTAATGGGAAATATATCTGAAAAATATAGTGATCTAGGTCCATGCATGGTTAACTGTACCATTGGAGGTGTGATATTTTCTGACTGCATGTGTGATTTAGGAGCATGTGTTAGTATAATGCCTTTATCTGTATATGATGTTTTGAGGCTCCCTCCCTTAAAAAGGTCGGCAGCTCGTTTTGTGTTAGCAAATAAAAGTATTATTACAGTGGCTGGAGTTGCTGAAGATGTATTGGTGGGCATTAAAGGTCTCACTTTTCCCATTGATTTTTACATCCTGGAGATGCCCCAACATGACTCAGAGAAGCCATCATCAATCCTACTCGGAAGACCTTTGTTGAAGACCTTGAAGTTCAAATTAGATGCTTTCGCAGGCGCATACTCTTTTGAAATAGACGGCCGAGTAGTAAGCTTCAATCTGAATGGAGTTATGAAACACCCTCCAGAAGATCGTTCTATCTTCCAGTGTGACATCATAGATGAAACCGTAGCTGAAGTTTACCAGGAAGAGTTTGAAGATAAGTACATAGGACAAGGTCCAAGTGTGGGGAATTCCAAGGACAATGCAGGTACTCTACCACTGCCACCAGTTCCAGATAATCCAGAGCCAGACCATGACCAGAAGTTAGAATTGAAACCCCTCCTTCCACACCTCAAATATGCTTACCTTGAGGACAACAGAAGTTTCTAGTTATCATTGCACGGGACCTCACTCCTGAACAGGAAGAGCAGTTACTTAGTGTGCTGAGGAAGCACAAGAAAGCAATTGGGTGGAGTTTAGCAGACATAGTAGGCATCAATCCTTAAGTCTGTGAGCACAGAATCTTTTTAGAAGAAGGAGCAAGACCCGTTCGTCAACCCCAAAGAAGACTAAACCCCACTATCTTAGAGGTTGTCAAGAAGGAAGTGACCAGACTACTAGAGGCAGATATTATCTACCCCATTTCAGACAGTGAATGGGTGAGCCCAGTACAAGTGGTGCCCAAGAAGTCGGGAGTCACTACAGTAAAGAATGAGCATGGAGAGCTCATAGCTACCAGAGTTTAGAACGCCTGGAGGGTCTGCATTAATTACAAGCGTCTCAATCAAGCCACTCGTAAGGATCACTATCCTCTTCCATTCATTGATCAAATGCTGGATCGCCTGTCAGGTAAATCACATTATTGCTTTTTAGATGGTTATACAGGATATTTCCAGATTCATATAGCTCCTGAGGATCAAGAAAAGACTACTTTTACCTGTCCTTTTGGGACCTATGCTTACAAGAGAATGCCCTTTGGCTTGTGCAATGCACCAGCTACTTTCCAAAGGTGCATGATGATTCTTTTCTCTGATCTTATTGAAGACTGTATGGAAGTTTTTATGGATGATTTCAGCGTTTATGGTGATTCTTTTAGCCTTTGCTTGGATAGTCTATCTAGAGTATTAGATAGATGTGTCAGTACAAATCTTGTATTAAATTTTGAAAAATGTCATTTTATGGTTAAACAAGGTATTGTACTAGGACATGTTGTGTCTAATACTGGCATTTCTGTAGATCCAGCAAAGGTGGATATTATTTCTGGTTTACCTTACCCCTCTTCTGTGAGGGAAGTCCATTCGTTCCTTGGACATGCAGGTTTTTACCGAAGATTCATTAAGGACTTTAGTAAGGTAGCACTTCCCCTATCCAAGTTACTGCAGAAGGATATTGAGTTCGAGTTCAGTGAGGATTGCAAACAAGCGTTTGATAAGCTGAAAACCGCCTTGACTCAAGCTCCAATTGTGAGAGGACCAGACTGGAGCCAGCCATTCGAAATCATGTGCGATGCTTCCAACCATGCAGTAGGAGCAGCACTGGCTCAGCGTGAAGGTAAGGATCCTTTTGTTATTGCTTATGCGTCTAAAACTTTAGACGCTGCTCAGTCTAACTACACTACTACTGAAAAAGAGCTTCTTGCTATTGTTTTTGCTCTGGATAAATTCCGAGCCTATTTACTTGGTACTAAGGTAGTAGTGTATTCAAACCACGCAGCTCTAAAGTATCTATTAGCTAAAAAGGAATCCAAACCAAGGCTTATACATTTGATACTGCTGCTACAAGAATTTGATTTAGAAATAAAGGATAGGAGTGGTACCCAGAATCTAGTGGCAGACCACTTAAGTTGCCTTGAACACATTAAGGATGACTCCACTCCTATAGCTGATAATTTTCCTTTTGATAACCTACAAGCAGTATCTGAGGTAATCCCTTGGTATGCACCTGTAGCTAATTATCTAGTTAGCCGTACTTTTCCTCCACACTTTACTAAACACCAAAAAGACAAGCTGAAAAGCGAGTCTAAATATTATATATGGGATGACCCATATTTGTGGAGATATGGCGCTGACCAGGTAATTAGAAGGTGTGTGCCTCAATCAGAATTTCAGTCCATTTTAGAGGCCTGTCACTCATCTGAGAGTGGAGGACATTTTGGCCCTCAAAGAACAGCCAGAAAAATCTTAGACTGTGGATTCTGGTGGCCCACCCTTTTTAAAGACGCTGCTGAATTTTGTAAATCTTGTCCCCTATGCCAAAAGTTTGGTAATATATCCCAGAGGGATGAAATGCCTCAACAAATTATGCTTTTCTGTGAAATTTTTGATGTTTGGGACATTGACTTCATGGGTCCATTTCCAAATTCTAATGGCCACCTCTATATACTGTTAGCTGTAGATTATGTTTTTAAATGGGTGGAAGTAATTCCTACCCGTACTGATGATGCTAACACCGTTGTTTCCTTTGTGAGAAACCACATTATTTGTCACTTTGGATCACCACGAGCAATCGTGAGCGATCAAGGCACCCATTTCTGTAACAGGAGACTAGCAGGATTACTGAAGAAGCATGGGATCATTCATAAAGTTGTGAATGCCTACCATCCTCAGACTAATGGGCAAGCCGAGGTGTCAAACAGAGAGATAAAGCGTATCTTGCAGAAGATAGTCAAACCTCATAGAAGAGACTGGAGCACCAGACTATAGGATGCACTCTGGGCATACAGAATAGCGTACAAGACACCCATTGGGATGAGCCCTTTTCGCTTAGTTTATGGAAAAGCTTGTCATCTTCCAGTTGAAATAGAGCACAAAGCTTTTTGGGCAGTAAAGGAGTGCAACATGGGAACCGAGAGAGCCGGAGCTGAACGGAAGTTACAACTACTAGAACTGGAAAGCCTTCGCCTACAGGCTTATGAGAACTCAAGACTATACAAGGAGAAGATGAAGGCTATACATGATCAGCACATCAAGAGGAAAGAATTCCAACCTGGAGACTTAGTCCTCCTTTACAAATCTCGACTGAGGCTCATGCCAAGCAAGTTGAGATCAAGATGGGAAGGTCCATACAGAGTAGAGAAAGCCAAACCGTACGGAGTTTATCACTTTAGTCACCCTTCCAGCTCCGAACTTATCAAGGTTAATGGACATCGCTTAAAGCTGTACCATGGCGAGAAGATGCAGAAAAACATTGAGCTTGAGATCTTCCTCTTGGAAGATCCCCACATAGCCAAAGACTGAGCTAGTGGAGCGTCCAACTTACGGACGTTAAAGCAAAGTGCTAGGTGGGAGACAATCCACCATGGTATGATCATTCCTTTCTTTGTTTTTATTTTCACATTCAATAACTTTTCTCTTTCTTAGTACATTTCATGCATCTGCATTTATATGCTAAAAAAAATAAATAAAAAATAAATGAAAATTAAAAAAAAGCATGCACGCGACGCGACAGCGTCGCTGACGCGTCCGCGTCACTAGTGCGTTTTTAAGAAAGGGAAATTGAACAGAGAGTCACGCGAGAGCGTGGCTGGAGGCGTGCCTTTGGCACAAATCATCCCACGCGACCGTGTCGTTGACGCGTCTGCGTCAAGTGCAAAAACTGGCTTCCCACGCGTCCGCATCACTCACGCGGCCGCGTGTCCTGAAATTCGACGTAACATGGGTGCACGACCAAAAGTTGTGCTAGAGTGGTGCTGGATCGGTGCTGAACGCACAAATTCTTTCCACATGGACGCATGGCTTGTGCGTCCGCGTCATATCCCTCTACTGGCCACTCACGCGAGCGCATGACCCACGCGTTCGCGTCGCCTAAAATTTGGCAAAAATAAAAATTCGAACAGAGAGTTGTGCGAGCGCAAGGCTGCCCTCGCTCCAGTAGCATAACATGTGTCACGCGTCCGCGTCGATTCAATTAATGCGCATTCGCGCGAACGCGTCACTTGCACCGTACAACTTATCCTAAATTGCCAAATATCTTATCTTTTCTTCCCCCAATCCTACTTTTTCTTTTTCCTCCCTTTCTTTCTCCCCCCTTCTTCCTTCTTCCCTCATTCTCACCTTCTACTCTTTCTCTCTCTCACCAACATTATCAAGGTTTTTCTTTTCTTCTTCCCTCTTTACTTTTCTATTCTCCTTCCTTATTTATGTTTTCTTCTTCCTTTCTCTTTCTTTTTACTTTCATTGCATATGTTTTCTTTTTCTTTTTCCTTTTTATTGGGGTTGGAAACTTATTTGGTCATTGTGGATTGTTTCTTAATTATTTGGCAATTATATTTTTAAAGGGGTTGCTTGCATGTTCAATTTATTATTTTCATTGGATTATTTACCATGCATGCTATGTGTTTGTGAAAAAGCCCATATGACATTATGCACTTTTCTACATTATCATATTCTACTATTCAATGCATGCTTTTCACAAATTCCCTTTACTATTTTATTAATCGAATTTAATTGCCAATACAAACGTGATAGTTTGTTACGAAGTGATGCTTGGTCTATGCTACTCATGCCTTTGCCGGCATGCCAATAAACATCTTGCATCTACTTTTCTATTGTGCACTTATTCTATTCCCTTTCTTGATCTTTTCACATGTTGTCATGACCATGTGTTTATTTCATTCATCTTTACCGTGCACTGATTATCACTCACTCAATCCCCTTCCTTGCTTTATCGCTTTGGATTTAACTTACTTTCTCTTCCCTTTTTCAGAATAGCCACTAAGAAAGGCAAAGAGAAAGCTACCCCTAAACCCACAACAAGGAAAGGAACGAAGAGAGCATTAGTGGCAGAGCCTTCTTCAACTGCAGTCAAGCCCTCAACAAAAAGAATTAAAAGGATTATCAAGGTTGATGAAAAGGAGAGAGCCTTCCCAGCCAAGGACACTGCACGATTCCCAAATCGCTACTGTGAGCAGATGTTTCCTATTCTGGCAGCTCGAAATTACAACAATGAACACCTTCCGCCTCATATTACTAAATTTGTTGAGCCACAAATTGCACAAAGACATTGGGGATTCTTACAGAGACAGCCACGACAGGTTAATCTTTCTTAGGTTGTTGAGTTCTACTCCAACTTCCACCTGCCGACTCTGCAGTATGTTTATTTACACCAGAAGTAAGTCCCCATTACAGAAGAGGCCATTGATGATTGGATTTTTGACGGTTTAGAATTTCACTAATAAAATCTCGTTGTAAAGTATAGTTTCTAAACCAAACAACAATCCTTTCATACAAAAACTTGTTTGTCACTAGTACAAACCCCTAAAATTTATAAACCGAAGTATTGAACCTCGGGTCGTTCTCCCTAGGAATTACAATGAAGTGTCTTGTTATTGGTTATGAATTATTTTGGTGTTTTGATAAGAGGCATGAAAGATAAATGGCAAGAAAAATAAACTAACAACTAACAAAGCTCTTGGCAAGATATGAGAACTAGAAATCCTATCCTAGTTACCTTTCTCAATTGTGATGAGAATTGTTCATTGCTCCCACTTAGTTAACCTCTAACCATGGAGGAAAGTCAAGTGGATGAATCAATTTGATTCCTCAAGTCCTAATCAACTCCTAAAGGAATGACTAGCTTTAGAGACATTCAAATCAATTAGCAACTTCTAATTATCAATCAACAAAGGAATTAGATAACTCAAGAGTCACTAATCACTCTACCTAGGCCAAGATGAACAAAATCTACACTAGAACTCAACCAAGCATTTCATCAAACACTTGGAAGGCACAAAAGGAAAGCATAGTAAATCAACAACAAGAATGAATTCTAACAACAATTATTACAAAGAATTAACAACAACAATCAAGGAAACCACAATTATCATGAATTACCTCAAATTGCATTATTGAAAGAAAACAAAGGAACAAAAATCTATCCAAAACAAAATGAAGGATTACAATTATTAAAGTACATAACTATAAAGAGGAAGAGGAGAAAAGGAAAAAGTGAACTGAAGCATGAATTAAACCTAGATCTAAGAGGAGAGATTAACCTAATCCTAATCCTAGAGAGAAGTGAGAGCTTCTCTCTCTAAACTAGTCCTAATTATGCTATATGATAGAATGATGATGCCTTCCCCTCAATCCTTGATCCTTTTATTCCTTTCTATCAGCAATTGGCGCCAAAATGGGTTCAGAAACCCTCTCAAATCGCCAGGCACGTGTTACTTTAATGAAGACATGTGCGGTCATCGACGTGTGCGCGCACGGTACGCATGTGCGTCCCTGGCCGATTCTGTAATGTGCGTGCGCGCGTACTTGGTCGAGATCAATTCTTTGGTTTTTGTGCTTCTCTCCACTTGCATGCTTTCTTCCTTGCTCCCTTGATCCATGTCTAGCCTATTTCAACCTGAGATTACTAGCAAACACATCAAGGCATCTTATGGAATCAAAGATGAATTAAAATTATCAAATTGACGGCTTAAAAAGCATGTTTTTACACTTAAGCACAATTACGGGAGAGATAACAAAACCATGATAATTCATAGGTTAAATGTGAGAAAAGGTCATCAAAATACTCTAAATTCAATACAAGATAAACCCTAAAAATAGGGTTTATCAACCTCCCCACACTTAAACCTTAGCATGTCCTCATGCTAAAATAAGAAGGAACTAAGGGGTATGACATTTATTGAATACAACTAAACTATATGAGTCCTATCTAAATGCAACTACCTAAAGTGAATGCAAATGCTTAGTTCAAACAAATCAATTCCCAAGAGACATGTATAAGCACAATAGCTAGGGCAATAGGAGTTAAGTCCCAACCACAATTGTATCGAATTATCAAAAAGAGTTCAAGCTTGCAAGAATATAAATAATATGGGTGAACACATGTACTTGAACTTTTGAACCCTCACCGGATGTGTATCCGATCTATTCACTCAAGTGTTTAAGGGTTAATTCACTCAATTCTCCTTTAATCATGCTTTCCAAAGTTTGATCTTCTTCTAACAATCAACATTTATTCAATGCATGCATACATTCATCATGAGGTCTTTCATTTAGGTTGTAGTAGGGTTAGGGTCAAGGTAGGATCATTTATGGTTAAGTGGACTAGAGTTTAGATCTTTGATTAGTATGGACTTTCCCACCTAACTATATAATGACCTATACAAATTCAAACTATTCTAATTACCCATTCTTCACTTTTTTTTTCTTACATATTCATGCATCTTACTTCTTGATTCATAACACTTATGCATTGATTCCCTTTTGTTGAACTTCACCTTAGGGCATTTTGTCCCCCTTTTTTATATTTCTTTTTTTATTTTTTCTCTTCTCTTTTTTTTTCTTTTCTTTTTATACTTTGTACAAGGACATCAATTGCATAAGGTCTTATACATTTAATTAATACATGAATGTGTTTCCAATTCCTAAATATGAAAGTGTACCACCCTTTTTATCCCATCCAATGTTCCCAAGCCTCACCAACTTTGAATAATAAACACTCTCACTAGCCTAGGCTAATCAAAGATCCAAACAAGGACTTTTCATTGGTTTTCTGCCTTGAGCTTGTAATGTGCTAAAATGAGAATAAGTTGGCTAAGCATAGGCTCAAAATTGGCTAACAATGGAGAGTAAAAGGTAGGCTATTTGGGTAAGTGGGCTAACAAAATGATGGCCTCAATCATACAAATGCATAAATACAAGAAATAAATGGACATATAGAATTAAGTAAATCAAGGATCACAATCATAGAAAGAGAACAATTTCACACAAGAATGGAAAATAAGTGGTTATAAAATGTAACCACATCATTAGGCTCAAGTCTCACAAGCTTGTGTTCTTAATTCAATACATGCTTCACAAAGTATGAATTCAAGCAAGTTTCACAAAAAGTTTTCTTCAATCAATTGGGTTAGTGCCCTATAATTAAATTTCTTGGAAAATCTCAATATTTGACTAAGCATTATTGTGATTGAAAATTTCAAAAATTTCCTTAGTTTACCCTTTCCTTTTCCGCTTAAAACCAATTTCTTATGCAAAAAGGGTGACTAAGTTTCACTTAAAACATGATTTCTAATCACAACCATAAACTAAAAAGAGAGATATACAAAAGAAGATATGCAAAAAATGTATAAAGACAAATCCAACTAAAAGTATGGAATCTATCATCCAAAACATCTAAAAAAATATCCAAAAGCATCAAAATATCTAAAATCCAAAATAAGCAGTAAAGGTATCCAAAATAAACTCAAAATGCATCAAATATATACAACAGATATGCAAAGCAAAGGTAACTAAGAAAGTGGCCAAAATGTTCATCGGTCCTCTAGTGATGCTACCGGTGACCTCTCCACACTTAAGACCAAGCATTGTCCTCGATGCTAAACCGGAGGATCAGTGGAAGGTACAACGGTAGCTGCTGAATCTGGCGGAGGCTGTGGAACCGGCTCCTCATGGGTCTGTGGTGTCTCTGTGGTGTCAGGAGCATCTGGAGGTGCATCCTCCTCCTGATGATCCTGCTCATCAGAGGCCGGAGAGTCGGGCAGCGGAGGTAACTCAGCGCCGAGGGAGATGAGTGCCTGATCCATCCGGTCCAATCGGCGCCTGACATGGTGCCTCTCGCACTCCAAAAACCGAAACAGGCGCTGGACCAATAGATAAGTGGGCTCAGGTGCTGAGGGCGGAGCTGTCGAAGAAGATGGAGCTGCTGCTGTAGAAGAGGACGGGGCTGCTGTAGAGGCTGAAGGTCCAACTGTCCCCACTACTGCTCTAGCCCTGGAACGGCATCTAGCTGGTGGCTTCTCGTGTACCCAACCACCCCAAGGAATAGTAACCTCCTTGTCATCGTCATCTGGGGAATGGAAGTAGGCCACGAATATGCGCTCGCCACATACACTGCCGGATAAGTCGAGGAAAAAAAACATCCTTCCCCTCCATAACACACCCAATCAGCAGTAGCATCTCCATAGGGATCTCAGAGAAGTGAGTGGTGGGTAAGACATAGTGGGCAAATATCATCTGCCAAGTCTTGGCCTCTCTAGTCAGCTGAGCAAAGAGCATCCCCTTAGGCTTAGTGTTGTTCGCATCCATGACCCATGTAGCATCTGGTAAACCGATCACGCGCCTAAGCGCCTCATAGTCAAAGGTCATGCTGTGAATAGCCAACTCAGCCTGCTGATGGGCGCAGGTGCCATCAGGAAGATGTCGGCACTGCAATGCCTCCTCTATAGCAGTCTCAGTAGTCATGACCTCTCTACCCCTCAACTGAACTGAATCCAAAGTGGGATAGAAGAAGTTGCAATAAAATTCCTTCACCCAAGAAATATTGATATCCCCCAAATCTCTGTCAACAAAATCCATACCCAACTCTAGGATCCGACTAGTAATGGAGCGTCGTACATCATTGGGAAGGACAAGCTTCTTCTCGGTATTCAGTTTCGTCGTCCGATACTTAGAAAGGCGAAGTTCACAGTAAAGATTGGGGAACTTAGTTGGATCAGTAGAAGGTAGCAGCTGATTTTCCTTTTCTTCGTCATTCAAAGGATTCTTAGCATAATTCTTGTAAATGGAGGGAATAGAGGGTGTAGAATGTTTTCTTTTCTTGGAGGAAGTGGCTATAGCCTTTCCTTTATCCGACATCCTGAAAAAAAATATGATAGAATATAAGCAATAAAGCACTTAGCACGAAGCAAAGAAAGCATGTTCAGGACGTAAAATAGATGGCAAGCAAACATGATGTGAGTTAAACTTGAAACATGGGCAGCAAGTAAGAACAAAAAACATAGCCATAAACCAAGAATTCAATGTTTAAACAATGAGCACAATTCTTAAGGAATAGGCATGTTCACCATCATGACTTAAAAGAATGATTAAAAGGGTTAAAATGCAAGTGAAAGTGAAGTTAGTAAGTAAAGAAGTCAGCGAGTTAGAAAAGTGGAGGTAGAAATTAGTAGTATGATGAGAGATGAATCTTTCAAGTAAACAAATCATGTTCACAAGCATGAGGGTATGGTCCTAACAGAATTATCTTTCACAAGAATTGGTGCTGTAAACACTAGAAAGAGACTGTGCAACTATGAACAAGTAGAAATTGAATTTGGAAGAAAGAAGAAGTTGCACATAGAAGTACACCAACACTTGATTCCATTAGGCCAATGCCGAACCCAGGAGTCAAATAGAAACGAAAATTAGCCCAATATGAACTTGGTATGCATTAAGCAAAGGTTTAGAAAATGTATATGCCAAGTTCAGTTTGTCAATAAAAATTAGAGGGAAAAATAATTCTTGAAAATTAGGCAGCATTCCTGCTTAAAATTGGACGTTCCCGGATGGCAACATGGCACAATTAGCATGATTACAATATCAACTAATCACAGCAACAATAAGACAGCATCCAGGCAACACAGATTGCATACAGAACAACTCAAAATTTGAACTTATCAGACAAGTGATCAAACAGAATATAAACACAAACAGAGCACTTATCAGGCCTAGAATCCTCTATCCAGTCCTAGCTACCTAACCGCAATTATTTCTAGCTAATCCTAATGATGAGCGGATAATTTATACGCTTTTTGGCATAGTTTTTACATAGTTTTTAATAAGTTTAAGCTACTTTTAGGGATATTTTCATTAGTTTTTATGTTAAATTCAAATTTCTGGACTTTACTATGAGTTTGTGTGTTTTTCTATGATTTCAGGTAAATTCTGACTGAAATTGAGGGATTTGAGCAAAACTCTGAAAAAGGCTGACAAAAGGACTGCTGATGCTGTTGGATTCTGACCTCCCTGCACTCGAAATGGATTTTCTGGAGCTACAGAACTCCAAATGGCGCGCTCTCAACGGCGTTGGAAAGTAGACATCCAGGGCTTTCCAGCAATATATAATAGTCCATGCTTTATTCGAAGAATGACGACGTAACTTGGCGTTAAACGCCAAGTTCATGCTGCTGTCTGGAGTTAAACGCCAGAAAAACGTCATGATCCGGAGTTGAACGCCCAAAACACGTCATAACTCAAAGTTCAACGCCAAGAAATGCCTTAGCTCGTGGATTGATCAAGCTCAGCCCAAGCACACACCAAGTGGGCCCCGGAAGTGAATTTATGCATCAATTACTTACTCATGTAAACCCTAGGAGCTAGTTTACTATAAATAGAACATTTATCTATTGTATTAGACGTCTTTTGACCACGTTTCATCTTTGGTCTCAGTTTTGTTTTATTCTTCATCTTAGGAGATCATTGATCACGTTTAGGGGGCTGGCCATTCGGCCATGCCTGGACCTTTGCTTATGTATTTTCAACGGTGGAGTTTCTGCACACCATAGATTAAGGGTGTGGAGCTCTGCTGTACCTCAAAGATTAATGAAGTTCTATTTTCTTTTATTCAAATCTCTTCTATTCTTATTCCAAGATATTCATTCGTACTCAAGAACATGATGAATGTGATGAGTTAGATAACCCTCATTATTATTCTCACTTATGAACGCGCGTGATTGACAACCACTTCCGTTCTACATGCAAAGAAGCTTGAATGTATATCTCTTAGATTCCCCAACAGAATCTTCGTGGTATAAGCTAGATGGATGGCGGCATTTATGAGGATCCGGAAAGTCCAACCTTGTCTGTGGTGTTCCGAGTAGGATCCTGGGAATCTGGAAAGTCTACCTTGTCTGTGGTGTCCGAGTAGGATTCCGGTAATGAATGACTGTGACGTGCTTCAAACTTGTAACCTGCTGGGCGTAGTGACAACGCAAAAGAATCAATGGATTCTATTCCAGTAGGGGAGGGAACCAACCGGTGATTGGCCGTACTGTGACAGAGTGCGTGAGCATTAGCTTTCACTGCGAGGATGGGATGTAGCTATCAACCATGGGTGATGCCTCCAGACTGGTTAGCTGTGCGAGTGACAGCCGCATAGGATATTTCCCCGAGAGGATTGAAAGTAGCCACAGCTGATGGTGAACCCCTATACAAAGCTTGCCATGGAAAGGAGTAAGAAGGATTGAATAGAAGGAATAGGAGAGCAGGCGTCCGTGAGCTCTACAGCACCTCCATTCCGCTTATCTGAAATTCCTACCAATGAATCTACATGAGTATTTCTATCCCTTTTATTATTCCTTTTTATTTAATGATAATCACAATTACTCTTTAATCCGCCTAACTGAGATTTGCAAGGTGACCATAGCTTGCTTCATACCAACAATCTCTGTGGATTCGACCCTTACTCACGTAAGGTTATTACTTGGACGACCCAGTACACTTGCTGGTTAGTTGAACGGAGTTGTGAAGAAAATAAACAGTGCCAATTTCTAAAATCCAATTACAATGAATCAGATCTAAGAATAAGAATCACAATTTCGTCCACCAAGTTTTTGGCGCCGTTGCCGGGGATTGTTCGAGTATGGACAACTGACGGTTCATCTTGTTGCTCAGATTAGGTAATTTTCTTTTCAAAAATCTTTTTCAAAATTTTTCTTTTTATTTTTCGTTTTTCAAAACATTATTTTCGAAAAATATTAATAAAAATACAAAAAAAATCATAAAATCATAAAAATAAAAAATATTTTATGTTTCTTGTTTGAGTCTTGTGTTAATTTTTAAGTTTGGTGTCAATTGCATGCTTTAAAAAAATTTTTCTTGCATTTTTTTCGAAAATCCCATGCATTCATAGTGTTCTTCATGATCTTCAAGTTGTTCTTGATAAGTCCTCTTGTTTGATCTTGATGTTTTCTTGTTTTGTGTTGTTTGTTGTTTTTCATGTGCATTTTTGCATTCATATTTTCCATGCATTAAAAATTTCTAAGTTTGGTGTCTTGCATATTTTCTTTGCATCAAAAAATTTTTCAAAATTATGTTCTTGATGTTCATCATGATCTTCAAAGTGTTCTTGGTGTTCATCTTGACATTCATAGCATTCTTGCATGCATCTTGTGTCTTGATCCAAAATTTTCATGTTTTGGGTCATTTTTGTGTTTTTCTTTAAAAATTTAAAAATCAAAAATATCTTTTCCTTATTTCCCTCCAAATTTCCGAAATTTTGGGATTGACTTGGTCAAAAATTTTTAAAATTAGTTGTTTCTTACAAGTCAAATCAAAATTTCATTTTTAAAAATCTTATCTTTTCAAAATCTTTTTCAAAAATCATATCTTTTTCATTTTTATATAATTTTCGAAAATTTCAAAAAAATCTTTTTCAATTTATTTTCAAAATCTTTTTCTTATCTTTACATCTAATTTTCGAAAATTAACTAACAAGTAATGTGATTGGTTCAAAAATTTGAAGTTTGTTACTTTCTTGTTAAGAAAGGTTCAATCTTTAAATTCTAGAATCTTATCTTGTAGTTTCTTGTTAGTCAAGTCATTTTAAAAATTAAATCTTTTTCAAAATATCTTTTTATTAAAATTTTTTTTTATCTTATCTTTTATCTTATCCTTTTCAAAAATTTTATCTTTTTCAAAATTTGATTTCAAAATATCTTATCTAACTTCTTATCTTCTTATCTTTTTAAATTTTGATTTCAAATCTTTTTCAATCAACTAACTAACTTTTTGTTTGTTTCTTATCTTTTTCAAAACCACCTAACTACTTCTCTCTCTTCTATTTTCGAAAATATCTCACTCTTTTTCAAAAATTCTTTTTAATTAACTAATTGTTTCAAATTTTAATTTCAATTACATTTGTCTTTAATTTTCGAAAATTACTAACCTCTTTTTCAAAAATTATTTTCGAAATTCTCCTTCTCTTTTCTTCTTCTATTTAATTATTTAATTACTAACACTTCTCTTCACCTCTCTTCATCTAAAAACCGAACCTCCTTCTTCATTCTTCTACCCCTTTCTTTTTCTACTGACATAAAGGAATCTCTATACTGTGACATAGAGGATTCCTTTTTCTTTTCTTGTTTTCTTCTCTTTCATATGAGCAGGAACAAGGATAAAGGCACTCTTGTTGAAGTTGATCCAGAACCTGAAAGGACTCTGAAGAGAAGATTAAGAGAAGCTAAATTACAACAATCCAAAAACATCTTTAAGAGAAACAACCTTTCAGAAATTTTCGAACAAGAGAAAGAGATGGCAGAAGAAAATAATAATAATAATGCAAGGAGAATGCTTGGTGACTTCACTAAGCCAACGTCCAAGTTTGATGGAAGAAGCATCTCCATTCCTGCCATTGGAGCCAATAACTTTGAGCTTAAGCCTCAACTAGTTGCTTTAATGCAACAAAACTGCAAGTTTTATGGACTTCCATCTGAAGATCCTTACCAGTTTTTAACTGAGTTCTTGCAGATCTGTGACACTGTAAAGACAAATGGAGTTAATCCTGAAGTCTACAGACTCTTGCTTTTCCCTTTTGCTGTAAGAGACAGAGCTAGAGTATGGTTGGATTCACAACCCAAGGATAGCCTGGATTCATGGGATAAGCTTGTCACTGCATTCTTAGATAAGTTCTTTCCTCCTCAAAAGCTGAGCAAGCTGAGAGTGGATGTTCAAACCTTCAAGCAAAAAGATGGTGAATCCCTCTATGAAGCTTGGGAAAGATACAAGCAGCTGACCAAGAGATGTCCATCTGATATGTTTTCAGAATGGACCATATTAGATATATTCTATTATGGTCTCTCTGAGTTTTCAAAAATGTCACTAGACCATTCTGCAGGTGGATCTATTCACCTGAAGAAAACGCCTGAAGAGGCTCAAGAACTCATTGACATGGTTGCAAACAACCAGTTTATGTACACCTCTGAGAGGAATTCCGTGAATAATGGGGTACCTCAGAAGAAAGGAATTCTTGAAATTGATGCTCTGAATGCCATATTGGCTCAGAACAAAATGTTGACTCAACAGGTCAACATGATCTCTCAAAATCTGAATGAATTGTAACATGCATCCAATAGTACTAGAGAGGCAGCTTCTGAAGAAGCTTATGATCCTGAAAACCCTGCCATGGCAGAGGTTAATTACTTAGGTGAACCTTATGGAAACACCTATAACTCATCATGGAGAAATCATCCTAATTTCTCCTGGAAGGATCAACAAAAACCTCAACAAGGTTTTAACAATGGTGGACGTAATAGGCTAGGCAATAGCAAGCCATATCCATCATCTTCTCAGCAACAGACAGAGAATTCTGAACAAAACAATTCTAATTTAGCAAATATAGTCTCTGATCTGTCAAAGGCCACTTTCAGTTTCATGAATGAAACAAGATCCTCCATTAGAAATCTGGAGGCACAAGTGGGCCAGCTGAGTAAGAAAGTCATTGACACTCCTCCCAGTACTCTCCCAAGTAATACAGAAGAAAATCCAAAAGGAGAGTGCAAGGCCATTGATTTAATCAAAGTGGCCGAATGCACCAAGGAGGAGGAGGACGAAAATCCCAGTGAGGAAGACCTCCTGGGACGTCCCTCAAGCAAGAAGGAGTTTCCTATTAAGGATCCTGAGGAATCTAAAGCTCATCTAGAGACCATAGAGATTCCTTTAAATCTCCTTCTACCATTCATGAGCTCTGAAGAATATTCATCCTCTGAAGAGAATGAAGATGTGACTGGAGAGCAAGTTGCTCAATACTTAGGAGCTATCATGAAGCTGAATGCCAAGCTGTTTGGTAATGAGACTTGGGAAAGTGAACCTCCCTTGCTCATTAGTGAACTAGATACTTGGATTCAGAGGACTCTACCTCAAAAGAAACAAGATCCTGGCAAATTCTTAATACCTTGCACCATTGGCACCATGAGCTTTGAAAAAGCTCTATGTGATCTTGGGTCAGGGATAAATCTCATGCCACTCTCTGTAATGGAGAAGCTGGGAATCATTGAGGTACAACCTGCCTTATTCTCATTACAATTGGCAGATAAGTCCATAAGACAAGCTTATGGAATAGTGGAGGACGTGCTAGTGAGGGTTGAAGGCCTTTATATCCCCACTGATTTCATAATCCTAGATACTAGGAAGGAAGATGATGAATGCATCATCCTAGGAAGACCTTTCCTAGCCACAGCAGGAGCTATGATAGATGTCAACAGAGGTGAGTTAGTTCTTCAATTGAATGGGGATTACCTTGTGTTTCAGGCACATGGCCATCCCTCTGTGACAAAAGAGAGTAAGCATGAAGAACTTCTCTCAGTTCAGAGTCAAGAAGAGCCCACACAGTCAAACTCTAAGTTTGGTGTTGTGAAGCCACAACTAAACTCTAAGTTTGGTGTCCAAACCCCATATCCAAACTCTAAGTTTGGTGTTGGGAATACCACACTTAAGTTGACCTGATCACCTTGTGGCTCCATGAGAGCCACTGTCAAGCTATTGACATTAAAGAAGCGCTTGTTGGGAGGCAACCCAATTTTATTTATCTAATTTTATTTTATTTTATTTCTTTGTTATTTTTGTGTTTAATTAGGTACATGATCATGAGGAGTCACGAAAAAAATCAAAAAAATTAAAAACAGAGTCAAAAACAGAAGAAAAAAATTTTCACCCTGGAGGACGCACGGGCCGGCGTTCAACGCCCAGAAGATGCATCTGGCTGGCGTTCAACGCCAGAACAGAGCATCTTTCTGGCGCTGAACGCCCAAAACAAGCTACATCCGGGCGTTTAACGCCAGGATGCGCACACAGAGGACAATCTGGCGCTGAACGCCAGAAACAAGCTTGAAACTGGCGTTCAACGCCAGAAACAAGCATTACATGGGCGTTTAACGCCCAGAACGTGCATCAATGGGCGTTTGAACACCAGAATGATGCATGAAGGCATGTTACATGCCTATATGGTGAAGGAATGGTATTTGTTTTCACCTCAGGATCTATGGATCCCACAGGATCCCCACCCAACATATTCCCACCTTACTTTCTAATTCTAGTTTTTGTGATGTGATTCCCCATGTCACAATTCCCAATCTTCTTCATCAATCACCTCAATTCCTCTTCCCAATTACCCCATTCACCATTCACATCAACCTCCTCTTCCCCATACACCCCACCTACCTCCATAAAAATTCAAATTCAATTTCCCACCCATTCCCACCCAAATTGGCCGAACCTATACCCTCCCCTCTCCCTATAAATACCCTTCTTTTCTTTTACATTTTCACACAACACATTCTCCCACATAGCCGAACCCTCTCTTCTCCCTCTCTACCATATTTTCTTCTTCTTCTTCTACTCTTCTTTTCTTTTTTTTGCTTGGGGACAAGCAAATTTTAAGTTTGGTGTGGTAAAAAGCCTAAGCTTTTTGTTTTTCATTCACCATCAATGGCACCCAAGACCGGAGTTTCCTCAAGAAAAGGAAAAGGAAAGGCAAAAGCTTCCACTTCCGAGTCATGGGAGAAGGAGAGATTCATCTCCAAAAGCCACCAAGACCACTTCTATGATGTTGTGGTAAAGAAGAAGGTGATCCCTGAGGTCCCTTTCAAGCTCAAAAAGAATGAGTATCCGGAAATCCGACATGAAATTCAAAGAAGAGGGTGGGAAGTCATAACCAACCCCATGCAACAAGTCGGATTATTGATGGTCCAAGAGTTCTATGCCAATGCATGGATCACTAGGAACCATGACCAAAGTATGAACCCAAGCCCAAAGAATTATCTCACAATGGTTAGGGGGAAATACTTGGATTTCAGTCCGGAAAATGTGAGGTTGGCGTTTCATTTGCCTATGATGCAAGGTGATGAACACCCCTACACAAGAAGGGTCAACTTTAACCAAAGGTTGGACCAAGTCCTTATGGACATATGTGTGGAAGGCGCCCAATGGAGAGTAGACTCCAAAGGCAATCCAGTCCAACTAAGAAGACTGGACCTCAAGCCTGTAGCTAGAGGATGGTTGGAGTTCATTCAAAGATCCATCATCCCTACAAGCAACCGATCTGAAGTTACTGTGGATCGGGCCATCATGGTTCATAGCATCATGATTGGAGAGGAGGTGGAAGTTCATGAAGTTATCTCCAATGAACTCTACAAAATAGCTGACAAGCCTTTATACATGGCACGGCTAGCCTTCCCCCACCTTATATGCCATCTATGTTACTCAGCTGGAGTTATCATAGAAGGAGATGTCTCCATTGAAGAAGACAAGCCCATTACCAAGAAAAAGATGGAGCAAACAAGGGAAGCTCCTCACGGCCTCCAAGAAGAACATGAGGAAGTGCATCATCAACAAATGCCTCAAGGAATGCACTTTCCTCCTAACAACTATTGGGAGCAACTCAACACCTCCTTAGAGGATTTGAGCCATAATGTTGAACAACTAAGGGTGGAACATCATGAACACGCCCTCACTCTCCAAGAAATAAGAGAAGATCAAAGAGCAATGAGGGAGGAGCAACAAAGGCAAGGAAGGGACATAGAAGAGTTGAAGAACATCATTGGTCCTTCAAGAAGAAGACGCCACTAAGGTGGATTCATTCCTTGTTCTTTATTTCTTTCTGTTTTCGGTTTTTAATGCTATGTTTATCTATGTTTTTGTGTCTCTATTTCATGATCATTAGTGTGTAACCATGCCTTAAAGCTATGAATAAAATCCATTAGTCCTTCACCTCTCTTAAAAGAAAAATGCTTTAATTCAAAAGAACAAGAAGTACATAATTTTCGAAATTATTAGTAAATTTAATTTGATTATATTGATGTGGTGGCAATAATTTTTATTTTCTGAATGAATGATTGAACAGTGCATATGTCTTTTGATCTTGTTGTTTATGAGTGTTTAAAATTGTTGGTTCTTGAAAGAATGAGGAACAAAGAGAAATGTTATTGATAATCTGAAAAACATCATGAAATTGATTCTTGAAGCAAGAAAAAGCAGTGAAAAAAAAAAAAGAGAGAAGAGGCGAAAATTCTAAAGCAAAGGATCCAAGGCTTTGAGCATCAATGGATAGGAGGGCCCAAGGAAATTAAATCCAGGCCTAAGCGGCTAAATCAAGCTGTCCCTAACCATGTGCTTGTGTCATGAAGGTTCAAGTGAAAAGCTTGAGACTAAGTGGTTAAAGTCGTGATCCAAGGCAAAAGAGTGTGCTTAAGAGCTCTGGACACCACTAATTGGGGACTTTAGCAAAGCTGAGTCACAATCTGAAAAGGTTCACCCAGTTATGTGTCTGTGGCATTTGTGTATCCGGTGGTAATACTGGAAGACAAAGTGCTTAGGGCCACATCCAAGACTCAAAAGTAGCTGTGTTCAAGAATCAACATGCTTAACTAGGAAAGTCAATAACACTATCCGAAATTCTAAGTTCCCCCAGAGACACCAATACCTCTAAACTTCAAAGGAAAAAGTGAGATGCCAAAACTGTTCAGAAGCAAAAAGCTACAAGTCCCGCTCATCTAATTAAATTAATATTCATTGATATTTTGGACTTTATAGTATATTCTCTTCTTTTTATCCTATTTGATTTTCAGTTGCTTGGGGACAAGCAACAATTTAAGTTTGGTGTTGTGATGAGCGGATAATTTATACGCTTTTTGGCATAGTTTTTACATAGTTTTTAATAAGTTTAAGCTACTTTTAGGGATATTTTCATTAGTTTTTATGTTAAATTCACATTTCTGGACTTTACTATGAGTTTGTGTGTTTTTCTGTGATTTCAGGTAAATTCTGACTGAAATTGAGGGATTTGAGCAAAACTCTGAAAAAGGCTGACAAAAGGACTGCTGATGCTGTTGGATTCTGACCTCCCTGCACTCGAAATGGATTTTCTGGAGCTTCAGAACTCCAAATGGCGCGCTCTCAACGGCGTTGGAAAGTAGACATCCAGGGCTTTCCAGCAATATATAATAGTCCATGCTTTATTCGAAGAATGACGACGTAACTTGGCGTTAAACGCCAAGTTCATGCTGCTGTCTGGAGTTAAACGCCAGAAAAACGTCATGATCCGGAGTTGAACGCCCAAAACACGTCATAACTCAAAGTTCAACGCCAAGAAATGCCTTAGCTCGTGGATTGATCAAGCTCAGCCCAAGCACACACCAAGTGGGCCCCGGAAGTGAATTTATGCATCAATTACTTACTCATGTAAACCCTAGGAGCTAGTTTACCATAAATAGAACATTTATCTATTGTATTAGACGTCTTTTGACCACGTTTCATCTTTGGTCTCAGTTTTGTTTTATTCTTCATCTTAGGAGATCATTGATCACGTTTTAGGGGGCTGGCCATTCGGCCATGCCTGGACCTTTGCTTATGTATTTTCAACGGTGGAGTTTCTGCACACCATAGATTAAGGGTGTGGAGCTCTGCTGTACCTCAAAGATTAATGAAGTTCTATTTTCTTTTATTCAAATCTCTTCTATTCTTATTCCAAGATATTCATTCGTACTCAAGAACATGATGAATGTGATGAGTTAGATAACCCTCATTATTATTCTCACTTATGAACGCGCGTGATTGACAACCACTTCCGTTCTACATGCAAAGAAGCTTGAATGTATATCTCTTAGATTCCCCAACAGAATCTTCGTGGTATAAGCTAGATGGATGGCGGCATTTATGAGGATCCGGAAAGTCCAACCTTGTCTGTGGTGTTCCGAGTAGGATCCTGGGAATCTGGAAAGTCTACCTTGTCTGTGGTGTCCGAGTAGGATTCCGGTAATGAATGACTGTGACGTGCTTCAAACTTGTAACCTGCTGGGCGTAGTGACAACGCAAAAGAATCAATGGATTCTATTCCAGTAGGGGAGGGAACCAACCGGTGATTGGCCGTACTGTGACAGAGTGCGTGAGCATTAGCTTTCACTGCGAGGATGGGATGTAGCTATCAACCATGGGTGATGCCTCCAGACTGGTTAGCTGTGCGAGTGACAGCCGCATAGGATATTTCCCCGAGAGGATTGAAAGTAGCCACAGCTGATGGTGAACCCCTATACAAAGCTTGCCATGGAAAGGAGTAAGAAGGATTGAATAGAAGGAATAGGAGAGCAGGCGTCCGTGAGCTCTACAGCACCTCCATTCCGCTTATCTGAAATTCCTACCAATGAATCTACATGAGTATTTCTATCCCTTTTATTATTCCTTTTTATTTAATGATAATCACAATTACTCTTTAATCCGCCTAACTGAGATTTGCAAGGTGACCATAGCTTGCTTCATACCAACAATCTCTGTGGATTCGACCCTTACTCACGTAAGGTTATTACTTGGACGACCCAGTACACTTGCTGGTTAGTTGAACGGAGTTGTGAAGAAAATAAACAGTGCCAATTTCTAAAATCCAATTACAATGAATCAGATCTAAGAATAAGAATCACAATTTCGTCCACCACCTAACATGCAACATTTCAATTCAAACTAACTATCATTAAGCAGTAGCTAACAGTAATGAAAATTAATGAACACAGAGTTGAAGTATGGGACCTGGGGGCAGAGTGAAATAAATAGAAATGGAACCGGGGAAGTAGTGGTGGCGGAGAAATAAGCTGGGCGCAGGACGCCGCCGCAGAGGGTGGCGGTTACGGTGGCGGAGCAGTGGTGGTGCTTGGTGGGAGAGAGCAGAGGGCAGAGTGAGTGGATGAGAGAGAGAGATGACGGATAGGAGTTGGTTGGTGGTGAGAGAGGGAGGTTGGCCGTGCGGTGGTGGCGACGGCGCTGCTGTTAGCGGCGGTTGAGGGTGAGAAGAAGAGGAAGATGATGAGGGAGAGGAGAGAGTGCGCGACTGCGCAATGCCCTTCGCGCACTAGGGTTATCCTATTTTTGAATCGACGCGAGCGCGCACCTTGCGCGTCCGCGTACATTGCCGAAAATAAGGACCTACGCGTGAGCGTACAGCGCGCTCAAGCGTGGATTGGCAAACTACACAAGGACGCGTGCGCGTACAGTGCGCGCACGCGTACATGGGGTTAGGCTTGAGGCTTAGAGTGGGCTTGATGCACGCCCAACTCTCTGGGCAAAGGCCTAGAGTGGCAGCATCATATAAGGGACACGCGCGCGGCAAGTGCGCGTCCGCGTACATGGAGAATTTGTCGTACGGCGCGCTAGCGCGATGCGTGCGCTCGCGTTTATTCCTCCCTTAGGCATGTGGGCACGCACGCGGTGAGTGCGCGTCCGCGCAGATTGGGTTGGGCTAGGGGCTTAAAGTTGGCCCAGATCCAGCACAACTCTCTGGGGCTTGGCTCAAAATTTTGCAGCAGCAGATCGGCGCGGACGCGGCAGGTGCGCGTCCGCGTGCACTTCCTTGTTCTCATGATTGGCGCGCACGCACGTAGTGCGCGTCAGTGTAGGTCGTGTTGGGCTCGGGGCGTAGTGGTTGCCCAAGAGAGGCCCAACTCTCTGGAATGTGGGTGATGATGCATCCGCTCAGGGACGCGTGCGCGTACATTGTGCGCGCGCGTCCACCCCCCCCCCCTTTTTTTTAAGTAGAAACAAATTATGCTCAGGTGCTCCCCATACTGCTCACAACTCTTTATTCATCTACTACTAAACACAAAAATGCAATTCACAAAAATGCAATATGATATTATTCATCTACTACTAAACACAACATACATGTGAATATACTAACAATTAAGTTGTACAAACAAATTTATATGAAACATCTACCTACAATGGCAACTCAAATCACTTGTGAAGCTAAAATAAAAGAGAATGGAAAGAGTTTACCATGGTGGGGTGTCTCCCACCTAGCACTTTTAGTTTAAGTCCTTAAGTTGGACATTTTGAGGAGCTTATTGTCATGGTGGCTTATGTTTGTACTCATCCTTGAATCTCCAAGGATCCTTGCTTCTCAATTGGTTGACAGAATTTCCAACCATTTTCATCAAGCTTGGGCAAAGTTCTACCCAAGTTATGAGTCCCCATAGTTGGTCGTCACATAGCAAACCAGGATCCCATATCTTATCCTCACACCCATCCGTGAGTTGAATTCCATGATTATTCCGTACGGGTGGTTGACATGATTGTAGTTGATACATAGAATTCTCTTTTGTCCACCAATTCTTCCTTCTAGACCCATACAAAGTGGTTCTTTTCCCAACATCATTCCTATACCTTAAAGCTTTGACCTTAGTGAGCTTTATACTAAATTTCCCATCACTACTTTGGATTCCACAAAGAGCTCTAAGTTGACCATCCGTTTCAATCAAACCATATTCAAGCGAGGAAATAAAGCTTAGAGATAGAGGCGTTACCCACTTAAATGTTGTATTGGATGGTATCTTGGGGAAGGAAACTTCCCCACACTTAGACAATGCAAGGTTCACTTCTTTAGGCTCTTCTTTAGTTGTTTCCACCTCTTCACAAGCTTCTTCAATTTCAACCTTATCCCCTTTTTCACTTGGCTTGGTGTTGTCTTCAAGAGCTTCCTCTTGCCCAATGGGAGGTGAGTCAATTTTGGATAGGAATTCATTGATGAATGAATCCATCTCTTGATCAACCTCTTCATATTCTTCAATTTTAATATACACCATGCCAACGTTTTCCTCCGGAGGTTGTGCACATTCTTTTATAATTTCAACTTCATGTCCAATGGGAGAGGATTCCATTTTAGAGAGAAATTCATCCATGATTGAATCCATCTCTTGATAAGCCTCTTCCAAGTCTCCAACGATGATATGCCTCGGAGGTTGCGCACCCTCCTCAACATCAATATCAAGCTTCTTGGAAGAGTTCTCCATGATGCTACATTTCCATAGACTTTCAACATCTCCTAAATCTTCAACCACTTCCTCTTTTTTTCCAATGATCATAGGCTCCTCCAATTGTTCCAACACAAAATTCGACTCCTCCTTCTCCACCGAATTTTTCAATTTCTCCTTCATGCTTTGCTCTTCTTTTGACCTTTCACATGTGCCCACGGAAGTACCTTGAGTATTCAAGCATTGGTGGGCTAAAGTATGCACCACCTTGGTCGAATTGGTCACAAACTCAAGTGTATCTCGCTTCATGGCTTCTTGTCCTTGAAGTAACAAAGTGAGAGGATCGTCTATTGGGGCTTGGGGTGGGTAGGACGGTTTATCATTTTGGAGAGAGGGTTCATGGTAAGAGGGTGGTTCTTCTTGGTGAAATTGTAGAAGTGGTGTGCATCGAGGTGGTTCTTGGTAGTAGTAATCTTGGAATTGTGGTTCCATGTATGGCTCATATGGTTCAAAAGTTGGATGGTGTGACGAATATGGATTGGGTTCATATGGAAGTGTTTGGTGAAAATAAGCTTGTGAGTGTGGTTGAGGTTGATGTTGAGGGTATGTCTTATAGGCGTATGGTGGTGGTGCTTGAAAGTTACAAGGGGATTCACCATAGCCATTTGATTGGTGTGCATCATAGAATGGCTCTTCTTCATAGTGCATTGGTGGAGGTTGTTGCCAAGAGGATTGATCATATGCATATGGCTCCTCTCACCTTTGATTGTCCCATCCTTGATGCACATCCTCATTGAAGTCCTCATCTCCTACAACATAGTTGTAATCACACTCATAGCCAAAGTGAGAATTCATAGTGGAAAGAGAAAATAAAATTCTACAACTAGCAAATAAAGCAAAAAGCAAGATATTCACACTATTCACATATGTACAATAACCAATAACATAACACCATTGCACATCCCCGGCAACGGCGCCATTTTTTTGATGATTGGATTTTTGACGGTTTAGAATTTCACTAATAAAATCTCGTTGTAAAGTATAGTTTCTAAACCAAACAATAATCCTTTCATACAAAAAGTTGTTTGTCACTAGTACAAACCCCTAAAATTTATAAACCGAAGTATTGAACCTCGGGTCGTTCTCCCTAGGAATTACAATGAAGTGTCTTGTTATTGGTTATGAATTATTTTGGGGTTTTGATAAGAGGCATGAAAGATAAATGGCAAGAAAAATAAACTAACAACTAACAAAGCTCTTGGCAAGATATGAGAACTAGAAATCCTATCCTAGTTACCTTTCTCAATTGTGATGAGAATTGTTCATTGCTCCCACTTAGTTAACCTCTAACCATGGAGAAAAGTCAAGTGGATGAATCAATTTGATTCCTCAAGTCCTAATCAACTCCTAAAGGAATGACTAGCTTTAGAGACATTCATTCAAATCAATTAGCAACTTCTAATTATCAATCAACAAAGGAATTAGATAACTCAAGAGTCACTAATCACTCTACCTAGGCCAAGAGGAACAAAATCTACACTAGAACTCAACCAAGCATTTCATCAAACACTTGGAAGGCACAAAAGGAAAGCATAGTAAATCAACAACAAGAATGAATTCTAACAACAATTATTACAAAGAATTAACAACAACAATCAAGGAAACCACAATTATCATGAATTACCTCAAATTGCATTATTGAAAGAAAACAAAGGAACAACAATCTATCCAAAACAAAATGAAGGATTACAATTATTAAAGTACATAACTAGAAAGAGGAAGAGAAGAAAAGGAAAAAGTGAACTGAAGCATGAATTAAACCTAGATCTAAGAGGAGAGATTAACCTAATCCTAATCCTAGAGAGAAGTGAGAGCTTCTCTCTCTAAACTAGTCCTAATTATGCTATATGATAGAATGATGATGCCTTCCCCTCAATCCTTGATCCTTTTGTTCCTTTCTATCAGCAATTGGCGCCAAAATGGGTTCAGAAACCCTCTCAAATTGCCAGGCACATGTTGCTTTAATGAAGACATGTGCGGTCATCGACGCGTGCGCGCACAGTACGCATGCGCGTCCCTGGCCGATTCTGCAATGTTCGCGCGAGCGCCTTGTGCGCGCGCGCGTACTTGGTCGAGATCAATTCTTTGGTTTTTGTGCTTCTCTCCACTTGCATGCTTTCTTCCTTGCTCCCTTGATCCATGTCTAGCCTATTTCAACCTGAGATTACTAGCAAACACATCAAGGCATCTTATGGAATCAAGGATGAATTAAAATTATCAAATTAATGGCTTAAAAAGCATGTTTTTACACTTAAGCACAATTACGGGAGAGATAACAAAACCATGCTAATTCATAGGTTAAATGTGAGAAAAGGTCATCAAAATACTCTAAATTCAATACAAGATAAACCCTAAAAATGAGGTTTATCAGCCATTCAGCAAGCCTTAGATCTCCCCCTACTCCAAAAGGATTGGACGCTTTTCAGAAAGCCGCAATCAAGCGCCAGGCATACACCTTTGATTGGGACGCTGTTCTCAGAGTTATCGCTCAACCTGGCAGCAAATGGATCTTCGGATACCATCGTTCCCGTCCTAAAGGAATCTCGGCTTCCGCACTTACCTTAGAGGCTCACGTATGGGCACAGATTATGTCCCATTACGTCTTTCCCAGTACTCATGAGTCCTCCTTCACCGTAGACATGGCCGTTCTACTGTGGTGCATCCTCACAGACCAGCCTCTTAATTTACCAAGACATATCTGGAATGCTATGGAACATGTGCAGATCACAGGCAACCTACCTTTCCCCGCATTGGTCTCTGATCTTATCTCAGCAGCCGGAGTATCCTACAGAGCTGGAGACACCAAAGCCATTCTTCCACGGGATGATCAGTATGTCCCTAATGGGAGATATCTCAGGCCACAACTTGCCACTACCAGCCAGTCCACAGAGGATGCTGCAGCTCCTCCACTATCCACTAGTCAGCTGCTGCACCAAATACTGAAGCGATTGGACCAACAAGAAAAGAAAGCAAAGCTCCGAGAGCGCCGCTACCACCACCGTTTCAAACACCTTAAGGAGCTACTTACAGGCAATCACCGACCCGATGACGATCTAGGCACTTCGGACTTCACTTCCTTCACCAGCACAGGGAGCCATACCGGCTCCGACTGTGGAGACACTGCCACCAGCCCACCATTGTTCCTGACAAATGGCATCGAGGACGGTGCAAATCCTTAAGTGTGGGGAGGTCGGTCAGTACCTGACTTCCGGAGGTAATTCTTCTTCCCTAAACACCAATAACTTAGGATAGTTAGTTAGTTTTTTCTTTCTTTTAGAATAGGATAAATTACATAGTAGTAGATTAGCTGCATGCATGTTCTACTTGATTGAAAAGACAATAAGTTTCTTCTAAAACTCTATCTTTGGAACAAAATTTCACTAATATTAATTAAAACTCTTATGTTAAATTTGCTTGAAGTTGTATTTGGAACATGATTTTTAAAGCTAAAGAACACACAACCTATGAGAATTGAGCCTTTATGCATGGTTACATTATTTAACCATATTTGTTTTATTCTTGTGTGTTTACTTCTCTATAATGGTAATCTATATTTTGTTCCATCCTATATGTCCAATGTTTGGTATATTTATATGCTGCATATGATTGAGGCCATTAATTGTTTAGTTCACTTATCCAAATTAAGCTTACCCTTTCAATTACCTTTGTTAGCCACTTTGAGCCTTTAAATCACATTTGTTCTATAATTTACCACATTACTAGCCTTAAGCGGAAAAACAATTGTATACCCCTATTTGAATCTTTGATTAGCTTAAGATAGAATTATGTGTACTAATTAAGTATGGGAAATTGTGGGGACAAAGGATAATAAGGGAGTGTATCATGATAATATAATGGGAATTTGGACACCTACTCATGTGAAACTATAAGAATCAAAAAAATCTATGTGCATTGATTAGCTATGGTTATTTTTATGTTATGTGAAAAAAAAAATTCAATAAATAAATAAGGGGACAAAAAATTACCCCAATGCTGAGAATCCAAAGATCAATGCATGTAGGATAAAATTAAAATAAACAGTTGATACATGAGTATGGATGTGAAACAGAATTCTGGGTAGCTAGGTACGAACTCCATAGTTATATAAAATACATAGGTTATGTTAGAGTTTGAGTTAATTAAAGATTCAATTTATAAGCTCACTTAACCATATATGTATCCTTACCTTTACCTTGGCCCCATTACAACCTTGAAAAGACCTCATGATGTTGCATTGGTATATTAAATGTTGTTGATTGATTAGGAAAAGAACAAAATTTAGGGAGCATGATTAGAGAAGGATAGAGTGATTACCCTATACAGTGGAGAGATTAGAGTATACATACATCATCAGTGAGGGTTCAATGCTTGAAATTCTATGTTCCCCGCTTTCATGAGCTACCTTCTTGCATTTTTATCTGTTCTTACTGAATGAGAATTGAATTAGTGGAACTTGATTTGTAATGGTTTGAAGAGCTTATTTATTCTTGATCAAGTGGGTAAGAATCATATAGTTACATTCACATGTATAGGTTGCATTTCATTGCATGAGTTTTACATGTTCCTACTCATTTATTCTATCTCCTTCAACTAAGCATGAGGACATGCTAATGTTTAAGTGTGGGGAGGTTGATAAACCACTATTTTATGGTTTACAATGTGTTTAATTGTGTGGTTTTATCATGGTCTTTACCCACTTATTCATATAATTAGCATGCATTTATATTTCCTTCCTAAAATTATTACATGATTGAAAGCTTACTTCCTGGAGACCTTTAAGTAGTTATTTTAATCCCCCTTTATTCTATTCGATGTCGTGATCTGTGTGTTAAGTGTTTCAGGCTTTATAGGGCATGAATGAGTGAGAGATTGGGAAGGAAGCTTGTAAAAATGGAAAGAATACAAGAAATTGAGGAGATGACCAGCGAGAAGTGACGCGTACGCGTCAGCGACGCGACCGCGCGGAAGAGACGAATTCGCAGTGATGCACCCACATGAGTGACACAGACGCACGGATTGGAAAAGCAGAAGCGACGCGGAGGCATGGACGACGCGCTCACATGGGAAAGCAAAACGCCGAATGACGCGTCCGCGTGAATGACGCGTCCGCGTGACGTGCGCGATCTGCAGAATTTCAGAAGTCGCTGGCAGAGTTTCTGGGCTGGATTTTAACCCAGTTTTTGGCCCAGAATTACAGATTAGAGTCAGGGTACATGCAGAAACGAGGGACAACAATTCATTCTGCATAATTTTTAGTTTTAGATATGGATTTACTCCTCCCCTAGGTTTTTCAATCACTTGACATTTTATAATTAGGATTTTAAGAAGACTTTGCTTTTTAGCTTTTGAGAAGAGGCCACCTCCGGTACTAGTCATTATACTTTGCTATTTGCTTTTTACTTATTCTTCCATGTTCTTAATCCCCTTAGAGTTGACTTTGGCTTATTTTTACAAGTTATTAATATAGACTATTTTTATTTTTAATTAATCCTTTTCATTATTATCTATCATGTCTCTTTTTAATTCCCTTTCCTATGTTATGAGTTCTACATTCACAATGAGCGAGTAGTTCTCTTACTTGATGGGGAGTTGATTGAAAGGAACCCTTGAGTTGGGGTACTTAAAGGAGAAATTGTAATTGAGCTCGTTGTTGGAATGCCCTCTAGTCACTGACACAAATCCTTTTCAATGAGCGGATTGGGACTTGTGAATAGAAACAGCAATCCAACTTATTTGACTCTCCCTTACCTAGTAAGGGGTAACTAAACAGAGCAATCTTCAATTATCAATTCATCTTGAGAGTACTTCAACAAGAATAGGGCTTCCAACTAATCTACTCCCAGTCAAGGCTTTTATTTAGAATTAATTAAATTCTCTATTTTAGTTTCCTATTATTCAACTCAACCATTTTTGAAAACACCTGATTAATAAAATAGCACATCTCTCTGCAACTCGTTGGGAGACGACCTGAGACTCATACTCCCAGTATTTTAATTTAAATTTTGTGACAACCCTTCTAAATTGATAAGCGGATTTTCGGTTGGTTAAGGACTGTACTTGCAACGCATTTCTATTAATAATTTCTCAATCTGCCAATTTCTGCCATGTCAGTAGTCACCAGCTAACTTAGGTTCATCAGGAATGATAGGCTCAGGTGCCGCCTCGTTCAAGGGTAGAGCTGGTATAGGGTGTCTGTGATTATCGGGAAAAGGATGTCCATGTACGTTAGCGTGTAGCCAGGATAAGGGAAAGTTGTAGGGAGCATCGAGGTCAAAATGCAGGTGATGAGCGGATAATTTGTACCCTTTTTGGCATTGTTTTTAGTATGTTTTTAGTAGTTTTAGTTGAGTTCTTAGTATATTTTTATTAGTTTTTAGTTAAAATTCACTTTTCTGGACTTTACTATGAGTTTGTGTGTTTTTCTGTGATTTCAGGTATTTTCTGGCTGAAATTGAGGGACCTGAGCAAAAATCTGATTCAGAGACTGAAAAGGACAGCAGATGCTGTTGGATTCTGACCTCCCTGCACTCGAAGTGGATTTTCTGGAGCTACATAAGCCCAATTGGCGCGCTCTCAACGGCGTTGGAAAGTAGACATCCTGGGCTTTCCAGCAATATATGATAGTCCATACTTTGCCCAAGATTTGATGGCCCAAATCGGCGTTCAAAGTCACCCTCAGAAATTCCAGCGTTAAACGCCGGAACTGGCACCAAAATGGGAGTTAAACGCCCAAACTGGCATAAAAGCTGGCGTTTAACTCCAAGGAGAGTCTCTACAAGAAAATGCTTCATTGCTCAGCCCAAGTACACACCAAGTGGGCCCGGAAGTGGATTTCTATGACATTTACTCATCTTTGTACACCTTAGGCTACTAGTTTTCTATAAGTAGGACCTTTTACTATTGTATTAGAGGGCTTTTGATCATGTTTTTATGATTGAACTCACTTTGGGAGGCTGTCCATTCGGCCATGCCTAGACCTTGTTCTTATGTATTTTCAACGGTGGAGTTTCTACACACCATAGATTAAGGTGTGGAGCTCTGCTGTACCTCGAGTATTAATGCAATTACTATTGTTCTTCTATTCAATTCCGCTTGTTCTTTGTCCAAGATATCACTTGTTCTTCAACTTGATGAATGTGATGATCCGTGACACTCATCATCATTCTCACTTATGAACAAAGTGACTGACAACCACTTCTGTTCTACAAGCAAACAAGGCTCTAGTGTTTATCTCTTGGATTCCTGATACACGATGCATGGTTGATCGCCTGACAACCGAGTGCTCGCCTGACAAACGAGCCAGCCATTCCGTGAGATCAGAGTCTTCGTGGTATAGGCGAGAACTGATGGCGGCATTCAAGAGAATCCGGAAGGTCTAACCTTGTCTGTGGTATTCTGAGTAGGATTCAATGATTGAATGACTGTGACGTGCTTCAAACTCCTAGCAGGCGGGGCGTTAGTGACAGACGCAAAAGAATCACTGGATTCTATTCCGGCCTGACCGAGAACCGACAGCTGATTAGCCATATGCTGTGACAGAGCATAGGAACATTTTCACTGAGAGGATGGGAGGTAGCCACTGACAACGGTGAAACCCTTGCATAAGCTTGCCATGGAAAGGAGTAAGAAGGATTGGATGAAGACAGTAGGAAAGCAGAGAGACGGAAGGGAAGGCATCTTCATACGCTTATCTGAAGCTCTCACCAATGATATACATAAGTATCTCTATCTTTATCTTTATGTTTTATTCATTCTTTATCTATACCCATTTGAGTCTGCCTGACTAAGATTTACAAGGTAACCATAGCTTGCTTCATAGCAACAATCTCCGTGGGATCGACCCTTACTCGCGTAAGGTTTATTACTTGGACGACCCAGTGCACTTGCTGGTTAGTTGTGCAAAGTTGTGTTTATGCCATGGTATTGAGCACCAAGTTTTTGGGGCCATTACTAGGGATTATTTGAGTTGTGAAAAGTAGTGATCACAATTTCGCACACCAAGTTTTTGGCGCCGTTGCCGGGGATTGTTTGTGTATGGACAACTGACGGTTCATCTTGTGGCTTAGATTAGGTATTTTTTTCTTCAGAGTTCTTAAGAATGAATTCTAGTGTTTCATGATGATCTGTTGAAGTCTGGCTGGCTGTAAAGCCATGTCTAATCTTATTGGACCGAGGTTTCAACTGATCATCACAAGAGCTTGTTGATTTCTATCAATCTTGCTATTGGAGCAATGATCTGCTAAGGCTTGGCTGGCCATTGGCCATGTCTAGTGTTTTGGACCGAAGCTTTCTTTGAAAGCTTGGCTGGCTGTGAAGCCATGTCTAATTCCTGGACCGGAGTCTTAGACTAGCATTGCAATGATTCCTGGAATCCAAACTGAGAATTCTGAAACCTTTATTTTCTATTTTCATATAATTTTCGAAAAAGCACAAAAAAATTTTACAAAATCATAAAAACCAAAAATATTTTATGTTTCTTGTTTAAGTTTAATGTCTAATTTTAAGTTTGGTGTCTTGCATGCATTGTTTATTTGATCTTGGTTCAATTTTCAAGACAATAGTACAGGGAACTGAAGGTTCAGAACATGCAGCAGAGGAATTACACAGAAAAAGCTGGGCGTTCAAAACGCCCAGTGAAGAAGGACAGACTGGCGTTTAAACGCCAGCCAGGGTTCCTGGTTGGGCGTTTAACGCCCAAAAAGGTAGCATTTTGGGCGTTAAACGCCAGAATGGATACCATTCTGGGCGTTTAACGCCAGGATGGCACAAGGGGGAGGATTTTGTTTTCAAATCAATTTTTTTTCAAGTTTTCAAGGTTTTTCAAAATCAAATCTTTTTCAAATCAAATCTTTTCAATCAAATGTTTTCAAAATCAATTTCTTTCCTTTTTCAAAGATACTTACTAACAATTAATGATTTGATTGAACATCTCAAGTATATTGCCTTTTCTGTTGAGAAAGGTTTAATGTTTGAATCATATCTTTTCTTGTTAGGCAAGTCATTAATTTTTAAAATCATATCTTTTAAAATTGTTTTCAAATCATATCTTTTCAATCATATCTTTTTAATCACATCTTTTTCAAAATAAGTTTTCAATCAAATCTTTTTAATTTCTAATTTCAAATCTTTTTCAAAAATCACTTGAATTCTTTTCCACTTTGAGTTTTCGAAAATTATCAATCAATTTTTCAAAATGTTTTTGACATCTTTTTAATTAATTTTCGAAAATTCTCTTCCCCTCTTCTCACATCCTTCTATTTATGGAGTATCACTCCTTCTTAATGCACAATTCGAACTCTATCTGATCAAGTTCGAATTCTTCTACCTCTTTCTTCTGTTTTTCTTTTCCTCTGACACCTCAAGGAATCTCTATACTGTGACATAGAGGATTCCACATTTTCTTGTTCTCTTCTCTTTCATATGAGCAGGAGCAGAGACAAGGGCATTCTTGTAGAAGCTGACCCTGAACCTGAAAGGACCTTGAAGCGAAAGCTAAGAGAAGCTAAGGCACAACTCTCTGTAGAGGACCTAACCGAATTCTTCAAAGAAGAAGAAGACATGACAGCCGAAAACAACAACAATGCCAACAATGCAAGGAAGGTGCTGGGTGACTTTACTGCACCTACTCCCGACTTCTATGGGAGAAGCATCTCTATCCCTGCCATTGGAGCAAACAACTTTGAGCTCAAGCCTCAATTAGTTTCTCTAATGCAACAGAATTGCAAGTTCCATGGACTTCCACTGGAAGATCTTCATCAGTTCTTAGCTGAATTTTTGCAAATCTGTGACACAGTCAAGACTAATGGGGTTGACCCTGAGGTCTACAGACTGATGCTATTCCCTTTTGCTGTAAGAGACAGAGCCAGAATATGGTTGGACTCACAACCTAAAGAAAGCCTGGACTCATGGGAAAAGCTAGTCAATGCCTTCTTGGCAAAGTTCTTTCCACCTCAAAAATTGAGTAAGCTTAGAGTGGAAGTCCAAACCTTCAGACAGAAGGATGGAGAATCCCTCTATGAAGCTTGGGAAAGATACAAACAATTGATCAGAAAGTGTCCATCTGACATGCTTTCTGAATGGAGCATCATAGGTATTTTCTATGATGGTCTCTCTGAATTGTCCAAGATGTCTTTGGATAGCTCTGCTGGAGGATCTCTTCATCTGAAGAAGACGCCTACAGAAGCTCAAGAACTAATTGAAATGGTTGCAAATAACCAATTCATGTACACCTCTGAAAGGAATCCTGTGAACAATGGGACTAATCAGAAGAAAGGAGTTCTTGAGGTTGATACTCTGAATGCCATTCTGGCTCAGAATAAAATATTGACTCAACAAGTCAATTTGATCTCTCAAAGTCTGTCTGGGATGCAAAATGCACCAAGCAGTACTAAGGATGCTTCATCTGAAGAAGAGGTATATGATCCTGAGAACTCTTCAATGGAAGAGGTGAATTACCTAGGAGAACCCTATGGAAACACCTATAATTCTTCATTGAGAAATCACAAGAAATCAAGAGAGACCTCAACAAGGTTTCAACAACAATAATGGTGGAAGAAACAGGTTTAGCAATGGCAAGCCTTTTCCATCATCTTCTCAGCAACAGACAGAGAATCCTAAGCAGAACCCCTCTGACTTAGCAACCATGGTCTCTGATCTGATCAAGACCACTCAAAGTTTCATGATTGAAACAAGGTCCTCCATTAGGAATTTGGAGGCACAAGTGGGACAGCTGAGCAAGAAAGTTACTGAACTCCCTCCAAGTACTATTCCAAGCAACACAGAAGAAAATCCAAAAGGAGAGTGCAAGGCCATCAACATGGCCGAATTTGGAGAAGAAGGAGAGGAAGTGAACGCCACTGAGGAAGACCTCAATGGGCGTGCACTGACCTCCACTGAGTTCTCCAATGAGGAACCATGGGAATCTGAGGCTCAAAATGAGACCATAGAGATTCCATTGGACTTACTTCTGCCTTTCATGAACTCTGATGAGTATTCTTCCTCTGAAGAGGATGAGTATGTCACTGAAGAGCAAGTTGCTAAATACCTTGGAGCAATCATGAAGCTAAATTACAAGTTATTTGGAAATGAGACTTGGGAGAATGAAACTCCTTTGCTCACCAAAGAACTGGATGACTTGTCTAGGCAGAAATTACCTCAAAAGAGACAAGATCCTGGGAAGTTTTCAATACCTTGTACCATAGGCACCATGACCTTCAAGAAGGCTCTATGTGACTTAGGGTCAAGTGTAAACCTCATGCCTCTCTCTGTAATGGAGAAGCTAGGGATCTTTGAGGTGCAAGCTGCAAGAATCTCATTAGAGATGGCAGACAACTCAAGAAAACAAGCTCATGGACTTGTAGAGGATGTTTTGGTGAAGATTGAAAACCATTACATCCCTGCTGATTTCATAGTCCTAGAGACTGGGAAGTGCATGGAAGAATCTATCATCCTTGGCAGACCCTTCCTAGCCACAGCAAAGGCTGTGATTGATGTTGATGGAGGTGAACTGATCATTCAAGTGAATGAAGAATCCTTTGTGTTTAAGGCTCAAGGATATCCCTCTGTCACCATGGAGAGGAAGCATGAAGAGCTTCTCTCAATTCAGAGTCAAACAGAGCCCCCACAGTCAAACTCTAAGTTTGGTGTTGGGAGGCCACAACCAAACTCTAAGTTTGGTGTTGAACCCCCACATTCAAACTCTAAGTTTGGTGTTGGGAGGTCCCAACATTGCTCTGAGTATCTGTGAGGCTCCATGAGAGCCCTCTGTCAAGCTACTGACATTAAAGAAGCGCTTGTTGGGAGGCAACCCAATGTTATATTTTACCTATTTCTCTTTGTTATTTTATGTTTTTTGTAGGTTGATGATCATAAGAAGACACAAAATCAATTGAAAAAGCAAAAACAGAATGAAAAACAGGAAGAAAAATAGCACACCCTGGAGGAAGAACCCACTGGCGTTTAAACGCCAGTGAGGCTAGCAGTTGGGCGTTTAACGCCCAGTCTGGCACCATTCTGGGCGTTTAACGCCAGAAAGGGGCACCAGACTGGCGTTAAACGCCAGAAAAGGGCAAGAACCTGGCGTTAAACGCCAGGAATGGGCACCAGCCCGGCGTTTAACGCCAGAAATGGCTCAAAACGTGATTTTGAATGCCATTTGGTGCAGGGATGACTTTTCCTTGACACCACAGGATCTGTGGACCCCACAGGGTCCCCACCAACCCCACCACTCTCTCTTTCTTCTTCACCCATTCACCAATCACCTCAACTCCTCTTCCCCAAAAACCCTTCACCTATCAAATCCCATCTTTCTCTTCACCACTCACATCTATCCTCCATAAAACCCCACCTACCTCACCATTCAAATTCAAACCACTTTCCCTCCCAAACCCACCCATCAATGGCCGAACCATGACCCCCCTCTCCTATATAAACCCTTCTTCACCCCTTCATTTTCACACAACCTAAACACCACTTCTCCCCCTCTTTGGCCGAACACATAGCCATTCCCTTCTTCCTCATTTCTTCTTCTTCTACTCTCTTTTGCTCGAGGACGAGCAAACCTTTTAAGTTTGGTGTGGTAAAAGCGTTGCTTTTTCGTTTTTCCATAACCATTTATGGCATCCAAGGCCGGAGAAACCTCTAGAAAGAGGAAAGGGAAGGCAAAAGCTTCTACCTCCGAGTCATGGGAGATGGAGAGATTCATCTCAAGGGTGCATCAAGACCACTTCTATGAAGTTGTGGCTTTGAAGAAGGTGATCCCCGAGGTCCCTTTTTCACTCAAAAAGGGTGAATATCCGGAGATCCGACATGAGATCCGAAGAAGAGGTTGGGAAATTCTTACCAACCCCATTCAACAAGTCGGAATCTTAATGGTTCAAGAGTTCTATGCCAATGCATGGATCACCAAGAACCATGATCAAAGTGTGAACCCGGATCCAAAGAATTATCTTACTATGGTTCGGGGGAAATACTTGGATTTTAGTCCGGAAAGTGTAAGGTTGGCATTCAATTTGCCCATGATGCAAGGAGATGAACATCCTTATACTAGAAGGGTCAACTTTGATCAAAGGTTGGACCAAGTCCTCACAGTCATATGTGAAGAGGGCGCCTAATGGAAGAGAGATTCAAGAGGGAAGCCGGTTCAATTGAGAAGGCATGACCTCAAACCCGTGGCTAGAGGATGGTTGGAGTTTATCCAACGCTCAGTCATTCCCACTAGCAACCGGTCCGAAGTTACTCTAGACCGGGCCATCATGATTCATAGCATCATGATTGGAGAAGAAGTGGAAGTTCATGAGGTTATAGCCCAAGAACTCTATAAGGTGGCGGACAAGTCCTCTACCTTAGCAAGGTTAGCCTTTCCTCATCTCATTTGTCACCTCTGTTATTCTGTTGGAGTTGACATAGAGGGAGACATCCCCATTGATGAGGACAAGCCCATCACTAAGAAAAGGATGGAGCACACAAGAGACCCCACTCATCATGAGATCCCTGAGATACCTCAAGGGATGCACTTTCCTCCACAAAACTATTGGGAGCAACTGAACACCTCCCTAGGAGAACTGAGTTCCAACATGGGACAACTAAGGGTGGAGCATCAAGAACACTCCATCATCCTCCATGAAATTAGAAAAGATCAAAGGATCATGAGAGAGGAGCAACAAAGACAAGGAAGAGACATTGAGGAGCTCAAGCACTCCATAGGATCTTCAAGAGGAAGAAAGAGCCGCCATCACTAAGGTGGACCCGTTCTTTAATCTCCTTGTTCTTTATTTCCTGTTTTTCGAAAATTAATGCTTATGTTTGTCCATGTTTGTGTCTTGTGATCATTAGTGTCTTAGTGTCTATGCCTTAAAGTTATGAATTTCCTATGAATCCATCACCTTTCTTAAATAAACATTGTTTTTAATTGAAAAAGATAAGAATTGCATGAATTTTGAATTTTATAACAGTTTAATTATTTTGATGTGGTGGCAACACTTTTGTTCTCTGAATGTATGCTTGAACAGTGCATATGTCTTTTGAATTTGTGGTTCATGAATATTGGCTCTTGAAAGAATGATGAAAAAGGAGACATGTTACTGAGGATCTGAAAAATCATAAAAATGATTCTTGAAGCAAGAAAAAGCAGTGAATACAAAAAAAAAGAGAAGCAAGCGAAAAAAAAACGAAAAAAAAGAGAGAATAAGAAAACGAAAAAAAAAAGAAGAAAGAAAGAAATAAAGTTGTGATCCAAGGCAAAAAGAGTGTGCTTAAGAACCCTGGACACCTCTAATTGGGGACTCTAGCAAAGCTGAGTCACAATCTGAAAAGGTTCACCCAATTATGTGTCTGTGGCATGTATGTATCCGGTGGTAATACTGGAAGACAGAGTGCTTTGGGCCACGGCCAAGACTCAATAAGTAGCTGTGTTCAAGAATCATCATACTTAACTAGGAGAATCAATAACACTATCTGGATTTTGAGTTCCTAAAGAAGCCAATCATTCTGAATTTCAAAGGATAGAGTGAGATGCCAAAACTGTTCAGAGGCAAAAAGCTAAAAGCCCCGCTCATCTAATTAATACTGATCTTCATAGATGTTTTTGGAGTTCATTGCATATTCTCTTCTTTTTATCTTATTTGATCTTCAGTTGCATGAGGACATGCAACAATTTAAGTTTGGTGTTGTGATGAGCGGATAATTTGTACCCTTTTTGGCATTGTTTTTAGTATGTTTTTAGTAGTTTTAGTTGAGTTCTTAGTATATTTTTATTAGTTTTTAGTTAAAATTCACTTTTCTGGACTTTACTATGAGTTTGTGTGTTTTTCTGTGATTTCAGGTATTTTCTGGCTGAAATTGAGGGACCTGAGCAAAAATCTGATTCAGAGACTGAAAAGGACTGCAGATGCTGTTGGATTCTGACCTCCCTGCACTCGAAGTGGATTTTCTGGGGCTACAGAAGCCCAATTGGCGCGCTCTCAACGGCGTTGAAAAGTAGACATCCTGGGCTTTCCAGCAATATATAATAGTCTATACTTTGCCCAAGATTTGATGGCCCCAAACCGGCGTTCAAAGTCACTCTCAGAAATTCCAGCGTTAAACGCCGGAACTGGCACCAAAATTGGAGTTAAACGCCCAAACTGGCATAAAAGCTGGCGTTTAACTCCAAGGAGAGTCTCTACACGAAAATGCTTCATTGCTCAGCCCAAGCACACACCAAGTGGGCCCGGAAGTGGATTTCTATGACATTTACTCATCTTTGTACACCTTAGGCTACTAGTTTTCTATAAGTAGGACCTTTTACTATTGTATTAGAGGGCTTTTGATCATGTTTTTATGATTGAACTCACTTTAGGAGGCTGGCCATTCGGCCATGCCTAGACCTTGTTCTTATGTATTTTCAACGGTGGAGTTTCTACACACCATAGATTAAGGTGTGGAGCTCTGCTGTACCTCGAGTATTAATGCAATTACTATTGTTCTTCTATTCAATTCCGCTTGTTCTTTGTCCAAGATATCACTTGTTCTTCAACTTGATGAATGTGATGATCCGTGACACTCATCATCATTCTCACTTATGAACAAAGTGACTGACAACCACTTCTGTTCTACAAGCAAACAAGGCTCTAGTGTTTATCTCTTGGATTCCTGATACACGATGCATGGTTGATCGCCTGACAACCGAGTGCTCGCCTGACAAACGAGCCAGCCATTCCGTGAGATCAGAGTCTTCGTGGTATAGGCAAGAACTGATGGCGGCATTCAAGAGAATCCGGAAGGTCTAACCTTGTCTGTGGTATTCTGAGTAGGATTCAATGATTGAATGACTGTGACGTGCTTCAAACTCCTAGCAGGCGGGGCGTTAGTGACAGACGCAAAAGAATCACTGGATTCTATTCCGGCCTGACCGAGAACCGACAGCTGATTAGCCATATGCTGTGACAGAGCATAGGAACATTTTCACTGAGAGGATGGGAGGTAGCCACTGACAACGGTGAAACCCTTGCATAAGCTTGCCATGGAAAGGAGTAAGAAGGATTGGATGAAGACAGTAGGAAAGCAGAGAGACGGAAGGGAAGGCATCTTCATACGCTTATCTGAAGCTCTCACCAATGATATACATAAGTATCTCTATCTTTATCTTTATGTTTTATTCATTCTTTATCTATACCCATTTGAGTCTGCCTGACTAAGATTTACAAGGTAACCATAGCTTGCTTCATAGCAACAATCTCCGTGGGATCGACCCTTACTCGCATAAGGTTTATTACTTGGACGACCCAGTGCACTTGCTGGTTAGTTGTGCAAAGTTGTGTTTATGCCATGGTATTGAGCACCAAGTTTTTGGGGCCATTACTAGGGATTATTTGAGTTGTGAAAAGTAGTGATCACAATTTCGCACACCAGCAGGCTAGACAGAGGATGTTGGAAGGGACGATTTTGTAACGCGTAATATCTCATACGACATTCCGCACTCAGAATGTAGTAACCATAGTACACTGGATCCTCGTAAATGTATAGGTCTTTGTCTTCATAGAATATCACAGCCGTTTCCATCTGAAGGGGAAGAAGGGAGAGAAGGGGTAAGAACTGGAGAGTTCTTAGTAGTGTCAGGGTTATTAGTTACGTTCGTTTACACGGTGTCGATTAACAGATGAGTAATAGGGTATAGCGAAGTAGTAAATAAAAGATAAAGACAGATAGAGAAAATAGAGAAAGCAGAAAGCAGAACACAAACAGCAGAATACAAGAAAATAAAGCACAGGTATATCACACAAGTAGACAAACAGAAAGAAATAGATCACACATAAAAAGGAAGGCAACCAAGAATGATGCGCAGACAAGAATGATGCATTTCTAGCCCTAGTACAGGCCATGAGCTCATGTGTCGATTACATTTCTGCTCTGGTTACTCTATTCTCTGTATCTCTTTACTTTTCTCTATGTTACTCTTCTTCTCTTTATCTCTTTACTATACGCTGATTACTCTGTTCTCTGTGTTTTTCTACTCTGTTCTGATTTTTCTGTTTAACGTATGTATTTAAAGCTTATGTAAATTTCGGTATGAATAGTTAGCATGTCCCAAGTATAGGTTCATTAAGTCTATACTGAAACAGTTTAATTTTTCATATAATACCTAACCCTTCTCGCAACTCAAGGACTAACTATGTTGCCCTAGTTCGTTCACTAATCTCTGTCTGTTTTTCTGTCATTAAAACTTTACAGACTTTTCTTTGGTTTTTATCTTTTCTTTAACTTTTTATCTTTCTTTTATCTTTCCCTCACTAATATGTTCTTACCACTCCCTAAGTGTTTTATGAAGGTAATTATGAGATTCTGAGCTTAAAGTTGTCTTTCTAAATCTTTTACAGAAAACTGCCTTTTTTCGCATTATTTTATTATTTTTATTAAAATATTATTTTTAATTAAATATTATTATTTAATATTTTATTATTACTTATTATTTTATCATTAAATTTTTGAAAATTATCCCTCTTTAACTTTTAACCTTTAAAATTCACTTTTTACCACCCTTAACTTTTAATATTTCTACTTTAACCACTTTAACTTTCAGAAATTACCAAATAACCCCTCAAACACCAAAATAGTTACAACCTTGCCCTTTTTAAGATCTAAAAGGTGTTCTTCAATGTTCTTCATCACACTCAAGGTGTTCTTCGTGTTCTTCATAAATTCTTCAGATTCTTTCTCTGTTTTTACCCGTTTTTTAGTCTTTTGGCAACCGATTTTTACCATAATTCATAATAAATTCCCAGCCGCTAAAACCCCATCATTTCTACATGATTTTAACACAAATTGAACCTCAATTTAAGCTCTAGGGTTTTGTTTTCCAGCTGCTCCAAGAACACAAACTCAACGCTTGAATTTCATCAAATTTCATCAAAATTTCACCAAATTTTCACCAAGAATCCATCATAAATGCAACCAATTTTTAGCACAACCAAACCATACAACATTAACACAACTCAAACACAAATAATCAAGATTAATTTCATCACACACTACCTGGTTTTGCTGCTCCTGATTCGGTTAGACTTTCAGGTGGTCCTTAAGCACTTTTTCCTCCTAAATCACATCAAGAACAACTTTAAATCCAAAAATCCTCAACTAATCAAATCTTACTCAGAATGTTAGGAAGATATTTACAACCTTAGACTTGCTGAAAATGAATGTTTCTTGGCCCTTAAGTCAAGTTAAGCATGATTCCTACGGAAGAACATCAAGAAAACACATGTTTAAGCATGTTTCCTTGAAACCGAATCAAAAGGGAGATGGTGCAGCCAACTCACCTTGATTCCAGCCTTGATAAGTCATATGATCATGTAGAGAAATAAGAGAGGATCATTTTGGTCGGATTGGAATTTTGATTTGAGTTTTAGTTCAGCAGAAATTAAGTTTTGAAGATTTGGAACTAAGAACTTTTCTCTCTTTTTCTCTCTTGGAAATTTTGACCATAAGGAGTAAATCACCCGCCTTGGAGTGCTTTGGGGGTGTAAGGAGAGTTGTGATTGGTTGGCTTGGAGGTGGGTTAAAATAATATTAAAATATCTCAGGTGTATAACTACTAAAACTAGATGTATCGGAACACTTGTAAAAACATCTCTAAAAATTATTTTTTGAGCTACTAGCATAAATGACACTAGTAACATATTTATTATGAGAGTAAAACATGTATAATGAGGCCTTAGCATTGCTAAAGTCATTAGAGAGTGCTGGTGCTAAGCTACTCCAGTAAACTGTGAACCCGGTTAAACCAATCTTCTGTTTTTAACTAAAACTAACCAGGTAACCTTATAATATTATTCAAGAAGCTTCTAATATTAATATAATGATAATATTATCCTATTATCTCTCTTCTCTTATGAATCAAGTCTGGTTCATTAAACTGAGACTATTTACGAAAAACAGAATCAAAACTCCTAACCGATACGGTTCAAAAACTAGGTTCTTCGTGACTGTGTTATCGAGCTTGCCTCAGAAAAGGTTCTAGTTTAAAAATGACATAATGATAATAAGGATTGAGATACTCGATGATTTATCAAAGGTTCTCCCCTTACTGATCTTTCAGAAAAATCCGTACTTTCAGAAAAGATCTCGCGTAGTCGAAAACCGGGACTATTACAACTGCTACTCAGATTTTGCTAACCTTACTCAGATTGAAATTTGAATATAGCTGTATTATGCTCTTGTTTTCTTATTTTCGGTTGATCTTTGAATGCTATCTTTGACTATGCATTCTCAGTTTCTATGTTTGGGAAAAAAAACTACATACATTTACTTTCTATTATACCTGTCCAATAATTATTCGAATGCTACGGTATAGATTAATAAAAGTATCTATACCTATAGAAATAACATGGCATAATTTTTAAGTGACAAGTGGTGGCTTACATATTGTTTTTACCAAGTCTGAATTCAGAAATTGTCATCCCTTGATTGATAGCTGATAACAAATGCAATGATTTATCTGCTTAAAATATAATTAACAATTAGAATTAATTTTTTTGTTACTGATCCAAACAAATGAATATATCCATTAACACCCCCTCCCACCGGCCAACCAAAATCCACGTGACTGTTACTCCACATTCACCATAAACTAATTGATATATTTTGTAAAATTAGTAAATAAGGTTGAGGTAATAGAATTAAAATAAAATAGAGAAGTGTTTTTATATTTGTACAATTGTGTAATAGTTAAATAACAAAAAGGTAATCAGAATTAAAAAAAAAAGAAAAGTTCACCTGCCTATGGACATCCAAATCATAACAATACAAAACTCATTCTAAATAATAACGACAGTATAATACATCGTTATCGTACAACAAATTATGAATATGTCAAAGTCTTTATTTTTCCTTGCATTTCATTAAAAACGTATCGTGCTATATTTAATTTATATTATCGGCCTAGAACATATAATAATTAAATGTAAACCTATGTTAGAGTAATATATAATTCTTTCCATTCATTTTTTTCCTTTCCTTTTTTCAATAAATATTACTTGTCTCTAGTATTCTCAACCAAGCACACTGTAAATATTTGGCTATTATTTTATGATGTAAAGTCATACAAGTAGTGAACAAATCATGTAATTTTTAATGTCTTTTGGATACATGATGCAACTACTATTCAATTGAAGAGGCAAATAGGATATTTGCTTATTTTTCCTCATATTCTTTTTTTTCTTAATAGAAAACCAATATAAATGAATAAGAAAATGATTCAAAAGACATAATAATATGTTACTTTTTTGCCACGTTAACAAAAAATAAAATAAGAAACCTCCCTTCCATCTATTAGCTAGGTAATCATAATCTGAAGTAGATTACATTTCCAACACAACTCAATCCCAAAATAAATATATTGTTCACTGTACACACACATCATCACTATTAACCCGTTCATTTTATCTTTCACCGTGATATGTGCCATTGGAAAGCTCCTTATTGACTCCTCGGCAACTGATGAGCGGATAATTTGTATGCTTTTTGACATTGTTTTTAGTATGTTTTTAGTATCTTTTAGTTAGTTTTTAGTATATTTTTATTAGTTTTTAATTAAAATTCACTTTTCTGGACTTTACTATGAGTTTGTGTGTTTTTCTGTGATTTCAGGTATTTTCTGACTGAAATTGAGGGTCCTGAGCAAAAATCTGATCCAGAGACTGAAAAGGACTGCAGATGCTGTTGGATTCTGACCTCCCTGCACTCGAAGTGGATTTTCTGGAGCTACAGAAGCCCAATTGGCGCGCTCTCAACGGCATTGGAAAGTAGACATCCTGGGCTTTCCAGCAATATATAATAGTCCATACTTTGCCCAAGATTTGATGGCCCAAACCGGCGCTCAAAGTCACCTACAGAAATTCCAGCGTTAAACGCCGGAACTGGCATAAAATTTGGAGTTAAACGCCCAAACTGGCATGAAAGCTGGCGTTTAACTCCAGAAAAGGTCTCTACACGAAATTCCTTCATTGCTCAGCCCAAGCACACACCAAGTGGGCCCGGAAGTGGATTTTTCTGTCATTTACTCATTTCTGTAAACCTTAGGACACTAGTTTACTACTTATAGGATCTTTTGACATTGTATCCGTACCTTATGACCTCATAGCACTTTTTACACGTTCTTGTATACTTCCACAGTATGAGCCTCTAAACCCCATGGTTGGGGGTGAGGAGCTCTGCTGTGTCTTGATGGATTAATGCAATTACTACTGTTTCTTATTCAATCATGCTTGCTTCCATTCCAAGATAATACTTGTTCTTAATCCGGATGAATATGATGATCCGTGACAATCATCATCATTCTCAACCATGAACGTGTGACTGACAACCACCTCCGTTCTACCTTAGATTAAGTAGTTATCTCTTGGATTCTTTAATCGGAATCTTCGTGGTATAGGCAGGACCTGATGGCAGCATTCAAGAGAATCCGGAAGGTCTAAACCTTGTCTGTGGTATTCTGAGTAGGATTCAATGATTGAATGACTGTGACGTGCTTCAAACCTGTAACCTACTGGGCGTTAGTGACAGACGCAAAAGAGGGATTCTATTCCGGTAGGGGAGGGAACCAAACCGGTGATTGGCAGTACTGTGACAGAGTGCGTGCATTAGCTTTCACTGCGAGGATGGGAGGTAGCCATTGACAACGGTGAAACCCTACACGAGCTTGCCATGGAAGGAGACTTGCGTGTTTGATGAGGAAGACAGTAGGAAAGCAGAGATTCAGAAGGTGGAGCATCTCCAAAACCCCAACCTATTCTCCATTACTGCAAAACAAGTAACCATTTCATGTTCTTTTGCTTTTCACAATCAATCCTGATAATTTCTGATCTCCTGACTAAGATTTACAAGATAACCATAGCTTGCTTCAAGCCGACAATCTCCGTGGGATCGACCCTTGCTCACGCAAGGTATTACTTGGACGACCCAGTGCACTTGCTGGTTAGTTGTGCGGGATTGCAAAAGTGTTATTGCAATTTCGTGCACCAAGTTTTTGGCGCCGTTACCGGGGATTGTTCGAGTTTGGACAACTGACGGCTTATCTTGTTGCTTAGATTAGGACTGTTTTGTTTTTGTTGGTTTAGAGTCTCTTAGTTGAGTCTAGTTCATATTCTAAGCTTGGTGTCAATTGCATGCTTTTGTTTTTTTTCTTTTAAATTTCGAATTTTTCTTGTTCTTAGTCCCTTTTTGATTCACAAAAGTTCTAAGTTTGGTGTCCTCTTTGTGTTTTTCCTTTAAAATTTTCGAAAAATTAGTGTTTGATTTTCTAAAATTTTAAGTTTGGTGTCTTTTTGTGTTTTTCTCTTTCCTCTTTTTAAAAAAATCAAATCTTTTTTCATAAAATTTTTTCAATCATATCTTCTTAATTGCTGTTTTCAAAATCTTTTTCTTTACTAATTGATTCAGTTCTCAAATTGCTTTGATCTTATTTTATTTTTAATTTTCGAAATTTATTTTATTTTCCTTTTGTTTTATTTTATTCTATTTTAATTTTTTTTCGGTTATTTCAAAAAAAAAAATAAACAAAATTTATCTCTTTGCAATTATTATCATTTCCCTTTTGTCCATCATGGACTTAAGTGGAATTAATCAGTCCAAAAGGACTCTGGGGTCATATGCTAACCCCATTACAGCTGCATATGGGAGTAGCATCTGTATACCTCCCATCAAAGCAAGCAGCTTTGAGCTAAATCCTCAACTCATTATCATAGTGCAGCAAAATTGCCAGTATTCCGGTCTTCCACAGGAAGAACCTACTGAGTTTCTAGCACAGTTCTTACAAATTGCTGACACAGTACATGATAAAGAGGTAGATCAGGATGTCTACAGACTATTACTGTTTCCATTTGCTGTAAAAGATCAAGCTAAAAGGTGGTTAAATAACCAACCTACAGCAAGCATAAAGACATGGAAACAGTTATCAGACAAATTCCTGAATCATTTTTACCCTCCAAAAAGGATGACACAGCTAAGGCTGGACATCCAAGGCTTTAAACAAGAGGATAATGAATCCCTTTATAGTGCCTGGGAGAGGTATAGAGGTATGCTAAGAAAATGTCCCTCTGAAATGTTTTCAGAGTGGGTACAGTTAGACATTTTCTACTATGGGCTTACAGAGAAAGCTCAGATGTCTTTAGACCACTCAGCTGGTGGATCTATACACATGAGGAAGACAATTGAAGAAGCTCAAGAGCTTATAGACACTGTTGCTAGAAACCAATATCTGTACTCTAGCAATGAGTTCTCTCCAGAAGAGGAAGTCATGACAGTAGTCACTGATCCTAACCCTCAAGAACAGATGAATGAGCTTAATCAACAATTACTCCTGATGACAGAACAGTTAGCAGAATTTAAAGAGATGCTCCATGAAACTAAAGTTGCTAATAAAAGCATAGAACTACAGTTGAATCAAGCAAAACAGCAAATATCTAAACAGATAACAGAGGAGTGTCAAGCAGTTCAATTGAGGAGTGGGAAGACCTTGAATAACACTGCTCAAAAGAGCAAAAAGCCAAACAAGGAACAATTGACAGAGGACAACCAAACCACTGTTCAAAATCCCTCTGAGGACAGTAAGAGCCCAGAGAGGAATATTGGCGTTCAAACGCCAGAGAGGGAAGGAAAACTGGCGTTAAACGCCCATTCCTTGCCCAGTTCTGGCGTTCAAACGCCAGAAAAGGGGGAAAAGTTGGCGTTAAACGCCCATTTTCCACCCAATTCTGGCGTCCAAACGCCAAGGGAGGATCAGACACCTGAGAGTGCTGACAGTAATCCCCCTAACAAGGCTTCTTCAACCACTTCTGTACGGAATAAACCTGTAGCATCTAAGGTTGAAGAATATCAAGCCAAGATGCCTTATCCTCAGAAACTCCGCAAAGCGGAACAGGATAAGCAATTTGCCCGCTTTGCAGACTATTTAAGGACTCTTGAAATAAAGATTCCTTTTGCAGAGGCACTTGAGCAAATACCTTCTTATGCTAAGTTCATGAAAGAGATCTTAAGTCATAAGAAGGACTTGAGAGAAACTGAAAAAGTGTTTCTCACTGAAGAATGCAGTGCAGTCATTCTAAAAAGCTTACCAGAAAAGCTTCAAGATCCTGGAAGCTTTCTGATACCATGCACATTGGAAGGCACTTACACCAAGATAGCCTTATGTGATCTTGGAGCAAGTATCAATTTAATACCTGCATCCACTATCAGAAAGCTTGGGTTGATTGGAGAAGTCAAACCAACCAGGATATGCCTCCAACTTGCTGATGGCTCCATTAAACACCCATCAGGCATAATAGAGGACATGATTGTCAAGGTTGGGCCATTTGCCTTTCCAACTGACTTTGTGGTGCTGGAAATGGAGGAGCACAAAAGTGCAACTCTCATTCTAGGAAGACCTTTCCTAGCAACTGGACGAACTTTCATTGATGTACAAAAGGGGGAAGTAACCTTGAGAGTCAATGAGGATGAGTTCAAGTTGAATGCTGTAAAAGCTATGCAGCATCCAGACACACCAGAGGACTGCATGGACGCTGATATTATTGACTCTCTGGTAGAAGAGATCAATATGGCTGAAAGCCTAGAATCAGAGCTTGAGGACATCTTCAAGGATACTCAAACTGATCAGGAAGAGCCAGAGGAGGCAAAGGAATTTTCGAAAATTCCTCAGAAGGAGGATAAACCTCCTAAGCCTGAACTCAAACAACTACCATCATCCCTGAAATATGCATTTCTGGGAGAGGGTGACACTTTTCCAGTGATTATAAGCTCAGCTTTAAATCCACAGGAAGAGGAAGCACTGATTAAAGTGCTAAGGACACACAAGACAGCTCTTGGGTGGTCCATAAGTGATCTCAAGGGTATTAGCCCAGCTAGATGCATGCACAAAATCCTGTTGGAGGATAATGCCAAACCAGTGGTCCAACCACAGAGGAGGCTAAATCCTACCATGAAGGAGGTGGTGCAGAAAGAGGTCACTAAATTACTGGAGGCTGGGATTATTTATCCTATTTCTGATAGCCCCTGGGTGAGCCCTGTCCAAGTTGTTCCCAAAAAGGGAGGCATGACAGTGGTTCATAATGAAAAAAATGAACTGGTTCCTACAAGAACAGTCACAGGGTGGTGCATGTGTATTGACTACAGAAGACTCAATACAGCCACCAGAAAGGATCATTTTCCTTTACCATTCATAGACCAAATGCTAGAAAGACTAGCTGGCCATGATTACTACTGCTTTTTGGATGGCTACTCAGGCTACAACCAAATTGCAGTAGATCCTTAAGACCAAGAGAAAACAGCATTCACTTGCCCTTCTGGCGTGTTTGCCTATAGGAGAATGCCTTTTGGTCTGTGCAATGCACCTGCAACCTTTCAAAGATGCATGCTCTCTATCTTCTCAGATATGGTAGAGAAATTTCTGGAAGTCTTCATGGACGACTTTTCAGTATATGGAGACTCATTCAGCTCCTGTCTTAACCACCTATCACTTGTCCTGAAAAGATGCCAAGAGACTAACCTGGTTTTAAACTGGGAGAAATGTCACTTTATGGTGACTGAAGGAATTGTCCTTGGGCACAAAATTTCAAGCAGGGGAATAGAGGTGGATAAGGCAAAGGTAGAGGTAATTGAAAAATTACCACCACCTGCCAATGTTAAGGCAATCAGAAGCTTTCTGGGGCATGCAGGATTCTATAGAAGGTTTATCAAGGATTTTTCAAAAATTGCTAAACCTTTGAGTAACCTGCTAGCTGCTGACACTCCATTTGTGTTTGACACACAGTGTCTGCAGGCATTTGAGACCCTGAAGGCTAAGCTGGTCACAGCACCAGTCATCTCTGCACCAGATTGGGCATTGCCATTTGAATTAATGTGTGATGCCAGTGATCATGCCATTGGTGCAGTGTTGGGACAGAGGCATAACAAACTTCTGCATGTCATTTATTATGCTAGTCGTGTTCTAAATGATGCACAGAAGAATTACACAACCACAGAAAAAGAATTACTTGCAGTGGTCTATGCCATTGACAAGTTTAGATCCTACCTAGTGGGATCAAAGGTGATTGTGTACACTGACCATGCTGCTCTTAAATACTTACTCACAAAGCAGGATTCAAAACCCAGGCTGATAAGATGGGTGTTGCTTCTGCAAGAGTTTGATATAGAAATAAGAGACAGAAAAGGGACAGAGAATCAAGTAGCTGATCATCTGTCCAGAATAGAACCAGTAGCTGGGGCGTCCCTCCCTTCTACTGAGATCTCTGAGACTTTCCCAGATGAGCAACTCTTTGCCATCCAGGAAGCTCCATGGTTTGCAGACATTGCAAATTATAAAGCAGTAAGGTTCATACCCAAGGAGTACAGCAGTGTGCAAAGAAAGAAATTAATTTCAGATGCCAAATACTACCTTTGGGATGAACCATATCTCTTTAAGAGATGTGCTGACGGAGTGATCCGCAGGTGTGTACCCAGAGAGGAAGCACGAAGGATCCTATGGCACTGCCATGGATCACAGTATGGAGGACATTTTGGAAGTGAGCGAACAGCCACTAAAGTTCTCCAGTGCGGCTTCTACTGGCCTACTCTCTATAAAGATTCCCGAGAGTTTGTGCGTAACTGTGACAGTTGCCAAAGAGCTGGTAACCTGCCTCACGGATATGCCATGCCTCAACAAGGAATATTAGAGATAGAATTGTTTGATGTATGGGGAATTGATTTCATGGGACCATTCCCACCATCATACTCAAACACCTACATTCTGGTGGCAGTGGACTATGTATCTAAATGGGTAGAAGCAATTGCTACACCCACTAATGATACCAAGACTGTGCTGAAATTCCTCCAGAAAAACATTTTCAGCAGGTTTGGCGTCCCCAGAGTGCTAATCAGTGATGGGGGCACTCATTTCTGCAATAAACAGCTATACTCTGCTATGGTTAGATATGGAATCAGCCATAAAGTGGCAACACCGTATCATCCACAGACTAATGGGCAAGCTGAAGTCTCTAACAGAGAGCTAAAAAGAATCCTGGAACGGACTGTAATGGCCCGAAGAAAGGATTGGGCAAAGAGCTTGGATGATGCTCTGTGGGCATACAGAACAGCATTCAAGACTCCTATAGGAACCTCTCCATACCAATTGGTGTATGGGAAGGCCTGTCATTTGCCTGTGGAACTGGAACACAAAGCCTACTGGGCAACCAGATTCCTAAACATGGATGCACAGTTAGCTGGTGAGAAAAGACTGCTCCAGCTAAATGAGCTAGAGGAGTTCAGACTCAATGCCTTTGAAAATGCAAAAATTTATAAGGAAAAGGCAAAGAAGTGGCATGACAAGAGATTGTCAACCAGAGTCTTTGAGCCAGGACAGAAAGTTCTGCTCTTCAACTCCAGGCTCAAACTGTTTCCAGGAAAACTCAAGTCCCGGTGGAGGGGTCCGTATGTGATTACAGGAGTATCACCATATGGATATGTTGAGCTTCAGGATATTGATTCTGACAAGAAGTTCATTGTTAATGGACAGAGAATCAAGCACTATCTTGAAGGAAATTTTGAGCAGGAATGCTCAAAACTGAGACTTGAGTGATTCTCAGTGAAAGTCCAGCTAAAGACAGTAAAGAAGCGCTTGCTGGGAGGCAACCCAGTCATTAGAAAGTTGTATGATTAGTTCTTACAGAGGCAAGTATCAAAATGAAGGAATTCACAGAGTTACAGAAGGATTCAGCTCAAAAAGCAGAGAAAATGAGCTTACTGGCGAAAAAATGCCAGTAAGGGGCATTTTGGGCGTTAAACGCCAGAATGGGTACCATTCTGGGCGTTTAACGCCAGGAATGGTGCCATTTTGGGCGTTAAACGCCAGAATGGGCACCATTCTGGGCGTTTAACGCCAGGTGTGCAGCATCCTGGGCGTTTTAGAAAAATGCCCAGTGAGGAAGAATTTCTGGCGTTTAACGCCAGCCAGGGTACCTGGCTGGGCGTTAAACGCCCAAGTGGGGCAACAGATGGGCGTTAAACGCCAGAATGGGTGCCATTCTGGGCGTTTAACGCCAGCTTGGTGGGGGGACCACAATTTTGTTTTCAAATCAGATTTTTTCAAACTTTCCTTTTCTCACCCATACTTTTCTACAAAATCACACTTCAATCATTCATCATTCACTTTCAAATCTTCAAAAATCAAAACCTTTTTTTTTTTTCAAATTTATTTCAAATCAATTACAAACATTGTTCAAAAATTTCACCCTTTTCTCAATTTCTTCTCATATCTTCTCAAATCTCCTTTCAAATTCCTTTTTTTTTTTCGAAAACTCCCCTCCCCACCTTATAAATACACGTTTGTTCCCCTCTTCCAACCACACCATTCGAATTTTCTCTTCCTCCCCCTCTCTTCTCTCTTCTCTTTTGCTTGAGGACAAGCAAACCTCTAAGTTTGGTGTGCTTTTTCGTGATCACTAAGCCAAGATTCATCAATATCATGGCTCCTAAGGGAAAACAAACCAATTTAAGAGGCAAGAAAGAGAATAATCCGAAGAATCTTTGGAATGAAGAGAAGTTCTTAACCAAAGAACATGAAGACCATTATCATAAAATAATGGGTCTGAGGTCAGTGATCCCGGAAGTTAAATTTGATCTGAAAGAAGATGAATATCCGGGGATCCAAGAGCAAATTCGAAACAGAGGATGGGAAGTTCTAACCAATCCTGAAACAAAGGTTGGAAGGAACATGGTTCAGGAATTCTACTCAAATCTGTGGCTAACAGATAAGCAGAGAATGACTGGAACTGCTTACCATACCTATAGAACCATGGTCAGAGGGAAAGTTATATACTTCCATCTGGACAAAATAAGAGAAATCTTCAAGTTGCCTCAACTACAAGATGATCCTGATTCCTTTAATAGGAGGATGGTGAGAGTAGATAAGGGGTTGGATCAAGTTCTAGAGGACATATGCCTCCCTGGAACTAAGTGGATAACCAATTCTAAGGGTGTCCCAAACCAACTCAAGAGGGGAGACCTCAAACCAATTGCAAGAGGTTGGCTAGACTTTATTGGGCATTCCATATTGCCCACTAGCAACCGTTCTGAGGTCACCATCAAGAGAGCAGTGATGATTCATTGCATTATGTTTGGAAAAGAGGTGGAGGTCCATCATGTGATTGCTTGTGAGATCTACACAATTGCAAATAAGAATTCCACTGAAGCCAAATTGGCTTATCCAAGCTTGATTTCCTTGCTCTGTAAAGAGGCTGGGGTGAAGATGGGAGTAGATGAGTTCATACCCATTGAACACCCAATCACCAAGAAGTCAATGGAAGGACAAGTGCAGGACAACTCCATCAAGAGGAGGGCGCAGGAATTCCTTCCTGAATTTCCAAGAATTGACTACTGGTCCAGCTTAGAAGCATCTCTCAACAAGTTGCAAGAGACTATGGAGCAACTGAAGGAAGAACAGCAGAATCAGAACTGCATGCTCTGCAAATTGCTGAAGGAACAAGAGAAGCAGGGGCGTGAAATTCAAGAGATGAAACGCCAAAAGCTCTCCTCTCAAGCTGAGGGAGCATCCACTTCTCAAAATCAAGGTTGTTGAGTCCTAACTCTGTGAACACCTCTATCATTAGGAGCCTATTTTTTTTCGTTTTTGTTCTTGTTTTCTATTTTTAATTTTATCTTATATCTATATTTGAGTCTTGTTCTTAATTAATAAAATTAATAAAGTTTATGCCTTAAAGCTATGAATGTCCTATGAATCCATCACCTCTCTTAAAAGAAAAATGCTTTAATCACAAAAGAACAAGAAGTACAGGGTTTCGAAATTTATCTCTGAAACTAGTTGAATTAGTTTGATGTGGTGGCAATACTTTTTGTTTTCTGAATGAATGCTTGAACAGTGCATATGTCTTTTGAATTTGTTGTTTTAAGAATGTTAAAATTGTTGGCTCTTGAAAGAATGAGGAGAAAGAGAACTGTTATTGAGGATCTGAAAAATCATCAAATTGATTCTTGAAGCAAGAAAAGCAAAAAAAAAAAAAGAAAAAAAAGAGAAAGAAAAAGAAAAAGAAAGGAAAAAAAAGAAGGAAATAAAGTTGTGATCCAAGGCAACAAGAGTGTGCTTAAGAACCCTGGACACCTCTAATTGGGGGCTTTAGCAAAGCTGAGTCACAATCTAAGAAGGTTCACCCAATTATGTGTCTGTGGCATGTATGTATCTGGTGGTAATACTAGAAGACAGAGTGCTTTGGGCCACAGCCAAGACTCATACACTGGCTATGTTCAAGAATCAATATACTTAACTAGGAGAATCAATAACACTATCTGAGTTCTGAGTTCTTATAGATGCTAATCATTCTGAACTTCAAAGGATAGAGTGAGATGCCAAAACTGTTCGGAGGCAAAGAGCTACTAGTCCCGCTCATCTAATTGGAGCTATGTTTCTTTGATATTTTGGAGTCTATAGTATATTCTCTTCTTTTTATCCTATTTTGATTTTCAGTTGCTTGGGGACAAGCAACAATTTAAGTTTGGTGTTGTGATGAGCGGATAATTTGTATGCTTTTTGGCATTGTTTTTAGTATGTTTTTAGTATCTTTTAGTTAGTTTTTAGTATATTTTTATTAGTTTTTAATTAAAATTCACTTTTCTGGACTTTACTATGAGTTTGTGTGTTTTTCTGTGATTTCAGGTATTTTTTGACTGAAATTGAGGGTCCTGAGCAAAAATCTGATCCAGAGACTGAAAAGGACTGCAGATGCTGTTGGATTCTGACCTCCCTGCACTCGAAGTGGATTTTCTGGAGCTACAGAAGCCCAATTAGCGCGCTCTCAACGGCATTGGAAAGTAGACATCCTGGGCTTTCCAGCAATATATAATAGTCCATACTTTGCCCAAGATTTGATGGCCCAAACCGGCGCTCAAAGTCACCTACAGAAATTCCAGCGTTAAACGCCGGAACTGGCATAAAATTTGGAGTTAAACGCCCAAACTGGCATGAAAGCTGGCGTTTAACTCCAGAAAAGGTCTCTACACGAAATTCCTTCATTGCTCAGCCCAAGCACACACCAAGTGGGCCCGGAAGTGGATTTTTCTGTCATTTACTCATTTCTGTAAACCTTAGGACACTAGTTTACTACTTATAGGATCTTTTGACATTGTATCCGTACCTTATGACCTCATAGCACTTTTTACACGTTCTTGTATACTTCCACAGTATGAGCCTCTAAACCCCATGGTTGGGGGTGAGGAGCTCTGCTGTGTCTTGATGGATTAATGCAATTACTACTGTTTCTTATTCAATCATGCTTGCTTCCATTCCAAGATAATACTTGTTCTTAATCCGGATGAATATGATGATCCGTGACAATCATCATCATTCTCAACCATGAACGTGTGACTGACAACCACCTCCGTTCTACCTTAGATTAAGTAGTTATCTCTTGGATTCTTTAATCGGAATCTTCGTGGTATAGGCAGGACCTGATGGCAGCATTCAAGAGAATCCGGAAGGTCTAAACCTTGTCTGTGGTATTCTGAGTAGGATTCAATGATTGAATGACTGTGACGTGCTTCAAACCTGTAACCTACTGGGCGTTAGTGACAGACGCAAAAGAGGGATTCTATTCCGGTAGGGGAGGGAACCAAACCGGTGATTGGCAGTACTGTGACAGAGTGCGTGCATTAGCTTTCACTGCGAGGATGGGAGGTAGCCATTGACAACGGTGAAACCCTACACGAGCTTGCCATGGAAGGAGACTTGCGTGTTTGATGAGGAAGACAGTAGGAAAGCAGAGATTCAGAAGGTGGAGCATCTCCAAAACCCCAACCTATTCTCCATTACTGCAAAACAAGTAACCATTTCATGTTCTTTTGCTTTTCACAATCAATCCTGATAATTTCTGATCTCCTGACTAAGATTTACAAGATAACCATAGCTTGCTTCAAGCCGACAATCTCCGTGGGATCGACCCTTGCTCACGCAAGGTATTACTTGGACGACCCAGTGCACTTGCTGGTTAGTTGTGCGGAATTGCAAAAGTGTTATTGCAATTTCGTGCACCAGCAACCCACCCTAATCCCCACTACTAGAACTACTATTAATATTGCATGTATCATTGTCGATAACACCAAACCTCCCACTAATAATAATAATAATAATAATAATAATAATAATAATAATAATAATAATAACAACATAATTAAAATAATAAATAATTGACATTGTAACAATTTTCTAATAAAAAATACAGTTTATTATTTTAATTAATTTTATATTTATAGTTTATTGTTTATTTTAGATATTTTTAGAAGTAAAATCGTTTGGCATAACTCATCTAAATTTTATATTTTAACAATTTTATAATAAAAATATAAAATGTTTAATATTTTCACGTCATCATGGATAACTCTTTAAAAAATTTGTTATTAAATAATAATGTTAGCTTATCAAAAATATATTTATTCTTTTTTATACCTTTTTATTATATATTTTATATAATATTTTGTTTAGTACTCTATTTTAGCACATAATTATTATTCACTGTTATAATATCAAGTTAATATTTTTTTAATGAATTAAAATAACCACAGTTTTAGAACCGAACCGTTGTTCGAATCCGTTGGGTTACTAGGTTGCTGGGTCTCTGGTCCAACCACCAAGTCATTGGTTGAACCGGTTCACCCGTTCCTGTATAAATAAAAAATAAAAAAACTCAAAAGTTTAAAATTAAAATTTAAAATACATATTTTAACTAATATTTTAAGAATATCTAACTATTCTAAAATTATATAGTACACGAACAATAAGTATTTTGTTAATTTCACTCCATCATGTTTGCCTTTATTTTCTTTTAATATTAAAATAACTACTGTTTTTAATTTTTAATAATTTATTAAGTAGTTTATATCCATTATACTACTATATACTACAAGTATTTTTTCAAAAATAATCGTAAAAAAAAATTATACAATTAAGAAAAGAAAAAATAGCTGAGGTTATAATTATCCCTAAATAAAAATATCATTAATCTAAGAATGAGTGACTTCAAAACTAAAATGAAAACAAACTAGATAGGAGTAAACTATTTTATGAAATGTATTTACATATATTAATATTTGTAAGCATGTTAACAACAAGGTGAACGTCAAACGTAAGGAAACTTAGGTGAAAAGAAACGATTGCTAAATACTTCTTGCTTTAGGAGAATGCACGTTTGGGATAGAGGATCACAATTCACATTTGGGTTAGAACAGAGAGATTAGGATTAAAAATCATAGCTCAACAGAATTAGTTACCAAACACAGATAAAAAATAACGTTCTAGACACTGTTTTGCACTTTAATATTCTTAAACACATTTGCCCAACAGACTGCTTATCATTTTCATCAGCGTTTCTTCTGTTTTGCCGTCTTTAGTGGGATCAATAATCCATATTAGCGAACAACAGATGGCTGTTGGAGCAACATCTAGCATTTGATTTCAAGCTTTAAAACATGTCATTATGTTCTCTCCTCAGGGCAAGTGGGAAAAAGGTATAGAAAGAGGGGATTTCCTTATCGGAGCCTTCTACTGAGTTTAACAAAACCCATTCAGTGACCTTCCACGACAACAGAAAGCAAACTGTTTTGAGAGTCGCCTTGACCCAGTTGAATCAATATATAAACATTGCAACTTCCTAACAACGGCGCCAAAACCTAACAACAACTAACCAAGACAAGTCTCTAAAATGAACAAAAAAAAATAAAACTTACAACCAACTAAGACAAGAAAGCAATAATAACAACTCAAATGAACAACAATAAACATAAAAAACCTCAAATTATATTAAAGAAAAATGGAAACTCAACACGTGTTCCTAAACTAAAAATAGTAAAAAAAATAATAGACTAACAATAAAAATCTGGAAACCTCAGATGGTAGAAGAAGATAATATAAACAATAATCAACTAAAATGGGATCAAAAACTAAAATTAGAGGGAAGTTAAATTAACACACCCTAAAAAAACCCTAAAACAGGATCAAACCCCCTTTCATCCGTACTTCAAATGCTTCAGAAATGAGTTCGACCGGACCAAAAATGAGATTGAAATCGCTAGCCACATGTTCGTTTAAGCGAGTCACGTGCCAGGAGTCATACGTATGCGCCTATGGTGCGTACGCACGAATTGAGGATGATGCGTACGCACCACTTGGAGAATTTACAGTCTTCATGTCGTCATGAATCATCCACTTTTGCATGTTTTTTCTCTAGCTTCCTAAGCCATCATTACCTTCTAAAACTTATATCACTTAAAGAAACATATCAAGGTATCGAATGGAATAAAAGTGAATTAAATTTGGTAATTTTAAGTATAAAAAGTATTTTTCTTTAAAAATTAACCACAATTAGAAGAAAATTCACAAAAGCATGCAATTTCAATGAATAAGTGCAACATAAGTTGTCGAAATTACCTCTTTTCAAATAAAAAATCATCATAGAATTACGGATTTATCAGCTTGTTATTAGTCTTAGCCACTCAGGCCAGTTGATGATGAACCCATTGGGTTTTGTTTTCCTTAAAGTGGTTTTCCAAAATGTAATGCCTGTGATCTCTATTTTTCGTATATTTCTGTTGTTAAACATGAGTTTAATTTTCATGCATTGACATTGCAAAATATTTTACACAGTCGTACAATCACATCCGTTCTTTTAGATGACATTCATGTGATCACTTTAAAAATTAGTTATTTTTTTCCTGTAGCATTACGTAATTAAACGCACATATAAAACAACTTTATGCACATCAAAATTAGCTTCTATTAAATATATCATCAAAATTTTGTACAAATATACCTTTTAATTTGAGGTATGCCTAAAAAGATTCTTTATTCTTCTATATCCAAACTTCTCCATTCGAGCATATGTTATAATACCAATTTCAAGGTGCAAACATAGATACTGTAATTATTAGTCTATCATTATAATTTTTTGTCTACGTTAACAATTGGTAGCAATAAATATTTTTTATAACAAGTTTTTAATAACTTTTTGGTCTTTAAATTTTTTGTTGGGTATAATGTATAGATATTTTTAAATAATTTATTTATAAATTAAAATTTCATAAAAAAATAATTAATATTCATAATTTAAATAATATAAGCAATTTCATCAAGATAATGTTTTAAGCGTACACATTTAGTATTTATTCATATATATATAATTTTTTATTTATATTATATCTTAATAATAGTATGTTCAGATAATATTTTAGTATTTATTCACCATTATGTCTTTGTTTTTTTCTTTCACTTATACTATGTGTATAATAATGTGTTCACATAATATTTAATAAAATACATAATTTACAATTCTATAAGAGAAGAATCATTTTCTTTTTGGAAGTATTACATATTTCGGTCTTTTTAGATATCTAAATAAATATAAAACAAATCATACTTTATTATTTGATTTACTATTATAGAATTTTTATTTTGATTTAAAATGATTCATTAACTTAATATTACTAAAATTAACTATAAATTATTTTATATAACACATACAGATTCAATTAAATGTTATTTAAAATTATTTCTAACTAACTATATTATTATTATTATTATTATTATTATTATTATTATTATTATTATTATTATTATTATTATTACTACTACTACTTGTTTTTTTGGACGTGGGATAATTACTTGTTTCAATATCAACCTTCTGGCTTCTGTACATGAGTGATGCTAATTGGATGAAATCCCAAACTTGGAACGGCGTAGTAGTGCACTGATGTTCTTTTTTATTTTTTTCTGTGAGTAATCATAGTTGCAGTGATTTTTGGGTTTGTTGGGTATTGAGTAGAAATAATGTTAATGTGCTATATTTTTTTGCCTTTAATATAAAACCAAGTTTTTGTCCAAACACAAAAAGAAGGCCAAGGATTGGGCCCGTAATCAACCAAACTTAATAACTCACCATAACATTTCATTATCAAACCAAATTAGCAGCCTCCTCACGTGATTCCATTGAACTTTTTCTGCAACGTTTCTGGCACACTTCACATCATGTCTTCTTTCTAAGCCACTTGTTGTAACCATAGGCTGCCATCACATATCTATACATATAGATGCCAACATACTATCTACACTATATAATTTGCCTCATTTATGTGATATGTGATTTATGTGATCATATAAAAGAAATAACTTTTTTATTATAACCCTTATAATAACCTTTATAATTATAATCAGGTATGGGTATTACTTTTAAAATAGAGAATGAATGTGCTTACAGATAAATCTGCTATTAATAAATGTGCTATTAACTACTTTTGAAGACAATACATATAATTCTAAAAATACTTCTGTTCAGTTTTATACAAAGTGGATGTTAAAGGATTAATTGTTGATTGTTGTGCCTTAAAAAAAGATCCAGATTGCATATGTATTAGAGTTGTATTCAATTTGATAAAGATTGTAACCCTAATAATAACAATAAAATTATAACAATCTTAAGACTCGTTTCATTTATTTCAATCTCAAAACAAAACCTGCAATCTAGTTGAAATGGTGGAAAAATTAAACATAAGATTGAAGCATTACAAAACATCTAAAAGATTATTGAAAATCGAATACTAAGCAACATACCACATGAAAAAACAATATGATGATACCAAGATTGTAATTGAATAAGTTCACGATGCTTGGTTTAATTTTCAAATATAAAATATGTATATAAAGAAAAATTATATGGTATGTGACATCAAATTAATATAGATACACACAATAAAAAACGGGGGTAAAAGTAAAATAAATATCCATAATGAACTTGTTCAACCGTAATAGACATAGAATGTCTAACACATTCTGATTAAGAATTACTAAAACAATAAAACAAAAATTTAATCTCTTAATAATTGAAAACAAAAACTGTAAAAAGAGTGCAAGTAGGAATCAAAAAAGAAAAGTAAATTATATAAACAAATTAAGAAATGGTTAAATCTTAATTGTAGACAATGAACAAATCAAGGGGGAAAGAATCTATAGATATTGAAGTATTATACAACGTATTATAGATTATTGAAAAGAGAATAGAAAGTAAAAAACCACATGAGAACACATTCACCATGATGATCAGAAAATTATAACTGATTAAAAGCATGATGAATCATTTTATTTTCAAATATAAAATTTGTATATAGATTAGAACTACATGTTCTACGACATCAAACTAAATATAGATATACATAACAAAAAAATAGGGGTAAAATTTGAGTAAATAACCATCACAAACATGCTAAGGTTATATATGAAATGTCTATTACATCTTGATAAAGAATTATAGAAACAAAAAAATAAAATTTAATAATGGTGAACAAATATTGGAAATAATTCAATAATGGTGAAATTTTAATCTTAAAAAAAAAGGAGAGATAAATAGAGAAACACTAATCAGAAATACATTATTCTACTATTAAACGGAAATATTGCATTGAATATAGGTTACGCCTAACAAAAATAAAAACATAAATAAACCCAAAAAAAAGAACATTACACAGCTAACGATATATAGTGTCATTAACTTGTAATACCAAAGCTTTACATTCCAGAAATTCAGTTATAAATTTGTAATAGAAAACTTCTAATCACAATTAACTAACGGGACAAAATAACAATACTTATTACTGTCTCATCAATAGAAGATACACTAAACCTAACAACACTGCCACCCTTCAACTTATTTCTTTTGCAATATCTAAACCAACCCTTCATGATTAATACACCGTTAGGCCTCTCGAAATTTCATCTTAATTTCATCACACAAAAGGATCTGTTACTTTGTTTAACCTTGATCTTATCAAGCTTAGATGGAAAAGCCTTCATTGCAAATTTGGCCGATAGTAGCTGATAATTAAAGATAAATGAAAACATAATCAACAAAGTGACTTTGATGGCATGAAAATTAGTGTTTTAGAACAAAATTGAAATAAAGAATTTACCAAGATACATACCATTGAATAATGGTCAGCCTGATAGGGTGTAACAACCTTAACAATAGAATAAACCAAAAGAGTTACATCTCATTTAATGGATGGAAAGAGGTTACCTGATAATGGATTCGAATTATTGTTCGCAACCGTTACTTCCAAATGGTCCAATGTAACATGCATTCCTTCTAAAGATACCGAATATACTTCCTCTACACATGGAGTAAAATGAGATATGTTTACATTAGAAGAGGTTTTGGGTACATCCTGATTAGCTAAATCTCCAAAAAAGAGTTTATGAGATGATTAGAAAATCCTAAAGTTTGCATGAAAGACAAATCATAAACAATAAAAGGAACTTCGTTGCACAATATTCAAGCATCAATAGATGATTTTCAGATAAAGATTGATATATTGATTCAATCATTTCATCAGGAAGATCCGTTGGAAATGCAGGGGTTATATCAATTGAAGGAATATATAAGCCCTTCCCCCCTCAATTAATCCATGAGCAGTTGAATCCACATTGTTTTCATGGACGGACAATTTCTACTTATCCAATAAAGACTTGAAGGAGACTATATAGTTAGAAACTACGTGCATATTGTGGTCTATTGCTTGATCAATAAAGAATTTGTCACGACCAACGTATTTCACGTTCAGCCAATCACCATGGTCAAGACGATATCTCTCCAATAGTTGCTTATAACCTTGAGCTATAATGGCAGTTCGATCCGCTTTTTAAATTGTTATGTTTATCCCATCACCATTAGCATCGATGAACAACAAAGAGTTGGATATAACACCCTTAAAGCTCCTACATAATAATGTAGGGATCTCTCCAATGTCCTAAATTTGTACAATGATAAAAAAGATGAAATGATAATCAAATAAAAATAACTGGGAGAAAAAGATAAAACTGAAAAATAAATAAAACTATTTAAAAAATTAAAAGCATTATGTGAGATCAAGTGAAGGATAGTATATAACCATATCAGGATTAATTTTCAGAAAAAAAGGAGTCTAAAAGTAGTTGTCATACATCTTGGCGAATATGGAAAAAAAATGAACGGATAAGAAGAGAAAATGATAATTTAAGGAGCGTAATGGATATTTATTCAGAAGGAGTAAAGATAATCAAACCATGTTAACCTCCTCGCATTAAATTGAAAAGTGGATACCTATTATATTGAAGCAACATTCCACCCAATCAGCTGAAATGCAAAAGGCACGCGACATGATTCAATTACGATTATCAAAGGAAATTAAAGGAGTACATGTTGAAAATACATGTAGAAATTATTACAAACATACATCGTAAATGATTCATACATAGAGGTCATAAATGAATCAAGGAATAATAAAGATCTAAAAAGCATGAAAGAACAAATACAAACAAAAGTTGATAAGAAGGCAAATGAAATTAAACATGAAATGAATGAAGGGTTATCTTATTTAGAAGTACAAAGTAAAAAAATATAGAATAATGTTAGTACTCTAAAAATTATATAGAAATATTTATGATTTCATTTAAAAAAATGATTTATTAATTATATAAAAATATTAATCTCTAATAAAAAAATTATTGCTAAGATGAAATATTGATAATATGTAGTATAAAACACATAATGCGTAATAATTTATAAAATTAATTATCTTTATAACAGTTAAAAGAATTAAATGTTAAATGTGTATTATTTTTTGAAATACTCAAAAGATAAATTACAAAATATTGAAAATCATATTGCATTTCTATTAAAATTTTAGACAATTTGTTAAAGATTGCAACTATAATTATTAGAGTACTAAAATATGTATTCAAATTGTTTCATTTATTTCAATTTCGTAATAAAAACTGCAATCTCATTGCAATGGAGAAGAATTAAACATGAAATTGAATTATTACAAAATATTTAAAAGATTATTGAAAATCGAAGAGGACTAAAATTTTTAAATATTCATGTTATCAATCAAGAAAAGAGTTAAATAATAAAAAAACTAAAGCACTTGGCAATTAGATTGAAAGAAAATATAATTTTTTTCAATACAATCATCTATAAGACATAAGTCTTATTATTTAGTGCACATACGCACAGGGACATAGTAGTAGAATTAATTGGGTAACTACATAGCACATAAAGTAATTTGTTTGTTTTAAAAAATAATAATTATAGCTTATATAGACCATAAGTAGATTTAAATAAAATGAAACTTGATCAAAATGCCATTGACCATAACAAAAGTAAGCATAAAAGCATGGAATTCTATTTTATTAATGATTAAATTCAAACTAAACCATCAACACTCGTGTCAACAATTACTTAATATGGCAACAATGTACTTATATATTCTATAAATTTTAGAAACATTAGTCTCTCATTAGATTTACAATAAAAATGAATGATACAACAAATTTAATCTATATATACAAACTATTTCCTAATGGATTAAAGTTGAGAAGCTTCTCAAAGTACTCATTTGGAGTTTCAATTATATCACTTGTATAGTAAATCCTTCAAAAGAACTGAAGATATTACTATTTTCCTGCATCCAAATTTGAAAAAGGCAAGTGCTACCAAACCAAACATGTTATTCAAAGAAATAGATAGTGCACAATTTTAATTTCTATAGATTGTTATAAACAAAATGTCTCTTGACAAAATGTAACATGACATGTATTATGGTTCAGCTAAACTACCAAAGTTAAAAAACAAAAGATATTTAAATAGTAAACACACCAACAATAACATGAAGAGGAGTTATAAATTCCAAAGCAAACATAAAATCCAAGAGAGAAATGGAAAAAGGTGGAACTAAGATGATAAACGACAAGGATTAATGTGCTAAAGATACACGTGCCAAAGGCATTTTCAGTTTAGTAAATCAACAAACACCACATATGCATTCCAACCCAAAGAGTTAAGTTTTCTAGCAAGTGCAAGTATAGTATACACAATAATAACCCAAATACACAATCATCATATCACAGGATTATATTAAAATTGATAACCTATGAAGTAGATGTTCTAAGTATAGAAGGCTTAAGGGCACTATAGAGACCACCCCAACTAACCCTCACTTCCAATTACTTAACGAAAAAAAACAAAAAATTTATAATAAAATTAAAACATGATTCGAATAAGGGCAAAATAAAAGATAACAAAATAAAAATAGGAGAATAAAATTAGAATAAAAATATGAAGAAGAGTGCCAGGAGCAGAAGTAGTAACTGTATTGGAGGACTTAAGAAGCAAACCCTGCTTGTTCCTCTTTACAATATTTGTAAGTAATTGGTAATAATTGCAAGTAACTTATTTACTTCAACAATTTCTAAGTCATTATCCAAGATCATGTTACATTATTAGAATTATAAACAATTATTATGTTGTTATATAACTTTTTAATATAACAGCATCCATAAAATATGGTGTAAATTTCTTTGTAACAGCACCCATAGGATATGAGAGAGATAGTTATGCATTTGTTTTAATCCAAAATCATGAAAAATTATGGTGTAAATTTCTCTGTAACAAGCATTGAAACCAATTAAATAATATGATAATCCAAAATCTTTAGGAACAAAATTACATCCCTCAAATAAAAAAGGGTACATAACTCTTTTAAAAAAAATATAAGAAAGACAAGGCAGATATATAGAATCTGGTTACCCACTTAATTATTCAAGGACTCTATCATATCAGATTTATTAATCATATGAGCAAGTCTTTCAAGAACTTCTTAGTCCTAAATCATTTTAGAAACATAAGTAGTTATTTTTCTAGAAATTGGATGCACAATGCACAAAGTTGAATAAAGAAGACCAAATCACTAAGATGGCAACCTAGGTTCTTAAACTAAGATCAATATGTAATTATGTAACATAACATATAAAATACAGAAAAATCAAAATTATATTAGATAGATAATAATTCAACACATAACATTTTTCTATCAACTGGTCAACCAAATTCCCAAAATTCAAAACATTCCCCAATTATCCAGCTTATGCATATGGATATGCTCAAGCACATACAGAAGCACTAAAAAAAGAAAAAGAAATTAAAAAAAAGCACGATTAATTACCAATTACAAACTTGTAAAGTGAAAAGCCTATTTTCAAATTGTACCTCCTTTGATAAAAAAATTTGCTCCAATGGTTTTCTTGTACTAATTGCTAAACTTCTTATTCACATGTCTAAATTATATTTATTAGGGAAATATAAGAATATGAAGCCACTTGGTATAGTGTTAAACTATACAAAAACAAATCACAAAAAAATTCAATAAAATTAAACAAAGATAAATAAAGTTGAAGATAATCAAATATCAAAAGATACTAATTCATCAAAGATGTCTTTCCCACTAATTTATGTAAACTCAAATTTCTACCACCATTGAAAGTTCACAAATGATTCAAATTACTATTACATATAGTGAAAATTGTTTTGCAGTATCAACCAATTTTGCATATGCATCAAGAAAATGAGTTGAAAACAAAATGCTATTTCAGCCGTTGAAAGACAATAACCAGCAGAAAGCAATAAAAATACAAAATTCAAGGGAGAAAAATTTGATGAATTGAGCTAAGTAGGTAGTAGAAAATTTATATTTGTAAAGGCTAAAGTAAAGATCTGCAGATAAATGATGATCGCAACAAAGAAGGAATAGTAGAACAAACATGAATGAGATAAAAATTAAAAGTTAGGAAGCAAATGAAAGAATTGTTAAACTATTAAAAATTCAGATAGCCAACAAAATATCTCAACTGCAAATCTATAAATTTATAACAAAGAAAAAACAAAATTATTGAATCAATAAGTCACCCAAATTGCAAAAAAAAAAATTCTAAAAGACTAATATTCAAATCCCAAATCTAACAAAACGAATTGGGTATCTGTTGTAAAACCCGGTTAATTAATGACTAATTAATCCATAAATTAGAATTTATTCTAGAAAGCCAAAAATGTAATTTTTATGGCATAATATGATAGAGGAAATTGAGACAAGAATTTCGATACTAATTTTGTAGAAATCGGACCAAGATTGGACCGAACGGGCCAAAACGGGCCAACCGGACCCATATTGGGCCCTTGGCCCGAACAAACTAAACCTAAAACCCTTATTTCAGCACTCTCTCTCCTCACTAAACACAAACACACGCTGAAAATGGTGGAAAGAAAGGGAAGAATACTCTCTCAAAGTTCTACCCTTGTTTGATCTTCAAACCACCATAACTTTTGATCTAGAGCTCCGATTATCGCACCGTTTGCGGCCATGCGTTCAACGCAGAGAGCTCTACAAAACCCACTACTTTATTCTTGAGGTAAGTGATGTACCACTATTTCATGGTACATATTGTGCTTAATTGAGTGGATTTTATCCACTATTCTCACACATATTCATATAAATTGCATGTTTTACATTTTTCTTCCTGATTTTGTGCTATGATTGGAAACATGCTTTTTTGGCCTTAATTTTGCTAATTTTAATCCTCTCTTAATGCCATTTGATGCCTTGATATGTGTGTTAAGTGATTTCAGGGTTTATAGCGCAGGAATGGCTTAGAGGATGGAAAAGAAGCATGCAAAAGTGGAAGGAATACAAGAAATTGAGGGAATTGCTAATGTCATCAGCCATGACCTCTTCGTACTCAATCGATCATAACTTGAGCTACAAAAATCCAAATGAGGCAGCTCCAGTTGCGTTGGAAATCTAACGTCCGGGGCTTCGAATGATATATAATTTGCCATAGTGGCGGTACAGCTAAGCGATGCACACGCATGATTTGTTCTACAGAAAATTCAGCGACCCAGAAATCATCTCCAGCGATTTATAAGCTATTTTTGACCCAGTTCTTGGTCCAAAAAACACAGATTAGAGGCTGCAGAGTGGAGGAATCAAGGGGACTTCTCACTTTTCATAATTTTAGGTTTTAGATGTAGTTTCTAGAGAGAGAGGCTCTCTTCTCTCTCTAGGTTTTAGGATTTAGGATTTCTATTAGTTTTAGGCTAATTCTTCCTAATTCCAGGTTCAATGTTCCTTTAATTTAGTTTTTCTTCTACTTTTATTTATTCTATTACTTTAATTTATGAATTCCCGTGTTAAATTTGATTTTATATTTAATGAAAATTGAGGTATTTCAAATTTATGATTGCTTTCTTCAATTTATATTATTGATGCTTTCAATTTAATTTAGATTTCTCTCCTTTTGGCCTTGGAGTTGATTAATATTTGGAGACCCTTGAGTTGGAGGACTCAAGAGTTAATAGGTAATTGGAAGTTGTTGGCTGGCTTTCTAGTCTCTAACCTAATCCTTCCCAAGGGAAAGGATTAGGACTTGTGAATAGAAGTTGGCTTAACTTTCCTTTATACGGTAAAGGATAACCAAGTAGAAATAGCAACCTATTATTATTAATCTTGGGAAATCCAACAAGGATAGAACTTCCGATTAATCCTCTCCTTGCCAAGAGCTTTTCTAGTTATTAGTTTATTCCTTTTGCCATTTACTATTCTTTCTTTTTATCTTAAAAAAAACCCCAAAATATACCTTTACATAACCAATAACAAGAACACTTCCTTGTAATTCCTTGAGAGACGACTGGAGGTTTAAATACTTCGGTTATTAATTTTACTAGGGGTTTGTTACTTGTGACAAACAATCTTTTGTACGAAAGGATTCTTGTTGGTTTAGAAGCTATACTTTCAACGAGAACTTAATTGTGAAATTCTAGACCATGCAAGAATCCGTTCGTCAAAATGGCGCCGTTGCCGGAGAATTGCAAACGTGTGCCTTATTATTGGTTATTGTAAATATTTGCTTTTTGCTTGTTTGTTAGTTTTTGTTAGTTTAGGACTTAGTTGCTTATTTTTACTAGTTTCTATTTTTATTTTCTTTAACTACTATGAATTCTCACCCCTTTCGCTATTAGTTTGGTTCCAATGTTGTTGTAGGGAATGGAAGCTATAATGAGAACATGTATCAAGGTTGGGACAATCAAAGATGGGAGGAGCCACAAGGATTTGATAAACCCTTTCGGCAACAACCCCCTCCAATGCACTATAACCAACAACCATTCTGTGATGCATACCAAGACAATAGCTATGGTGGACCTATTTGTGACAACCAACCTCCACCGAATTGCTATGGTCAAGAGCCATTCCAGGGTGCATACCAAGATGATGGATATGGTGGGCCCCCTTATAGTTACCAACAAGCCCCACCGTATGCTTATGAACCACCTCCTCACCATAACTTTGAACCATCATACTCACAAGCACCTTACCACCAAACACCCCCATATGACCCTAATCCTTACCCACCATACTAAGAGCCTTATGAGCAATATCTAGAACCACAATCTCAATGTACACCATCTCCATATCCTTATCAAGAGGAACCACCTCCGTGTTATGAGCCCTTTGTCCCAACAAATGAACCCTCCTATCCACCCCAAACCTCCATGGAGAACACACTTACCTCTCTTATTGGTCTCACCTCTAAACTTTAAAATCTTATATCCCGCATGGACCAACCCTCCACCTCTAATATTCAACCCTCAAGCTTTAGTGCACCTCTACCCTCCGTGCAGGAATACCCATATCCATCAATCTAAGAGCAACATGATCCCAATGATGTTATTAGCATGGAACAAGAGATAAGGGTTCGTCTTAGGGATGCAATCGCAATGGATCGGTTACGCGCGACCTTATTTCTAGAGGAGCAAGAGGAGGCCTGGTGCACGAAATTGCAATAACACTTTTGCAATCCCGCACAACTAACCAGCAAGTGCACTGGGTCGTCCAAGTAATACCTTGCGTGAGCAAGGGTCGATCCCACGGAGATTGTCGGCTTGAAGCAAGCTATGGTTATCTTGTAAATCTTAGTCAGGATATTAGAAATTATCAGGATTGATTGTAAAAAGAAAAAGAACATGAAAAAGGTACTTGTTTTGCAGTAATGGAGAATAGGCTGAGGCTTTGGAGATGCTCCATCTTCCGAATCTCTGCTTTCCTACTGTCTTCTTCATCAAACACGCAAGGCTCCTTCCATGGCAAGCTGTATGTAGGGTTTCACCATTGTCAGTGGCTACCTCCCATCCTCTCAGTGAAAATACGTCCCTGATGCTCTGTCACAGCATAGGCTAATCATCTGTCGGTTCTCAATCAGGCCGGAATAGAATCCAGTGATTCTTTTGCGTCTGTCACTAACGCCCCGCCTTCAGGAGTTTGAAGCACGTCACAGTCATCCAGTCATTGAATCCTACTCAGAATACCACAGACAAGGTTTAGACCTTCCGGATTCTCTTGAATGCCGCCATCAGTTCTAGCTTATACCACGAAGATTCCGATTAAAGAACCCAAGAGATATCTACTTAATCTAAGATAGAACGGAGGTGGTTGTCAGTCACACGTTCATAATTGAGAATATGATGAGTGTCACAGATCATCACATTCATCCGGGTTAAGAGCAAGTGATATCTTAGAATGGAAGCAAGCATGATTGAATAAGAAACAGTAGTAATTGCATTAATCCATCAAGACACAGCAGAGCTCCTCACCCCCAACCATGGGGTTTAGAGGCTCATGCTGTGGAAGGTACACAAGAAACGTCTAAAATGTTATGAGGTCATAAGGTACGGATACAATGTCAAAAGACCCTATTAATAGTAAACTAGTATCCTAAGGTTTACAGAAATGAGTAAATGACAGAAAAATCCACTTCCGGGCCCACTTGGTGTGTGCTTGGGCTGAGCAATGAAGCATTTTCGTGTAGAGACCTTTTCTGGAGTTAAACGCCAGCTTTCATGCCAGTTTGGGCGTTTAACTCCAAGTTTTATGCCAGTTCCGGCGTTTAACGCTGGAATTTCTGTAGGTGACTTTGAGCGCCGGTTTGGGCCATCAAATCTTGGGCAAAGTATGGACTATCATATATTGCTGGAAAGCCCAGGATGTCTACTTTCCAATGCCGTTGAGAGCGCGCCAATTGGGCTTCTGTAGCTCAAGAAAATTCACTTCGAGTGCAGGGAGGTCAGAATCCAACAGCATCTGCAGTCCTTTTTAGTCTCTGGATCAGATTTTTGCTCAGAACCTTCAATTTCAGTCAGAAAATACCTGAAATCACAGAAAAACACACAAACTCATAGTAAAGTCCAGAAAAGTGAATTTTAACTAAAAACTAATAAAAATATACTAAAAACTAACTAAAAGATACTAAAAACATACTAAAAACAATGCCAAAAAGCGTATAAATTATCCGCTCATCACAACACCAAACTTAAATTGTTGCTTGTCCCCAAGCAACTGAAAATCAAAATAGGATAAAAAGAAGAGAATATACTATAGACTCCAAAATATCAAAGAAACATAGCTCCAATTAGATGAGCGGGACTAGTAGCTTTTTGCCTCCGAACAGTTTTGGCATCTCACTCTATCCTTTGAAGTTCAGAATGATTGGCATCTATAAGAACTCAGAACTCAGATAGTGTTATTGATTCTCCTAGTTAAGTGTAATGATTCTTGAACATAGCTAGTGTATGAGTCTTGGCTGTGGCCCAAAGCACTCTGTCTTCCAGTATTACCACCGGATACATACATGCCACAGACACATAATTGGGTGAACCTTTTTAGATTGTGACTCAGCTTTGCTAAAGTCCCCAATTAGAGGTGTCCAGGGTTCTTAAGCACACTCTTATTGCCTTGGATTACAACTTTATTCTTTTCTCTCTTTTTTTTTCTTTTCCTTTTCTTCTTCTCTTTTTTTTTCGAATTTTTTTTTTGTATTCACTGCTTTTTCTTGCTTCAATAATCAATTTAATGATTTTTCAGATCCTCAATAACAGTTCTCTTTCTCCTCATTCTTTCAAGAGCCAACAATTTTAACATTCTCAAGGCAACAAATTCAAAAGACATATATACTGTTCAAGCATTCATTCAGAAAACAAAAAGTATTGTCACCACATCAAACTAATTCAACTAGTTTCAGAGATAAATTTCGAAACCCTGTACTTCTTATTCTTTTGTGATTAAAGCATTTTTCATTTAAGAGAGGTGATGGATTCATAGGACATTCATAGCTTTAAGGCATAAACTTAAATTTTATTAATTATGAATTAAGAACAAGACTCAGAAAATAAATATAAGATGAAACTAAAAATAGAAAAAAAACGAAATAAATAATAAAAAAACGAAAAAGAATAGGCTCCTAATGATAGAGGTTTTCACAGAGTTAGGACTCAACAACCTTGATTTTGAGAAGTGGATGCTCCCTCAGCTTGAGAGGAGAGCTTTTGGCGTTTCATCTCTTGAATTTCACACCCCTGCTTCTCTTGTTCCTTCAGCAATTTGCAGAGCATGCAGTTTTGATTCTGCTGTTCTTCCTTCAGTTGCTCCATAGTCTCTTGCAACTTGTTAATAGATGCTTCTAGGTTGGCCCAGTAGCCAATTTCAGGGAATTCAGGGAGGAACTCATGCGCCCTCCTTTTGATAGAGTTGTCTTGCACTTGTCCTTCCATTGACTTCTTGGTGATTGGATGTTCAATGGGTATGAACTCATCTACTCCCATCTTCACCCCAGCCTCTTTACAGAGCAAGGAGATCAAGCTTGGGTAAGCCAATTTGGCTTCAGTGGAATTCTTATTTGCAATTGTGTAGATCTCACAAGCAATCACATGATGCACCTCCACTTCTCTTCCAAGCATAATGCAATGAATCATCACTGCTCTCTTGATGGTGACCTCAGAACGGTTGTTAGTGGGCAATATGGAACGCCCAATAAAGTCTAGCCAACCTCTTGCAATTGGTTTGAGGTCTCCCCTCTTGAGTTGGTTTGGGACACCCTTTGAATTGGTTATCCACTTAGTTCCAGGGAGGCATATGTCCTCTAGAACTTGATCCAACCCTTTATCTACTCTCACCATCCTCCTATTGAAGGAGTCAGGATCATCTTGTAGTTGGGGCAACTTGAAGATTTCTCTTATTTTGTCCAGATGGAAGTACATAACTTTCCCTCTGACCATGGTTCTGTAGGTATGGTAAGCAGTTCCAGTCATTCTCTGTTTATCTGTTAGCCACAGATTTGAGTAGAATTCCTGAACCATGTTCCTTCCAACCTTTGTCTCAGGATTGGTTAGAACTTCCCATCCTCTGTTTCGAATTTGCTCTTGGATCCCCGGATATTCATCTTCTTTCAGATCAAATTTCACTTCCGGGATCACTGACCTCAGACCCATTATTTTGTGATAATGGTCTTCATGTTCTTTGGTTAAGAACTTCTCTTGATTCCAAAGATTCTTTGGATTATTCTCTTTCTTGCCTCTTAAATTGGTTTGTTTTCCCTTAGGAGCCATGATATTGATGAATCTTGGCTTAGTGATCACGGAAACGCACACCAAACTTAGAGGTTTGCTTGTCCTCAAGCAAAAGAAAAGAAAGAAGAGAGAGAGAGAAAGAGGAAATTCGAATGGTGTGGGTAAAGGGGGTTCCAAACGTGAATTTATAAGGGGAGGGAGAAGAGATTTCGAAAAAAATAAGAATTTGAAAGAAAATTTGAGAAGATATGGAGAGAAATTGAGAAAAGGGTGAGTTTTTGAAGAAGATTTGGGATTAATTTGAAATAGATTTGAAGAATGGTTTTGATTTGTAAAGATTTGAAAGTGAATGATGAAAGGTTGAAGTGCATTTATGTAGAAGAGTATGGTTAAAAAGAGGAAAGTTTGAAAAAATTTGAGTTGAAAACAAAAATGTGGTCCCCCCACCTTTCTGGCGTTAAACGCCCAGAATGGCACCCATTCTGGCGTTTAACGCCCATTTGCTACCCCTTTTGGGCGTTTAACGCCCAGCCAGGTGCCCTGGCTGGCGTTAAACGCCAGAAATCCTTTGTCACTGGGCATTTTTCAGAACGCCCAGGATGCTGCACACCTGGCGTTAAACGCCCAGAATGGTGCCCATTCTGGCGTTTAACGCCCAAAATGGCACCATTCCTGGCGTTAAACGCCCAGAATGGTACCCATTCTGGCGTTTAACGCCCAAAATGCCCCTTACTGGCGTTTTTTCGCCAGTAAGCTCATTTTCTCTGCTTTTTGAGCTGAATCCTTCTGTAACTCTGTAAATTCCTTCATTTTTGATACTTGCCTCTGTAAGAACTAATCATATACCTTCCCAATGACTGGGTTACCTCCCAGCAAGTACTTCTTTACTGTCTTTAGCTGGACTTCTGCTAAGAATCACTCAAGTCTCAGTCTTGAGCATTCCTGCTCAAAATTGCTTTCAAGATAATGCTTGATTCTTTGTCCATTAACAATGAACTTCTTATCAGAATCAATATCCTGAAGCTCAACATATCCATATGGTGATACTCCTGTAATCACATACGGACCCCTCCACCGGGATTTGAGTTTTCCTGGAAACAATTTGAGCCTGGAGTTGAAGAGCAGAACTTTTTGTCCTGGCTCAAAGACTCTGGTTGACAATCTCTTGTCATGCCACTTCTTTGCCTTTTCCTTATAAATTTTTGCATTTTCAAAGGCATTGAGTCTGAACTCCTCTAGCTCATTTAGCTGGAGCAGTCTTTTCTCACCAGCTAACTGTGCATCCATATTTAGGAATCTGGTTGCCCAGTAGGCTTTATGTTCCAGTTCCACAGGCAAATGACAGGCCTTCCCATACACCAATTGGTATGGAGAGGTTCCTATAGGAGTCTTGAATGTTGTTCTGTATGCCCACAGAGCATCATCCAAGCTCTTTGCCCAATCCTTTCTTCGGGCTATTACAGTTCGCTCTAGGATTCTCTTTAGCTCTCTGTTAGAGACTTCAGCTTGCCCATTTGTCTGTGGATGATACGGAGTTGCCACTTTATGGCTGATTCCATATCTAACCATAGCAGAGTATAACTGTTTATTGCAGAAATGAGTGTCCCCGTCACTGATTAGCACTCTGGGAACGCCAAATCTGCTGAAAATATTTTTCTGGAGGAATTTCAGCACGGTCTTGGTATCATTAGTGGGTGTAGCAATTGCTTCTACCCACTTAGATACATAGTCCACTGCCACCAGAATGTAAGTGTTTGAGTATGATGGTGGGAATGGCCCCATGAAGTCAATTCCCCATACATCAAACAATTCTATCTCTAATATCCCTTGTTGAGGCATGGCATATCCGTGAGGCAGGTTACCAGCTCTTTGGCAACTGTCACAGTTACGCACAAACTCTCGGGAATCTTTATAGAGAGTAGGCCAGTAGAATCCACACTGGAGGACTTTAGTGGCTGTTCGCTCACTTCCAAAATGTCCTCCATAATGTGATCCATGGCAGTGCCATAGGATCCTTTGTGCTTCTTCTCTGGGTACACATCTGCGGATCACTCCGTCAGCACATCTCTTAAAGAGATATGGTTCATCCCAAAGGTAGTACTTGGCATCTGAAATTAATTTCTTTCTTTGCACACTGCTGTACTCCTTGGGTATGAACCTTACAGCTTTATAATTTGCAATGTCTGCAAACCATGGAGCTTCCTGGATGGCAAAGAGTTGCTCATCTGGGAAAGTCTCTGAGATCTCAGTAGAAGGGAGGGACGCCCCAGCTACTGGTTCTATTCTGGACAGATGATCAGCTACTTGATTCTCTGTCCCTTTTCTGTCTCTTATTTCTATATCAAACTCTTGCAGAAGCAATACCCATCTGATAAGCCTGGGTTTTGAATCCTGCTTTGTGAGTAAGTATTTAAGAGCAGCATGGTCAGTGTACACAATCACCTTTGATCCCACTAGGTAGGATCTAAACTTGTCAATAGCATAAACCACTGCAAGTAACTCTTTCTCTGTGGTTGTGTAGTTCTTTTGTGCGTCATTTAGAACACGGCTAGCATAATAAATGACGTGCAAAAGCTTGTTATGCCTCTGTCCCAACACTGCACCAATGGCATGATCACTGGCATCACACATTAATTCAAATGGTAATGCCCAATTTGGTGCAGAGATAACTGGTGCTGTGACCAGCTTAGCTTTCAGGGTCTCAAATGCCTGCAGACACTGTGTGTCAAACACAAATGGTGTGTCAGCAGCTAGCAGATTACTCAGAGGTTTTGCAATTTTCGAAAAATCCTTTATAAACCTTCTGTAAAATCCTGCATGCCCCAGAAAGCTTCTGATTGCCTTAACATTGGCAGGTGGTGGTAATTTTTCAATTACCTCTACCTTTGCCTTATCCACCTCTATTCCCCTGCTTGAAATTTTGTGCCCAAGGACAATTCCTTCAGTCACCATAAAGTGACATTTTTCCCAGTTTAAAACCAGGTTAGTCTCTTGGCATCTTTTCAGGACAAGTGATAGGTGGTTAAGACAGGAGCTGAATGAGTCTCCATATACTGAAAAGTCATCCATGAAGACTTCCAAAAATTTCTCTACCATATCTGAGAAGATAGAGAGCATGCACCTCTGAAAGGTTGCAGGTGCATTGCACAGACCAAAAGGCATCCTCCTATAGGCAAACACGCCAGAAGGGCAAGTAAATGCTGTTTTCTCTTGGTCCTGGGGATCTACTGCAATCTGGTTGTAGCCTGAATAGCCATCCAAAAAGCAGTAATAGTCATGACCAGCTAATCTTTCTAGCATTTGGTCTATGAATGGTAAAGGAAAATGATCCTTTCTGGTGGCTGTATTGAGCCTTCTGTAGTCAATACACATACGCCACCCTGTGACTGTCCTTGTAGGAACCAGTTCATTTTTTTCATTATGAACCACTGTCATGCCTCCCTTTTTGGGAACAACTTGGACAGGGCTCACCCAAGGGCTATCAGAAATAGGATAAATAATCCCAGCCTCCAGTAATTTAGTGACCTCTTTCTGCACCACCTCCTTCATGGCTGGATTTAGCCTCCTCTGTGGTTGGACCACTGGTTTGGCATTATCATCCAACAGGATCTTGTGCATGCATCTAGCTGGGCTGATGCCCTTAAGATCACTTATGGACCACCCAAGAGCTGTCTTGTGTGTCCTTAGCACTTGAATCAGTGCTTCCTCTTCTTGTGAATTTAAAGCAGAGCTTATAATCACTGGAAAAGTGTCACCCTCTCCTAGAAATGCATATTTCAGAGATGGTGGTAGAGGTTTGAGTTCAGGTTTGGGAGGTTTATCCTCCACCTGAGGAATTTTCGAAAATTCCCTTACTTCCTCTAGTTCTTCTTGATCAGGTTGAGCATCTTTGAAGATGTCTTCAAGCTCTGATTCTAGGCTTTCAGCCATATTGATCTCTTCTACCAGAGAGTCAATAATGTCAACGCCCATGCAGTCATCTGGTGTGTCTGGATGCTGCATAGCTTTCACAGCATTCAACTTGAACTCATCCTCATTGACTCTCAGGGTTACTTCCCCTTTGTGTACATCAATGAGAGTTCGTCCAGTTGCTAGGAAAGGTCTTCCTAGAATGAGAGTTGCACTTTTGTGCTCCTCCATTTCCAGCACCACAAAGTCAGTTGGAAAGGCAAATGGCCCAACCTTGACAATCATGTCCTCTATTATGCCTGATGGGTGTTTAATGGAGCCATCAGCCAGTTGGAGGCATATCCTGGTTGGTTTGACTTCTCCAGCCAACCCAAGCTTTCTGATAGTGGTTGCAGGTATTAGATTGATGCTTGCTCCAAGATCACATAGAGCTGTCTTGGTGCAAATACCTTCTAGTGTGCATGGTATCATAAAGCTTCTAGGATCTTGAAGCTTTTCTGGTAAGCTTTTTAGAATGACAGCACTGCATTCTTCAGTGAGAAACACTTTTTCAGTTTCTCTCCAATCCTTCTTATGACTTAAGATCTCTTTCATGAACTTAGCATAAGAAGGTATTTGCTCAAGTGCCTCTGCAAACGGAATCTTTATTTCAAGAGTCCTTAGATAGTCTGCAAAGCGGGCAAATTGCTTATCCTGTTCCGCTTTGCGGAGTTTCTGAGGATAAGGCATCTTGGCTTGATATTCCTCAACCTTAGATGCTGCAGGTTTATTCCTTACAGAAGTGGTTGAAGAAGCCTTGTTAGAGGGATAATTATCAGCACTCTCAGGTGTCTGATCCTCCTTGGGCGTTTGGACGCCAGGAATGGGTGAAGATTGGGCGTTAAACGCCAACTTCTCCCCCTTTTCTGGCGTTTGAACGCCATAACTGGGCAAGGAATGGGCGTTTAACGCCAACTTTCCTTCCCTTTCTGGCGTTTGAACGCCAATAGTGTTCTTCTCTGGGCTCTTATTGTCCTCAGAGGGATTTTGAACAGTGGTTTGGTTATCCTCTGTTAATTGTTCTCTGTTTGGATTCTTGCTCCTTTGAGCAGTGGTATTCAGTGTTTTCCCACTCCTTAGTTAAACTGCTTGACACTCCTCTGTTATCTGTTTAGATATTTGCTGTTTTGCTTGATTCAACTGTAGTTCTATGCTCTTATTAGCAACTTTAGTTTCATGGAGCATCTCTTTAAATTCTGCTAACTGTTCTGTCATCAGGAGTAGTTGTTGATTAAGCTCAATTATCTGTTCTTGAGGATTAGAGTCAGTGACTACTGTCATGACTTCCTCTGTTGGAGAGAACTCATTGCTAGAGTACAAATATTGGTTTCTAGCAACAGTGTCTATAAGCTCTTGAGCTTCTTCAATTGTCTTCCTCATGTGTATAGATCCACCAGCTGAGTGGTCTAAAGACACCTGAGCTTTTTCTGTAAGCCCATAGTAGAAAATGTCTAACTGTACCCACTCTGAAAACATTTCAGAGGGACATTTTCTTAGCATACCTCTATACCTCTCCCAGGCATTGTAAAGGGATTCATTATCCTCTTGTTTAAAGCCTTGGATGTCCAGCCTTAGCTGTGTCATCCTCTTTGGAGGGTAAAAATGATTCAGGAATTTGTCTGACAACTGTTTCCATGTCTTTATGCTTGCTGTAGGTTGGTTATTCAACCACCTTTTAGCTTGATCTTTTACAGCAAATGGAAACAGTAATAGTCTGTAGACATCCTGATCTACCTCTTTATCATGTACTGTGTCAGCAATTTGTAAGAACTGTGCCAGAAACTCAGTAGGTTCTTCCTGTGGAAGACCGGAATACTGGCAATTTTGCTGCACTATGATAATGAGTTGAGGATTTAGCTCAAAGCTGCTTGCTTTGATGGGGGGCATGCAGATGCTACTCCCATATGCAGCTGTAATGGGGTTAGCATATGACCCCAGAGTCCTTCTGGACTGATCAATTCCACTTAAGTCCATAATGGACAAAAGGGAAATGATAATGATTGCAAAGAGATAAATTTTGCTTATTTTTATTTTTTTATTTTTTTTTCTTTTTCGAATAAGACGAAAAAAATTAAAATAAAATAAAAGGAAATTAAAAGAAAAATTCGAAAACCAAAAAGAAAATAAAATCAAAGCAAATTGAGAACTTAATCAATTAGTTAATTAAAAAGATTTTGAAAACAGCAATTAAAAAGATATGATTGAAAAACTTTTATGAAAAAGATTTGATTTTTAAAAAGAGGAAAGAGAAAAACAGCAAAAAGACACCAAACTTAAAATTTTAGAAAATCAAACACTAATTTTTTCGAAAATTTTAAAGGAAAAACACAAAGAGGACACCAAACTTAGAACTTTTATAGATCAAAAAGAAACTAAGGACATGCAAATTCGAAAAACTAAAAGAAAAACAAAAGCATGCAATTGACACCAAACTTAAAATATGAACTAGACTCAACTAAAAGACTCTAAACCAACAAAAATAAAACAGTCCTAATCTAAGCAACAAGATAAACCGTCAGTTGTCCAAACTCGAACAATCCCCGGCAACGGCGCCAAAAACTTGGTGCACGAAATTGCAATAACACTTTTGCAATCCCGCACAACTAACCAGCAAGTGCACTGGGTCGTCCAAGTAATACCTTGCGTGAGCAAGGGTCGATCCCACGGAGATTGTCGGCTTGAAGCAAGCTATGGTTATCTTGTAAATCTTAGTCAGGATATCAGAAATTATCAGGATTGATTGTAAAAAGCAAAAGAACATGAAAAAGGTACTTGTTTTGCAGTAATGGAGAATAGGCTGAGGCTTTGGAGATGCTCCATCTTCCGAATCTCTGCTTTCCTACTGTCTTCTTCATCAAACACGCAAGGCTCCTTCCATGGCAAGCTGTATGTAGGGTTTCACCATTGTCAGTGGCTACCTCCCATCCTCTCAGTGAAAATACGTCCCTGATGCTCTGTCACAGCATAGGCTAATCATCTGTCGGTTCTCAATCAGGCCGGAATAGAATCCAGTGATTCTTTTGCGTCTGTCACTAACGCCCCGCCTTCAGGAGTTTGAAGCACGTCACAGTCATCCAGTCATTGAATCCTACTCAGAATACCACAGACAAGGTTTAGACCTTCCGGATTCTCTTGAATGCCGCCATCAGTTCTAGCTTATACCACGAAGATTCCGATTAAAGAACCCAAGAGATATCTACTTAATCTAAGATAGAACGGAGGTGGTTGTCAGTCACACGTTCATAATTGAGAATATGATGAGTGTCACAGATCATCACATTCATCCGAGTTAAGAGCAAGTGATATCTTAGAATGGAAGCAAGCATGATTGAATAAGAAACAGTAGTAATTGCATTAATCCATCAAGACACAGCAGAGCTCCTCACCCCCAACCATGGGGTTTAGAGGCTCATGCTGTGGAAGGTACACAAGAAACGTCTAAAATGTTATGAGGTCATAAGGTACGGATACAATGTCAAAAGACCCTATTAATAGTAAACTAGTATCCTAAGGTTTACAGAAATGAGTAAATGACAGAAAAATCCACTTCCGGGCCCACTTGGTGTGTGCTTGGGCTGAGCAATGAAGCATTTTCGTGTAGAGACCTTTTCTGGAGTTAAACGCCAACTTTCATGCCAGTTTGGGCGTTTAACTCCAAGTTTTATGCCAGTTCCGGCGTTTAACGCTGGAATTTCTGTAGGTGACTTTGAGCGCCGGTTTGGGCCATCAAATCTTGGGCAAAGTATGGACTATCATATATTGCTGGAAAGCCCAGGATGTCTACTTTCCAATTCCGTTGAGAGCGCGCCAATTGGGCTTCTGTAGCTCCAGAAAATCCACTTCGAGTGCAGGGAGGTCAGAATCCAACAGCATCTGCAGTCCTTTTTAGTCTCTGGATCAGATTTTTGCTCAGAACCTTCAATTTCAGTCAGAAAATACCTGAAATCACAGAAAAACACACAAACTCATAGTAAAGTCCAGAAAAGTGAATTTTAACTAAAAACTAATAAAAATATACTAAAAACTAACTAAAAGATACTAAAAACATACTAAAAACAATGCCAAAAAGCGTATAAATTATCCGCTCATCAAGGCCCAAAATGTGGAGGTAGGAGAGACCCTTGAAGATGAAGGAGTAGTTGAAGGGAGTTGTCATAGAAAGGAAATCATCAAGGAGGAGTACGAGTTTATACTAAAACAACTGGACGAAGCCGCAATAAATAAAGAGGAAGTGGTTGAGAAGTTAGGAGATGCGGAACCTCCATGGGAAGGTCAACTCATAGAGCCTCCTTCTAAGACGCTTGAAATTGATGTTGTGGAGGGTGTACAACCTCCAAGGCATATCATGGTTGAAGACTTTGCAGAGGTTGACAAAGAGATGTAGATTAAAGAAGAAGAAGCACAGCCTCCATGTCCTTGGTAGGTAATGAAGAAGATATTGAATTGGAAGATAGCTACCAAGAGGAAGCAGTTGTAGTTGAAGAGGCTTGCAAAGAGGTGGAAGTTGTCAAGGAAGAGCTCAAGGAAATGGAGTTGGAAATCACCTTGCCAAAGTTGTTGGAAACCTCTCCCCCAAAGCCATCACCATCCATTCCTTCATTCAAGTGGGTAAATCTTTCATCTCTAAGCTTAATTAGCCCACTTGAATATGCTTTGCTTGAGACGGATGGGCAACTTAGAGCTCTTTGTGGCGTTAAGAGTAAGAGGAAGTTGGTTAATGGTTGGAGTTGTCATGCAAGGTTAAATATGGTTGTATGCTCCAAGTTGAAGTGTAAGGATTGGTATAATTCTCAATCGATTGGGTCTAGGAGGATGTTTAGGCGCTTAAATGAGAATTCCAAGGCTGAACCACCCGGATGGAATCATGATGATAAACAAGAAGACGAGTGCAAAAGCAAGGTTTGGGGCCCTGAAATTCATTCTAACAATCAACACTCCTGGAGCCTTGTCACTTGTTTTAACTTGCTTGAAGGCTTTATGCAACTAGTGTGGGATCCCAGAGGCCATGGGAATTACAAACATTGGTTGAGATTCCTGGACGAGTCCAAGCACAAGCCGCCATGACAAGGAGCTCACCACATGTCCAACTTAAGGACTTTAACTAAAAGTGCTAGGTGGGAGACAACCCACCATGGTATGATCGTTCCTTTTCATGCTTAGTTTTATTTTGTTTTATTTTTATTAGTGTTCATTCATTCATTCATTCTGCATCTTCACATGCATTCTGCGTTAAAAAAAAAGAGAGACGCATCCATGCGCGAGCGTCCATGACGCATACGCGTCATATTTGGGTCCACAAATATTAAATATGGGCAGCAAGTTGCGCCAGAACGGTGCCAGGACGGTGCCTCACGCATAACCTGACCCACGCGTACGCGTACATGACGCATACGCGTGGGTGTATAAATCGGCGTTATTGGGTTTTCGCACAGAGAGTTGTGCGGGAGTGTGGATGGCTTCGTGCATTTTGCACGATCCCTAATCACGCGTGCACGTGATGGACGCTTCCGCGTCCCTCCCCTATACGCTCACCCACGCGTCCGCGTGGGTGACGCGTCCGCATCACTAGCGCCGTGCACCTTGCACGTAGCGCGCCGCCTAATCAGTTTTCTTTTCTTTTCTTTTCAAATCCTCATTATTTCTTCTTCTCCTTCCTCATCTCTTCTGCATTCTTCTTATTCTACCTTTCACACTTTTCTTCCTCCCCTCTATTCTTTCTTTCATTCATCTTTTAATTACTGTATTTAATTATTTTTCTTTCTTCTAAATTTTCTTTTAGCTTAATTATTTATGGTTTCTTTTTCTTTCTTTTTCATTTTCATGCATTTTTATGTTGGTGTTGGAGCTTTATTTGGGTTCTACCTTATTGTAACTGAACTTGTGAATATTATGAGGAGTGATTTGACAATTGATACTTCAATTTGGCTCTCATATACATTTGGATTATATTATTTTCATTCCTACTTTAACTTGCTCACTAAGTATTTGTGAAAAAGCCTATGGCATCTTGAACTCTATTTTGTTTTACTCCTATTTTACTTGAAATACCTCTTTTTCCAAACACTTGCATTCCACATGTAATTGGGATTATCATTCACAATTGTCATCATCACAAATGCTCTTTTATTTGGCACATTTATTACTTGATGCTTGAGTTATACTTCTCATGCCTTCGCTTGCATTCTTTTAAACCTCTTGTATCTAGTTGCTCTAAAATGCCTTCATTGACTTCAATTAATGTCATATTTGTATGTAGTCGCGACCATGTATTTAAGACATTATCTTTTACCTTGGCATTGATTATCACTTGGACTTTCCTCCTCCCAGTTCTAGCTATTTGAATTACATGTCCCTTTCCTTTCTTCCTTTTTCAGGATGGCCACCAAGAGAAAAAAAAAAGGAAAATCTTCTTAATGGGGAGACAAACAAGTCCATATGTGCATTCTTTGGAGTAAGCGTAGTAGTTGTAGCTCACAACCCGTCCACTTGCACATCTCAGCATGCACCGAGGATGGTGCAATCTTTAAGTGTGAGGAGGTCGATACCGATCTCCGTGGGTTAGTCACTTTCTTCTCAACACCAATTTTTGTTTTTCTTTGTTAGTTCATTGTTGCATTTGCATGTTTAATTGCATGTTTGTTTGATTTTGTGCATATATTACCGTTACTTGGTTGAAATAATTAATTCTTTTTTCAAGAAACTTTTTAGGGTATTTCACTAATTTGAATTAAAACTTTTGTTAAACTTGTTTGAAAAAATTTTATTTGGAACATAGTTTATAGCTAAGAACACACAACCTGTGAGACTTGAGCTTAATTATATGGTTACATTATTTAGCCATAAATTTTTATTCTTGTGTATTTTCTTCTCTATGATTGTAATCTATATTTTGTTCCATTCTATATGTCCATTGTTTAGTGTATTTACATGCTTGCATATGATTGAGGTCATCATTTCTTGTTAGCTCACTTATCCCAAATAGCCTACTCTTTCAATCACCTTTGTTTTCCACCTTGAGCCTTTTAATCCCCGTTTATTCTATATTTTACCACATCACTAGCCTTAAGCGGAAAAAATAATTAATTACCCCAAATGAATCTTTGGTTAGCTTAAGTTAGAGATTATGTGTCAATTAAGTGTGGGAAACTGTGGGAACTTGGGTTGATGAAAGTATAACAGTGTTTTATTGACAAAATATTGGAAATTTGGGTACCAACTCATATGAGACCAGAAAAATCAAAAACTCATGTGCATTGATATGTTATGTTTGCTTTCAAAAAAAAAGGGAGAAAAACCAAAAATATTCAAATAATTAAGTAAATAAGTGAATAAGGGGACAAAATTACCCCAATGTTAAGTTTAATAAACGATCAATGCATATGTGATAAAATTAAAGAAAAGTTGATACATGAGTATGTAATGCAAAAGTGAAAATTTTGGGTAGCTAAGCATGATTTTAGAGTTACATAGAGTGTGTATGTGTGTTAGGTGAGAGCTTGGGTTAATCAAAGATTCATACTTTAGCTCACTTGGCCATACATATATCCTTACCCTTACCTTAGCCCCATTACAACCTTGAAAAGACCTCATGATGTTTGCATTGGTATACTAAATACTTGTTGATTGGTTAGATGAAGAACAAAGTTTTAGAAAGCCTGATTAGAGAAGAGTAGAGTGATTGACCCTAGACACTTGAGAGATTAGAGTGCATATACACTTCCTGTGAGGGTTCAATGCTTGATTCTATGTTTCCTGCTTTCATGAGCTATCTTCTTACAAGTTTACTTGTCTTTTATTGTATAATTTGAATTAGTGAAATCTGATTTATGTTTGTCTTGAAGAGCTTATTTACTTTTAACCAAGTATACAGAAATATCTTAGCATATAGTTGCATTTATAGGTTGCATCTCATACTTTCTACCATTCCTCTTCACTCTTATAGCTTCTCTAGAGCTTAGCATGAGGACATGCTAATGTTTAAGTGTGGGGAGATTTGATGCACCACTATTTCGCGGTACATATTGTGCTTAATTGAGTGGATTTTATCCACTATTCTCACACTTATTCATATAAATTGCATATTTTACATTTTCCTTCCTGATTTTGTGCTATGATTGGAAACATGCTTCTTTGGCCTTAATTTTGCTAATTTTAATCCTCTCTTAATACCATTTGATGCCTTGATATCTGTGTTAAGTGATTTCAGGGTTTATAGCGCAGGAATGGCTTAGAGGATGGAAAAGAAGCATGCAAAAGTGGAAAGAATACAAGAAATTGAGGGAATTGCTAATGTTGTCAGCCATGACCTCTTCGTACTCAATCCATCGTAACTTGAGCTATAGAAATCCAAATGAGGCGGCTCCAGTTGCGTTGGAAATCTAACGTCTGGGGCTTCGAAATGATATATAATTTGCCATACTGGCGGTACAACTAAGCGATACGCACGCGTGATTTGTTCTACAAAAAATTAAGTGACCCAGAAATCGTCTCCAGCAATTTATGGGCTATTTTTGACCCAGTTCTCGGCCCAGAAAATACATATTAGAGGCTGCAGAGTGGAGGAATCAATGGGACTTCTCACTTTTCATAATTTTAGGTTTTAGATGTAGTTTTTAGAGAGAGAGAGGCTTTCTCCTCTCTCTAGGTTTTAGGATTTAGGATTTCTATTAGTTTTAGGCTATTTCTTCCCAATTCCAGGTTCAATGTTCCTTTAATTTAGTTTCTCTTCTACTTTTATTTATTCTATTACTTTAATTTATGAATTTCCATGTTAGATTTGATTTTATATTTAATAAAAATTGAGGTATTTCAGATTTATTATTGCTTTCTTCAATTTATATTATTGATGCCTTCAATTTAATTTAGATTTCTCTCCTTTAGGCCTTGGAGTTGATTAATATTTGGAGACCCTTGAGTTGAAAGACTCAAGAGTTAATAGGTAATTGGAAGTTGTTGGCTGGCTTTCTAGTCTCTAATCTAATCCTTCCCAAAGGAAAGGATTAGGACTTGTGAATAGAAGTTGGCTCTCAACTTAACTTTTTGTTATACGGTAAAGGATAACCAAGTAGAAACAGCAACCTATTATTTTTAATTTTGGGAAATCCAATAATGATAGAACTTTCGATTAATCCTTTCCTTGCCAAGAGCTTTTCTAGTTACAAGTTTATCTTAAAAATCCAAAATATACCTGTTCATACCCTGACCGAGCTCTCAAAACTCGGGAAGTTCGCAGAAGGTCCGACCTCGTCCCAAAGGCCCACGCCTAAGGTCGGACCTCGGACAAATAAAGAAGAAGGCCCATCAAAAGGAACGAAGCCCAAAACCTAAAGGCCGAAAAAGGCCTAGGAAAGGCGGTTCCACAAAAGATAGAGATAAGACTCCCAAAGATAAGATAAGATAAGAATATCTTATCCAGGGAAGATCACGACCAACCACTATAAATACACTGGAGCACCCAGGTATAACTCATACTCTAATTCTACTCAATATCTGCTTGGACCCATGCTAACTTAAGCATCGGAGTGTCATTGCAGGTACAACCCCCAGCCGCTCAGCACACCAAGCTCGGGTCACGGAACCCCTACCTCGGGTCTTGCCAGACGACCGAGCTACACGTTTCAGGTAACCCACGGAACATTGGCGCCGTTGCCGGGGAACCTGGAAGTCATCCCTTTACCATGGCGGACGACCCTCCCAACAATAACCACGCCACATCAGAACAAGAAGAGGAAATTGACACCGGAGAACGACCGGACAGCCCTCTATCACCACGCACTCCAGGAGGAAACAAACAGAATCGCCCAAAGACATCACTTCCAAACAAAAATCCACAAAATCCCGAAAAAGAAGAGAGCTCAGAAATTCTAGAAGCAGTACGGGCACAGCAAAACCGACTGAAACAACTCGAAGAGGACATAAAAAAGCAGAAAGAAACTGAACAAGATTTGAGAAGGGAAGCTCGAAAGCGCAGAGAGTTAGAAGAAAAGCTGCGGAAGATAGAGGCCGAGTTGAAAGACCGGACGGAACGCGGCACCACCCCCGAAAACAACCATGATCCCTTCACGCAAGAGATCATGAAGGAGAAGGTACCGCGAAACTTCAAACCACCTGATATGGATCTCTACGACGGCACCACCGACCCAAGTCACCACCTCAGCAACTTCCGAAGCAGAATGTACCTGGTCGACGCCTCCGACGCGATTCGGTGCAAAGCCTTCCCCACCACTCTCACCAAGTCGGCCATGAAGTGGTTCGACAACCTACCACCAGGATCAATCTCCAGCTTCGAGGACCTAACCAAAAAATTCCTAACAAGGTTCTCTATTCAAAAGGACAAGGCAAAACATGCCCCCAGTCTACTCGGGATCAAACAGGGTAACCAAGAAACTCTCCGAGAATACATGGAGCGATTCAACAAAGCCTGCCTGGACATACAACACTTGCCCACTGAAGCAGCCATCATGGGACTAGCAAACGGCCTAAAAGAAGGACCATTTAGCCAATCCCTATCCAAACGATACCCGACCTCCTTATACGAGGTGCAAGAGCGGGCAGAAAAATATATCAACATGGAGGAAACCTCCCAGCTAAGAGACTCTTCTAGGAAGGAATCAACCTACCCACTCCGAGACCGAGATCGAGAACAGAAAAAGAAAGAAGAGTCCAACTCGGACAAACCACGAAAGTACCATAGCTACACTCCCCTCCGAGTTTCCCTGGTAGACGTCTACAGAGAAGTATGCCACACCGAAAAAATCCCACCGCCCCGACCTTTAAAACACAAGAGAGCGGGGAGAGATCGGTCCGAATACTGTGAATACCACAAGCTCTACGGTCATTCTACTAATGACTGCCATGACCTGAAGAATGTTATAGAAAAGCTAGCCAGAGAAGGAAAACTCGACAGATACATAGCGGAAAAAGGAGAAGAGACCAAAAAGAGAAGGAGGGGAGATAACGAGGATCGGGCCGAACAGACCCTGCGAACCCCTGAAAGGCACATACACATGATAAACGGAGGTTTCGCAGGCGGAGGAACATCCAGATCCTCGCGAAAAAGACACCTCAAAGAGATCTATCATGTCCGAGAAGACAATCCCCTGCCCGAGCTGCCAACCATCTCATTTACCCAAGAAGATGCTCAGGGGATAATACCCGGCCACGACGATCCTATGGTGATCACCATTATCCTAGCAAACGCCAACTTACATCGAACCCTGATTGACCAAGGAAGCTCAGCAGATATCCTGTTCAAAGCGGCCTTCGACAAGCTCGGACTTGAAGAAAAAGAGCTAAAGGCCTATCCCTCCGACCTATTTGGGCTAGGGGACACCCCGATCCACCCCTTAGGATACATCTCGCTACACACTACCTTCGGAAGAGGCGAGCAATCTAAAACGTTAAGCATCGACTACATTATAGTCGACGTTACCTCAGCATACAATGCCCTCATTGGGCGACCAACCCTAAACAGACTGGCAGCTGTGGTCTCAACCCCACACCTCTGTATGAAGTTCCCTACCGCAAAGGGAATCGCCACCCTAAAAGGCGACCAAAAATTAGCACGGCGATGCTACAACGAAAGTCTAAGCCTAAAAGGGAAAGAAGTCAACACAATAGAACTCGGGCGAGTTCAAACCCGAGAAGACCATCGGCCACAACCAGAGGGAGAAACCGAAAGGATCCAAATCGGGAACACACCTGAAAAATTAACAAACATTGGAGCAAACCTCGAAGCAGGCCTAAAGGAGGAACTCATAACCCTCTTAAGGGAGAATTCCGACCTCTTCGCCTGGAAGGCCTCCGACATGCCAGGCATAAGTCCCGACCTGATGTGCCATAAGCTATCAGTATACCCGGGATCCAGACCCGTCCAACAGAGACGCCGGAAGCTCGGACCCGAGCGCATGCAGGCAATAGAAGAACAGGTACAAGCACTGCTAGATGCAGGATTCATTAGGGAAGTAAAATATCCCCTATGGCTCGCAAACGTGGTCCTGGTAAAAAAGCCCAACGGAAAATGGAGGATGTGCGTCGATTACACGGATCTCAACAAAGCCTGCCCCAAAGACCCATATCCACTACCAAACATCGACGCCTTAGTCGACGCAGCCTCAGGCTACAGATATCTCTCCTTCATGGATGCATACTCGGGATACAATCAAATCCCGATGTACGGACCCGACCAAGAAAAGACCTCGTTCATAACCCCAAGGGCAAACTACTGCTACGTAGTAATGCCCTTCGGGCTGAAGAACGCCGGGGCAACCTACCAGAGGCTAATGAACAAAGTATTCTCAGAGCACATCGGGCTACAGCTAGAAGTGTACGTCGACGATATGCTGGTAAAGACACAAGAAGACAGAAACTTGGTTCCCGACCTCACAAGTGTCTTCGGCACCCTCAGGAAACACAACATGAGACTTAACCCGACCAAGTGCACCTTCGCCGCAGAAGCCGGAAAGTTCTTAGGCTTCATGCTGACTCAAAGAGGCATCGAAGCAAACCCGGACAAATGCCAAGCGATACTCAAAATGAAGAGCCCGACGTGTGTCAAAGAAGTACAACAACTAAATGGAAGGCTAGCCGCCCTATCAAGATTCTTGGCAGGATCAGCGATAAAATCACTACCTCTCTACTCACTCCTAAAGAAAGGGAAACCCTTCTCATGGACCCCGGAGTGCGAAAAAGCCTTCCAAGAATTCAAGGAATTCCTCGGGCAGCCACCAATCCTAACCCGACCTTTAAAAGGGGAAGAGCTCGTATTATACCTCTCGGTCGGACATCGGGCAGTTGCTTCAGCATTAATACGAGAAAATGACCAAGGACAACACCCCATATACTTCGTAAGCAAGGCACTACAAGGGGCCGAATTAAACTATCAGAAAATAGAGAAATTCGCCTACGCCCTAGTATTCACGGCTCGGAGGCTCCGTCCCTACTTTCAAGCCCACACCATCAAAGTCCGGACGAACCAACCCATGAGACACATCCTACAAAAAACAGACATGGCAGGACGAATCCTACAATGGGCGGTGGAACTGTCCGAGTTCGACCTCCACTATGAAGCCCGGACTGCCATAAAATCTCAATATCTAGCCGACTTCATCGCAGAATATACTGAGACCCCGGGAACCCCACTCTCGTGGAATCTGTATGTCGACGGGTCCTCAAACAAAACAGGAAGCGGAGCCGGTGTTATACTCGAAAGCGACCAAGGAACACGGATAGAGCTATCCTTAAAATTCGAGTTCCAGGCTTCAAACAACCAAGCCGAATACGAGGCCCTACTAGCAGGACTAAAGCTAGCCGAAGAGGTCGGAGCCCAGAGAATCACGATCTTCAGCGACTCCCAGGTCGTCACATCACAAGTAAATGGAAGTTACCAGGCCAAAGACCCTACTATGAAAAAATACCTGGACAAAACACAGGCACAATTACGACACTTCCCGGAAATACAAATCCAGCACATACCTCGGGAACAAAATGCCCGGGCAGACGCCCTCTCGAAGCTCGCTAGCACCAAGCCCGGAGGCAACAACAGAAGTCTTCTCCAAGAAACCCTACAATCTCCCTCCGTGCTAAGAGAGGAAGAAACGTTAAATATATCCAACCAACAGCAAGGATGGATGACCCCCATACTCAACTACCTGAAGTCAGGAACTCTCCCCATAAAAAGAAAAGAAGCTAAAAGGCTTACAAAGGACGCCCAGAATTATACGCTAATTCACGACGTATTATACAGAAGAGGATTCTCAAACCCCTTCCTTAGGTGCGTTCCGACCTCAGAAACAAAGGGCGTCCTCGAAGAAGTCCACGAAGGCATGTGTGGGAACCATCTCGGAGCTCGGGCACTATCCAAGAAAGTAGTCAGGGTCGGGTTCTACTGGCCGACCTTACAAAGAGACGCGACAGAGTTTGTGAAAATATGCCCCCCCTGCCAAAAACACGCCAATTTTCACAAGGCACCGCCCGAAGACCTTATCAGCATCACTGCGCCATGGCCCTTCGCAAAATGGGGACTCGACCTACTCGGCCCGTTTCCACAAGGACCGGGGCAAGTCAAATACCTCATAGTAGGGGTCGACTACTTCACAAAGTGGATCGAAGCCGAACCCTTAGCCACTATTACGGCTCAGAAAAGCCGTAAATTCCTATACAAAAACATCGTCACGAGGTTCGGAGTCCCCTACTCCATCACAACAGACAATGGAACACAGTTCACGGACACAAGTTTTCAGAACTTGGTGGCCGAACTAAAAATCAAACAACAATTCACATCGGTCGAGCACCCACAAGCCAATGGACAAGCAGAGGCTGCAAATAAAGTCATCTTGGCCGGGTTAAAGCGAAGACTCCAAGAAGCCAAAGGGGCGTGGGCCGACGAACTCCCCCAGGTACTATGGGCATATCGGACAACCCCGCACTCTACAACGGGAGAATCCCCATTCCGGCTAGCTTACGGGATGGAGGCAATGATTCCTATCGAAATAGATGAAGGGTCGCCCAGAGTCATCTTCTACAACGAAAGAGGCAACCCACAGGCACAAAGGGAAGAACTCGACCTCCTCCCCGAGGTCCGAGAAAGAGCCCGAATCCGAGAAGAAGCCTTAAAACGGCGAACGACCCTCAGATACAATCAAAAGGTAATAAAGCGAAGCTTCTCCAGTCACGACCTGATTCTAATCCGAAATGACATCGAAACACAAAAGTCGGGAGAAGGAAAGCTAGCCGCAAATTGGAAAGGGCCCTACAAGGTAACAGAAGTCTTAGAGACAGGCTACTACAAAATATCCGACCTAGAAGGCAATGAGCTGCCCAGGACCTGGCACGCCTGTAATCTAAGACGGTACTACAGCTAGAAAAACTTAACCCGAGGTGTACTCTTTTTCCCTACAAGGGTTTTTTAATGAGACACCCGGTTAAGTAGGATACCCGACCTAAAGGGTAAACACTTTGTAAATATTCTTTCTTTTTAATACTAATCAAATTTCTCTATTTTCTCTTCCTCATGATGAAGCAAATCCTAGAAAGTACCCCACCAAGGCGCATTAATTTATGCTCGGCAAAACGCAAAAAATCATTTGCCAAGAGACCATACAAGGTCGGCAAAGATAAAGCGACGAGGTTCAAATTAATGTGAGAAGTTATAAAGTAACTCTGAAATGGCTCAAAAAGCCAAATAAAAAAGAGGTTACAAAAATAACTTAAAAAGGCCGACCAAACGACGAAGTCGGACCCAACAAAGGGAAAAGTTATAAAGTAACTCTAAAATGGCTCAAAAAGCCAAATAAAAAGAGATTACAGAGATAACTCAAAAGAACCGACCAACGACAAAGTCGGACCTAACAAAAAGGAGGTACTCGAGCATCCGATGTCCGAGAAAAAGCTCGGCCCGAGAAAGAAGCCTTAAAACGGCAAGAACCAGGATTTCGAAAAACGCTTACTAAAAAGTTGCTTTACAAAAAGCAACTAAAAAGTACAAAGCGAAAAGAACGAAATCGAAAGAAGTTTCAAAACGCTAGCTAAAAAGTTGTTATCCGAAAAACAACTAAAAAGCACGAAAGCGGAGACATAAAGTCAAAACGCTAGCTAAAAAGTTGTTATCCGAAAAACAACTAAAAAGCACGAAAGCGGAGACATAAAGTCAAAACGCTAGCTAAAAAGTTGTTATCCGAAAAACAACTAAAAAGCACGAAAGCGGAGACATAAAGTCAAAACGCTAGCTAAAAAGTTGTTATCCGAAAAACAACTAAAAAGCACGAAAGCGGAAACATAAAGTCAAAACGCTAGCTAAAAAGTTGTTATCCGAAAAACAACTAAAAAGCACGAAGGCAGAAACCAAAGGTCAAAACACAAACACCGCATAATAAAGTCACCACAAGTGGCTAAATAAAAGCAAAAGGTGTCCAAAAGTGTTCACAAAAAGCCATCCAACAAAAAGCCCACAGGCCGGGCAAACCACTAAAAAGATCACAGAGGATCAAGGTCCTTTCCGGTCTCCGCATCAACAGAAGGCTGCGGAGGGAACATCGAAATCGGGACTGCATCGACAGCACCATCATCCCGGCTTAAAACCTCCACACCAGATCTATCCTCAGCCAAAGGTGAAGTCGGGTTCACAACCGGAACCTCGGGGTCGGACACCGGAGCCTTGTGGTCGGACACCGGAACCTCATCCTCGGCAGGAGCAGGAACAATCTTTCCCTCCACAACAATGTTTTCCGTACTGAATAAGCTCAGATCCAGGTCGGGAGCAAGAACCCGGACCTGATCCCTCAAATTCACAAACATAGCATCCATACCCTTGGCCACATTATCTTCCAGCTCGTAAAAATCATCCCGAGCAGACTGCAACTTCTCCTTCGTCTCCACAAGCTCGGCATACAGCTTAGTATAGTTCTCCGTCGCCACCCTCGCCATCTCCTCAGATGTCTTCGCCGCCGCCACAGCCGCGGTGGCCCTAGTTTTCTCTTCCTCCAAAGAGGCCTCCAGCTCAGTAATCCTGGCAGCCTTCAGTTGACTAATCTTATCAAGCTCGGACCGTGCCTTCTCAAGTCGGGAGCTGGTCGCCCCAAGGGGAGCTTTCTTGAACTCCCGAGCAATAGCGGCATGAAGACTAGCCATCCGAACACAGCTCCGCGCCATATACTGAAAGTGATGCTCCATAGACGCATCATCAGTAGAAATAAAGGTCTGGGGGAGAATGTGCTGCTCAATCCAACCAAGAGCGTCAAAATCCTTATCATTGAAACCGGCAAGCTCTTGAGAGGTCTTCTGTTTCTTGGGGGGAGGACCCGAGGTCGAAGACGGGGAAAGGTGACCGGGTCCGGAGGTCGGAGGATCTTGAGTTATAGCTCGGAACTGAGGAGTCGGAATGGTCTTCGACCGAGTCTGAACACCCACGGTAGTCTTCTGCGGAGAAGATCGGGCAGAAGCCTCAGCCTCGATATTCCGAGCAGCCGCAGACTTCTTCGACCGACGAAGGAACTTCATGGAATCAGCCTGAGAAGACATCTCTGCAGAAACAAAAGAAAGGGATTATCACAACAGAAAAACCTCCAAAACGAAGCCAAAATACTAAGATGAAATCTCAAAGAGGTCGGGAACTACCTAACTCGGAACGGAGAAGGCTTGGATCTCCCAACATTTTCTTCATATCCAAGTGAGGTGCCCGAACCCATAAACTGCTCAACACACCCACAAAAGCCTGCTCCACCTCGTCTAGACTCTCAAAAGTATACTTAACCGACACTACATTCTCCTGCCAACAAAGAGGAAAAGAAGGCTCCCCACTCTCATCTAGAAAGAAAGGTCGGACATCTCCAGCAGCCCGGACCTTGAAATAGTAGTTCTTGAAATCATGAAACGACTCATCATACAAGGTACAAAACTTCTTTCCCAGGTTAGCCCTAAAAGAGACCCAGGACACCTTCCCAGCACCCGACCCCGGCTTCGTCAACACGAACAGATAGGAAAAAAGAGAAACAGAAGGGGAGACGCCCAAAAACTGACACAAAAGTTGAAACAGCTTTAAAAACGCCCAAGAATTTGGATGGAGTTGCGTAGGGGCAAGGTTACAAGACCAAAGGACCTCGGACTCCAAGTCGGTAAAAGGAAGTCGTACACCCAGCTTAGAGAAAAAACAATCGTAAGCATAAAAGAATAGCTTCTCGGAACTTTCTAAAGGCGGGAAGCACACTCTCTCCTCGGACTCCGGGGCTACTAGCTCATAATCCCGCTCAGACTCCCTGTTCTCACAAATACTACACTCCCTACGGAACCTAACTAGATACTCAGAATCTACAACAGAAGGGACCCTTAGAGGAACAGGATCTACCCAACCAAGACCACTCGGAATCTTGGTCGACATTGCTTGAAACACCTTTCGAGACATAAAAAATCTTGCCTACAAAGAAGAATACAACAGCAAGCCAAAAATCACATAATAGGCAGACAGCAAAAAACCCATTCGGCAGAAGCAAGAAAACAAAAGTTCTTTTAGAAGAAAAAATGCAGTAACCCGAAAACAAAGTACCAAGAGAAAAGAGCCCCCCCCCACATACAAACAACCAAAACAATGGCGGCGCCTCTTTTCGGGGCAACCCCAGCATAGAAGAAAAAGAAACAAAAGCATATGTGCACAGCGAAAGTAAAGACGAGAAACAAACCTGGAAGAAAGGAAGAAGGCGACGAGCTCCGATGCAAGAAGAACGAAAACAGCGGCGCAGAGGAAACCCCGAAAAACAACGCACAGAAAGAATCGGAGAAGAAGAACAGAGAGAAAGAAGGAAGATGCTCGAAAGAGAGGTGGCAAAAAACCCAGAAAAAGGGAAAGGGAACAGAATAAACAAAGAAAATGAGGAAAGGGGCAAATAAATAATGCCTTCACAGAGCCCGAACGGAAATCGAGGAGAAACGGTAAAAAGCAATAAATGCTGAAACGGCCATTTTCAAATTTTGAAAAGACGACTATGCCCGAGCTCGACCTCTCAAAAGGACGAACTCGGACAGGGGCACTGTTCATACCCTGACCGAGCTCTCCAAACTCGGGAAGTTCGCAGAAGGTCCGACCTCGTCCCAAAGGCCCACGCCTAAGGTCGGACCTCGGACAAATAAAGAAGAAGGCCCATCAAAAGGAACGAAGCCCAAAACCTAAAGGCCGAAAAAGGCCTAGGAAAGGCGGTTCCACAAAAGATAGAGATAAGACTCCCAAAGATAAGATAAGATAAGAATATCTTATCCAGGGAAGATCACGACCAACCACTATAAATACACTGGAGCACCCAGGTATAACTCATACTCTAATTCTACTCAATATCTGCTTGGACCCATGCTAACTTAAGCATCGGAGTGTCATTGCAGGTACAACCCCCAGCCGCTCAGCACACCAAGCTCGGGTCACGGAACCCCTACCTCGGGTCTTGCCAGACGACCGAGCTACACGTTTCAGGTAACCCACGGAACAATACCTTTACATAACCAATAACAAGAATACTTCCCTGCAATTCCTTGAGAGATGACCCGAGGTTTAAATACTTCGGTTATTAATTTTACTAGGGGTTTGTTACTTGTGACAAACAATCTTTTGTACGAAAGGATTCTTGTTGGTTTAGAAGCTATACTTTCAACGATAACTTAATTGTGAAATTCTAGACCATTCAAGAATCCGTTCGTCAGTAAGCCATGATTTCATCTCAGTTCTTCATCCCTTAATTTCGAATTTTTGGGTGAAAAGTGTTGAGATTTTGGGCTCTTTGATGTTATAGGACCCAACTCTCTTTAAGGAGAAGATTAATCTTGTCTCCTTGAACCTTGGGTGTAGTAAGATTCTCAACCCTAGTGTAATTTGTTATTTTATGATGTTTAGGTATTGAGATGTTGTATTTGGGTATGATAATTGTGGCTTAGGTAGTGTATATGTGAATATTGAAGCTTGATTGAGATTTTGGAAAGCTTGAAAAAAGGCTTTGGTGGGTACAAATATGTTCTTAGAGGTGTTGAGACCTTGAGACCTTGAGCACAAGTGATTTGGAAGTGCTCCAGTTGTGCGGGAAAATTGGCTAAGGTATGGTCTCGATTTTCTATATCTAAAATGTAATGTGGTGTGAAAACTTAGGCTAGAGGCTCTAAGATAGGAATTGAATTGTTGATGTTGTTGAATGTTTGTGATATATGGTGTGGTCATATATGTGATTATGAATATTGATGCCTTGATGGTATGATGCATCAGAGATATGCATGTTGTGATATATGCTTAATAATTGATTGAGGTTGAATTGTAGGTTGAACCATGTGGATGGTGAGTATGATATTGATTATGAGTAATGATGGTTGATTGAAAATGGTGTTGTTGGAAATTGGTATGAGAAAGAGTATATGACATAAAAATTTGTTTGAGATTGAGTTAATTGAGTGAGAAGGATTAAAATGATGGGATGGTGTTTTGTGATTTTGATGAAAATGTTAATGTATGAGTTAAGGAGGCTTGAGGTTGATTTTTGGTATGTTTTGGGTTGATTTTAAAAAGGGTTGAAATTGGTATGTTTTGGTTGATCTTGAAAAAGGTTGAAATTAGTTTGTTTTGAAAAGGGCACTTTGTGATTTTGTATGAAAATGTGGATTTTGGGCATACCTTGGTGGAGCATAACTTGGACTCCGGATCCCCGTTTTATGCCAAACTTATTTAGAAATAAAATTGAATCCGGGATGTTCATGTCGTTCGAAGAACGGGTGAAAAATGATTTGAAACGAAGGCGTTATGTCCGTCAGAAGATTGGGGTTTGAATTTGTGAATTTTGCAGTTTTAACTTAGAAATTTTTTTGCAGAACGCGCACCTACGCGTAGGCGTGGCCGACACGACGCGTACGCGTCGTTTTCACTACCCACGCATGCGCGTGACAAATGCCCAGCCAAATTCTCGAGAGTTGTGCGAGAATTGTGCCAGTTTTGTGCGTGGGGCACAAACACACCCACGTGTACGCGTGGCTGACGCGTAGGGATCACTTGGTTGTTTTTCCATCCACGCGTACGCGTAGGCGACGCATACGCATCGATGGAATTTTTGGCTTTTCCACGCGTACGCGTGGGCGACACGTACGCGTGACCCTGTTTTCTCTCCAAAGTTAATTTTTGAGTTTTTAAAGCCAAATTTCATACTTCTAGCCCTCCGATCTCACCCCTTATATCTTAAATCATTATGATATGCCTAACAATGAGAAAGGAGCTAGGGAGTGTGATAACTTATGAATGAAGAAAGGGGATAACTAATGATCAATGATGATCAAAGATGATTGTATGAGATACGGAGGATGGCAGTGCAAGTGCTTTATGTGCCATGAGCCGATGGGCTATATTTGTTAATAAATTGGCTGGATATGGATTGAATTATGAGCCGGATGGCTGAGTTATTACCGAGTTACGGGGGAGCCATTATTGATTATGGCTGAGTATGATAGCATATATGTGTATTGAATGAAATGTGAATGTTGCACTTCCACCAAGGTAGCAAAAATCGCATCTTTAATCGTAGAAACGGATGATTCTACGTTCCTGCAACTGTTGTGCGTGTCTATTTCTACTTCCGTTCCTGATAAAACTCAAAAGCATAGAATCGCCGTGGAAGATCGTGGGATCGTGAAATCGTCTTCGTCTCCCCCGCGTCAAAAGCGAGACAATTTAAAAGATGAATAGCAATGGGTTTGGGATGAACCGCCTGGCCCAACCCGGATCTAACCAAAAAACCCTTCGATTTCTTCACCGCCTTAATTCAATCTTTTCAATTTCAGTTTTAATTTGAAATACTGTAACCTCCCTGTTACTCTCCTACTCTCCCTGACTGGCTGACTCCCACTTCCCTAACCTATCGCATTCTAGTTCTGCACTTCTATGGTTTTTATTTTGGGACTCTGCACTTTTGCGATTCTGCCATTATTGCCTTCTCCATGACAAGTTATCATCTTCAACTCTGCTTTGTGCATGTAAGATCCTCAACTCCTTCTCATGCTTCTTGATTTTAATTTCTTTACCATCATTATATTCAACAAATTAGCAAATAAATTATAGTTGCCTCATTGCCAATATGATATGAATCATATGATACACTTATAAATATTGGGAATTTGGGAATCGGGATTAGGACATCAGGATTTAGGTGCATATGCTTTACTTGTTATTGTTATTCACAATTCACAAAGATCAAAGAGTGATATATTTCTATTGCTACAGGATAAAGCCTAAATGCTTACATTACATAGTAACATAGTTAATTATATATTCATTTATATACTTTACTTATGAATGTTTAAACTTTATTTTAAGTTTTAACTATATGCTCTATTTAATTTCAATACTTCAATTTAGTTGTTGTTGGATATGAATAAGAATTGTGGTATCAATTTTATTTGTTCTTTTTTTTTTTAATTATGAAAAATACTTTTGCTAATATCACTTCGTGGATATGTGAGAAAGATTGCAGCTGCTGGCCTGCTGCTTCTCAAAGTTAATAAATCCAGTGAAGTATCTCAAGTTCTCAACTCTCAAATTTAAAGACTCTGAAGTAAGCTTCTCAAATAATTAAAATAAAGTTTAAGCTTGCTATTACAAATCAAATAAGTAATATAATCTACTCTCAATTGTGAACTTGCTGACATCAAATTGGAGTTTCTTATACCAACTATATTATTAGATAGTAGATAATAGAACAAAGCTATTGATTAAAATAAAGATCATTTATGTTAGTATTTAGATAATAGTGCCATGTATGTTTATTTGTTCAATTGACTAGCATTAGTAGATATATATACTTTTATATATAAGTTTGTTCTAGAAGAAAATTTATAATTCCATCTTGTTAAAGATTGTTAACTATTTAATGAAACTAGTGACAATATCCGATATTTATATAGGCCTTTGTGTAATTGTGTATTAATATTTAGCATATTTAGCTCTTGTGTTGTAATTGGTAATTAGTTGCTCCAATTGATGTATTTGAGAGTATAGATAGGAATTTATGTTACAAGGAACACGTTCATATCTTTGGTAATGTTCAATATAATTTTCTTTTCTTTTTAATGCTAGATAGCTAGGCATGGATGAAACAAATATTTTGGGGTTCATGTTCATGATCTGTTCAAATTGTGGCTATGGAGTTTTCTTAATAAGTTATTTTTGGTTATGATGTTTCATAAATCCTGAAATTTATTGGACCATATAAGCCTTTGTGTAGTGAATTTGATATATACTGCACCATTTTCTTTTGAAAATTATGTGAATTTGTTACATTTTTATAGTAATATTTAAGTATTCTCACTTGATAATGTATTCATTAGTTTGCTGTATATCAAATTGTTCAAATTTTATTAATGTACTATATTATTTGTTTATTACTACTATATTTGGGGCTTTAAGCCCCCTCCCTCGAAAAAAAATTAATACTATATCATCACTTCAAAAGCCATAGTTTAGTCTTAAGGAATTAATTGTTTTCTTCTATTTATTTAGGTTTGAAATGCCTTCAAATGTGAATAATGGTGGAAATAATACTGGAGCTGAAACTGTTGGTGGTGGTGCATCCGAGAAGATCGCTAAAAATACTCCAGGAAATAGGAGTGACAAAGCTTGGAAGCATGGGATTTCTATTGATGGAGATGCCAAGAAAAAAAATGTAAGTATTGTGATAAGGTTGTGATAGGAGGAGTGTATAGGTTGAAATATCATTTGGCATGAACAAAAAAAAGATGTTGAACCTTGTATGAATGTTTCTGATGAGGTTAAAAAGGAGATGTTTGATATTGTTGTTGGGTTGCAAAAAAAATTGGTTAAGAAGACAAGAGACTTTGAGAAAAAAATACAAAGTAAAGATGAATGAGTAGAAGAAGAAGGGGATGCTTTAGTTGGTGAGAAAAGAAAGGGAAAAGAAATAGAGACACCAGCAAGTCTCTTTAAGAAAAGGGGTGTGAGCACTCAAACAACAATCAACTCTATTTTTAAGAATGGTCTAAAAGAAGAGGCGTGTGATAAAATTGCTTCGTTCATCTACAATAATGCTATTCCCTTTAATGTTGCAAGATCTGAAGAATATCATAGCATGCTTGAGAAGGTTGCTCGCCATGGATTAGGATTCAAGCCACCCTCTTATGATGAGTTAAGAGGAAAATTATTGAAGAAGAAGGTAGAGTCAACTAAACTAACATTAGAAGAACATAAAGTTGAATGGAAGAAAAGTGGATGCACTATTATGACAGATGGTTGGACGGATAAAAGAAGGAGAACTATTCTCAACTTCCTTGTGAATAGTCCTAAGGAAACTGTTTTCTTGAAATCGATTAATGCTTTTGATATATGCAAAACAGCTGAAAAGATATTCAAGATGATTGATGAAGTTGTAGAGGAAGTGGGAGAAGAGAATGTGGTTCAAGTTGTAACTGATAATGCAGCTAACTACAAAAAGGCAGGACTAATGTTGATGAAAAAGAGAAAGAATCTTTATTGGACTCTTTGTGCTGCTCATTGCATTGATTTGATGCTTGAAGATTTTGAGAAGAAGCTAGCTCTTCACAAAGACACCATTGCCAAAGGAAGAAGACTTACCACTTACATATATTCTAGGACTTCTCTAATTTCCCTTTTGCAACAACACACCAAAGGAAGAGATTTGGTGAGGCCAGGTATGACACGATTTGCTACTTCCTACCTTACTTTGGGTAGTCTTAATGAGAAAAAGAATCCAATAATTAGAATGTTCATCTCGGATGAGTGGAAGGCAAGCAAGTGTTCAAAGACAAGGGATGGAAAAACATTGAAAATATTGTTTTGGATAAAACATTTTGGAAAAACATTATCCATTGCTTGAGAGGTGCTTATCCTCTTCTTCATGTGCTCCGTATAGTGGATTCAGAGGGAAAACCAGCTATGGGATACATGTATTCTGAAATTAATCGTGCTAAAAAAAAATTAAAGATGCTTTTCAAAGTGTTGAAGCAAGGTAATAAAATTAGTAATAAGTAAACATTTTTCTTTCAGTATTACCATTTAATTATTTACTAATTAGGTAATTGTCTAATTCATTATTTCGATGTTCTTTTTAGTTATAAGCCTTTGTGGGATATTATTGATGCAAGATGGGACAAGCAACTCTTTAAGCCTTTGCATGCTGCAGGCTATTATTTGAATCCACAAATTCATTATAGTCCTAATTTTAAGGTTGAGTATGATGTTAAGAAAGGACTTTATGATTGTTTGGATATACATGTGGGAGATCCTGCACTCATTACAATTATTGATAGTCAACCTGAAGATTTCAAGGGTAAGGCTAAATTTTTTGGTAGAGATGTAGCCAAGAATGCTCTCAAAACCAAAACACCTTCACAATGGTGGGATTCTTATGGGGATGAACATCCAGAACTTCAAAAGTTTGCTATCCGTGTGTTGAGCTTGACTTGTAGTTCATCGGGATGTGAGCGCAATTGGAGTACTTTTGAGATGGTAAACTTTTAATTTGATACTAGTTTAGGGATTTATTTCTAAATTATAGAACTAGTTAATTATTCAATTCTATTACTTTCTAATTAGTATATGTATTTATTTTAAATAAATGTTAATAAATTTTGATATTATTAGGTTCACATGAAAAGGAGAAATCATTTGAAGACAAGTACAATGAATGACGTTGTTTTTGTGATGACCAATTCAAGATTAGCAAGGAAGAAGCCATCAAGAAATACTGCTGACTATAGTCTTGAAGACTTGGATTCAGATGAAGAATGGATTGTGGAAGATGAAAATATGATGGAAAATTTGGAGGAGTTTGACACACAAAATGATGTAAACTTAGCCCCTCAAGAAGATGGAGGTAAAGATGAGAGTCCTTTGATTGATTTGGAGATTCCTCTTCTTGATGATGATGCTTTCAATGAGCTTCTCAACTTTCCTCCTAATGGAAATCAAAATGTTGGAGAACATAATGATTACGACGTTAATGAATTGTTCTAGTTTTTATATTTTTTAGGATGATGTTATGTTATTTTCTTTATATTTGTGATGTTGCATATTAGACTTGTGGCTAGTTTATATTTTTATCTTTGAACTTTACAAATGTTGCATTTTGTTATATATTTATGCTACTTTAGCTTTATTTTATCATCATGTTATTATTTATGATATTTTTGTCAAATTTAAATTTTTATTTTTATTTAAATTACTTAATTTTATCATATTATATTGCTCTAATAATTGATATTAATAAATTTATATATTTAATAAAATTTTACGTTCTGTTTTACGATTTTACGTTCTACGATTTTTAATTATCTTTTCGATTTTATGTAAAATCTCGATTTTCGCTACCTTGACTTCCACTATCTGAGATACGAGTTTCCCTAGGTGAAAGCAGTGGCTAGCCACCACGTGCTCTAGGTGGAGACTCGATACTCTGCTGACCCTATGTCGTAAGTGTGACCGGACATTGTGAAAGTTCCGAATGAGCTCGCCCCCGTCACTACAAGAAACATCATTAAAATTGACGGCCAAATCGACGGCTAAGCCGTCGATAATATTAAATTTTGACAGCAAAATGGACAGCGGAGGTGGTCGCTATTAAGCTTGTCGATTTTTCAAAATTCTAATAAAATCGACGGCTTGCCTTGCCGTCGATAATAATGTAATAAAATCGACAGCGTTTTCGTCTATAATATGAGTTTGGAAATTCTGCCTCCTTACTAAAATCGACAACATTGCCGTCGATATTATTATATAAAATCGACGACCTTTCTGTCGATATTTGATTCAATTAAATCGACAAGAGTTTCGTTTATAATATGCGTAATAAAATCGACAACATTGCTGTCGATATTTAATTTAATAAAATCGACACAATGTCCGTCAATTTATTAATTTAGATACTGACAAATTCTTTGTCTATATTTTAAATTTAAAAAGCAACAACTTTTCCGTCGATTTTAATAGTTATATGTTTTAATTATTTTTTTATTTGAAAAATAGTAAACAATTAGCAAATAAACTTTTAAATATATAAATAAAATTTATACAAAATATTAAATAATAAGACAAATAAAATTTTAAATATAAAAATAAAATTTATACTAAATATTAGATAATGAGTTTACAAACTTATCAAAATAATAAATAATCCTCTAACATAAAGACTCAAGATAAGATAAATAACTAAACTTAGACTTATATTCGTTTAAATTGCAATCCACTAATAATACAAAATATTCAAAGTAAAGTAATTAAATAACCTAATCGAGTGCTTCCAATCCATAATCTCTTCCAAATCCACTCATCTTGTAGATTCCAAAAGGGCAATCAACATCAAAGGCAAAGAAGAAGTTGATCCAAACAATACCTGCTCGGATGGACCTTGACACTGTGTTTGCAATATCCATGTTCTTTGTCACAATCCCCGACGCTAGCCCATATTTGCTGCTATTCGCCTTCTCAATTCTTTCCTCAATGCTCCTGTTTTTAGTATAATATTAAAAGATTTAAAGTTTGATTCTCGTTAACATGAAAACGTTCATCTATTTTTATCTAACAGCTTAAACTTTTACGAGAAATGATTTCCTAACAAGTTAGGTGAACTTGTGAATATATTAATAAAAGAGTCATCGAGATAAAAGTGAATAGAGAGAAGAATTTGCCTTCGGACATTGAGGGCGAAAAAAATACAAGATGTACTTAGTACTTACTTGAACTTAGAAAGCACCATGACAGGTCCAAATATCTCATCTTGTGATATTAGCATGTCCTCCTAAAATGGATAGTGTGAAGCAATTATGAATATTAATAAAGAAGGCCAGTTTTCATGTTTCTTGAAGAATTGAAAATGCACCTTAACGTTAGAGAAAATTGTAGGCTCAATGTAGTAGCCCTTGTTTCCAAATCTTTTTCCCAGTTAAAAGGGTAGCTCCTTCTTTCTTTCCAAGCTCAATATAGGACAGAATTTTCTCAAACTATGCCTTACTAGCTGCAGTTTAAAATAATAAAAATGTGCCTTACTAGTCTGCAGTTTAAAGTAATTGTGCCTCTCTTTATACTTCATGACTCCATATGATTATATAGTATTTTTCAAGTTCACATTATAAATGTACTTGTTCTTGATTGAAAAGCTAGTTTCATGCAATGAATTTTTGGAATTTTTTCTTTATATGTTTTTCCATTTATGCACATGTGTGATGGAAGTTTTCCTATCCAAATACATCCAGATATTTTCCATTTGATATTAAAGCAAAATTATGGACGAAAAACAATAATTAAGTTTATTTATATAAAAATATATAATCAACCTGAATAACTATATATCTACAAAATTATTTATTGAACCAAGATATGTAGCAAAAAAGTTTGCACTATTTATTATATGAATAATTCATCTACATCTTCATCTCACGAGAAGTACAAGGATGTTCTCCACACAAAGAAGCTAAACAAATAAAATAAAATGAAATATATAATTATTAGCAATAACGTAACTTATATTCACAAGCATTCATAACTTTGGTCAACATTGACTTTTCAATGGCATCATAGTTCTCTTTTGGATAGTATCATCAATCACATAATAAAGTAATTGATTGAGTGGTTACATAAAAGGATCTTATTATCTTGTAAATATTAATGTATTAAAAATAAAGGGCGAACTTATCATATAAATTCCATCATGAAATATTTTGGATTCATCTAGAAAACTAATTTCTCATATCACTTTATAGTGTAAAGTAGCAATTGCATACCTTAAAGATAAACATATAAATGGATTGGGAAGCATCTTTACTCTTTAAATCTACAGAATTAGCACGGTACCAAAAGATCAAAGCCATGATGACATGTGCTATGACCTAACAAAATTGAATGATACAATACAATCATTACCTTCCGGCCAGTCTCTGTCGAACCAATAAAACTGACCTATAACATAACATAATCAAATCAAACCTTAGTACTAGTAGAACCATAGACGGATAATTTGAATAGGAAATTACCGCATCCACATCCATATTAGGTAGTTGATTGAAGCATATAATGAAATAAGCTTCCTTTGTATTTTTTGCATTGGATACTTTCCCTTTATGCATAATAAATGACACAACAAACAACAGAGTCATATGAAAATGATTTTCCAAACATACTTCTCTTCTTCTTTTTCATTTTGTTATCCAACAGAGTCATATATATATATATATATGACTCTGTTGGACATTAATAATCTGAATTTGGATGCAACCATGAAATCTAAGTACTTGCATAATCAACACTCTCGGCGGTAATCAAAAGATGATCTTGATCTGGATAACATAATTGAAGAGTTTTGTCACTTTAAAGAGTCTTGTTCTATGAAGCATGGCAATGATAGAGGAGTTCATACTCGGTCAAACCAGAAGCATGCAATTTCTGAAAACATTTCAAGAGAGGTAATTCATGAATTTGTGAATCAGATGATACTGAATGGCAAAGATCTGGCAGAAGCTAGAAAATACCTTCATTCGCAGGAACTTATGGAAGCACTTCAACTTATAAGCTTAGACAAGGAATTGTTTCTTGCACTTATACAAAACCCAAATTCACTTTTGTTGAAATGTATACAAGAGTTTGTAAAATTTCATGGGACAGATAACAACGAATATAGTTTTGTTACTTGTTCCAACTTCACTGAACAAGATCTTGGAAATGTGGAACAAACAAGGGAAACTGTAAACCACAAGAAGCATAACTTCTTCAGGAAAAAAAACAAAGTTTCAGCTAAAAAATCCAACAAGTGAGAATGGCAAAACTGAGACTTCAAATAGAATTGTAATTCTGAAGCTTGGATCAATTGGATTGCAAAATTCTGAAACCAGAAACAACATTGCCTCATCCCTGCAATCTCATGCTAATCAAAATGATTGATTAAATTCAGCACTCCAAGTTGTAAAATGAATACAGTGGCCACTCATTAAGATTATTAGCAAAAACCCAATTTAAAATAACAAATGCAAAAAAATGAAAAAGAGAATCAAGCCACTTCAAAAGAGAATTGCTAAAACCGCCACGGCTAGGAACATTGAAGGAATCACTCCTACTCCTAGCATCAACTGCCAACCCATTCGAAGTGAAAGCTTTGAAAATGCATAGTTTGAGATGTATCCCAGCAATATTCCTCCGTTCAAAAAGACCTGAAGGTATGTATAAATTTTAAATCACATGTGAATCAGTTTAGTGCACCATAAAATTATCCCTGTGCAAAGTTTTCTAATATAATATGAATATGGAATGTTATGCACTTGCTCAAAATTAGAAACTAAATTAACTCTTATGTATAGTGGCTAAATTAACTATTACGTATTTATCTATAAATATGTGTTATTGATAGTCAATTTAGTGGTTTATGATTGAATTTGAATTATGAGTTTGTAATTTTCAAAGATTATGCAATATACATACATCACATCTCAAATGTGTGTCAAAGTACTCTTGGACTCTTGGTCACACATAGAGTATCTTCATTGGATTCCAGAATTGTATACGGCATGATGTTAACAGTTAATTAACACTATGGTTTAGACTTTAGAGCCAAACTATAACTACGTATTTTAATTGCATTGTATTCAGAAAACAAAACCCTAAAAATCAAATGCGATCTAAAATAAAAGTTCAAGTATGATATGAACCACACGCTAATATAAAAGATAAGACAAATTGAAAGAGAGTAGAGATGATATGTGACCTCAGGCAAGGAACAGAGGAAGCCACGGGAAGAAGTAGGAGAGATTTCCGAGGTGTAAAAGGGTGCAATGAGGAAAGCAAAACCGATTCATATGCCGGCGACAAACTGGCCGAACATGAGGAACGCATAGTTTGGTGAAAATCCCATCAAAATTGCTCCGACAGAGTGATGGCGGCGCAACTGTGAAGTGGGCTGAAATTGTGTTTCTGAATGTAGAAAAGAAGTGGAATGTAGAAAAAAAAAGAAAAGGATAAAATTGTGTTTCTAACTTAGAAAATGTTGTCGATATTTTAAATATAAAAATAGACGCTATGTCTGTCAATTTTAATATAAAAGTATTTTCGATCCCCGCTCCATCAACAATATGACGATAGTTAGAAGAGATTTAGTGTATCAAAAAAAAAATCGACGGCCAGGCTGTCGATTTTATTATTTTATTTTTTAATTTTATTTTTAAATATCGACATCAAGCTGTCAAAAATTATCGATGGGAGAGATAGCCGTCGATTTTTTGCGTCCATAAATATGCTTTTTCTAGTAGTGCGTGAATATACACTAATGAGGGTGTTGGATATGAATTATGATTTATGTTGAGTATAACTCGTGTTGGGGATGCACGACAGAGGGACAGTCCAATGGTTAGCTACCAGGAGTTGTCGGGTTGGCTTTACAACTGAGAGATGAGACTCATCAGCCATTAGGACAGGCATACATCATATGCATATTTTGTGAATTATTTGGAATTGCCTAATTGACTGCATATTACTTGCTAATTGTCTAAATGTCGTATCTGTTTCCTATTTGTATATCTCTTGCCTGATATAACTGTGTTTGCCATATTATACTCCTGCTGGTGGTTGGGAGGTCTGAAGAATTTGGAAAGGGAAGTCTTAGTTAGACTGAAGATCCTTAGTCAGTTGCCATTCATGGTTTAGTTTGTTTATAAGCTTTGATTTATCTGTTGGAAGTTCTAGGATTGTCTTCGACATTCCCAGGACATTACATGTTAGATATGCGGGCACTGTTACCATATTGAGAACCTCTGGTTCTCACGCATGCGGATTTTGTGATTTTCAGATGCAGGACATGAGGCTTCTCGCTGAAGCATACTGGAGACTTCTGGATTAGCGAAGATCCTTGGTTCTCGAAACTCTATATTTTTGGTTTTATGTTTTTACTCAGATACTTGTTATCTTCACTAATAATACAAACTGTGATGACTCTTCTTAGAGGAAATTTTGGAGAATATGTTTTCTGTATTTTTGTCCCTTTGGGTTTCTTGCTTTATATATTTCTATGTATACTTCTATGCTCAGACCGGTTATCTTCGCAACCAGATTTTGAGTTTTGATATTCCTATTTTTGACCCTTCTTTGTATATATATAATCTCGCGTTAGCTTATCCTTTATTCATTACGTTATCAATTGGAGTGTCGCGCTTTCGAGATACGATATTGTTTTACCTCTTTTTCTTCAAAGGCTCCTAGTTATAATAATTTTTTCATTACTATGCGTACTAAATTTTATTTTTAGAGGTCGTAATAACTTGCCATCTCTGAATTATGACTTAAGCATAAGACTCTGTATGGTAGGGTATTACATTATGGTATCAGAGCAATTTGTTCCTATAGAGCCTGAGGGACGGACTGACTATGCATCTGTGCATTCTCTGTATGTGTGTTTTGTGCTATTAGTATATCTACTTGATATAACTGGCATAAACATTCATGAGCATGCATTTGGGACTTTGAAGTACTAAACTTCCGATATTGAGACTGATCAACTTGATATCAATTGTTTGGTGTGTATAGGAACCAGATGGCGCCTCGTGGACGCGGTAGAGGCCGTGGGAGAGGTCGTACTAATGATCGGGGGCCGAGAGCCAATTCGAATAACCCGGTAGACTTTATGGCGTAGTTGGAGAACATGGTTGCTGCTATGCAGGCCACTGTAGAGGCTCTTGGGCAACAGATGAATAACCATGGCAATGACGGAGGTGGAACTCAGGGCCCGATGACATTGGCAACATTCTTGAAGGTTAATCCACCTAAGTTCAAGGGAACCACTATCCCGACTGAAGCCGATACCTGGTTTCAGGCTGTGGAGCGAGCACTGCAAGCACAGATGGTACAATTCTGTTGATAAAGGAGCAAAAGCATGAAAAATCTCTGCATGAAACAAATTCTCAAGCATAGGTGGATTTTCGTTAATATACAGGGTAAAAATGATAAAATAGATCACACTAAGTGAAAGTATGTTTTTGAGCATTTTTAGCACACTTAGTATAATAAAGATCATCTTGTATATTACTTTGATACACTTATTTGTTTGATGATAGCTAAGTAGAAGCAGAGAAGCAGAGAAAAGCAGAGTTGGAGAGCTAACGTTGGTCACAAAGTTGGAGTAAACGTTGGCAATGAACCAACGTTGTATGGAAAAATTGAAGAAACAACATTAGTGGGAACGCTGGTGAAGCAATGTTACCTCCAACGTGCTCGACAAGAAGCATGGAAAAATTGGCAGCCACGCGTACGCGTCACCCACGCATATGCGTGAGCATGAAAAATTGGCAATCCACGCGTACACGAGAGAAGGAAAAAATTGACAATCCACGCGTACGCGTTGCCCACGCGTATGCGTGGGTAGAATGTTGACGCGCCAACGTTGTCTCCAACGCTCACTCAAACGCTAGCAACACAGGTCACGCGTACGCGTGACTGGAAAACGTTGGTGACAACGTTTGCATTACAACATTGACGAAAGTGCTGCAGCGGGCCTGGGAACGTTCTTCTCAATGTTTGTGACACCAAAACGGCCCAAATAATTGCCAATACACCTCTGGATCATGCAAGCAAGCAGAACCCATCAAACATCACTCAATCCAAGGCACAAGAAGCATCTAGATTAGGAATTTTCATCTGTAATTTGCATTTTCATCTTTTATTTTGTAAGCTTATATAAAGGCATTAGCTGGATTGGAGGAATTATTCTGGATTGGAGGGGAGTCCAGAATCATGCATTCAACATCCCCTGAGACACACTATTCACACACTCTTTTTCCTTTTCTTTTCTTTTCTTCCTTAGTATTAGTTTCATTTTAATTTGTAATTTTCATTATGAATTTTGATGTTTCAATTCCCGTTTTTAATTCTTAATCTATATCTTTAATTTTCTGCACTTCCTTTCTTTTCTTTATGCACTTTCTTCATTTTTTGTTTGAACAGAGCAATGAATTAAACTAACTCTTTTCATTGGGTTAGAGAGCTCTACTGTTATTTAGTGGATCAATTGTAGTTTTCATTCTTCTTCCTCTGTCTTTTCACTTGGTCTTGCTAGAAAGCTTTCAATTTTCATTCAATTGAACAATTATCTCAACGGAGAAATTGTTCATAATTGGATCTCCTCTGAACCTTGGAAGAGGAATGAGGGGATCATGCTAGAAATGCTTTCTTATATTGGATTAGGTTGGGGGTTGGATGGATATAGTGACATGTAATCCTACCAATACTTTGATTTATGAAGGTGTGTGGTATAATCAGTGACCAAGCTTCATCTCTTTCCATGAGCAATTAAATCAAGAAATTGGGCAATTGTTCAAGCTTAGAGAGATTGGATTGCCAAGGAATTGGGATCCCATCACTTAAGATTGCCAAGGAGATCAATGAATGCATTGATTGAGGAAGAGATGAGAATGAACTTGATTTGGAGAATTCAATATCTCTTTAATCCTATGCTTTTCTTTCTTTCTTTTTAGTTATTTACTTCCATGTACTTTTCTTTCTTGCATTCCCGTCCTTTATTTCTCTTTTATATTCCAGCACTTTACTTTTCTTGCCATTTACTTTCTTGCACTTTATTGCTTTCCATTTATTCTTATGTCATTTAAATTTCTTGTTTGATTATCACTCCAACTTGAACCGTCTAACTAGGCTAATTAATCAACCATTGATTGCTTAATCCATTAATCCTCGTGGGATCGACCTCACTCTTTAGTGAGTTTTATTACTTGATACAACCCGGTGCACTTGCCAGTAGTTAGTGCAGAGGAATTAATTTTTTCCGTATCAAGTTTTTGGCACCAATGCCGAGGGTTAATTATGATTAACAAATTACCGGTTGGTTGACTACCTAGATTAGACATTTTTCTTTCTGTTCATTTTATTGCTTTTGTTCTTTATTTTCCATGCTCTCTGACTTTTTGTATTAATGCCTCACCAAGAAACCCCTGCTTGTGACATCCCTGGGTCTTGGTGATTGTGTTATTAATACAACAGTTTATTTTATTTAGCTTTCTATCAAATAAATTGGCATATGGTTACATTCTAAATTTGGTGTTGCCATGCAACAATCTGTTTTCTTTCTGATACGTGCATCAATTCTAAGAGAAAGTGTTGCACTAAGTTTGGCATTAAGTTTGGTGTGCCACTTATTTTTTTTCTATGCAATGTATCCAGCAACACCACTTGTTTGTATAATCATAATGCCTTTGCTTTTTAGGCCTGCAGTGTTATTTTTAAATTTTGCTTGCTTAACCACATGCATCACTCACATTTCAGTGTGTAAGACATTCATGACCCATCATAGACCCTATCACCACCGTTTTAATTGTTGCTTGAGGATAAGCAATCATTCTAAGTTGGTGTGGGAAGGGAGAAAGTAGGAGAAAAATGACAACAACAATGAAGATGGACTACAAGGTGGTAAAGTTCCTTTTTCTCTTATTTATTTCCAATATTTTCAATTGCATGATTGTCTTTTATCTTCTTCGTATGTATGTGTGCTTTCTCCTTATGAATAAGAATAGTTTGATGTTTGAATTGTGACATTTTACCATGATATCATGATTTCCATCTTGAATTTTGTGAGTCCATAGCAATTTAGTTTCATAATCATAAACAAACAAGGTCATTAAAGAAGAACTTAGCATGGACATATAAGTATTGGAAGGCTAGCATGATTATTTTGTTGTTCAATTGCATTAAATTTTATTTAATTGAAGTTTTCATCTAGGACATTTCATGAAATTTTTTGAAATCATGAAAACCTTGAAGAAGCAATTGCAATTAAGGCAAGAAAATGAAAAGGGAAAGAATGAGAAAGCTGAAGGCTCTAAGTACCAATGACAATTCAATTGTCAGCACTTGTGGTGTTTATGTATCAAGCAAAAAGCTTGAAAACAAAGCACTTAGAGTCAACGCTAGGCTCAAGTGCAAAGGCACTCCCTCAAAAGCTCAAGGCTCTAAGCATCAATGATTAGAGAGTCAAGAAAAGAAACAAATGAGCATAAAGAAGTTCTCTGATTAAATGCTTGTGGTGTTTATGTATCAAGTGGTAAAACATGAAAACAAAGCACTTAGGGTAGTAGCTTTCAACTCATGGTGCAAAGCACCCAAGAAGCTAAGAAAAGAATGAAAAGCTTGTTTCAAGGAAGAAACATAAAGAAAAGACTTTCATCAAGTGAGCTAGATAGAAGCATCAATCATTTAAATTTCTCTTGTAATTGTTGCATGTATAGAAAACTAGCTGACCATGAACATTACACTACTATTCATCTTACCTTGGATTGTCAAACCTTATTGCATGATTCTCCTCTTGCTTGGGGACAAACAAGATTTAAGTTTGGTGTTGTGATGCCAAGGCATCATGGCCTATTTTTCTATGCTTTTTCAGTAGATTTTAGTTTAGTTTTCATACAAATTCTGTTTATAAAGGAGCAAAAGCATGAAAAATCTCTGCATGAAACAAATTCTCAAGCATAGGTGGATTTTTGTTAATATACAGGGTAAAAATGATAAAATAGATCACACTAAGTGAAAGTATGATTTTGAGAATTTTTAGCACACTTAGTATAATAAAGATCATCTTGTATATTACTTTGATACACTTATTTGTTTGATGATAGGCTAAGTAGAAGTAGAGAAGCAGAGAAAAGCAGAGTAGGAGAGCTAACGTTGTTGGCAAAGTTGGAGTAAACGTTGGCAATGAACCAATGCTGTATGGAAAAATTGAAGAAACAACGTTGGTGGGAACATTGATGAACCAACGTTACCTCCAACATGCTCAACAAGAAGCATGGAAAAATTGGCAGCCATGCGTACGTGTCACCCACGCGTACGCGTCACCCACGCTTACGCGTGAGTGTGAAAAATTGGCAATCCACGCATACGCATGAGAAGGAAAAAATTGACAATCCACGCTTACGCATCACCCACAGGTATGCGTGGGTAGAACGTTGACGTGCCAACGTTGTCTCCAACGCTCACTCAAATGCTAGCAACACAGATCACGCGTACGTGTCGCCCACGCATATGCGTGACTGGAAAAACGTTGGTGACAACGTTTGCATGACAACATTGACGAAAATGCTGCAGCGTGCCTGGGAACGTTCTTCTCAATGTTTGTGACACCAAAACGGCCCTAATAACTGCCAATACATGCCTGGATCATGCAAGCAAGCAAAGCCCATCAAACATCACTCAATCCAAGGCACAAAAAGCATCGATTAGGGATTTTCATTTGTAATTTGTATTTTCATTTTTTATTTTGTAAGCCTATATAAAGGCATCGGCTGGATTGGAGGAATTATTCTTGATTGGAGGGGAGTCCATAATCATGCATTCACATTTCTTGACACACACCATTCACACACTCTTTTTTCTTTTCTTTTCTTTTCTTCCTTAGTAGTAGTTTTATTTTAATTTGTAATTTTCATTATGAATTTTGATTTTTCAATTCCTGTTTTTAATTCTTAATCTATATCTTTAATTTTCTGTACTTCCTTTCTTTTCTGTCTACACTTTCTTTATTTTCTGTTTGAACAGAGCAATGAATTAAACTAACTCTTTTCATTGGGTTATAAAGCTTTATTGTTATTTAATGGATCAATTGTAGTTTCATTCTTCTTCCTTTGTCTTTTCTCTTGGTCTTGCTAGAAAGCTTTCAATCTTTATTCAATTGAACAATTATCTTTACGGAGAAATTGTTCATACTTGGATCTCCTCTGAACCTTGGAAAAGGAATGAGGAGATCATGCTAGAAATGCTTTCTCACATTGGATTAGGTTGGGGGTTGGATTGATTTAGTGACATGTAATCCTACCAATACTTTAATCTATGAAGGTGTGTGGTATAATTAGTGACCAAGCTTCATCTCTTTCTATTAGCAATTAAATCAAGGAATTGGACAATTGTTCAAGCTTAGAGAGATTGGATTGCCAAGGAATTAAGATCCAATCACTTAAGATTGCCAAGGAGATCAATGAATGCATTGATTGAGGAAGAGATGAGAATGAACTTGATTTGGAGAATTCAATATCTCTTTAATCCTGTGCTTTTCTTTCTTTCTTTTTGGTTATTTACTTCCTGGTACTTTTCTTTCTTTCATTCTCGTCCTTTATTTCTCTTTTATATTCCAGCATTTTGATGATAGGTCATCATATACCCATTTTTCAAGCTAATTTCACTTGTTTTATTAGTCTTTATGCACTTTCTTGCATCCTAAGTAAGTGATTTGGAATGAAAATGCATAACTTCTTTAAATCAAGCAACTACCATTAAATTGATGCTAAATCATGAGGTTTGAGCTAAAATTAATTCATTTTTAATGAATTATAAACCTTATGAATTTAGAGATACTTTGAGTGGTTGTTTTGGTTTCTTGTAGGTGAAGAAAGGAAGAAAAGAAGAAAAACGTGGCTTAAGAAGTGTGGCCAAGAGATAAGAAGTGTGGTGCAAGGAAGGGAGGAAGCTACACTGCCCTCCAGGAGAGCACACTGCCCTCCAGGAGAGCAACATAATGAGCCAAACCTTGAAAAGCATCACTGCCCTGCCCACAACAAGGGCAGAGCACAATTTGATGCCAAGGACCAAAGTGAGCAAAAACTCTGCCCTGCCCTCCTCAAGAGCAATATCGGGCTTCATCCAAGAACAATTCGAAAGAAATTGCTTCATAATGCTTCCTATGGGTTTCGAACCCAAGGACAAAAAGGAAAGGAGTAGCGCTCAAGCACAATGAAAACAAGCAAAAATTGGCTTGCTTTCAATCTCCCAGGATCAAACACGGCACCATGAGGAAGCAAGGAATTAAGCATTACTTTGGTGCCAAGAAAACCAAAGAAAAAGAAGCAGCGTGTGCCTCCACCAAGTTTCGAACTTGGAACTTCACCATTGGCAACATTGCCCTGCCTTCCACAAGGGCAGGGCAGCATTTTGTGGTGCATGGCCAGCGCACAAGATTGGCACGCACCAAGGGAGTCTCGGCCAGCAGCAGCGCACACGGGCAGCACTTGGCGCACCAAGGCAACTCTGCCCTGCCCTCCACAAGGGCAGGGCAGCATCCTGATGCATCACACACACCAAGCACGCACGCAATGAGCCGCATGCACCATTTCCTGCTCTGCCCTCCACAAGGGCAGGGCAGCCTCCTGGAAGCTACTTTCTCATGGGCTCAAAATTGGATTAAAAATCCAATTTAATTCATTTCTTCACCAAATCAAAAGCCCATCCAAATTCCAAAATCCAAGAATAGAAAGTGTATAAATAGGAGATAATTTGATGTAATTAGGAACCCTTCTTTTGATTTTTGAATTCTCACTTTTGGAAATTTCAATTTCTCTGAGAGCTTTGAACTGAGATTTTAGAGAATTGGGGAGGAGAATTGATCTCTCTTCTTCCTCGTTCTTGCTTGAGCAATTTTTACTTTTCTTGTTTAAATCTTAGATGTGAAGAATTGAGGAATTTCTGTCTCAATCTCCATTTAAGATCCCTTTGATTATCTCACTGCATAATTGAATTGAATCAAATTTCCTTTACTGCTTCCTCTTTAATTTCTTGTTAATTGCTCTGTGAATTTGGATCTGGGAAAGCAATTAAGATCTAGACTTTGCTATCTAGTCTCTGGAGTCCTGAGATCCCATTTTCCTTTTGGTTCTTCTGTGAACCCCTGCTGCAATTTAATTTCCCTTTCTGTTTAATATCTAACAGAACTCAAATCATCTCTTGCTTTGATAATTGTTGCAATTTAATTTCCTTTGCTTGAATCCTGAAATCCCAGTCCTCAAATCCCTTTTCATTACTGCAATTTATATTTCTTGCACTTTAAGTTACTGCAATTCACATTTTTTGCACTTTAAGTTTCAGTCATTTAATTTCTTGTTCTTTAAGATTCAGCTCTTTTACTTTCAGTTTTCTTTAATTTCTGCAATTCTTCCCTTCCCCTTTACATTTTCTGTCATTTACTTACTGTTAGATACAAAATCACTCAACCAAAACTTGATTCGCTTGACTAAATCAACCACTAAACTAAAATTGCTCAATCCTTCAATCCTTGTGGGATCGACCTCTCTCCCGTGAGTTTTATTTCTTGATGCGACCCGGTACACTTGCCGGTGAGTTTTGTGTTGGATCGTTTTCCACACATCAAGTTTTTGGCGCCATTGCCGGGGATTGAAATAGATTGACAATGATTAAGTGAAGTGGAGATCTAGATCAAGCACTTTTTCTTTATTTTTAACTAACACACTAACTGTTTGAATTTTTGCTTAAACTAACTAAAACTTCACTCTAGCAATAGATTGAAGTTTCACTGGTTTTCTGGATCTGTGTGTTTCTTATTGTGTGTTTGTATGTCAGGTACAGGAAGAGCTTCCCCTATTCTCTCTGAAATTGACCAAAGAACTCTTCGAAGAATAAGAAGAGCTGAAAGAGGGAAGAACATTATTGGAGAGGAAGAATTTGAGGAGGAAGAATCTGAGGAGGAATTCCAAGAAATGGAAGGAGATCTATCAAATCCCAATCAACCAGAAGGAGGGGTCAACAACAACCCACAACAAAGAAGAGTACTGGCTTCCTACACATTTGCAAATGCTAGACATTGTGGGAGTAGCATTCTTACCCCTAATGTCAATGCAAACAACTTTGAACTAAAGCCACAACTCATCACATTGGTCCAAAACAACTGCTCTTTTGGAGGAGGGCCATTGGAGGACCCGAATCAACATTTATCTACCTTCTTGAGGATTTGTGACACTGTCAAAACCAATGGTGTGCCTCCTGACAGTTACAAGTTGCTGCTCTTTCCATTCTCTCTCAGGGACAAAGCCACTCAATGGCTAGAAACATTTCCAAAGGAAAGCATCAACACTTGGGATGATTTGGTGAGCAAGTTTCTTGCCAAATTTTATCCCCCTCAAAGGATCATAAGATTAAAGACTGAGGTGCAGACATTCACTCAAATGGATGCTGAAAATTTATATGAAGCATGGGAAAGATATAAGGCTCTGCTGAGGAAATGTCCACCAGAAATGTTTACTGAGTGGGATAAGTTGCAGAACTTCTATGAAGGACTTACTCTGAAAGCTCAAGAAGCACTTGATCATTCAGCTGGAGGCTCATTACAACTCATGAAAACTACAGAGAAAGCTCAAAACCTCATTGATATGGTGGCTAACAACCAATATTTCTTTGCTCACCAAAGGCAACGCCAACCATCACAAAGGAGAGGAGTAATGGAGTTGGAAGGAGTGAATTCAATCCTAGCTCAGAACAAAATGATACAGCAGCAAATTCAACAACAGTTTGAGCAGATGGCCAAGAGAATTGATAGCCTTCAAGTTCCATCAGTGAGTGCCACAAGCCAACCATCAACTACTTGGGGGCAAAATGAAGAAATTCAAGAGGAGCATGATGATTGGATTTTTGACGGTTTAGAATTTCTCAAATAAAATCTCGTCGAAGTATAGTTTCTAAACCAAGCAATAATCCTTTCATACAAAAAGTTGTTTGTCACTAAAACAAACCCCTAAATTTATAAACCGAAGTATTCAAACCTCGGGTCGTTCTCCCTAGGAATTACAATAAAGTGTCTTGTTATTGGTTTGAGTTGTTTTGGGGTTTTGATAAGAGGCATGAAAGTAAATGGCAATGAAAGTAAACTAATAACTATAAAAGGCTCTTGGCAAGGTATGAAAATTAGAAGTCCTATCCTATCCTTCTCAATTGTGATGAGAATTGTTCATTGCTACCACTTAGTTAACCCTTACTAGATAAAGGAAAGTCAAGTGGATGAATTGACTTGAGCCACAAGTTCTGGCCAACTCCCAAGGAAAGACTAGCTTTAGTGCACTCCAAACCAATTAGCAATCTCTCCAATTATCAATCAACAAAGGAATTAGATAACTCAAGTGTCACTAATTACTCTACCTAGGCCAAGAGGAACAAAATCTACACTAAATCTAGAAGAGGCATTTCAACAAACACATATAGTGCAATACAAGTAAACAACATAAATTGCAAGAATTAAAGAGAGATCTAACTATAAAGGCAAGAGATCAATAATAGAAAAGTGATGAGCGGATAATTTGTACGCTTTTTGGCATTGTTTTTAGTATGTTTTTGGTATCTTTTAGTTAGTTTTTAGTATATTTTTATTAGTTTTTAATTAAAATTCACTTTTCTGGACTTTACTATGAGTTTGTGTGTTTTTCTGTGATTTCAGGTATTTTCTGACTGAAATTGAAGGTTCTGAGCAAAAATCTGACCTAGAGACCGAAAAGGACTGCAGATGCTGTTGGATTCTGACCTCCCTGCACTCGAAGTGGATTTTCTGGAGCTACAGAAGCCCAATTGGCGCGCTCTCAACGGCGTTGGAAAGTAGACATTCTGGGCTTTCCAGCAATATATGATAGTCCATACTTTGCCCAATATTTGATGGCCCAAACCGGCGTTCAAAGTCTCCCTCAGAAATTCCAGCGTTAAACGCCGGAACTGGAATAAAACTTGGAGTTAAACGCCCAAACTGGCATGAAAGCTGGCGTTTAACTCCAGAAAAGGTCTCTACACGAAATTACTTCATTGCTCAGCCCAAGCACACACCAAGTGGACCCGGAAGTGGATTTTTCTGTCATTTACTCATTTCTGTAAACCTTAGGTTACTAGTTTTACTATTAATAGGATCTTTTGACATTGTATCCGTACCTTATGACCTCATGACATTTTACACGTTTCTTTGTGTACTTCCACAGCATGAGTCTCTAAACCCCATGGTTGGGGGTGAGGAGCTCTGCTGTGTCCTGATGGATTAATGCAATTACTACTGTTTCTTATTCAATCATGCTTGCTTCCATTCTAAGATAATACTTGTTCTTAATCCGGATGAATGTGATGATCTGTGACAATCATCATCATTCTCAACTATGAACGTGTGCCTGACAACCACCTCCGTTCTACCTTAGATTAAGTAGTTATCTCTTGGATTCTTTAATCGGAATCTTCGTGGTATAAGCTAGGACTGATGGCGGCATTCAAGAGAATTCGGAAGGTCTAAACCTTGTCTGTGGTATTCTGAGTAGGATTCAATGATTGAATGACTGTGACGTGCTTCAAACTCCTGAAGGCGGGGCGTTAGTGACAGACGCAAAAGAATCACTGGATTCTATTCCGGCCTGATTGAGAACCGACAGATGAATTCCGCTATGCTGTGACAGAGCATATGTAATCGCTTTCACTGAGAGGATGGGAGGTAGCCATTGACAACGGTGAAACCCTACATACAGCTTGCCATGGAAGGAGACTTGCGTGTTTGAAGAAGAAGACAGTAGGAAAGCAGAGATTCAGAAGATGGAGCATCTCCAAACCTCAACCTATTCTCCATTACTGCAAAACAAAGTAACCATTTCATGTTCTTTTGCTTTTCACAATCAATCCTGATAAATTCTGATATCCTGACTAAGATTTACAAGATAACCATAGCTTGCTTCAAGCCGACAATCTCCGTGGGATCGACCCTTGCTCACGCAAGGTATTACTTGGACGACCCAGTGCACTTGCTGGTTAGTTGTGCGGGATTGCAAAAGTGTTATTGCAATTTCGTGCACCAAGTTTTTGGCGCCGTTGCCGGGGATTGTTCGAGTTTGGACAACTGACGGTTTATTTTGTTGCTTAGATTAGGACTGTTTTTGTTTTTGTTGGTTTAGAGTCTTTTAGTTGAGTCTAGTTCATATTTTAAGTTTGGTGTCTTTTTGTGTTTTTCTCTTTCCTCTTTTTAAAAATCAAATCTTTTTCATAAAAATTTTTCAATCATATCTTTTCAATTGCTATTTTCAAAATCTTTTTAATTAACTAATTGATTCAGTTCTCAATTTGCTTTGATCTCAATTTCCCTTTGATTTTCGAATTTTTTTATTTTATTTTCCTTTTGTTTTATTTTATTTTATTTTAATTTTTTCGGTTATTTCAAAAAAAAAAAAAAACAAAACAAAATTTATCTCTTTGCAATCATTCTCATTTCCCTTTTGTCCATTATGGACTTAAGTGGAATTGATCAGTCCAGAAGGACTCTGGGGTCTTATGCTAACCCCATTACAGCTGCATATGGGAGTAGCATCTGTATACCTCCCATCAAAGCAAGCAGCTTTGAGCTAAACCCTCAACTCATTATCATAGTGCAGTAAAATTGCCAGTATTCTGGTCTTCCACAGGAAGAACCTACTGAGTTTCTGGCACAGTTCTTACAAATTGCTGACACAGTACATGATAAAGAGGTGGATCAGGATGTCTACAGACTATTACTGTTTCCATTTGCTGTAAAAGATCAAGCTAAAAGGTGGTTGAATAACCAACCTACAGCAAGCATAAAGACATGGAAACAATTGTCAGACAAATTTCTGAATCATTTTTACCCTCCAAAGAGGATGACACAGCTAAGGCTGGACATCCAAGGCTTTAAACAAGAGGATAATGAATCCCTTTACAATGCCTGGGAGAGGTATAGAGGTATGCTTAGAAAATGCCCCTCTGAAATGTTTTCAGAGTGGGTACAGTTAGACATTTTCTACTATGGGCTTACAGAAAAAGCTCAGATGTCTTTAGACCACTCCGCTGGTGGATCTATACACATGAGGAAGACAATTGAAGAAGCTCAAGAGCTTATAGACACTGTTGCTAGAAACCAATATTTATACTCTAGCAATGAGTTCTCTCCAGAAGAGGAAGTCATGACAGTAGTCACTGACTCTAATCCTCAAGAACAGATAATGGAGCTTAATCAACAACTACTCCTGATGACAGAACAGTTAGCAGAATTTAAAGAGATGCTCCATGAAACTAAAGTTGCTAATAAGAACATAGAACTACAGTTGAATCAAGCAAAACAGCAAATATCTAAACAGATAACAGAGGAGTGTCAAGCAGTTCAATTGAGGAGTGGGAAGACCTTGAATAACACTGCTCAAAAGAGCAAAAAGCCAAACAAGGAACAATTGACAGAGGACAAACAAACTACTGTTCAAAATCCCTCTGAGGACAGTAAGAGCCCAGAGAGGAATTTGATTGGCATTCAAACGCCAGAAAGGGAAGGAAAGCTGGCGTTAAACGCCCATTCCTTGCCCAGTTCTGGCGTCCAAACGCCAGAAAAGGGGGAAAAGCTGGGGTTAAACACCCATTTTCCACCCAATCCTGGCGTACAAACGCCAAGGGAAAATCAGACACTTAAGAGTGCTGACAGTGATCCCTCTAACAAGGCTTCTTCAACCACTTCTGTAAGGAATAAACCTGCAGCATCTAAGGTTGAAGAATATCAAGCCAAGATGCCTTATCCTCAGAAACTCCGCAAAGCGGAACAGGATAAGCAATTTGCCCGCTTTGCAGACTATTTGAGGACTCTTGAAATAAAGATTCCGTTTGCAGAGGCACTTGAGCAAATACCTTCTTATGCTAAGTTCATGAAGGAAATCTTAAGTCATAAGAAGGATTGGAGAGAAACCGAAAAAGTGTTTCTCACTGAAGAATGCAGTGCAGTCATTCTAAAAAGCTTACCAGAAAAGCTTCAAGATCCTGGAAGCTTTCTGATACCATGCACATTAGAAGGTACTTGCACCAAGACAGCCCTATGTGATCTTGGAGCAAGCATCAATTTAATACCTGCATCCACTATCAGAAAGCTTGGGTTGATTGGAGAAGTCAAACCAACCAGGATATGCCTCCAACTTGCTGATGGCTCCATTAAACACCCATCAGGCATAATAGAGGACATGATTGTCAAGGTTGGGCCATTTGCCTTTCCAACTGACTTTGTGGTGCTGGAAATGGAGGAGCACAAGAGTGCAACTCTCATTCTAGGAAGACCTTTCCTAGCAACTGGACGAACTCTCATTGATGTACAAAAGGGGGAAGTAACCTTGAGAGTCAATGAGGATGAGTTCAAGTTGAATGCTGTAAAAGCTATGCAGCATCCAGACACACCAAATGACTGCATGGGCGCTGACATTATTGACTCTCTGGTAGAAGAGATCAATATGACTGAAAGCCTAGAATCAGAGCTTGAGGACATCTTCAGAGATGCTCAAACTGATCAGGAAGAACCAGAGAAGGCAAGGGAATTTTCGAAAATTCCTCAGAAAGAGGATAAGCCTCCTAAGCCTGAACTCAAACCACTACCACCATCCCTGAAATATGCATTTCTGGGAGAGGGTGACACTTTTCCAGTGATTATAAGCTCTGCTTTAAATTCACAGGAAGAGGAAGCACTGATTCAAGTGCTAAGGACACACAAGACAGCTCTTGGGTGGTCCATCAGTGATCTCAAGGGTATTAGCCCAGCTAGATGCATGCACAAGATCCTGTTGGAGGATAATGCCAAACCAGTGGTCCAACCACAGAGGAGGCTAAATCCTGCCATGAAGGAGGTGGTGCAGAAAGAGGTCACTAAATTACTGGAGGCTGGGATTATTTATCCTATTTCTGATAGCCCCTGGGTGAGCCCTGTCCAAGTTGTCCCCAAAAAGGGAGGCATGACAGTGGTTCATAATGAAAAAAATGAACTGGTTCCTACAAGGACAGTCACAGGGTGGCGCATGTGTATTGATTACAGAAGACTCAATACAGCCACCAGAAAGGATCATTTTCCTTTACCATTCATAGACCAAATGCTAGAAAGATTAGCTGGTCATGATTATTACTGCTTTTTGGATGGCTATTCAGGCTACAACCAAATTGCAGTAGATCCCCAGGACCAAGAGAAAACAGCATTCACCTGCCCTTCTGGCGTGTTTGCCTACAGGAGGATGCCTTTTGGTCTGTGCAATGCACCTGCAACCTTTCAGAGGTGCATGCTCTCTATCTTCTCAGATATGGTAGAGAAATTTCTGGAAGTCTTCATGGATGACTTTTCAGTATATGGAGACTCATTTAGCTCCTGTCTTAATCACCTAGCACTTGTCTTGAAAAGGTGCCAAGAGACTAACCTGGTTTTAAACTGGGAGAAATGTCATTTTATGGTGACTGAAGGAATTGTCCTTGGGCACAAAATTTCAAGCAGGGGAATAGAGGTGGACAAGGCAAAGGTAGAGGTAATTGAAAAATTACCACCACCTGCCAATGTTAAGGCAATCAGAAGCTTTCTGGGGCATGCAGGATTCTATAGAAGGTTTATCAAGGATTTTTCGAAAATTGCAAAACCTTTAAGTAACCTGCTAGCTGCTGACACGCCATTTGTGTTTGACACATAGTGTTTGCAGGCATTTGAGACCCTGAAAGCTAAGCTGGTCACAACACCAGTCATCTCTGCACCAGATTGGGCATTACCATTTGAATTAATGTGTGATGCCAGTGATCATGCCATTGGTGCAGTGTTGGGACAGAGGCATAACAAACTTCTGCATGTCATTTATTATGCTAGCCGTGTTCTAAATGATGCACAGAAGAATTACACAACCACAGAAAAAGAATTACTTGCAGTGGTCTATGCTATTGACAAGTTTAGATCCTACTTAGTGGGATCAAAGGTGATTGTGTACACTGACCATGCTGCTCTTAAATACTTACTCACAAAGCAGGATTCAAAACCCAGGCTTATAAGATGGGTGTTGCTTCTGCAAGAGTTTGATATAGAAATAAGAGACAGAAAAGGGACAGAGAACCAAGTGGCTGATCATCTGTCCCGGATAGAACCAGTAGCTGGGACGTCCCTCCCTTCTACTGAGATCTCTGAGACTTTCCCAGATGAGCAACTCTTTGCCATTCAGGAAGCTCCATGGTTTGCAGATATTGCAAACTATAAAGCTGTGAGGTTCATACCCAAAGAGTACAGTTATGTGCAGAGAAAGAAACTAATTTCAGATGCCAAGTACTACCTTTGGGATGAACCATATCTCTTTAAGAGATGTGCTGACGGAGTGATCCGCAGGTGTGTACCCAGAGAAGAAGCACAAAGGATCCTATGGCACTGCCATGGATCACAGTATGGGAGACATTTTGGAAGTGAGCGAACAGCCACTAAAGTTCTCCAGTGCGGCTTCTACTGGCCTACTCTCTATAAAGATTCCCGAGAGTTTGTGCGTAACTGTGACAGTTGCCAAAGAGCTGGTAACCTGCCTCACGGATATGCCATGCCTCAACAAGGGATATTAGAGATAGAATTGTTTGATGTATGGGGAATTGATTTCATGGGACCATTCCCACCATCATACTCAAACACTTATATTCTGGTGGCAGTGGACTATGTATCTAAGTGGGTAGAAGCAATTGCTACACCCACTAATGATACCAAAACCGTACTGAAATTCCTCCAGAAAAATATTTTCAGCAGGTTTGGCGTCCCCAGAGTGCTAATCAGTGATGGGGGCACTCATTTCTGCAACAAACAGCTATACTCTGCTATGGTTAGATATGGAATTAGCCATAAAGTGGCAACTGCATATCATCCACAGACAAATGGGCAAGCTGAAGTCTCTAACAGAGAACTAAAAAGAATCCTGGAACGGACTGTAATGGCCCGAAGAAAGGATTGGGCAAAGAGCTTGGATGATGCTCTGTGAGCATATAGAACAGCATTCAAGACTCCTATAGGAACCTCCCCATACCAACTAGTATATGGGAAGGCCTGTCATTTGCCTGTAGAACTGGAACATAAGGCCTACTGGGCAACCAGATTCCTAAACATGGATGCACAGTTAGCTGGTGAGAAAAGACTGCTCCAGCTAAATGAGCTAGAGGAGTTCATACTCAATGCCTTTGAAAATGCAAAAATTTATAAGGAAAAGGCAAAGAAGTGGCATGACAAGAGATTGTCAACCAGAGTATTTGAGCCAGGACAAAAAGTTCTGCTCTTCAACTCCAGGCTCAAATTGTTTCCAGGAAAACTCAAATCCCGGTGGAGGGGTCCGTATGTGATTACAGGAGTGTCACCATATGGATATGTTGAGCTTCAGGATATTGATTCAGACAAGAAGTTCATTGTTAATGGACAGAGAATCAAGCATTATCTTGAAAGCAATTTTGAGCACGAATGCTCAAGACTGAGACTTGAGTGATTCTTAGCAGAAGTCCAGCTAAAGACAGTAAAGAAGCGCTTGCTGGGAGGCAACCCAGTCATTAGGAAGGTATATGATTAGTTCTTACAGAGGCAAGTATCAAAAATGAAGGAATTCACAGAGTTATAGAAAGATTCAGCTCAAAAAGCAGAGAAAATGAGCTTACTGGCGAAAAAACGCCAGTAAGGGGCATTTTGGGCGTTAAACGCCAGAATGGGTACCATTCTGGGCGTTTAACGCCAGGAATGGTGCCATTTTGGGCGTTAAACGCCAGAATGGGCACCATTCTGGGCGTTTAACGCCAGGTGTGCAGCATCCTGGGCGTTCTGAAAAACGCCCAGTGATAAAGGATTTCTGGCGTTTAACGCCAGCCAGGGCACCTGGCTGGGCGTTAAACGCCCAAAAGGGGTAGCAAATGGGCGTTAAATGCCAGAATGGGTGCCATTCTGGGCGTTTAACGCCAGAAAGGTGGGGGGACCACATTTTTGTTTTCAACTCAAATTTTTTTCAAACTTTCCTCTTTTTAACCATACTCTTCTACATAAATGCACTTCAACCCTTCATCATTCACTTTCAAATTTTCACAAATCAAAACCATTCTTCAAATCTATTTCAAATTAATCCAAAATCTTCTTCAAAAACTCACCCTTTTCTCAATTTCTTTCCATATCTTTTCAAATCTCTCTCTCTTTTTTCGAAAACTCCCCTCCCCACCTTATAAATACACGTTTGGCTCCCTCATTCCACCACACCATTCGAATTTCCTCTTCCTCCCCCCTCTCTTCTCTCTTTTATTTTGCTTGAGGACAAGCAAACCTCTAAGTTTGGTGTGCTTTTCCGTGATCACTAAGCCAAGATTCATTAATATCATGGCTCCTAAGGGAAAACAAACCAATTTAAGAGGAAAGAAAGAGACTAATCCAAAGAATCTTTGGAATCAAGAGAAGTTCTTAACTAAAGAACATGAAGACCATTATCACAAAATAATGGGTCTGAGGTCAGTGATCCCGGAAGTGAAATTTGATCTGAAAGAAGATGAATATCCGGGGATCCAAGAGCAAATTCGAAACAGAGGATGGGAAGTTCTAACCAATCCTGAGACAAAGGTTGGAAGGAACATGGTTCAGGAATTCTACTCAAATCTGTGGCTGACAGATAAGCAGAGAATGACTGGAACCGCTTACCATACCTATAGAACCATGGTCAGAGGGAAAGTTATGTACTTTCATCTGGACAAAATAAGAGAAATTTTCAAACTACCTCAACTGCAAGATGATCCTGATTCCTTCAATAGGAGGATGGTGAGAGTAGATAAGGGGTTGGATCAAGTTCTAGAAGACATATGTCTCCCTGGGACTAAGTGGATAACCAATTCAAAGGGTGTTCCAAACCAACTCAAGAGGGGAGACCTCAAGCCAATTGCAAGAGGTTGGCTAGACTTCATTGGGCGTTCCATATTGCCCACTAGCAACCGTTCTGAGGTCACCATCAAGAGGGCAGTGATGATTCATTGCATTATGCTTGGAGAAGAAGTGGAGGTGCATCATGTGATTGCTTGTGAGATCTACACAATTGCAAATAAGAATTCCACTGAAGCCAAATTGGCTTACACAAGCTTGATCTCCTTGCTCTGTAAAGAGGCTGGGGTGAAGATGGGAGTAGATGAGTTCATACCCATTGAACATCCAATCACCAAGAAGTCAATGGAAGGACAAGTGCAAGACAACTCTATCAAAAGGAGGGCGCATGAGTTCCTCCCTGAATTCCCTGAAATTGGCTACTGGGCCAACCTAGAAGCATCTATTAACAAGTTGCAAGAGACTATGGAGCAACTGAAGGAAGAACAGCAGAATCAAAACTGCATGCTCTGCAAATTGCTGAAGGAACAAGAGAAGCAGGGGCGTGAAATTCAAGAGATGAAACGCCAAAAGCTCTCCTCTCAAGCTGAGGGAGCATCCACTTCTCAAAATCAAGGTTGTTGAGTCCTAACTCTGTGAAAACCTCTATCATTAGGAGCCTATTTTTTTCGTTTTTCTTGTTTTGTTTTCTATTTTTATTTTTAGTCTCATCTTATATCTATATTTGAGTCTTGTTCTTAATTCATAATTAATAAAATTTAAGTTTATGCCTTAAAGCTATGAATGTCCTATGAATCCATCACCTCTCTTAAAAGAAAAATGCTTTAATCACAAAAGAACAAGAAGTACAGGATTTCGAAATTTATCTCTGAAACTAGTTGAATTGGTTTGATGTGGTGACAATACTTTTTGTTTTCTGAATGAATGCTTGAACAGTGCATATGTCTCTTGAAATTGTTGTTTTAAGAATGTTAAAATTGTTGGATCTTAAAAGAATGAGGAGAAAAGAGAACTGTTATTGAGGATCTGAAAAATCATCAACTTGATTCTTGAAGCAAGAAAAAGCAGTGAATACAAAAAAAAAATTTCGAAAAAAGAGAAGAAAAAGAAAAAGAAAAAAAAAAGAGAAGAAGGAAATAAAGTTGTGATCCAAGGCAAAAGAGTGTGCTAAAGAACCCTGGACACCTCTAATTGGGGACTTTAGCAAAGCTGAGTTACAATCTAAAAAGGTTCACCCAATTATGTGTCTGTGGCATGTATGTATCCGGTGGTAATACTGGAAGACAGAGTGCTTTGGGCCACAGCCAAGACTCATACACTAGCTATGTTCAAGAATCATCATACTTAACTAGGAGAATCAATAACACTATCTGAGTTCTGAGTTCTTATAGATGCCAATCATTCTGAACTTCAAAGGATAGAGTGAGATGCCAAAACTGTTCGGAGGCAAAAAGCTACTAGTCCCGCTCATCTAATTGGAGCTATGTTTCTTTGATATTTTGGAGTCTATAGTATATTCTCTTCTTTTTATCCTATTTTGATTTTCAGTTGCTTGGGGACAAGCAACAATTTAAGTTTGGTGTTGTGATGAGCGGATAATTTGTACGCTTTTTGGCATTATTTTTAGTATGTTTTTGGTATCTTTTAGTTAGTTTTTAGTATATTTTTATTAGTTTTTAATTAAAATTCACTTTTCTGGACTTTACTATGAGTTTGTGTGTTTTTCTGTGATTTCAGATATTTTCTGACTGAAATTGAAGGTTCTGAGCAAAAATCTGACCCAGAGACCGAAAAGGACTGCAGATGCTGTTGGATTCTGACCTCCCTGCACTCGAAGTGGATTTTCTGGAGCTACAGAAGCCCAATTGGCGCGCTCTTAACGGCGTTGGAAAGTAGACATTCTGGGCTTTCCAGCAATATATGATAGTCCATACTTTGCCCAATATTTGATGGCCCAAACCGGCGTTCAAAGTCTCCCTCAGAAATTCCAGCGTTAAACGCCGGAACTGGAATAAAACTTGGAGTTAAACGCCCAAACTGGCATGAAAGCTGGCGTTTAACTCCAGAAAAGGTCTCTACATGAAATTACTTCATTGCTCAGCCCAAGCACACACCAAGTGGACCCGGAAGTGGATTTTTCTGTCATTTACTCATTTCTGTAAACCTTAGGTTACTAGTTTTACTATTAATAGGATCTTTTGACATTGTATCCGTACCTTATGACCTCATGACATTTTTACACGTTTCTTTGTGTACTTCCACAGCATGAGTCTCTAAACCCCATGGTTGGGGGTGAGGAGCTCTGCTGTGTCCTGATGGATTAATGCAATTACTACTGTTTCTTATTCAATCATGCTTGCTTCCATTCTAAGATAATACTTGTTCTTAATCCGGATGAATGTGATGATCTGTGACAATCATCATCATTCTCAACTATGAACGTGTGCCTGACAACCACCTCCGTTCTACCTTAGATTAAGTAGTTATCTCTTGGATTCTTTAATCGGAATCTTCGTGGTATAAGCTAGGACTGATGGCGGCATTCAAGAGAATTCGGAAGGTCTAAACCTTGTCTGTGGTATTCTGAGTAGGATTCAATGATTGAATGACTGTGACGTGCTTCAAACTCCTGAAGGCGGGGCGTTAGTGACAGACGCAAAAGAATCACTGGATTCTATTCCGGCCTGATTGAGAACCGACAGATGAATTCCGCTATGCTGTGACAGAGCATATGTAATCGCTTTCACTGAGAGGATGGGAGGTAGCCATTGACAACGGTGAAACCCTACATACAGCTTGCCATGGAAGGAGACTTGCGTGTTTGAAGAAGAAGACAGTAGGAAAGCAGAGATTCAGAAGATGGAGCATCTCCAAACCTCAACCTATTCTCCATTACTGCAAAACAAAGTAACCATTTCATGTTCTTTTGCTTTTCACAATCAATCCTGATAAATTCTGATATCCTGACTAAGATTTACAAGATAACCATAGCTTGCTTCAAGCCGACAATCTCCGTGGGATCGACCCTTGCTCACGCAAGGTATTACTTGGACGACCCAGTGCACTTGCTCGTTAGTTGTGCGGGATTGCAAAAGTGTTATTGCAATTTCGTGCACCAAAAAGCAAAGAGGAACAATTATTATGAATTACCTCTTATTGAATTGAAAGAATGTAGAAGGAACAATACTAGATCTACAACAAAATGTAAGAACAACATAAAGGAAATTACAACAAAAGAGTAGAAGAAGATGAATCTAACAACAAGGAATTGAGATGTAGAAGTAGAAGAAAGCAAAGATTAAAACCTAGATCTAAGAACTAATCCTAATCCTAATCCTAATTCTAGAGAGAAGTGAGAGCTTCTCTCTCTAGAAACTAACTCTAACTACTTCTAAAACTAAAATATGACTAATGGTAACTAACATATGTTTCCCCCTTCACTCCTTGGGTTAAATAGCATCAGAAATGAGTTGGATTGGGCCCACAAGGCTTTAGAATTCGCTGGCCACGTTTTGCTTTAAGTGAACCAGGTGGCAGCAACGGCGCGTGCGCGTACTTTGCGCGTGCGCGCCACCATACGTGTAGCAACTATGGCAAATCTTATATCGTTTCGAAGCCCCGGATGTTAGATTTCTAACCCAACTGGAACCACATCATTTGGATCTCTGTAGCTCAAGTTATGGTCGTTTAAGTGAGAAGAGGTCGGCTTGACAACTTTCCGGTTCTTTCATTTCTTCATGAGTTCTCCAACTTTTCATGCTTCTTTCTTCATTCCCTTGATCCAATCTTTGCCTTCTAAATCTGAAATCACTTAGCAAACATATCAAGGCATCTAATGGAATCAAGGAGAATTAAATTTAGCTATTTTAAGACCTAAAAAGCATGTTTTCACTCTTAAGCACAATTAAAGGAGAATATACAAAACCATGCTCTTTCATTGAATAAATGTGGGTAAAAGGTGATAAAATCCCCTAAATTCAATACAAGATAAACCGTCAAATTGGGGTTTGTCAACCTCCCCACACTTAAACCAAGCATGTCCTCATGCTTAAGCCAAGAGAAAGCAAAGGGCATCAACATTTATTCAATGAAAACTAACTAAATGCAATCTACCTATATGCAACTATCTACATGAATGCAATTGCTTGGTCAAAATAAATCAATTCCCAAGAAGCATATATGCACAAGGGCTAAGGACTAGCAAGTCTAATCCACAATCGAATTGAGTTATTAAATATTTTTACAAACTTGCATGAAAAGTGATGATTGTAGGTGGAAGCATGTAATTGAGCATCGAACCCTCACCGGATGTGTTCGCACTCTATTCGCTCAAGTGTTTAGGGTTGATTCTCTCAATTCTCCCCTAATCATGCTTTCTAAGATTTGTTCTTCTTCTAACAATCAACATATATTTCATGCATGCATACATTTATCATGAGGTCTTTTCTTTAGGTTGTAATGGGGTTAGGGTTAAGGTAGGGTCATATATGGCCAGTGGACTAGGATTTGAATCTTTGATTAGCTTAAACTTTCCCACCTAACCTATATAATGACCTATACAATTAAGTACTAATCTAACTACCCATTCCTCACTTTTTCACATACTCATGCATTTTCTTTTCATTTCACAACACTTATGCATTGATTTTATTGAGCTTCGCTTTGGGGCATTTTGTCCCCTTTTTATTTCTTTCTTTTTTTCTTTTTTTCTTTCTTTTTCTAATTTTTTTTCTCTTCCTTTTCCATATTTTTTCTTTTCTTTTTTTTCTTTTGTTTTTCTCATTTTTTTTTCTATATACAAGAACCTCAATGCATAAGGTTTTACATTTGATCAATATATGAGTATGTACCAAATTCCCAATATTTATACTAATAATACAAAACTACCCTTTTATTCACCCAATGTCCCAAGGTTCCCACACTTGAATGATGCTCACATACACTAGCCCAAGCTAATCAAAGATCCAAATTAAGGACTTTTATTGTTTTCCGCTTTAAGGCTTGTAATGTGCTAAAATTAAGAACAAGTGGGTTAATCGTAGGCTCAAATTGGCTAACAAAGGAAAATAAAAGGGTTGGCTATTTGGATAAGTGAGCTAATGAAATGATGGCCTCAATCATATAAATGCATGAATACACAAAATAATGGACATAAAGAATCAAACAAATCGAAGATTACAGTCATAGGAAGAGAATAATGCACACAAGAAGGAAGAATAAGTGGTTATAAGATGTAAACACACCATTAGGCTCGAATCTCGCAAGCTTGTGTTCTTAGCTCAAAAACCATGTTCCAAAATACATTCTTTCAAGCAAGTTCAACAAAAAATTTTCAAATTGGTAGGGTGCCCTAAAACGGTTTCTTGGAAAAGAAATCATCACTCTAACCAAGTAGTCCTAATAAGAAGAAGGTAGTAAAATATGTACAAATTCTAACTAACATGCAACCTATCATGCAATGCAATAACTAATCTAACAAAGAAAACTAAGAATTGGTGTTGAAAAGGAAATTATTACCCATGGAGATCGGTCGAACGACCTCCCCACACTTGAAGATTGCACCGTCCTTGGTGCATTCAAAGAAGAGCAAGGTGGACGGGTTGCTACAATTGATGAGCTCCTTCAAAAGGTTGTGCGGATGACTTGTTTGTTGTCCCCTTTGAAAGCTTTTCCTTTCTCCCTCCTTGGTGGCCAACCTAAAAGGAAAGAAAAAGAAAGAAAGTTAAGCCTATAACAAAGATATCAAAGCAAATAGAATATAGGCGGGGCTAATGCCAAAGAAAGGTATGGTTCTCACACTACATGGTAGCTACAACATGTAGAGGAGGAAACAATAAGAGAAAATGGCATATCAATGATACTTGATGTAAGAGTAAGGTCAAAGCATGAAGATCATGATGAGCATCAAGTTCGAACAAGAGAGAGTGGGCCATGAAAGACAATATAAGGTCATATCAATGCACAAAGAACACAAGTGCATAAAAGATTGAGCATTGATTTGAAGAGAAACATCACCCAACAATATGAAACAAGTCAAGAAGCACCAAAGTAATGCAATGAATCCTCAACAATTGAGTAGGAAGATGCAACACCATTATTAAAATGACTAAAAAAAACGAAAACATGCTACAAAAACTAAATGAAAATGGGAAGAGTAGAAGTATACGAATGTGATAAGCAAAAGAAAATGGAAGGGGAGAAAAAAACTCTTTTTTTTTTACCGACGCGTGCGCGTCATGCGTGCTTACGCGTCGATGTGCATATTGGTTGAAGGACGCGTACGCGCCAGGTGCGCGCACGCGTGCATCGAGTTAGGCCGGAGGCATAATGTCGGCCCAAAAGTGGCACAACTCTCGGGTAAAAGTACCGGAGGTGCAGATTGTGCAATCGACGCGCGCGCGCACAGTGCGCGTGCGCGTGCATTGCGAATCTAAGATCATGTGCGCTTACGCGCCAGGTGCGCGCACTCGTGCATAGACTTGTGCCTGAGGCCCAATGGTCGCACAGGGCAGGCCTAACTCTCGGGTTTTTGGCTGGAGGTGAAATTTGCATCCACGCGTACGCGTACAGTGCGCGTCCGCGTGGGTGGTCAAAAAATGCTCAGGTGCGCGTACGCGTCATGTGCGCGCATGCGTGGATGGTGTTCTGTTTTTCAAAAAAATATTTTTCTAAGTTCTTACACCAATCCAAGCCTTTCAATCCTCCAAACAGCTACCAAAACACCCTAGAACCTTATTCAACATACTATACTACTAACTAAACTTGATAAAACAATAAAAAACAAGAAATTAAACTAATTCTACCAATATTTACAAAAGATAAAAATGAAAATGAGAATCTACCTATAATGGCAACTCAATTCACTTATTAACAAACTAAAAGAGTATGAAAAGAGTTTACCATGGTGGGGTGTCTCCCACCTAGCACTTTTATTTATTGTCCTTAAGTTGGACTTATGGGGAGCTCCTCATCAAGGTGGCTTGTGCTTGTATTCATCTTGGAACTCCCACCAATGCTTGGTTCTCCATTGTGCCCCAAGATTTCTCATGGATTGAGCCAAGTGTTGATGGAGTTCTTCACAAGCTTGGGGCTCCCAAAGTTGATCCTCTTTTTGTGATCCGGGGTCCCACACTTTATTTTCACACCCGTCTTGAGGTTGATCATCATTATTAGTCCAGCCAGGTGGCGAGTAGGGTGAATTCTCTATATAGTGGCCAACAATCCTCCTAGACCCATCTATTTGAGCACTACTCCAACCTTTATATCTCATGTTTGATGCATCAACCATAATGAGCCTTGATTTGCAACGCCCACCACGAAACCTTTTCCGCTTACGCTTCATCCCACAAACTTCCCTAAGTTGGCCATCCGTTTCAAGCAAACCATATTCAAGTGGGATAATAAAACTAATAGAAATGAATTTCACCCACTCAAATGAAGGTGTAGATGGCAACCTAGGCAAAGATGCTTCCAAAGATCTTGACAAAGCATAACCAACCCTCGTTCTTCCATTTCTAGGGACTTCCACCTCTTCACAAGATCTCTTAATCTCAATCCTTTGTTTAACAATTTTATCTAAACCTTTTCCTTTACTCAAATCATAATAGGAAGGGTGAGAAAAATTTACCTCCTCAACGCTTTCTAATGCACTAGGAGAAGGTTCTTCATGCTCAAAGAATTCTTCACCACTAAGACTTGATGCTTGTTCTTTATTTCCATGGGAACTCAATTCTTGCTCTATCCCATCCAAGTCTTCATATGGGATATGCCTTGGAAGGTGTGCACTTTCCTCCCTAGCATCACTTTCAATCATCTTGGAGGGGTTTTGTTCCCACGGAGGCTCCGCATCTCCTAAGTCTTCTACCACTTCTTCCTTGTCTTCAACAATTAAAGCTTCCTCCAATTGTTCCAATACAAAGCAACTTCCCTCATTTCCCACCGGAGTTTCCAATCTCTCCTTCATGCTATGTTCTTCATGTGATTCTCCACATGTAGCCATGGGAGTTCCTTGAGTGTTCAAGCATTGGGAGGCTAATTGATTTGTTACCGCATCTAAGGCGGCCATGAAATTTTGCACATCCCTTTTCATTTCTTCTTGCCCTTGAACAAGAACACCAAGGGTTTCATCCATTAGAGATTGGGGTGGATGGAAGGATTCATCATTTTGGGGGAAGGGTTCATAGTAGGAAGATGGTTCTTCTTGGTAGGGTTGTGGTGGTTCAATGTTTTCCATTCTTTCCACTTGTTGCACAACACACTCCATGGTTGCTTGAAATTGATCCAATGCTTTCTTGAGATGATCCCTTGACTCTTGTTCCTCTTGGATAATATGATTAGGATCATGTGGCTCTTGGATCAATGGATATGAGTATTCTTCCATGGGAGGTTGTGGTGGAAAGTAGTATTCATCTTGTGGTTGAAAATTTTCGTATATTGGAGGTGGTTCATCTTGGTAATAATGTGGAGGAGGTGGCTCTTGAAAATATTGATGTTGGAATGGTGGTGGCTCTATATGTGGTTCATATGGTTCATATGGTTGTTGGTAGGATGGATATGGGTTAGGGTCATATGAAGGTAGTTGGTAAGAAGGGGCTTGTGAGTATGGTTGAGAGTTATGTTGAGGATATGGTTCATAGGCATATGGTGGTGGTTCTTGAAAGTCACAAGGTGATTCACCATAGCCATTGGATTGGTGTGCATCATAGAATGGCTCTTCTTCATAGTGCATTGGTGGAGGTTGTTGCCATGAGGATTGATCATAAGCATATGGCTCCTCCCACCTTTGGTTATCCCATTCTTGATACACATCTTCATTATAGTCCTCATTTCCTACAACATGTTGATAACCAAACTCATAGCCAAGGTGAGAATTCATGATAGCAAGAGGAAAATGAAAACAAAAATCAAATAAGAAGCAAGAAAATTAAATCCTAAAACTAGTAAGAGCTAACAAAAGCAAACATATTCGCACTATTCACATATATACAATAACCAATAACATAACACCATTGCAATTCCCCGGCAACGGCGCCATTTTGATGATTGGATTTTTGACGGTTTAGAATTTCTCAAATAAAATCTCGTCGAAGTATAGTTTCTAAACCAAGCAATAATCCTTTCATACAAAAGTTGTTTGTCACTAAAACAAACCCCTAAATTTATAAACTGAAGTATTCAAACCTCGGGTCGTTCTCCCTAGGAATTACAATAAAGAGTCTTGTTATTGGTTTGAGTTGTTTTGGGGTTTTGATCAGAGGCATGAAAGTAAATGGCAATGAAAGTAAACTAATAACTATAAAAGGCTCTTGGCAAGGTATGAAAATTAGAAGTCCTATCCTATCCTTCTCAATTGTGATGAGAATTGTTCATTGCTACCACTTAGTTAACCCTTACTAGATAAAGGAAAGTCAAGTGGATGAATTGACTTGAGCCACAAGTTCTGGCCAACTCCCAAGGAAAGACTAGCTTTAATGCACTCCAAACCAATTAGCAATCTCTCCAATTATCAATCAACAAAGGAATTAGATAACTCAAGTGTCACTAATTACTCTACCTAGGCCAAGAGGAACAAAATCTACACTAAATCTAGAAGAGGTATTTCAACAAACACATATAGTGCAATACAAGTAAACAACATAAATTGCAAGAATTAAAGAGAGATCTAACTATAAAGGCAAGAGATCAATAATAGAAAAGCAAAGAGGAACAATTATTATGAATTGCCTCTTATTGAATTGAAAGAATGTAGAGGGAACAATACTAGATCTACAACAAAATGTAAGAACAACATAAAGGAAATTACAACAAAAGAGTAGAAGAAGATGAATCTAACAACAAGGAATTGAGATGTAGAAGTAGAAGAAAGCAAAGATTAAAACCTAGATCTAAGAACTAATCCTAATCCTAATCCTAATTCTAGAGAGAAGTGAGAGCTTCTCTCTCTAGAAACTAACTCTAACTACTTCTAAAACTAAAATATGACTAATGGTAACTAACATGTGTTTCCCCCTTCACTCCTTGGGTTAAATAGCATCAAAAATGAGTTGGATTGGGCCCACAAGGCTTTAGAATTCGCTGGCCACGTTTTGCTTTAAGTGAACCAGGTGGCAGCAACGGCGCGTGCGCGTACTTTGTGCGTGAGCGCCACCATACGTGTAGCAACTATGGCAAATCTTATATCGTTTCGAAGCCCCGGATGTTAGCTTTCTAACCCAACTGGAACCGCATCATTTGGATCTCTATAGCTCAAGTTATGGTCGTTTATATGAGAAGAGGTTGGCTTGACAGCTTTCCGGTTCTTTCATTTCTTCATGAGTTCTCCAACTTTTCATGCTTCTTTCTTCATTCCCTTGATCCAATCTTTGCCTTCTAAATCTGAAATCACTTAGCAAACATATCAAGGCATCTAATGGAATCAAGGAGAATTAAATTTAGCTATTTTAAGACCTAAAAGGCATGTTTTCACTCTTAAGCACAATTAAAGGAGAATATACAAAACCATGCTATTTCATTGAATAAATGTGGGTAAAAGGTGATAAAATCCCCTAAATTCAATACAAGATAAACCATCAAATTGGGGTTTGTCAACCTCCCCACACTTAAACCAAGCATGTCCTCATGCTTAAGCCAAGAGAAAGCAAAGGGCATCAACATTTATTCAATAAAAACTAACTAAATGCAATCTACCTATATGCAACTATCTACATGAATGCAATTGCTTGGTCAAAATAAATCAATTCCCAAGAAGCATATATGCACAAGGGCTAAGGACTAGCAAGTCTAATCCACAATCGAATTGAGTTATTAAATATTTTTACAAACTTGCATGAAAAGTGATGATTGTAGGTGGAAGCATGTAATTGAGCATCGAACCCTCACCGGATGTGTTCGCACTCTATTCGCTCAAGTGTTTAGGGTTGATTCTCTCAATTCTCCCCTAATCATGCTTTCTAAGATTTGTTCTTCTTCTAACAATCAACATATATTTCATGCATGCATACATTTATCATGAGGTCTTTTCTTTAGGTTGTAATGGGGTTAGGGTTAAGGTAGGGTCATATATGGCCAGTGGACTAGGATTTGAATCTTTGATTAGCTTAAACTTTCCCACCTAACCTATATAATGACCTATACAATTAAGTACTAATCTAACTACCCATTCCTCACTTTTTCACATACTCATGCATTTTCTTTTCATTTCACAACACTTATGCATTGATTTTATTGAGCTTCGCTTTGGGGCATTTTGTCCCCTTTTTATTTCTTTCTTTTTCTTCTTTTTTCTTTCTTTTTCTAATTTTTTTTCTCTTCCTTTTCCATATTATTTTTCTTTTCTTTTTTTTCTTTTGTTTTTCTCATTTTTTTTTCTATATACAAGAACCTCAATGCATAAGGTTTTACATTTGATCAATATATGAGTATGTACCAAATTCCCAATATTTATACTAATAATACAAAACTACCCTTTTATTCACCCAATGTCCCAAGGTTCCCACACTTGAATGATGCTCACATACACTAGCCCAAGCTAATCAAAGATCCAAATTAAGGACTTTTATTGTTTTCCGCTTTAAGGCTTGTAATGTGCTAAAATTAAGAACAAGTGGGTTAATCGTAGGCTCAAATTGGCTAACAAAGGAAAATAAAAGGGTTGGCTATTTGGATAAGTGAGCTAATGAAATGATGGCCTCAATCATATAAATGCATGAATACACAAAATAATGGACATAAAGAATCAAACAAATCGAAGATTACAGTCATAGGAAGAGAATAATGCACACAAGAAGGAAGAATAAGTGGTTATAAGATGTAAACACACCATTAGGCTCGAATCTCGCAAGCTTGTGTTCTTAGCTCAAAAACCATGTTCCAAAATACATTCTTTCAAGCAAGTTCAACAAAAAATTTTCAAATTGGTAGGGTGCCCTAAAACGGTTTCTTGGAAAAGAAATCATCACTCTAACCAAGTAGTCCTAATAAGAAGAAGGTAGTAAAATATGTACAAATTCTAACCAACATGCAACCTATCATGCAATGCAATAACTAATCTAACAAAGAAAACTAAGAATTGGTGTTGAAAAGGAAATTATTACCCATGGAGATCGGTCGAACGACCTCCCCACACTTGAAGATTGCACCGTCCTCGGTGCATTCAAAGAAGAGCAAGGTGGACGGGTTGCTACAATTGATGAGCTCCTTCAAAAGGTTGTGCGGATGACTTGTTTGTTGTCCCCTTTGAAAGCTTTTCCTTTCTCCCTCCTTGGTGGCCAACCTAAAAGGAAAGAAAAAGAAAGAAAGTTAAGCCTATAACAAAGATATCAAAGCAAATAGAATATAGGCGGGGCTAATGCCAAAGAAAGGTATGGTTCTCACACTACATGGTAGCTACAACATGTAGAGGAGGAAACAATAAGAGAAAATGGCATATCAATGATACTTGATGCAAGAGTAAGGTCAAAGCATGAAGAGCATGATGAGCATCAAGTTCGAACAAGAGAGAGTGGGCCATGAAAGACAATATAAGGTCATATCAATGCACAAAGAACACAAGTGCATAAAAGATTGAGCATTGATTTGAAGAGAAACATCACCCAACAATATGAAACAAGTCAAGAAGCACCAAAGTAATGCAATGAATCCTCAACAATTGAGTAGGAAGATGCAACACCATTATTAAAATGACTAAAAAAAACGAAAACATGCTACAAAAACTAAATGAAAATGGGAAGAGTAGAAGTATACGAATGTGATAAGCAAAAGAAAATGGAAGGGGAGAAAAAAACTCTTTTTTTTTCCGACGCGTGCGCGTCATGCGTGCTTACGCGTCGATGTGCATATTGGTTGAAGGACGCGTACGCGCCAGGTGCGCACACGCATGCATCGAGTTAGGCCGGAGGCATAATGTCGGCCCAAAAGTGGCACAACTCTCGGGTAAAAGTACCGGAGGTGCAGATTGTGCAATCGACGCGCGCGCGCATAGTGCGCGTGCGCGTGCATTGCGAATCTAAGATCATGTGCGCTTACGCGCCAGGTGCGCGCACGCGTGCATAGACTTGTGCCTGAGGCCCAGTGGTCGCACAGGGCAGGCCTAACTCTCGGGTTTTTGGCTGGAGGTGAAATTTGCATCCACGCGTACGCGTACAGTGCGCGTCCGCGTGGGTGGTCAAAAAATGCTCAGGTGCGCGTACGCGTCATGTGCGCGCATGCGTGGATGGTGTTCTGTTTTTCAAAAAAATATTTTTCTAAGTTCTTACACCAATCCAAGCCTTTCAATCCTCCAAACAGCTACCAAAACACCCTAGAACCTTATTCAACATACTATACTACTAACTAAACTTGATAAAACAATAAAAAACAAGAAATTAAACTAATTCTACCAATATTTACAAAAGATAAAAATGAAAATGAGAATCTACCTATAATGGCAACTCAATTCACTTATTAACAAACTAAAAGAGTATGAAAAGAGTTTACCATGGTGGGGTGTCTCCCACCTAGCACTTTTATTTATTGTCCTTAAGTTGGACTTATGGGGAGCTCCTCATCAAGGTGGCTTGTGCTTGTATTCATCTTGGAACTCCCACCAATGCTTGGTTCTCCATTGTGCCCCAAGATTTCTCATGGATTGAGCCAAGTGTTGATGGAGTTCTTCACAAGCTTGGGGCTCCCAAAGTTGATCCTCTTTTTGTGATCCGGGGTCCCACACTTTATTTTCACACCCGTCTTGAGGTTGATCATCATTATTAGTCCAGCCAGGTGGCGAGTAGGGTGAATTCTCTATATAGTGGCCAACAATCCTCCTAGACCCATCTATTTGAGCACTACTCCAACCTTTATATCTCATGTTTGATGCATCAACCATAATGAGCCTTGATTTGCAACGCCCACCACGAAACCTTTTCCGCTTACGCTTCATCCCACAAACTTCCCTAAGTTGGCCATCCGTTTCAAGCAAACCATATTCAAGTGGGATAATAAAACTAATAGAAATGAATTTCACCCACTCAAATGAAGGTGTAGATGGCAACCTAGGCAAAGATGCTTCCAAAGATCTTGACAAAGCATAACCAACCCTCGTTCTTCCATTTCTAGGGACTTCCACCTCTTCACAAGATCTCTTAATCTCAATCCTTTGTTTAACAATTTTATCTAAACCTTTTCCTTTACTCAAATCATAATAGGAAGGGTGAGAAAAATTTACCTCCTCAACGCTTTCTAATGCACTAGGAGAAGGTTCTTCATGCTCAAAGAATTCTTCACCACTAAGACTTGATGCTTGTTCTTTATTTCCATGGGAACTCAATTCTTGCTCTATCCCATCCAAGTCTTCATATGGGATATGCCTTGGAAGGTGTGCACTTTCCTCCCTAGCATCACTTTCAATCATCTTGGAGGGGTTTTGTTCCCACGGAGGCTCCGCATCTCCTAAGTCTTCTACCACTTCTTCCTTGTCTTCAACAATTAAAGCTTCCTCCAATTGTTCCAATACAAAGCAACTTCCCTCATTTCCCACCGGAGTTTCCAATCTCTCCTTCATGCTATGTTCTTCATGTGATTCTCCACATGTAGCCATGGGAGTTCCTTGAGTGTTCAAGCATTGGGAGGCTAATTGATTTGTTACCGCATCTAAGGCGGCCATGAAATTTTGCACATCCCTTTTCATTTCTTCTTGCCCTTGAACAAGAACACCAAGGGTTTCATCCATTAGAGATTGGGGTGGATGGAAGGATTCATCATTTTGGGGGAAGGGTTCATAGTAGGAAGATGGTTCTTCTTGGTAGGGTTGTGGTGGTTCAATGTTTTCCATTCTTTCCACTTGTTGCACAACACACTCCATGGTTGCTTGAAATTGATCCAATGCTTTCTTGAGATGATCCCTTGACTCTTGTTCCTCTTGGATAATATGATTAGGATCATGTGGCTCTTGGATCAATGGATATGAGTATTCTTCCATGGGAGGTTGTGGTGGAAAGTAGTATTCATCTTGTGGTTGAAAATTTTCGTATATTGGAGGTGGTTCATCTTGGTAATAATGTGGAGGAGGTGGCTCTTGAAAATATTGATGTTGGAATGGTGGTGGCTCTATATGTGGTTCATATGGTTCATATGGTTGTTGGTAGGATGGATATGGGTTAGGGTCATATGAAGGTAGTTGGTAAGAAGGGGCTTGTGAGTATGGTTGAGAGTTATGTTGAGGATATGGTTCATAGGCATATGGTGGTGGTTCTTGAAAGTCACAAGGTGATTCACCATAGCCATTGGATTGGTGTGCATCATAGAATGGCTCTTCTTCATAGTGCATTGGTGGAGGTTGTTGCCATGAGGATTGATCATAAGCATATGCCTCCTCCCACCTTTGGTTATCCCATTCTTGATACACATCTTCATTATAGTCCTCATTTCCTACAACATGTTGATAACCAAACTCATAGCCAAGGTGAGAATTCATGATAGCAAGAGGAAAATGAAAACAAAAATCAAATAAGAAGCAAGAAAATTAAATCCTAAAACTAGTAAGAGCTAACAAAAGCAAACATATTCGCACTATTCACATATATACAATAACCAATAACATAACACCATTGCAATTCCCCGGCAACGGCGCCATTTTGATGATTGGATTTTTGACGGTTTAGAATTTCTCAAATAAAATCTCGTCGAAGTATAGTTTCTAAACCAAGCAATAATCCTTTCATACAAAAAGTTGTTTGTCACTAAAACAAACCCCTAAATTTATAAACTGAAGTATTCAAACCTCGGGTCGTTCTCCCTAGGAATTACAATAAAGAGTCTTGTTATTGGTTTGAGTTGTTTTGGGGTTTTGATAAGAGGCATGAAAGTAAATGGCAATGAAAGTAAACTAATAACTATAAAAGGCTCTTGGCAAGGTATGAAAATTAGAAGTCCTATCCTATCCTTCTCAATTGTGATGAGAATTGTTCATTGCTACCACTTAGTTAACCCTTACTAGATAAAGGAAAGTCAAGTGGATGAATTGACTTGAGCCACAAGTTCTGGCCAACTCCCAAGGAAAGACTAGCTTTAGTGCACTCCAAACCAATTAGCAATCTCTCCAATTATCAATCAACAAAGGAATTAGATAACTCAAGTGTCACTAATTACTCTACCTAGGCCAAGAGGAACAAAATCTACACTAAATCTAGAAGAGGTATTTCAACAAACACATATAGTGCAATACAAGTAAACAACATAAATTGCAAGAATTAAAGAGAGATCTAACTATAAAGGCAAGAGATCAATAATAGAAAAGCAAAGAGGAACAATTATTATGAATTGCCTCTTATTGAATTGAAAGAATGTAGAGGGAACAATACTAGATCTACAACAAAATGTAAGAACAACATAAAGAAAATTACAACAAAAGAGTAGAAGAAGATGAATCTAACAACAAGGAATTGAGATGTAGAAGTAGAAGAAAGCAAAGATTAAAACCTAGATCTAAGAACTAATCCTAATCCTAATCCTAATTCTAGAGAGAAGTGAGAGCTTCTCTCTCTAGAAACTAACTCTAACTACTTCTAAAACTAAAATATGACTAATGGTAACTAACATGTGTTTCCCCCTTCACTCCTTGGGTTAAATAGCATCAAAAATGAGTTGGATTGGGCCCACAAGGCTTTAGAATTCGCTGGCCACGTTTTGCTTTAAGTGAACCAGGTGGCAGCAACGGCGCGTGCGCGTACTTTGCGCGTGAGCGCCACCATACGTGTAGCAACTATGGCAAATCTTATATCGTTTCGAAGCCCCGGATGTTAGCTTTCTAACCCAACTGGAACCGCATCATTTGGATCTCTATAGCTCAAGTTATGGTCGTTTAAGTGAGAAGAGGTCGGCTTGACAGCTTTCCGGTTCTTTCATTTCTTCATGAGTTCTCCAACTTTTCATGCTTCTTTCTTCATTCCCTTGATCCAATCTTTGCCTTCTAAATCTGAAATCACTTAGCAAACATATCAAGGCATCTAATGGAATCAAGGAGAATTAAATTTAGCTATTTTAAGACCTAAAAGGCATGTTTTCACTCTTAAGCACAATTAAAGGAGAATATACAAAACCATGCTATTTCATTGAATAAATGTGGGTAAAAGGTGATAAAATCCCCTAAATTCAATACAAGATAAACCATCAAATTGGGGTTTGTCAACCTCCCCACACTTAAACCAAGCATGTCCTCATGCTTAAGCCAAGAGAAAGCAAATGGCATCAACATTTATTCAATGAAAACTAACTAAATGCAATCTACCTATATGCAACTATCTACATGAATGCAATTGCTTGGTCAAAATAAATCAATTCCCAAGAAGCATATATGCACAAGGGCTAAGGACTAGCAAGTCTAATCCACAATCGAATTGAGTTATTAAATATTTTTACAAACTTGCATGAAAAGTGATGATTGTAGGTGGAAGCATGTAATTGAGCATCGAACCCTCACCGGATGTGTTCGCACTCTATTCGCTCAAGTGTTTAGGGTTGATTCTCTCAATTCTCCCCTAATCATGCTTTCTAAGATTTGTTCTTCTTCTAACAATCAACATATATTTCATGCATGCATACATTTATCATGAGGTCTTTTCTTTAGGTTGTAATGGGGTTAGGGTTAAGGTAGGGTCATATATGGCCAGTGGACTAGGATTTGAATCTTTGATTAGCTTAAACTTTCCCACCTAACCTATATAATGACCTATACAATTAAGTACTAATCTAACTACCCATTCCTCACTTTTTCACATACTCATGCATTTTCTTTTCATTTCACAACACTTATGCATTGATTTTATTGAGCTTCGCTTTGGGGCATTTTGTCCCCTTTTTATTTCTTTCTTTTTCTTCTTTTTTCTTTCTTTTTCTAATTTTTTTTCTCTTCCTTTTCCATATTATTTTTCTTTTCTTTTTTTTCTTTTATTTTTCTCATTTTTTTTTCTATATACAAGAACCTCAATGCATAAGATTTTACATTTGATCAATATATGAGTATGTACCAAATTCCCAATATTTATACTAATAATACAAAACTACCCTTTTATTCACCCAATGTCCCAAGGTTCCCACACTTGAATGATGCTCACATACACTAGCCCAAGCTAATCAAAGATCCAAATTAAGGACTTTTATTGTTTTCCGCTTTAAGGCTTGTAATGTGCTAAAATTAAGAACAAGTGGGTTAATCGTAGGCTCAAATTGGCTAACAAAGGAATATAAAAGGGTTGGCTATTTGGATAAGTGAGCTAATGAAATGATGGCCTCAATCATATAAATGCATGAATACACAAAATAATGGACATAAAGAATCAAACAAATCGAAGATTACAGTCATAGGAAGAGAATAATGCACACAAGAAGGAAGAATAAGTGGTTATAAGATGTAAACACACCATTAGGCTCGAATCTCGCAAGCTTGTGTTCTTAGCTCAAAAACCATGTTCCAAAATACATTCTTTCAAGCAAGTTCAACAAAAAATTTTCAAATTGGTAGGGTGCCCTAAAACGGTTTCTTGGAAAAGAAATCATCACTCTAACCAAGTAGTCCTAATAAGAAGAAGGTAGTAAAATATGTACAAATTCTAACTAACATGCAACCTATCATGCAATGCAATAACTAATCTAACAAAGAAAACTAAGAATTGGTGTTGAAAAGGAAATTATTACCCATGGAGATCGGTCGAACGACCTCCCCACACTTGAAGATTGCACCGTCCTTGGTGCATTCAAAGAAGAGCAAGGTGGACGGGTTGCTACAATTGATGAGCTCCTTCAAAAGGTTGTGCGGATGACTTGTTTGTTGTCCCCTTTGAAAGCTTTTCCTTTCTCCCTCCTTGGTGGCCAACCTAAAAGGAAAGAAAAGAAAGAAAGTTAAGCCTATAACAAAGATATCAAAGCAAATAGAATATAGGCGGGGCTAATGCCAAAGAAAGGTATGGTTCTCACACTACATGGTAGCTACAACATGTAGAGGAGGAAACAATAAGAGAAAATGGCATATCAATGATACTTGATGTAAGAGTAAGGTCAAAGCATGAAGATCATGATGAGCATCAAGTTCGAACAAGAGAGAGTGGGCCATGAAAGACAATATAAGGTCATATCAATGCACAAAGAACACAAGTGCATAAAAGATTGAGCATTGATTTGAAGAGAAACATCACCCAACAATATGAAACAAGTCAAGAAGCACCAAAGTAATGCAATGAATCCTCAACAATTGAGTAGGAAGATGCAACACCATTATTAAAATGACTAAAAAAACGAAAACATGCTACAAAAACTAAATGAAAATGGGAAGAGTAGAAGTATACGAATGTGATAAGCAAAAGAAAATGGAAGGGGAGAAAAAAACTCTTTTTTTTTTACCGACGCGTGCGCGTCATGCGTGCTTACGCGTCGATGTGCATATTGGTTGAAGGACGCGTACGCGCCAGGTGCGCGCACGCGTGCATCGAGTTAGGCCGGAGGCATAATGTCGGCCCAAAAGTGGCACAATTCTCGGGTAAAAGTACCGGAGGTGCAGATTGTGCAATCGACGCGCGCGCGCACAGTGCGCGTGCGCGTGCATTGCGAATCTAAGATCATGTGCGCTTACGCGCCAGGTGCGCGCACTCGTGCATAGACTTGTGCCTGAGGCCCAATGGTCGCACAGGGCAGGCCTAACTCTCGGGTTTTTGGCTGGAGGTGAAATTTGCATCCACGCGTACGCGTACAGTGCGCGTCCGCGTGGGTGGTCAAAAAATGCTCAGGTGCGCGTACGCGTCATGTGCGCGCATGCGTGGATGGTGTTCTGTTTTTCAAAAAAATATTTTTCTAAGTTCTTACACCAATCCAAGCCTTTCAATCCTCCAAACAGCTACCAAAACACCCTAGAACCTTATTCAACATACTATACTACTAACTAAACTTGATAAAACAATAAAAAACAAGAAATTAAACTAATTCTACCAATATTTACAAAAGATAAAAATGAAAATGAGAATCTACCTATAATGGCAACTCAATTCACTTATTAACAAACTAAAAGAGTATGAAAAGAGTTTACCATGGTGGGGTGTCTCCCACCTAGCACTTTTATTTATTGTCCTTAAGTTGGACTTATGGGGAGCTCCTCATCAAGGTGGCTTGTGCTTGTATTCATCTTGGAACTCCCACCAATGCTTGGTTCTCCATTGTGCCCCAAGATTTCTCATGGATTGAGCCAAGTGTTGATGGAGTTCTTCACAAGCTTGGGGCTCCCAAAGTTGATCCTCTTTTTGTGATCCGGGGTCCCACACTTTATTTTCACACCCGTCTTGAGGTTGATTATCATTATTAGTCCAGCCAGGTGGCGAGTAGGGTGAATTCTCTATATAGTGGCCAACAATCCTCCTAGACCCATCTATTTGAGCACTACTCCAACCTTTATATCTCATGTTTGATGCATCAACCATAATGAGCCTTGATTTGCAACGCCCACCACGAAACCTTTTCCGCTTACGCTTCATCCCACAAACTTCCCTAAGTTGGCCATCCGTTTCAAGCAAACCATATTCAAGTGGGATAATAAAACTAATAGAAATGAATTTCACCCACTCAAATGAAGGTGTAGATGGCAACCTAGGCAAAGATGCTTCCAAAGATCTTGACAAAGCATAACCAACCCTCGTTCTTCCATTTCTAGGGACTTCCACCTCTTCACAAGATCTCTTAATCTCAATCCTTTGTTTAACAATTTTATCTAAACCTTTTCCTTTACTCAAATCATAATAGGAAGGGTGAGAAAAATTTACCTCCTCAACGCTTTCTAATGCACTAGGAGAAGGTTCTTCATGCTCAAAGAATTCTTCACCACTAAGACTTGATGCTTGTTCTTTATTTCCATGGGAACTCAATTCTTGCTCTATCCCATCCAAGTCTTCATATGGGATATGCCTTGGAAGGTGTGCACTTTCCTCCCTAGCATCACTTTCAATCATCTTGGAGGGGTTTTGTTCCCACGGAGGCTCCGCATCTCCTAAGTCTTCTACCACTTCTTCCTTGTCTTCAACAATTAAAGCTTCCTCCAATTGTTCCAATACAAAGCAACTTCCCTCATTTCCCACCGGAGTTTCCAATCTCTCCTTCATGCTATGTTCTTCATGTGATTCTCCACATGTAGCCATGGGAGTTCCTTGAGTGTTCAAGCATTGGGAGGCTAATTGATTTGTTACCGCATCTAAGGCGGCCATGAAATTTTGCACATCCCTTTTCATTTCTTCTTGCCCTTGAACAAGAACACCAAGGGTTTCATCCATTAGAGATTGGGGTGGATGGAAGGATTCATCATTTTGGGGGAAGGGTTCATAGTAGGAAGATGGTTCTTCTTGGTAGGGTTGTGGTGGTTCAATGTTTTCCATTCTTTCCACTTGTTGCACAACACACTCCATGGTTGCTTGAAATTGATCCAATGCTTTCTTGAGATGATCCCTTGACTCTTGTTCCTCTTGGATAATATGATTAGGATCATGTGGCTCTTGGATCAATGGATATGAGTATTCTTCCATGGGAGGTTGTGGTGGAAAGTAGTATTCATCTTGTGGTTGAAAATTTTCGTATATTGGAGGTGGTTCATCTTGGTAATAATGTGGAGGAGGTGGCTCTTGAAAATATTGATGTTGGAATGGTGGTGGCTCTATATGTGGTTCATATGGTTCATATGGTTGTTGGTAGGATGGATATGGGTTAGGGTCATATGAAGGTAGTTGGTAAGAAGGGGCTTGTGAGTATGGTTGAGAGTTATGTTGAGGATATGGTTCATAGGCATATGGTGGTGGTTCTTGAAAGTCACAAGGTGATTCACCATAGCCATTGGATTGGTGTGCATCATAGAATGGCTCTTCTTCATAGTGCATTGGTGGAGGTTGTTGCCATGAGGATTGATCATAAGCATATGGCTCCTCCCACCTTTGGTTATCCCATTCTTGATACACATCTTCATTATAGTCCTCATTTCCTACAACATGTTGATAACCAAACTCATAGCCAAGGTGAGAATTCATGATAGCAAGAGGAAAATGAAAACAAAAATCAAATAAGAAGCAAGAAAATTAAATCCTAAAACTAGTAAGAGCTAACAAAAGCAAACATATTCGCACTATTCACATATATACAATAACCAATAACATAACACCATTGCAATTCCCCGGCAACGGCGCCATTTTGATGATTGGATTTTTGACGGTTTAGAATTTCTCAAATAAATCTCGTCGAAGTATAGTTTCTAAACCAAGCAATAATCCTTTCATACAAAAAGTTGTTTGTCACTAAAACAAACCCCTAAATTTATAAACTGAAGTATTCAAACCTCGGGTCGTTCTCCCTAGGAATTACAATAAAGAGTCTTGTTATTGGTTTGAGTTGTTTTGGGGTTTTGATAAGAGGCATGAAAGTAAATGGCAATGAAAGTAAACTAATAACTATAAAAGGCTCTTGGCAAGGTATGAAAATTAGAAGTCATATCCTATCCTTCTCAATTGTGATGAGAATTGTTCATTGCTACCACTTAGTTAACCCTTACTAGATAAAGGAAAGTCAAGTGGATGAATTGACTTGAGCCACAAGTTCTGGCCAACTCCCAAGGAAAGACTAGCTTTAGTGCACTCCAAACCAATTAGCAATCTCTCCAATTATCAATCAACAAAGGAATTAGATAACTCAAGTGTCACTAATTACTCTACCTAGGCCAAGAGGAACAAAATCTACACTAAATCTAGAAGAGGTATTTCAACAAACACATATAGTGCAATACAAGTAAACAACATAAATTGCAAGAATTAAAGAGAGATCTAACTATAAAGGCAAGAGATCAATAATAGAAAAGCAAAGAGGAACAATTATTATGAATTGCCTCTTATTGAATTGAAAGAATGTAGAGGGAACAATACTAGATCTACAAAAATGTAAGAACAACATAAAGGAAATTACAACAAAAGAGTAGAAGAAGATGAATCTAACAACAAGGAATTGAGATGTAGAAGTAGAAGAAAGCAAAGATTAAAACCTAGATCTGAGAACTAATCCTAATCCTAATCCTAATTCTAGAGAGAAGTGAGAGCTTCTCTCTCTAGAAACTAACTCTAACTACTTCTAAAACTAAAATATGACTAATGGTAACTAACATGTGTTTCCCCCTTCACTCCTTCGGTTAAATAGCATCAAAAATGAGTTGGATTGGGCCCACAAGGCTTTAGAATTCGCTGGCCACGTTTTGCTTTAAGTGAACCAGGTGGCAGCAACGGCGCGTGCGCGTACTTTGCGCGTGAGCGCCACCATACGTGTAGCAACTATGGCAAATCTTATATCGTTTCGAAGCCCCGGATGTTAGCTTTCTAACCCAACTAGAACCGCATCATTTGGATCTCTATAGCTCAAGTTATGGTCGTTTAAGTGAGAAGAGGTCGGCTTGACAGCTTTCCGGTTCTTTCATTTCTTCATGAGTTCTCCAACTTTTCATGCTTCTTTCTTCATTCCCTTGATCCAATCTTTGCCTTCTAAATCTGAAATTACTTAGCAAACATATCAAGGCATCTAATGGAATCAAGGAGAATTAAATTTAGCTATTTTAAGACCTAAAAGGCATGTTTTCACTCTTAAGCACAATTAAAGGAGAATATACAAAACCATGCTATTTCATTGAATAAATGTGGGTAAAAGGTGATAAAATCCCCTAAATTCAATACAAGATAAACCATCAAATTGGGGTTTGTCAACCTCCCCACACTTAAACCAAGCATGTCCTCATGCTTAAGCCAAGAGAAAGCAAAGGGCATCAACATTTATTCAATGAAAACTAACTAAATGCAATCTACCTATATGCAACTATCTACATGAATGCAATTGCTTGGTCAAAATAAATCAATTCCTGTTCCGAGGGTTACCTGAAACGTGTAGCTCGGTCGTCTGGCAAGACCCGAGGTAGGGGTTCCGTGACCCGAGCTTGGTGTGCTGAGCGGCTGGGGGTTGTACCTGCAATGACACTCCGATGCTTAAGTTAGCATGGGTCCAAGCAGATATTGAGTAGAATTAGAGTATGAGTTATACCTGGGTGCTCCAGTGTATTTATAATGGTGAGATGTGGCCTCCTGTGGATAGGATAAGTTAGTTATCTTATCTTATCTTTAAGTGAGGTCATCTTATCTTCAAGGGAACCGCCTTTATCTTTCTGGGCTTTAGCCGCCTTTAGATTGGGCTATGTTCCTTCGTTTTGGGCCTTCTTCTTTATTTGTCCGAGGTCCGACCTCAGGCGTGGGCCTTTGGGACGAGGTCGGACCTTCTGCGAACTTCCCGAGTTTGGAGAGCTCGGTCAGGGTATGAACAGTGCCCCTGTCCGAGTTCGTCCTTTTGAGAGGTCGAGCTCGGGCATAGTCGTCTTTTCAAAATTTTGAAAATGGCCGTTTCAGCATTTATTGCTTTTTACCGTTTCTCCTCGATTTCCGTTCGGGCTCTGCGAAGGCATTATTTATTTGCCCCTTTCCTCATTTTCTTTGTTTATTCTGTTCCCTTTCCCTTTTTCTGGGTTTTTCGCCACCTCTCTTTCGAGCATCTTCCTTCTTTCTCTCTGTTCTTCTTGCATCGGAGCTCGTCGTCTTCTTCCTTTCTTCCAGGTTTGTTTCTCGTCTTTACTTTCGCTGTGCACATATGCTTTTGTTTTTTTTTCTTCTATGCTGGGGTTGCCCCGAAGAGAGGCGCTGCCATTGCTTTGGTTGTTTGTATGTGGGGGGGCTCTTTTCTCTTGGTACTTTGTTTTCGGGTTACTGCATTTTTCTTCTAAAAGAACTTTTGTTTTCTTGCTTCTGCTGAATGGGTTTTTTGCTGTCTGCCTATTATGTGATTTTTGGCTTGCTGTTGTATTCTTCTTTGTAGGCAAGATTTTTATGTCTCGAAAGGTGTTTCAAGCAATGTTGACCAAGATTCCGAGTGGTCTTGGTTGGGTAGATCCTGTTCCTCTAAGGGTCCCTTCTGTTGTAGATTTTGAGTATCTAGTTAGGTTCCGTAGGGAGTGTAGTATTTGTGAGAACAGGGAGTCTGAGCGAGATTATGAGCTAGTAGCCCCGGAGTCCGAGGAGAGAGTGTGCTTCCCGCCTTTAGAAAGTTCCGAGAAGCTATTCTTTTATGCTTACGATTGTTTTTTCTCTAAGCTGGGTGTACGACTTCCTTTTACCGACTTGGAGTCCGAGGTCCTTTGGTCTTGTAACCTTGCCCCTACGCAACTCCATCCAAATTCTTGGGCGTTTTTAAAGCTGTTTCAACTTTTGTGTCAGTTTTTGGGCGTCTCCCCTTCTGTTTCTCTTTTTTCCTATCTGTTCGTGTTGACGAAACCGGGGTCGGGTGTTGGGAAGGTGTCCTGGGTCTCTTTTAGGGCTAACCAGGGAAAGAAGTTTTGTACCTTATATGATGAGTCGTTTCATGATTTCAAGAACTACTATTTCAAGGTCCGGGCTGCTGGAGATGTCCGACCTTTCTTTCTAGATGAGAGTGGGGAGCCTTCTTTTCCTCTTTGTTGGCAGGAGAATGTAGTGTCGGTGAAGTATACTTTTGAGAGTCTAGATGAGGTGGAGCAGGCTTTTGTGGGTGTGTTGAGCAGTTTATGGGGTCGGGCACCTCACTTGGATACGAAGAAAATGTTGGGAGATCCAAGCCTTCTCCGTTCCGAGTTAGGTAGTTCCCGACCTCTTTGAGATTTCATCTTAGTATTTTGGCTTCGTTTTGGAGGTTTTTCTGTTGTGATAATCCCTTTCTTTTGTTTCTGCAGAGATGTCTTCTCAGGCTGATTCCATGAAGTTCCTTCGTCGGTCGAAGAAGTCTGCGGCTGCTCGGAATATCGAGGCTGAGGCTTCTGCCCGATCTTCTCCGCAGAAGACTACCGTGGGTGTTCAGACTCGGTCGAAGACCATTCCGACTCCTCAGTTCCGAGCTATAACTCAAGATCCTCCGACCTCCGGACCCGGTCACCTTTCCCCGTCTTCGACCTCGGGTCCTCCCCCCAAGAAACAGAAGACCTCTCAAGAGCTTGCCGGTTTCAATGATAAGGATTTTGACGCTCTTGGTTGGATTGAGCAGCACATTCTCCCCCAGACCTTTATTTCTACTGATGATGCGTCTATGGAGCATCACTTTCAGTATATGGCGCGGAGCTGTGTTCGGATGGCTAGTCTTCATGCCGCTATTGCTCGGGAGTTCAAGAAAGCTCCCCTTGGGGCGACCAGCTCCCGACTTGAGAAGGCACGGTCCGAGCTTGATAAGATTAGTCAACTGAAGGCTGCCAGGATTACTGAGCTGGAGGCCTCTTTGGAGGAAGAGAAAACTAGGGCCACCGCGGCTGTGGCGGCGGCGAAGACATCTGAGGAGATGGCGAGGGTGGCGACGGAGAACTATACTAAGCTGTATGCCGAGCTTGTGGAGACGAAGGAGAAGTTGCAGTCTGCTCGGGATGATTTTTACGAGCTGGAAGATAATGTGGCCAAGGGTATGGATGCTATGTTTGTGAATTTGAGGGATCAGGTCCGGGTTCTTGCTCCCGACCTGGATCTGAGCTTATTTAGTACGGAAAACATTGTTGTGGAGGGAAAGATTGTTCCTGCTCCTGCCGAGGATGAGGTTCCGGTGTCCGACCACAAGGCTCCGGTGTCCGACCCCGAGGTTCCGGTTGTGAACCCGACTTCACCTTTGGCTGAGGATAGATCTGGTGTGGAGGTTTCAAACCGGGATGACGTTGCCGTCGATGCAGTCCCGATTTCGATGTTCCCTCCGCAGCCTTCTGTTGATGCGGAGACCGGAAAGGACCTTGATCCTCTGTGATCTTTTTAGTGGTTTGCCCGGCCTGTGGGCTTTTTGTTGGATGGCTTTTGTGAACACTTTTGGACACCTTTTTGCTTTTATTTAGCCACTTGTGGTGACTTTATTATGCGGTGTTTGTGTTTTGACCTTTGGTTTCTGCCTTCGTGCTTTTTAGTTGTTTTTCGGATAACAACTTTTTAGCCAGCGTTTTGACTTTATGTTTCCGCTTTCGTGCTTTTTAGTTGTTTTTCGGATAACAACTTTTTAGCTAGCGTTTTGACTTTATGTCTCCGCTTTCGTGCTTTTTAGTTGTTTTTCGGATAACAACTTTTTAGCTAGCGTTTTGACTTTATGTCTCCGCTTTCGTGCTTTTTAGTTGTTTTTCGGATAACAACTTTTTAGCTAGCGTTTTGAAACTTCTTTCGATTTCGTTCTTTTCGCTTGTACTTTTTAGTTGCTTTTTGTAAAGCAACTTTTTAGTAAGCGTTTTTCGAAATCCTGGTTCTTGCCGTTTTAAGGCTTCTTTCTTGGGCCGAGCCTTTTCTCGGACATCGGGTGCTCGAGTACCTCCTTTTTGTTAGGTCCGACTTTGTCGTTGGTCGGTCCTTTTGAGTTATTTCTGTAATCTCTTTTTATTTGGCTTTTTGAGCCATTTTAGAGTTACTTTATAACTCTTTGTTGGGTCCGACTTCGTCGTTTGGTCGGCCTTTTTAAGTTATTTTTGTAACCTCTTTTTTATTTGGCTTTTCGAGCCATTTCAGAGTTACTTTATAACTTCTCACATTAATTTGAACCTCGTCGCTTTATCTTTGCCGACCTTGTATGGTCTCTTGGCAAATGATTTTTTGCGTTTTGCCGAGCATAAATTAATGCGCCTTGGTGGGGTACTTTCTAGGATTTGCTTCATCATGAGGAAGAGAAAATAGAGAAATTTGATTAGTATTAAAAAGAAAGAATATTTACAAAGTGTTTACCCTTTAGGTCGGGTGTCCTACTTAACCGGGTGTCTCATTAAAAAACCCTTGTAGGGAAAAAGAGTACACCTCGGGTTAAGTTTTTCTAGCTGTAGTACCGTCTTAGATTACAGGCGTGCCAGGTCCTGGGCAGCTCATTGCCTTCTAGGTCGGATATTTTGTAGTAGCCTGTCCCTAAGACTTCTGTTACCTTGTAGGGCCCTTTCCAATTTGCGGCTAGCTTTCCTTCTCCCGACTTTTGTGTTCCGATGTCATTTCGGATTAGAATCAGGTCGTGACTGGAGAAGCTTCGCTTTATTACCTTTTGATTGTATCTGAGGGCCGTTCGCCGTTTTAAGGCTTCTTCTCGGATTCGGGCTCTTTCTCGGACCTCGGGGAGGAGGTCGAGTTCTTCCCTTTGTGCCTGTGGGTTGCCTCTTTCGTTGTAGAAGATGACTCTGGGCGACCCTTCATCTATTTCGATAGGAATCATTGCCTCCATCCCGTAAGCTAGCCGGAATGGGGATTCTCCCGTTGTAGAGTGCGGGGTTGTCCGATATGCCCATAGTACCTGGGGAGTTCGTCGGCCCACGCCCCTTTGGCCTCTTGGAGTCTTCGCTTTAACCCGGCCAAGATGACTTTATTTGCAGCCTCTGCTTGTCCATTGGCTTGTGGGTGCTCGACCGATGTGAATTGCTGTTTGATTTTTAGTTCGGCCACCAAGTTCTGAAAGCTTGTGTCCGTGAACTGTGTTCCATTGTCTGTTGTGATGGAGTAGGGGACTCCGAACCTCGTGACGATGTTTTTGTATAGGAATTTACGGCTTTTCTGAGCCGTAATAGTGGCTAAGGGTTCGGCTTCGATCCACTTTGTGAAGTAGTCGACCCCTACTATGAGGTATTTGACTTGCCCCGGTCCTTGTGGAAACGGGCCGAGTAGGTCGAGTCCCCATTTTGCGAAGGGCCATGGCGCAGTGATGCTGATAAGGTCTTCGGGCGGTGCCTTGTGAAAATTGGCGTGTTTTTGGCAGGGGGGGCATATTTTCACAAACTCTGTCGCGTCTCTTTGTAAGGTCGGCCAGTAGAACCCGGCCCTGACTACTTTCTTGGATAGTGCCCGAGCTCCGAGATGGTTCCCACACATGCCTTCGTGGACTTCTTCGAGGACGCCCTTTGTTTCTGAGGTCGGAACGCACCTAAGGAGGGGGTTTGAGAATCCTCTTCTGTATAATACGTCGTGAATTAGCGTATAATTCTGGGCGTCCTTTGTAAGCCTTTTAGCTTCTTTCTTTCTATGGGGAGAGTTCCTGACTTCAGGTAGTTGAGTATGGGGGTCATCCATCCTTGCTGTTGGTTGGATATATTTAACGTTTCTTCCTCTCTTAGCACGGAGGGAGATTGTAGGGTTTCTTGGAGAAGACTTCTGTTGTTGCCTCCGGGCTTGGTGCTAGCGAGCTTCGAGAGGGCGTCTGCCCGGGCATTTTGTTCCCGAGGTATGTGCTGGATTTGTATTTCCGGGAAGTGTCGTAATTGTGCCTGTGTTTGATCCAGGTATTTTTTCATAGTAGGGTCTTTGGCCTGGTAACTTCCATTTACTTGTGATGTGACGACCTGGGAGTCGCTGAAGATCGTGATTCTCTGGGCTCCGACCTCTTCGGCTAGCTTTAGTCCTGCTAGTAGGGCCTCGTATTCGGCTTGGTTGTTTGAAGCCTGGAACTCGAATTTTAAGGATAGCTCTATCCGTGTTCCTTGGTCGCTTTCGAGTATAACACCGGCTCCGCTTCCTGTTTTGTTTGAGGACCCGTCGACATACAGATTCCACGAGAGTGGGGTTCCCGGGGTCTCAGTATATTCTGCGATGAAGTCGGCTAGATATTGAGATTTTATGGCAGTCCGGGCTTCATAGTGGAGGTCGAACTCGGACAGTTCCACCGCCCATTGTAGGATTCGTCCTGCCATGTCTGTTTTTTGTAGGATGTGTCTCATGGGTTGGTTCGTCCGGACTTTGATGGTGTGGGCTTGAAAGTAGGGACGGAGCCTCCGAGCCGTGAATACTAGGGCGTAGGCGAATTTCTCTATTTTCTGATAGTTTAATTCGGCCCCTTGTAGTGCCTTGCTTACGAAGTATATGGGGTGTTGTCCTTGGTCATTTTCTCGTATTAATGCTGAAGCAACTGCCCGATGTCCGACCGAGAGGTATAATACGAGCTCTTCCCCTTTTAAAGGTCGGGTTAGGATTGGTGGCTGCCCGAGGAATTCCTTGAATTCTTGGAAGGCTTTTTCGCACTCCGGGGTCCATGAGAAGGGTTTCCCTTTCTTTAGGAGTGAGTAGAGAGGTAGTGATTTTATCGCTGATCCTGCCAAGAATCTTGATAGGGCGGCTAGCCTTCCATTTAGTTGTTGTACTTCTTTGACACACGTCGGGCTCTTCATTTTGAGTATCGCTTGGCATTTGTCCGGGTTTGCTTCGATGCCTCTTTGAGTCAGCATGAAGCCTAAGAACTTTCCGGCTTCTGCGGCGAAGGTGCACTTGGTCGGGTTAAGTCTCATGTTGTGTTTCCTGAGGGTGCCGAAGACACTTGTGAGGTCGGGAACCAAGTTTCTGTCTTCTTGTGTCTTTACCAGCATATCGTCGACGTACACTTCTAGCTGTAGCCCGATGTGCTCTGAGAATACTTTGTTCATTAGCCTCTGGTAGGTTGACCCGGCGTTCTTCAGCCCGAAGGGCATTAATACGTAGCAGTAGTTTGCCCTTGGGGTTATGAACGAGGTCTTTTCTTGGTCGGGTCCGTACATCGGGATTTGATTGTATCCCGAGTATGCATCCATGAAGGAGAGATATCTGTAGCCTGAGGCTGCGTCGACTAAGGCGTCGATGTTTGGTAGTGGATATGGGTCTTTGGGGCAGGCTTTGTTGAGATCCGTGTAATCGACGCACATCCTCCATTTTCCGTTGGGCTTTTTTACCAGGACCACGTTTGCGAGCCATAGGGGATATTTTACTTCCCTAATGAATCCTGCATCTAGCAGTGCTTGTACCTGTTCTTCTATTGCCTGCATGCGCTCGGGTCCGAGCTTCCGGCGTCTCTGTTGGACAGGTCTGGATCCCGGGTATACTGATAGCTTATGGCACATCAGGTCGGGACTTATGCCTGGCATGTCGGAGGCCTTCCAGGCGAAGAGGTCGGAATTCTCCCTTAAGAGGGTTATGAGTTCCTCCTTTAGGCCTGCTTCGAGGTTTGCTCCAATGTTTGTTACTTTTTCAGGTGTGTTCCCGATTTGGATCCTTTCGGTTTCTCCCTCTGGTTGTGGCCGAAGGTCTTCTCGGGTTTGAACTCGCCCGAGTTCTATTGTGTTGACTTCTTTCCCTTTTAGGCTTAGACTTTCGTTGTAGCATCGCCGTGCTAATTTTTGGTCGCCTTTTAGGGTGGCGATTCCCTTTGCGGTAGGGAACTTCATACAGAGGTGTGGGGTTGATACCACAGCTGCCAGTTTGTTTAGGGTTGGTCGCCCAATGAGGGCATTGTATGCTGAGGTAACGTCGACTATAATGTAGTCGATGCTTAACGTTTTAGATTGCTCGCCTCTTCTGAAGGTAGTGTGTAGCGAGATGTATCCTAAGGGGTGGATCGGGGTGTCCCCTAGCCCAAATAGGTCGGAGGGATAGGCCTTTAGCTCTTTTTCTTCAAGTCCGAGCTTGTCGAAGGCCGCTTTGAACAGGATATCTGCTGAGCTTCCTTGGTCAATCAGGGTTCGATGTAAGTTGGCGTTTGCTAGGATAATGGTGATCACCATAGGATCGTCGTGGCCGGGTATTATCCCCTGAGCATCTTCTTGGGTAAATGAGATGGTTGGCAGCTCGGGCAGGGGATTGTCTTCTCGGACATGATAGATCTCTTTGAGGTGTCTTTTTCGCGAGGATCTGGATGTTCCTCCGCCTGCAAAACCTCCGTTTATCATGTGTATGTGCCTTTCAGGGGTTCGCAGGGTCTGTTCGGCCCGATCCTCGTTATCTCCCCTCCTTCTCTTTTTGGTCTCTTCTCCTTTTTCCGCATGTATCTGTCGAGTTTTCCTTCTCTGGCTAGCTTTTCTATAACATTCTTCAGATCGTGGCAGTCATTAGTAGAATGACCGTAGAGCTTGTGGTATTCACAGTATTCGGACCGATCTCTCCCCGCTCTCTTGTGTTTTAAAGGTCGGGGCGGTGGGATTTTTTCGGTGTGGCATACCTCTCTGTAGACGTCTACCAGGGAAACTCGGAGGGGAGTGTAGCTATGGTACTTCCGTGGTTTGTCCGAGTTGGACTCTTCTTTCTTTTTCTGTTCTCGATCTCGGTCTCGGAGTGGGTAGGTTGATTCCTTCCTAGAAGAGTCTCTTAGCTGGGAGGTTTCCTCCATGTTGATATATTTTTCTGCCCGCTCTTGCACCTCGTATAAGGAGGTCGGGTATCGTTTGGATAGGGATTGGCTAAATGGTCCTTCTTTTAGGCCGTTTGCTAGTCCCATGATGGCTGCTTCAGTGGGCAAGTGTTGTATGTCCAGGCAGGCTTTGTTGAATCGCTCCATGTATTCTCGGAGAGTTTCTTGGTTACCCTGTTTGATCCCGAGTAGACTGGGGGCATGTTTTGCCTTGTCCTTTTGAATAGAGAACCTTGTTAGGAATTTCTTGGTTAGGTCCTCGAAGCTGGAGATTGATCCTGGTGGCAGGTTGTCGAACCACTTCATGGCCGACTTGGTGAGAGTGGTGGGGAAGGCTTTGCACCGAATCGCGTCGGAGGCGTCGACCAGGTACATTCTGCTTCGGAAGCTGCTGAGGTGGTGACTTGGGTCGGTGGTGCCGTCGTAGAGATCCATATCAGGTGGTTTGAAGTTTCGCGGTACCTTCTCCTTCATGATCTCTTGTGTGAAGGGATCATGGTTGTTTTCGGGGGTGGCGCCGCGTTCCGTCCGGTCTTTCAACTCGGCCTCTATCTTCCGCAGCTTTTCTTCTAACTCTCTGCGCTTGCGAGCTTCCCTTCTCAAATCTTGTTCAGTTTCTTTCTGCTTTTTTATGTCCTCTTCGAGTTGTTTCAGTCGGTTTTGCTGTGCCCGTACTGCTTCTAGAATTTCTGAGCTCTCTTCTTTTTCGGGATTTTGTGGATTTTTGTTTGGAAGTGATGTCTTTGGGCGATTCTGTTTGTTTCCTCCTGGAGTGCGTGGTGATAGAGGGCTGTCCGGTCGTTCTCCGGTGTCAATTTCCTCTTCTTGTTCTGATGTAGCGTGGTTATTGTTGGGAGGGTCGTCCGCCATGGTAAAGGGATGACTTCCAGGTCCCCGGCAACGGTGCCAATGTTCCGAGGGTTACCTGAAACGTGTAGCTCGGTCGTCTGGCAAGACCCGAGGTAGGGGTTCCGTGACCCGAGCTTGGTGTGCTGAGCGGCTGGGGGTTGTACCTGCAATGACACTCCGATGCTTAAGTTAGCATGGGTCCAAGCAGATATTGAGTAGAATTAGAGTATGAGTTATACCTGGGTGCTCCAGTGTATTTATAATGGTGAGATGTGGCCTCCTGTGGATAGGATAAGTTAGTTATCTTATCTTATCTTTAAGTGAGGTCATCTTATCTTCAAGGGAACCGCCTTTATCTTTCTGGGCTTTAGCCGCCTTTAGATTGGGCTATGTTCCTTCGTTTTGGGCCTTCTTCTTTATTTGTCCGAGGTCCGACCTCAGGCGTGGGCCTTTGGGACGAGGTCGGACCTTCTGCGAACTTCCCGAGTTTGGAGAGCTCGGTCAGGGTATGAACAATTCCCAAGAAGCATATATGCACAAGGGCTAAGGACTAGCAAGTCTAATCCACAATCGAATTGAGTTATTAAATATTTTTACAAACTTGCATGAAAAGTGATGATTGTAGGTGGAAGCATGTAATTGAGCATCGAACCCTCACCGGATGTGTTCGCACTCTATTCGCTCAAGTGTTTAGGGTTGATTCTCTCAATTCTCCCCTAATCATGCTTTCTAAGATTTGTTCTTCTTCTAACAATCAACATATATTTCATGCATGCATACTGTTCATACCCTGACCGAGCTCTCCAAACTCGGGAAGTTCGCAGAAGGTCCGACCTCATCCAAAGGCCCACGCCTAAAGGTCGGACCTCGGACATCATAGCAAGGAAGGCCCATCAAAAGGAACGCAGCCCAAAACCTAAAAGCCGAAATAGGCCTAGAAGAGGCGGTTCCGCAAAGATAGAGATAAAACTCCCAAAAGATAAGATAAGATAAGAATATCTTATCCAGGGAAGATCACTGCCAACCACTATAAATACACTGGAGCACCCAGGTATAACTCATACTCTAATTCTACTCAATATCTGCTTGGACCCATGCTAACTTAAGCATCGGAGTGTCATTGCAGGTACAACCCCCCGCCGCTCAGCACACCAAGCTCGGGTCACGGAACCCCTACCTCGGGTCTTGCCAGACGACCGAGCTACACGTTTCAGGTAACCCTCGGAACATTGGCGCCGTAGCCGGGGACCCTGGAAGTCATCCCTTTACCATGGCGGACGACCCTCCCAACAATAACCACGCTACATCAGAACAAGAAGAGGAAATTGACACCGGAGAACAACCGGACAGCCCTCTATCACCACGCACTCCAGGAGGAAACAAACAGAATCGCCCAAAGACATCACTTCCAAACAAAAATCCACAAAATCCCGAAAAAGAAGAGAGCTCAGAAATTCTAGAAGCAGTACGGGCACAGCAAAACCGACTGAAACAACTCGAAGAGGATATAAAAAAGCAGAAAGAAACTGAACAAGATTTGAGAAGGGAAGCTCGCAAGCGCAGAGAGTTAGAAGAAAAGCTGCGGAAGATAGAGGCCGAGTTGAAAGACCGGACGGAACGCGACGCCACCCCCGAAAACAACCATGATCCCTTCACGCAAGAGATCATGAAGGAGAAGGTACCGCAAAACTTCAAACCACCTGATATGGATCTCTACGACGGCACCACCGACCCAAGTCACCACCTCAGCAACTTCCGAAGCAGAATGTACCTGGTCGACGCCTCCGACGCGATTCGGTGCAAAGCCTTCCCCACCACTCTCACCAAGTCGGCCATGAAGTGGTTCGACAACCTGCCACCAGGATCAATCTCCAGCTTCGAGGACCTAACCAAGAAATTCCTAACAAGGTTCTCTATTCAAAAGGACAAGGCAAAACATGCCCCCAGTCTACTCGGGATCAAACAGGGTAACCAAGAAACTCTCCGAGAATACATGGAGCGATTCAACAAAGCCTGCCTGGACATACAACACTTGCCCACTGAAGCAGCCATCATGGGACTAGCAAACGGCCTAAAAGAAGGACCATTTAGCCAATCCCTATCCAAACGATACCCGACCTCCTTATACGAGGTGCAAGAGCGGGCAGAAAAATATATCAACATGGAGGAAACCTCCCAGCTAAGAGACTCTTCTAGGAAGGAATCAACCTACCCACTCCGAGACCGAGATCGGGAACAGAAAAAGAAAGAAGAGTCCAACTCGGACAAACCACGGAAGTACCATAGCTACACTCCCCTCCGAGTTTCCCTGGTAGACGTCTACAGAGAAGTATGCCACACCGAAAAAATCCCACCGCCCCGACCTTTAAAACACAAGAGAGCGGGGAGAAATCGGTCCGAATACTGTGAATACCACAAGCTCTACGGTCATTCTACTAATGACTGCCACGACCTGAAGAATGTTATAGAAAAGCTAGCCAGAGAAGGAAAACTCGACAGATACATAGCGGAAAAAGGAGAAGAGACCAAAAAGAGAAGGAGGGGAGATAACGAGGATCGGGCCGAACAGACCTTGCGAACCCCTGAAAGGCACATACACATGATAAACGGAGGTTTTGCGGGCGGAGGAACATCCAGATCCTCGCGAAAAAGACACCTCAAAGAGATCTATCATGTCCGAGAAGACAATCCCCTGCCCGAGCTGCCAACCATCTCATTCACCCAAGAAGATGCTCAGGGGATAATACCCGGCCACGACGATCCTATGGTGATCACCATTATCCTAGCAAACGCCAACTTACATCGAACCCTGATTGACCAAGGAAGCTCAGCAGATATCCTGTTCAAAGCGGCCTTCGACAAGCTCGGACTTGAAGAAAAAGAGCTAAAGGCCTATCCCTCCGACCTATTTGGGCTAGGGGACACCCCGATCCACCCCTTAGGACACATCTCGCTACACACTACCTTCGGAAGAGGCGAGCAATCTAAAACGTTAAGCATCGACTACATTATAGTCGACGTTACCTCAGCATACAATGCCCTCATTGGGCGACCAACCCTAAACAGACTGGCAGCTGTGGTCTCAACCCCACACCTCTGTATGAAGTTCCCTACCGCAAAGGGAATCGCCACCCTAAAAGGCGACCAAAAATTAGCACGGCGATGCTACAACGAAAGTCTAAGCCTAAAAGGGAAAGAAGTCAACACAATAGAACTCGGGCGAGTTCAAACCCGAGAAGACCTTCGGCCACAACCAGAGGGAGAAACCGAAAGGATCCAAATCGGGAACACACCTGAAAAAGTAACAAACATTGGAGCAAACCTCGAAGCAGGCCTAAAGGAGGAACTCATAACCCTCTTAAGGGAGAATTCCGACCTCTTCGCCTGGAAGGCCTCCGACATGCCAGGCATAAGTCCCGACCTGATGTGCCATAAGCTATCAGTATACCCGGGATCCAAACCCATCCAACAGAGACGCCGGAAGCTCGGACCCGAGCGCATGCAGGCAATAGAAGAACAGGTACAAGCACTGCTAGATGCAGGATTCATTAGGGAAGTAAAATATCCCCTATGGCTCGCAAACGTGGTCCTGGTAAAAAAGCCCAACGGAAAATGGAGGATGTGCGTCGATTACACGGATCTCAACAAAGCCTGCCCCAAAGACCCATATCCACTACCAAACATCGACGCCTTAGTCGACGCAGCCTCAGGCTACAGATATCTCTCCTTCATGGATGCATACTCGGGATACAATCAAATCCCGATGTACGGACCCGACCAAGAAAAGACCTCGTTCATAACCCCAAGGGCAAACTACTGCTACGTAGTAATGCCCTTCGGGCTGAAGAACGCCGGGGCAACCTACCAGAGGCTAATGAACAAAGTATTCTCAGAGCACATCGGGCTACAGCTAGAAGTGTACGTCGACGATATGCTGGTAAAGACACAAGAAGACAGAAACTTGGTTCCCGACCTCACAAGTGTCTTCGGCACCCTCAGGAAACACAACATGAGACTTAACCCGACCAAGTGCACCTTCGCCGCAGAAGCCGGAAAGTTCTTAGGCTTCATGCTGACTCAAAGAGGCATCGAAGCAAACCCGGACAAATGCCAAGCGATACTCAAAATGAAGAGCCCGACGTGTGTCAAAGAAGTACAACAACTAAATGGAAGGCTAGCCGCCCTATCAAGATTCTTGGCAGGATCAGCGATAAAATCACTACCTCTCTACTCACTCCTAAAGAAAGGGAAACCCTTCTCATGGACCCCGGAGTGCGAAAAAGCCTTCCAAGAATTCAAGGAATTCCTCGGGCAGCCACCAATCCTAACCCGACCTTTAAAAGGGGAAGAGCTCGTATTATACCTCTCGGTCGGACATCGGGCAGTTGCTTCAGCATTAATACGAGAAAATGACCAAGGACAACACCCCATATACTTCGTAAACAAGGCACTACAAGGGGCCGAATTAAACTATCAGAAAATAGAGAAATTCGCCTACGCCCTAGTATTCACGGCTCGGAGGCTCCGTCCCTACTTTCAAGCCCACACCATCAAAGTCCGGACGAACCAACCCATGAGACACATCCTACAAAAAACAGACATGGCAGGACGAATCCTACAATGGGCGGTGGAACTGTCCGAGTTCGACCTCCACTATGAAGCCCGGACTGCCATAAAATCTCAATATCTAGCCGACTTCATCGCAGAATATACTGAGACCCCGGGAGCCCCACTCTCGTGGAATCTGTATGTCGACGGGTCCTCAAACAAAACAGGAAGCGGAGCCGGTGTTATACTCGAAAGCGACCAAGGAACACGGATAGAGCTATCCTTAAAATTCGAGTTCCAGGCTTCAAACAACCAAGCCGAATACGAGGCCCTACTAGCAGGACTAAAGCTAGCCGAAGAGGTCGGAGCCCAGAGAATCACGATCTTCAGCGACTCCCAGGTCGTCACATCACAAGTAAATGGAAGTTACCAGGCCAAAGACCCTACTATGAAAAATACCTGGACCAAACACAGGCACAATTACGACACTTCCCGGAAATACAAATCCAGCACATACCTCGGGAACAAAATGCCCGGGCAGACGCCCTCTCGAAGCTCGCTAGCACCAAGCCCGGAGGCAACAACAGAAGTCTTCTCCAAGAAACCCTACAATCTCCCTCCGTGCTAAGAGAGGAAGAAACGTTAAATATATCCAACCAACAGCAAGGATGGATGACCCCCATACTCAACTACCTGAAGTCAGGAACTCTCCCCATAGAAAGAAAAGAAGCTAAAAGGCTTACAAAGGACGCCCAGAATTATACGCTAATTCACGACGTATTATACAGAAGAGGATTCTCAAACCCCCTCCTTAGGTGCGTTCCGACCTCAGAAACAAAGGGCGTCCTCGAAGAAGTCCACGAAGGCATGTGTGGGAACCATCTCGGAGCTCGGGCACTATCCAAGAAAGTAGTCAGGGCCGGGTTCTACTGGCCGACCTTACAAAGAGACGCGACAGAGTTTGTGAAAATATGCCCCCCTGCCAAAAACACGCCAATTTTCACAAGGCACCGCCCGAAGACCTTATCAGCATCACTGCGCCATGGCCCTTCGCAAAATGGGGACTCGACCTACTCGGCCCGTTTCCACAAGGACCGGGGCAAGTCAAATACCTCATAGTAGGGGTCGACTACTTCACAAAGTGGATCGAAGCCGAACCCTTAGCCACTATTACGGCTCAGAAAAGCCGTAAATTCCTATACAAAAACATCGTCACGAGGTTCGGAGTCCCCTACTCCATCACAACAGACAATGGAACACAGTTCACGGACACAAGTTTTCAGAACTTGGTGGCCGAACTAAAAATCAAACAGCAATTCACATCGGTCGAGCACCCACAAGCCAATGGACAAGCAGAGGCTGCAAATAAAGTCATCTTGGCCGGGTTAAAGCGAAGACTCCAAGAGGCCAAAGGGGCGTGGGCCGACGAACTCCCCCAGGTACTATGGGCATATTGGACAACCCCGCACTCTACAACGGGAGAATCCCCATTCCGGCTAGCTTACGGGATGGAGGCAATGATTCCTATCGAAATAGATGAAGGGTCGCCCAGAGTCATCTTCTACAACGAAAGAGGCAACCCACAAGCACAAAGGGAAGAACTCGACCTCCTCCCCGAGGTCCGAGAAAGAGCCCGAATCCGAGAAGAAGCCTTAAAATGGCGAACGGCCCTCAGATACAATCAAAAGGTAATAAAGCGAAGCTTCTCCAGTCACGACCTGATTCTAATCCGAAATGACATCGGAACACAAAAGTCGGGAGAAGGAAAGCTAGCCGCAAATTGGAAAGGGCCCTACAAGGTAACAGAAGTCTTAGGGACAGGCTACTACAAAATATCCGACCTAGAAGGCAATGAGCTGCCCAGGACCTGGCACGCCTGTAATCTAAGACGGTACTACAGCTAGAAAAACTTAACCCGAGGTGTACTCTTTTTCCCTACAAGGGTTTTTTAATGAGACACCCGGTTAAGTAGGATACCCGACCTAAAGGGTAAACACTTTGTAAATATTCTTTCTTTTTAATACTAATCAAATTTCTCTATTTTCTCTTCCTCATGATGAAGCAAATCCTAGAAAGTACCCCACCAAGGCGCATTAATTTATGCTCGGCAAAACGCAAAAAATCATTTGCCAAGAGACCATACAAGGTCGGCAAAGATAAAGCGACGAGGTTCAAATTAATGTGAGAAGTTATAAAGTAACTCTGAAATGGCTCGAAAAGCCAAATAAAAAGAGGTTACAAAAATAACTTAAAAGGCCGACCAAACGACGAAGTCGGACCCAACAAAGAGTTATAAAGTAACTCTAAAATGGCTCAAAAAGCCAAATAAAAAGAGATTACAGAAATAACTCAAAAGGACCGACCAACGACAAAGTCGGACCTAACAAAAAGGAGGTACTCGAGCACCCGATGTCCGAGAAAAAGCTCGGCCCAAGAAAGAAGCCTTAAAACGGCAAGAACCAGGATTTCGAAAAACGCTTACTAAAAAGTTGCTTTACAAAAAGCAACTAAAAAGTACAAGCGAAAAGAACGAAATCGAAAGAAGTTTCAAAACGCTAGCTAAAAAGTTGTTATCCGAAAAACAACTAAAAAGCACGAAAGCGGAAACATAAAGTCAAAACGCTAGCTAAAAAGTTGTTAATCGAAAACAACTAAAAAGCACAAAAGCGAAAACAAGAAGTCAAAACGCTAGCTAAAAAGTTGTTAATCGAAAACAACTAAAAAGCACGAAAGCGGAAACATAAAGTCAAAACGCTAGCTAAAAAGTTGTTAATCGAAAACAACTAAAAAGCACAAAAGCGAAAACAAGAAGTCAAAACGCTAGCTAAAAAGTTGTTATCCGAAAAACAACTAAAAAAGCACGAAAGCGAAAACAAGAAGTCAAAACGCTAGCTAAAAAGTTGTTATCCGAAAACGACTAAAAAGCACAAAAGCGGAAACAAAAAGTCAAGCGCGAACAAAAAACACCACATAATAAAGTTACTACAAGTAGCTAAATAAAACAAAAGGTGTCCAAAGCGTTCAACAGAAACCATCCAAAAACAGAAGAGCCCACAGGTCGGGCAAAACACCAAGAAGTACAAGATTACAGAGGATCGAGGCCCTTTCCGGACTCCACATCGACAGCAGGCTGAAACATAGATATCGGGACTGCATCGACGGCAACGTCATCCCGGTTTGAAACCTCCACACCAGATCTATCCTCAGCCAAAGGTGAAGTCGGGTTCACAACCGGAACCTCGGGGTCGGACACCGGAGCCTTGTGGTCGGACACCGGAACCTCATCCTCGGCAGGAGCAGGAACAATCTTTCCCTCCACAACAATGTTTTCCGTACTGAATAAGCTCAGATCCAGGTCGGGAGCAAGAACCCGGACCTGATCCCTCAAATTCACAAACATAGCATCCATACCCTTGGCCACATTATCTTCCAGCTCGTAAAAATCATCCCGAGCAGACTGCAACTTCTCCTTCGTCTCCACAAGCTCGGCATACAGCTTAGTATAGTTCTCCGTCGCCACCCTCGCCATCTCCTCAGATGTCTTCGCCGCCGCCACAGCCGCGGTGGCCCTAGTTTTCTCTTCCTCCAAAGAGGCCTCCAGCTCAGTAATCCTGGCAGCCATCAGTTAACTAATCTTATCAAGCTCGGACCGTGCCTTCTCAAGTCGGGAGCTGGTCGCCCCAAGGGGAGCTTTCTTGAACTCCCGAGCAATAGCGGCATGAAGACTAGCCATCCGAACACAGCTCCGCGCCATATACTGAAAGTGATGCTCCATAGACGCATCATCAGTAGAAATAAAGGTCTGGGGGAGAATGTGCTGCTCAATCCAACCAAGAGCGTCAAAATCCTTATCATTGAAACCGGCAAGCTCTTGAGAGGTCTTCTGTTTCTTGGGGGGAGGACCCGAGGTCGAAGACGGGGAAAGGTGACCGGGTCCGGAGGTCGGAGGATCTTGAGTGATAGCTCGGAACTGAGGAGTCGGAATGGTCTTCGACCGAGTCTGAACACCCACGGTAGTCTTCTGCGGAGAAGATCGGGCAGAAGCCTCAGCCTCGATATTCCGAGCAGCCGCAGACTTCTTCGACCGACGAAGGAACTTCATGGAATCAGCCTGAGAAGACATCTCTGCAGAAACAAAAGAAAGGGATTATCACAACAGAAAAACCTCCAAAACGAAGCCAAAATATTAAGATGAAATCTCAAAGAGGTCGGGAACTACCTAACTCGAAACGGAGAAGGCTTGGATCTCCCAACATTTTCTTCGTATCCAAGTGAGGTGCCCGACCCCACAAACTGCTCAACACACCCACAAAAGCCTGCTCCACCGCATCTAGACTCTCAAAAGTATACTTAACCGACACTACATTCTCCTGCCAACAAAGAGGAAAAGAAGGCTCCCCACTCTCATCTAGAAAGAAAGGTCGGACATCTCCAGCAGCCCGGACCTTGAAATAGTAGTTCTTGAAATCATGAAACGACTCATCATACAAGGTACAAAACTTCTTTCCCAGGTTAGCCCTAAAAGAGACCCAGGACACCTTCCCAGCACCCGACCCCGGCTTCGTCAACACGAACAGATAGGAAAAAAGAGAAACAGAAGGGGAGACGCCCAAAAACTGACACAAAAGTTGAAACAGCTTTAAAAACGCCCAAGAATTTGGATGGAGTTGCGTAGGGGCAAGGTTACAAGACCAAAGGACCTCGGACTCCAAGTCGGTAAAAGGAAGTCGTACACCCAGCTTAGAGAAAAAACAATCGTAAGCATAAAAGAATAGCTTCTCGGAACTTTCTAAAGGCGGGAAGCACACTCTCTCCTCGGACTCCGGGGCTACTAGCTCATAATCCCGCTCAGACTCCCTGTTCTCACAAATACTACACTCCCTACGGAACCTAACTAGATACTCAGAATCTACAACAGAAGGGACCCTTAGAGGAACAGGATCTACCCAACCAAGACCACTCGGAATCTTGGTCGACATTGCTTGAAACACCTTTCGAGACATAAAAAATCTTGCCTACAAAGAAGAATACAACAGCAAGCCAAAAATCACATAATAGGCAGACAGCAAAAAACCCATTCAGCAGAAGCAAGAAAACAAAAGTTCTTTTAGAAGAAAAATGCAGTAACCCGATAACAAAGTACCAAGAGAAAAGAGCCCCCCCCCCACATACAAACAACCAAAACAATGGCGGCGCCTCTTTTCGGGGCAACCCCAGCATAGAAGAAAAAGAAACAAAAGCATATGTGCACAGCGAAAGTAAAGACGAGAAACAAACCTGGAAGAAAGGAAGAAGACGACGAGCTCCGATGCAAGAAGAACAGAGAGAAAGAAGGAAGATGCTCGAAAGAGAGGTGGCGAAAAACCCAGAAAAAGGGAAAGGGAACAGAATAAACAAAGAAAATGAGGAAAGGGGCAAATAAATAATGCCTTCACAGAGCCCGAACGGAAATCGAGGAGAAACGGTAAAAAGCAATAAATGCTGAAACGGCCATTTTCAAAATTTTGAAAATACGACTATGCCCGAGCTCGACCTCTCAAAAGGACGAACTCGGACAGGGGCACTGTTCATACCCTGACCGAGCTCTCCAAACTCGGGAAGTTCGCAGAAGGTCCGACCTCATCCAAAGGCCCACGCCTAAAGGTCGGACCTCGGACATCATAGCAAGGAAGGCCCATCAAAAGGAACGCAGCCCAAAACCTAAAGGCCGAAATAGGCCTAGAAGAGGCGGTTCCGCAAAGATAGAGATAAAACTCCCAAAAGATAAGATAAGATAAGAATATCTTATCCAGGGAAGATCACGGCCAACCACTATAAATACACTGGAGCACCCAGGTATAACTCATACTCTAATTCTACTCAATATCTGCTTGGACCCATGCTAACTTAAGCATCGGAGTGTCATTGCAGGTACAACCCCCCGCCGCTCAGCACACCAAGCTCGGGTCACGGAACCCCTACCTCGGGTCTTGCCAGACGACCGAGCTACACGTTTCAGGTAACCCTCGGAACACATACATTTATCATGAGGTCTTTTCTTTAGGTTGTAATGGGGTTAGGGTTAAGGTAGGGTCATATATGGCCAGTGGACTAGGATTTGAATCTTTGATTAGCTTAAACTTTCCCACCTAACCTATATAATGACCTATACAATTAAGTACTAATCTAACTACCCATTCCTCACTTTTTCACATACTCATGCATTTTCTTTTCATTTCACAACACTTATGCATTGATTTTATTGAGCTTCGCTTTGGGGCATTTTGTCCCCTTTTTATTTCTTTCTTTTTCTTCTTTTTTCTTTCTTTTTCTAATTTTTTTTCTCTTCCTTTTCCATATTATTTTTCTTTTCTTTTTTTTCTTTTGTTTTTCTCATTTTTTTTTCTATATACAAGAACCTCAATGCATAAGGTTTTACATTTGATCAATATATGAGTATGTACCAAATTCCCAATATTTATACTAATAATACAAAACTACCCTTTTATTCACCCAATGTCCCAAGGTTCCCACACTTGAATGATGCTCACATACACTAGCCCAAGCTAATCAAAGATCCAAATTAAGGACTTTTATTGTTTTCCGCTTTAAGGCTTGTAATGTGCTAAAATTAAGAACAATTGGGTTAATCGTAGGCTCAAATTGGCTAACAAAGGAATATAAAAGGGTTGGCTATTTGGATAAGTGAGCTAATGAAATGATGGCCTCAATCATATAAATGCATGAATACACAAAATAATGGACATAAAGAATCAAACAAATCGAAGATTACAGTCATAGGAAGAGAATAATGCACACAAGAAGGAAGAATAAGTGGTTATAAGATGTAACCACACCATTAGGCTCGAATCTCGCAAGCTTGTGTTCTTAGCTCAAAAACCATGTTCCAAAATACATTCTTTCAAGCAAGTTCAACAAAAAATTTTCAAATTGGTAAGGTGCCCTAAAACGGTTTCTTGGAAAAGAAATCATCACTCTAACCAAGTAGTCCTAATAAGAAGAAGGTAGTAAAATATGTACAAATTCTAACTAACATGCAACCTATCATGCAATGCAATAACTAATCTAACAAAGAAAACTAAGAATTGGTGTTGAAAAGGAAATTGTTACCCATGGAGATCGGTCGAACGACCTCCCCACACTTGAAGATTGCACCGTCCTCGGTGCATGCAAAGAAGAGCAAGGTGGACGGGTTGCTACAATTGATGAGCTCCTTCAAAAGGTTGTGCGGATGACTTGTTTGTTGTCCCCTTTGAAAGCTTTTCCTTTCTCCCTCCTTGGTGGCCAACCTAAAAGGAAAGAAAAAGAAAGAAAGTTAAGCCTATAACAAAGATATCAAAGCAAATAGAATATAGGAGGGGCTAATGCCAAAGAAATGTATGGTTCTCACACTACATGGTAGCTACAACATGTAGAGGAGGAAACAATAAGAGAAAATGGCATATCAATGATACTTGATGCAAGAGTAAGGTCAAAGCATGAAGAGCATGATGAGCATCAAGTTCGAACAATAGAGAGTGGGCCATGAAAGACAATATAAGGTCATATCAATGCACAAAGAACACAAGTGCATAAAAGATTGAGCTTTGATTTGAAGAGAAACATCACCCAACAATATGAAACAAGTCAAGAAGCACCAAAGTAATGCAATGAATCCTCAACAATTGAGTAGGAAGATGCAACACCATTATTAAAATGACTAAAAAAAACTAAATGAAAATGGGAAGAGTAGAAGTATACGAATGTGATAAGCAAAAGAAAATGGAAGGGGAGAAAAAAACTCTTTTTTTTTTTACCGACGCGTGCGCGTCATGCGTGCTTACGCGTCCATGTGCATATTGGTTGAAGGACGCGTGCGCGCCAGGTGCGCGCACGCGTGCATCGAGTTAGGCCGGAGGCATAATGTCGGCCCAAAAGTGGCACAACTCTCGGGTAAAAGTACCGGAGGTGCAGATTGTGCAATTGACGTGCGCGCGCACAGTGCGCGGGCGCGTGCATTGCGAATCTAAGATCATGTGCACTTACGCGCCAGGTGCGCGCACGCGTGCATAGACTTGTGCCTGAGGCCCAATGGTCGCACAGGGCAGGCCTAACTCTCGGGTTTTTGGCTGGAGGTGAAATTTGCATCCACGCGTACGCGTACAGTGTGCGTCCGCGTGGGTGGTCAAAAAATGCTCAGGTGCGCGTACGCGTCATGTGCGCGCATGCGTGGATGGTGTTTTGTTTTTCAAAAAAATATTTTTCTAAGTTCTTACACCAATCCAAGCCTTTCAATCCTCTAAACAGCTACCAAAACACCCTAGAACCTTATTCAACATACTATACTACTAACTAAACTTGATAAAACAATAAAAAACAAGAAATTAAACTAATTCTACCAATATTTACAAAAGATAAAAATGAAAATGAGAATCTACCTATAATGGCAACTCAATTCACTTATTAACAAACTAAAAGAGTATGAAAAGAGTTTACCATGGTGGGGTGTCTCCCACCTAGCACTTTTATTTATTGTCCTTAAGTTGGACTTATGGGGAGCTCCTCATCAAGGTGGCTTGTGCTTGTATTCATCTTGGAACTCCCACCAATGCTTGGTTCTCCATTGTGCCCCAAGATTTCTCATGGATTGAGCCAAGTGTTGATGGAGTTCTTCACAAGCTTGGGGCTCCCAAAGTTGATCCTCTTTTTGTGATCCGGGGTCCCACACTTTATTTTCACACCCGTCTTGAGGTTGATCATCATTATTAGTCCAGCCAGGTGGCGAGTAGGGTGAATTCTCTATATAGTGGCCAACAATCCTCCTAGACCCATCTATTTGAGCACTACTCCAACCTTTATATCTCATGTTTGATGCATCAACCATAATGAGCCTTGATTTGCAACGCCCACCACGAAACCTTTTCCGCTTACGCTTCATCCCACAAACTTCCCTAAGTTGGCCATCCGTTTCAAGCAAACCATATTCAAGTGGGATAATAAAACTAATAGAAATGAATTTCACCCACTCAAATGAAGGTGTAGATGGCAACCTAGGCAAAGATGCTTCCAAAGATCTTGACAAAGCATAACCAACCCTCGTTCTTCCATTTCTAGGGACTTCCACCTCTTCACAAGATCTCTTAATCTCAATCCTTTGTTTAACAATTTTATCTAAACCTTTTCCTTTACTCAAATCATAATAGGAAGGGTGAGAAAAATTTACCTCCTCAACGCTTTCTAATGCACTAGGAGAAGGTTCTTCATGCTCAAAGAATTCTTCACCACTAAGACTTGATGCTTGTTCTTTATTTCCATGGGAACTCAATTCTTGCTCTATCCCATCCAAGTCTTCATATGGGATATGCCTTGGAAGGTGTGCACTTTCCTCCCTAGCATCACTTTCAATCATCTTGGAGGGGTTTTGTTCCCACGGAGGCTCCGCATCTCCTAAGTCTTCTACCACTTCTTCCTTGTCTTCAACAATTAAAGCTTCCTCCAATTGTTCCAATACAAAGCAACTTCCCTCATTTCCCACCGGAGTTTCCAATCTCTCCTTCATGCTATGTTCTTCATGTGATTCTCCACATGTAGCCATGGGAGTTCCTTGAGTGTTCAAGCATTGGGAGGCTAATTGATTTGTTACCGCATCTAAGGCGGCCATGAAATTTTGCACATCCCTTTTCATTTCTTCTTGCCCTTGAACAAGAACACCAAGGGTTTCATCCATTAGAGATTGGGGTGGATGGAAGGATTCATCATTTTGGGGGAAGGGTTCATAGTAGGAAGATGGTTCTTCTTGGTAGGGTTGTGGTGGTTCAATGTTTTCCATTCTTTCTACTTGTTGCACAACACACTCCATGGTTGCTTGAAATTGATCCAATGCTTCCTTGAGATGATCCCTTGACTCTTGTTCCTCTTGGATAATATGATTAGGATCATGTGGCTCTTGGATCAATGGATATGAGTATTCTTCCATGGGAGGTTGTGGTGGAAAGTAGTATTCATCTTGTGGTTGAAAATTTTCGTATATTGGAGGTGGTTCATCTTGGTAATAATGTGGAGGAGGTGGCTCTTGAAAATATTGATGTTGGAATCGTGGTGGCTCTATATGTGGTTCATATGGTTCATATGGTTGTTGGTAGGATGGATATGGGTTAGGGTCATATGAAGGTAGTTGGTAAGAATGGGCTTGTGAGTATGGTTGAGAGTTATGTTGAGGATATGGTTCATAGGCATATGGTGGTGGTTCTTGAAAGTCACAAGGTGATTCACCATAGCCATTGGATTGGTGTGCATCATAGAATGGCTCTTCTTCATAGTGCATTGGTGGAGGTTGTTGCCATGAGGATTGATCATAAGCATATGGCTCCTCCCACCTTTGGTTATCCCATTCTTGATACACATCTTCATTATAGTCCTCATTTCCTACAACATGTTGATAACCAAACTCATAGCCAAGGTGAGAATTCATGATAGCAAGAGGAAAATGAAAACAAAAATCAAATAAGAAGCAAGAAAATTAAATCCTAAAACTAGTAAGAGCTAACAAAAGCAAACATATTCACACTATTCACATATATACAATAACCAATAACATAACACCATTGCAATTCCCCGGCAACGGCGCCATTTTGATGATTGGATTTTTGATGGTTTAGAATTTCTCAAATAAAATCTCGTCGAAGTATAGTTTCTAAACCAAGCAATAATCCTTTCATACAAAAAGTTGTTTGTCACTAAAACAAACCCCTAAATTTATAAACCGAAGTATTCAAACCTCGGGTCGTTCTCCCTAGGAATTACAATAAAGTGTCTTGTTATTGGTTTGAGTTGTTTTGGGGTTTTGATAAGAGGCATGAAAGTAAATGGCAATGAAAGTAAACTAATAACTATAAAAGGCTCTTGGCAAGGTATGAAAATTAGAAGTCCTATCCTATCCTTCTCAATTGTGATGAGAATTGTTCATTGCTACCACTTAGTTAACCCTTACTAGATAAAGGAAAGTCAAGTGGATGAATTGACTTGAGCCACAAGTTCTGGCCAACTCCCAAGGAAAGACTAGCTTTAGTGCACTCCAAACCAATTAGCAATCTCTCCAATTATCAATCAACAAAGGAATTAGATAACTCAAGTGTCACTAATTACTCTACCTAGGCCAAGAGGAACGAAATCTACACTAAATCTAGAAGAGGCATTTCAACAAACACATATAGTGAAATACAAGTAAACAACATAAATTACAAGAATTAAATAGAGATCTAACTATAAAGGCAAGAGATCAATAATAGAAAAGCAAAGAGGAACAATTATTATGAATTACCTCTTATTGAATTGAAAGAATGTAGAGGGAACAATACTAGATCTACAACAAAATGTAAGAACAACATAAAGGAAATTACAACAAAAGAGTAGAAGAAGATGAATCTAACAACAAGGAATTGAGATGTAGAAGTAGAAGAAAGCAAAGATTAAAACCTAGATCTAAGAACTAATCCTAATCCTAATCCTAATTCTAGAGAGAAGTGAGAGCTTCTCTCTCTAGAAACTAACTCTAACTACTTCTAAAACTAAAATATGACTAATGGTAACTAACATGTGTTTCCCCCTTCACTCCTTGGGTTAAATAGCATCAGAAATGAGTTGGATTGGGCCCACAAGGCTTTAGAATTCGCTGGCCACGTTTTGCTTTAAGTGAACCAGGTGGCAGCAACGGCGCGTGCGCGTACTTTGCGCATGCGCGCCATCATACGTGTAGCAACTATGGCAAATCTTATATCGTTTCGAAGCCCCGGATGTTAGCTTTCTAACCCAACTAGAACCGCATCATTTGGATCTCTGTAGCTCAAGTTATGGTCGTTTAAGTGAGAAGAGGTCGGCTTGACAGCTTTCCGGTTCTTTCATTTCTTCATGAGTTCTCCAACTTTTCATGCTTCTTTCTTCATTCCCTTGATCCAATCTTTGCCTTCTAAATCTGAAATCACTTAGCAAACATATCAAGGCATCTAATGGAATCAAGGAGAATTAAATTTAGCTATTTAAGGACCTAAAAAGCATGTTTTCACTCTTAAGCACAATTAAAGGAGAATATACAAAACCATGCTATTTCATTGAATAAATGTGGGTAAAAGGTGATAAAATCCCCTAAATTCAATACAAGATAAACCGTCAAATTGGGGTTTGTCAGAGCAACAGCAAGAGCAAGTCCAATACATGCACAACCAAAATCCTGGAACAAATGAAGTCTATGGTGATACTTACAATCCCTCTTGGAAAAACCATCCCAACCTCAGATGGGGAGACAACCACAATCAAACTCAGCAGCCATGGCAAAGGAACTCAAATCAAAATAATTGGAAAAGCACAAACCACAACAACCAGCCAAACACTAACCAAAACACATACAGAAAACCACAAAATAATTACCCCAACTCTAACCATTATCCACCCAATAACCAACCAACTAACCAAAACACCTACCATCATCCATCAACACCCCAAAACCAACCAATCTCACAAGACTCTCAGAGGATTACTAATCTAGAGCTGCTCATGGAGAAGATGATGAAGAACCAAGAACTGACAACAAAGAACCAAGAAGCTTCCGTGAAGAGCCTAGAAAGGCAGATTGGACAAATCTCTAAGCAGATTTCTATTGAGAGACCTTCAAGCTCACTACCAAGTGATACCATTCCTAATCCAAAAGAAGAATGCAAAGCCGTGCAATTAAGGAGTGGAAAGACATTGGTGGATGGCAACCAAGGAGCAACCAAGAAACTTATGGAGAATGACAAAGAGCCAACAGAAAAAGATGGAGCTAACAACAAGGACATAACAAGCAAGAGTGACCCAGAAAAGCTCACAGAAGAGGATAACCAACCTCAGAATTTAAAGAAGGGAAAGCAGATCATGGAAGAACCAAATCCAAAACAGCAGCAAGTGGAGAAGAGTCTTACACTTCCACTACCCTATCCACAGAGATTCCAAAAAGAAGCAAAGGATCAACATTTCCACAAATTCCTTGAGACTTTCAAGAAGCTGGAAATCAATATACCTTTGGCTGAGGCATTGGAGCAAATGCCTCTATATGCCAAGTTCTTAAAGGAGCTCATCAATAAGAAAAGAAGTTGGAATGAGAAGGAGACTGTAATGCTCAGTGAAGAATGCAGTGCACTAATCAAAAAAGGGCTCCCTCCCAAGCATGAAGATCCTGGAGGTTTCTTCCTACCTTGCACTATTGGAAGCCTATTCATCAACAAGGGGATGTGTGACTTAGGAGCAAGTATAAATCTACTTCCATCTTCCTTAGTGAAAAAGCTTGGCATAGGAGAGATGAAACCAATACAGATGTCCTTGGAATTGGTGGACCAATCAGTGGTATATCCTAAAGGGTTGATTGAGAACCTTTTAGTTAAGGTTGACAAGTTCATCTTTCCGGCATACTTTGTGATCCTAGATTCAGCAGAAAATGAGAATGACTCCATAATACTTGGTCGACCATTTTTGGCCACTGCTAGAGCCATTGTAGACATAGAGCAGGGAGAGCTAACCCTCAGGATGCATGAAGAGAGCATCACCTTGAAAGTGTTTCCAGAATCACAAAGTAATGAAGAAACAAGCAAGACAAGTGACTGTCTTCCAAGGCAAGCAACCAACAACATAGTAGAACAGAAGAGTGAGCAGGTACAAGGAGGGGATGGAATTCAAAAAGAGGCCGGGATGATAAACAAAAAGGGAGGTATCACAACTCGAGTCACTGTCAAAGGAGACAGATCAACAAGAAAGAAAAAGAAGAAAAACAAGAAGAAGGCTTACAAAGGGTGGAAGAATAAAAAAATTCCAACTGAAGGATTTTCCAAAGGTGACAAAGTACAATTAGTATATCAACAGCTGGGAACAGAAGATCATTACACTGTCAACCAAGTACTCTCTCTTGAGCTCATTGAAATTGAGCATCAAGGCACACAGAGAAAGCTTACAGTGAGAGGGGACAAGTTGAGACATCACCAGCATCAACCACCTTAAAGGGAGTTCAATGTCAAGCTAGTGACAATAAAAGAGCGCTTCATGGGAGGCAACCCATGATTTAAGATTCCTGTCATTGCTTTTATTCAATAAGTTATGATTACCTGAGCATGATTTTGAAAGTTCATATAAATGCATACATTGTTTTGAAGCACATGTCAGACTTCTAAGTTTGGTGTGCCTTAAGGCACACCCAAATTTATTTTTCAAAAAAAAAGGGGGGTTATTCTTAGAACATATGCATAATCCTTTTAATGAAGCATATGACCAAACACTAAGTTTGGTGTCTGCATGTGTAACAATGTTCAGAAGATCATTTCCTACTCATGGAGTCAAAATTATACAGAAGGGGATCATGCATCATTATATTTTGAATTTAAAATATATATATATATATATATATATATATATATATATATATATATATATATCAATTGTGAAGAATTGACTGCATTGCTAAGCCATCTTCTCAGTAAGAGATAAGTTTGGTGTTCACCAACCTTTAGCAATTCTAATTGAAGGACACAATTGATCATTTATGAAAAAGAAACAAAAATATTTTTCTTCTTTATTGCAATTCACTTACCAACGTATACATTCATATCCTAAGGCTAGCTGTTTTGGTCTATTTAGGAGAAAGAGATTGAGACAAATACAAGGAGGGGCCACGGCTAGGACAAGCTAAGTGAGGAGTGGTCACATGTGCCTAGAAAAGTGTGCTCCTTGGGAAGCAGAATTTGCATGCATGCATCATCGAACACCTAAATGCATGCAACCAATGAGAAGAGAATCCTCGTCAAAGCCTTAACAATGCATGCAGACCGTTCAATCCATGAACCTTCTGTATGATCAACTCAATCTCAACCCTTCATGAGCACCAACGAACTCCTTCCTCATTCATTGAGGTTTTGTTAGAAAGTTTGAAGAATTTGCCTATAAATAGCTGTTCCGAGGGTTACCTGAAACGTGTAGCTCGGTCGTCTGGCAAGACCCGAGGTAGGGGTTCCGTGACCCGAGCTTGGTGTGCTGAGCGGCTGGGGGTTGTACCTGCAATGACACTCCGATGCTTAAGTTAGCATGGGTCCAAGCAGATATTGAGTAGAATTAGAGTATGAGTTATACCTGGGTGCTCCAGTGTATTTATAGTGGTTGGTCGTGATCTTCCCTGGATAAGATATTCTTATCTTATCTTATCTTTGGGAGTCTTATCTCTATCTTTTGTGGAACCGCCTTTCCTAGGCCTTTTTCGGCCTTTAGGTTTTGGGCTTCGTTCCTTTTGATGGGCCTTCTTCTTTATTTGTCCGAGGTCCGACCTTAGGCGTGGGCCTTTGGGACGAGGTCGGACCTTCTGCGAACTTCCCGAGTTTGGAGAGCTCGGTCAGGGTATGAACAGTGCCCCTGTCCGAGTTCGTCCTTTTGAGAGGTCGAGCTCGGGCATAGTCGTCTTTTCAAAATTTGAAAATGGCCGTTTCAGCATTTATTGCTTTTTACCGTTTCTCCTCGATTTCCGTTCGGGCTCTGTGAAGGCATTATTTATTTGCCCCTTTCCTCATTTTCTTTGTTTATTCTGTTCCCTTTCCCTTTTTCTGGGTTTTTCGCCACCTCTCTTTCGAGCATCTTCCTTCTTTCTCTCTGTTCTTCTTCTCCGATTCTTTCTGTGCGTTGTTTTTCGGGGTTTCCTCTGCGCCGCTGTTTTCGTTCTTCTTGCATCGGAGCTCGTCGCCTTCTTCCTTTCTTCCAGGTTTGTTTCTCGTCTTTACTTTCGCTGTGCACATATGCTTTTGTTTCTTTTTCTTCTATGCTGGGGTTGCCCCGAAAAGAGGCGTCGCCATTGTTTTGGTTGTTTGTATGTGGGGGGGGGGGGCTCTTTTCTCTTGGTACTTTGTTTTCGGGTTACTGCATTTTTCTTCTAAAAGAACTTTTGTTTTCTTGCTTCTGCTGAATGGGTTTTTTGCTGTCTGCCTATTATGTGATTTTGGCTTGCTGTTGTATTCTTCTTTGTAGGCAAGATTTTTTATGTCTCGAAAGGTGTTTCAAGCAATGTCGACCAAGATTCCGAGTGGTCTTGGTTGGGTAGATCCTGTTCCTCTAAGGGTCCCTTCTGTTGTAGATTCTGAGTATCTAGTTAGGTTCCGTAGGGAGTGTAGTATTTGTGAGAACAGGGAGTCTGAGCGGGATTATGAGCTAGTAGCCCCGGAGTCCGAGGAGAGAGTGTGCTTCCCGCCTTTAGAAAGTTCCGAGAAGCTATTCTTTTATGCTTACGATTGTTTTTTCTCTAAGCTGGGTGTACGACTTCCTTTTACCGACTTGGAGTCCGAGGTCCTTTGGTCTTGTAACCTTGCCCCTACGCAACTCCATCCAAATTCTTGGGCGTTTTTAAAGCTGTTTCAACTTTTGTGTCAGTTTTTGGGCGTCTCCCCTTCTGTTTCTCTTTTTTCCTATCTGTTCGTGTTGACGAAGCCGGGGTCGGGTGCTGGGAAGGTGTCCTGGGTCTCTTTTAGGGCTAACCTGGGAAAGAAGTTTTGTACCTTGTATGATGAGTCGTTTCATGATTTCAAGAACTACTATTTCAAGGTCCGGGCTGCTGGAGATGTCCGACCTTTCTTTCTAGATGAGAGTGGGGAGCCTTCTTTTCCTCTTTGTTGGCAGGAGAATGTAGTGTCGGTTAAGTATACTTTTGAGAGTCTAGACGAGGTGGAGCAGGCTTTTGTGGGTGTGTTGAGCAGTTTATGGGGTCGGGCACCTCACTTGGATACGAAGAAAATGTTGGGAGATCCAAGCCTTCTCCGTTCCGAGTTAGGTAGTTCCTGACCTCTTTGAGATTTCATCTTAGTATTTTGGCTTCGTTTTGGAGGTTTTTCTGTTGTGATAATCCCTTTCTTTTGTTTCTGCAGAGATGTCTTCTCAGGCTGATTCCATGAAGTTCCTTCGTCGGTCGAAGAAGTCTGCGGCTGCTCGGAATATCGAGGCTGAGGCTTCTGCCCGATCTTCTCCGCAGAAGACTACCGTGGGTGTTCAGACTCGGTCGAAGACCATTCCGACTCCTCAGTTCCGAGCTATAACTCAAGATCCTCCGACCTCCGGACCCGGTCACCTTTCCCCGTCTTCGACCTCGGGTCCTCCCCCCAAGAAACAGAAGACCTCTCAAGAGCTTGCCGGTTTCAATGATAAGGATTTTGACGCTCTTGGTTGGATTGAGCAGCACATTCTCCCCCAGACCTTTATTTCTACTGATGATGCGTCTATGGAGCATCACTTTCAGTATATGGCGCGGAGCTGTGTTCGGATGGCTAGTCTTCATGCCGCTATTGCTCGGGAGTTCAAGAAAGCTCCCCTTGGGGCGACCAGCTCCCGACTTGAGAAGGCACGGTCCGAGCTTGATAAGATTAGTCAACTGAAGGCTGCCAGGATTACTGAGCTGGAGGCCTCTTTGGAGGAAGAGAAAACTAGGGCCACCGCGGCTGTGGCGGCGGCGAAGACATCTGAGGAGATGGCGAGGGTGGCGACGGAGAACTATACTAAGCTGTATGCCGAGCTTGTGGAGACGAAGGAGAAGTTGCAGTCTGCTCGGGATGATTTTTACGAGCTGGAAGATAATGTGGCCAATGGTATGGATGCTATGTTTGTGAATTTGAGGGATCAGGTCCGGGTTCTTGCTCCCGACCTGGATCTGAGCTTATTCAGTACGGAAAACATTGTTGTGGAGGGAAAGATTGTTCCTGCTCCTGCCGAGGATGAGGTTCCGGTGTCCGACCGCAAGGCTCCGGTGTCCGACCCCGAGGTTCCGGTTGTGAACCCGACTTCACCTTTGGCTGAGGATAGATCTGGTGTGGAGGTTTCAAGCCGGGATGATGGTGCTGTCGATGCAGTCCCGATTTCGATGTTCCCTCCGCAGCCTTCTGTTGATGCGGAGACCGGAAAGGACCTTGATCCTCTGTGATCTTTTTAGTGGTTTGCCCGGCCTGTGGGCTTTTTGTTGGATGGCTTTTTGTGAACACTTTTGGACACCTTTTGCTTTTATTTAGCCACTTGTGGTGACTTTATTATGCGGTGTTTGTGTTTTGACCTTTGGTTTCTGCCTTCGTGCTTTTTAGTTGTTTTTCGGATAACAACTTTTTAGCTAGCGTCTTGACTTTATGTTTCCGCTTTCGTGCTTTTTAGTTGTTTTTCGGATAACAACTTTTTAGCTAGCGTTTTGACTTTATGTCTCCGCTTTCGTGCTTTTTAGTTGTTTTTCGGATAACAACTTTTTAGCTAGCGTTTTGACTTTATGTCTCCGCTTTCGTGCTTTTTAGTTGTTTTTCGGATAACAACTTTTTAGCTAGCGTTTTGACTTTATGTCTCCGCTTTCGTGCTTTTTAGTTGTTTTTCGGATAACAACTTTTTAGCTAGCGTTTTGAAACTTCTTTCGATTTCGTTCTTTTCGCTTTGTACTTTTTAGTTGCTTTTTGTAAAGCAACTTTTTAGTAAGCGTTTTTCGAAATCCTGGTTCTTGCCGTTTTAAGGCTTCTTTCTCGGGCCGAGCTTTTTCTCGGACATCGGATGCTCGAGTACCTCCTTTTTGTTAGGTCCGACTTTGTCGTTGGTCGGTTCTTTTGAGTTATCTCTGTAATCTCTTTTTATTTGGCTTTTTGAGCCATTTTAGAGTTACTTTATAACTTTTCCCTTTGTTGGGTCCGACTTCGTCGTTTGGTCGGCCTTTTTAAGTTATTTTTGTAACCTCTTTTTTATTTGGCTTTTCGAGCCATTTCAGAGTTACTTTATAACTTCTCACATTAATTTGAACCTCGTCGCTTTATCTTTGCTGACCTTGTATGGTCTCTTGGCAAATGATTTTTTGCGTTTTGCCGAGCATAAATTAATGCGCCTTGGTGGGGTACTTTCTAGGATTTGCTTCATCATGAGGAAGAGAAAATAGAGAAATTTGATTAGTATTAAAAAGAAAGAATATTTACAAAGTGTTTACCCTTTAGGTCGGGTATCCTACTTAACCGGGTGTCTCATTAAAAAACCCTTGTAGGGAAAAAGAGTACACCTCGGGTTAAGTTTTTCTAGCTGTAGTACCGTCTTAGATTACAGGCGTGCCAGGTCCTGGGCAGCTCATTGCCTTCTAGGTCGGATATTTTGTAGTAGCCTGTCCCTAAGACTTCTGTTACATTGTAGGGCCCTTTCCAATTTGCGGCTAGCTTTCCTTCTCCCGACTTTTGTGTTCCGATGTCATTTCGGATTAGAATCAGGTCGTGACTGGAGAGGCTTCGCTTTATTACCTTTTGATTGTATCTGAGGGCCGTTCGCCGTTTTAAGGCTTCTTCTCGGATTCGGGCTCTTTCTCGGACCTCGGGGAGGAGGTCGAGTTCTTCCCTTTGTGCCTGTGGGTTGCCTCTTTCGTTGTAGAAGATGACTCTGGGCGACCCTTCATCTATTTCGATAGGAATCATTGCCTCCATCCCGTAAGCTAGCCGGAATGGGGATTCTCCCGTTGTAGAGTGCGGGGTTGTCCGATATGCCCATAGTACCTGGGGGAGTTCGTCGGCCCACGCCCCTTTGGCCTCTTGGAGTCTTCGCTTTAACCCGGCCAAGATGACTTTATTTGCAGCCTCTGCTTGTCCATTGGCTTGTGGGTGCTCGACCGATGTGAATTGTTGTTTGATTTTTAGTTCGGCCACCAAGTTCTGAAAACTTGTGTCCGTGAACTGTGTTCCATTGTCTGTTGTGATGGAGTAGGGGACTCCGAACCTCGTGACGATGTTTTTGTATAGGAATTTACGGCTTTTCTGAGCCGTAATAGTGGCTAAGGGTTCGGCTTCGATCCACTTTGTGAAGTAGTCGACCCCTACTATGAGGTATTTGACTTGCCCCGGTCCTTGTGGAAACGGGCCGAGTAGGTCGAGTCCCCATTTTGCGAAGGGCCATGGCGCAGTGATGCTGATAAGGTCTTCGGGCGGTGCCTTGTGAAAATTGGCGTGTTTTTGGCAGGGGGGCATATTTTCACAAACTCTGTCGCGTCTCTTTGTAAGGTCGGCCAGTAGAACCCGGCCCTGACTACTTTCTTGGATAGTGCCCGAGCTCCGAGATGGTTCCCACACATGCCTTCGTAGACTTCTTCGAGGACGCCCTTTGTTTCTGAGGTCGGAACGCACCTAAGGAGGGGGTTTGAGAATCCTCTTCTGTATAATACGTCGTGAATTAGCGTATAATTCTGGGCGTCCTTTGTAAGCCTTTTAGCTTCTTTTCTTTCTATGGGGAGAGTTCCTGACTTCAGGTAGTTGAGTATGGGGGTCATCCATCCTTGCTGTTGGTTGGATATATTTAACGTTTCTTCCTCTCTTAGCACGGAGGGAGATTGTAGGGTTTCTTGGAGAAGACTTCTGTTGTTGCCTCCGGGCTTGGTGCTAGCGAGCTTCGAGAGGGCGTCTGCCCGGGCATTTTGTTCCCGAGGTATGTGCTGGATTTGTATTTCCGGGAAGTGTCGTAATTGTGCCTGTGTTTGATCCAGGTATTTTTTCATAGTAGGGTCTTTGGCCTGGTAACTTCCATTTACTTGTGATGTGACGACCTGGGAGTCGCTGAAGATCGTGATTCTCTGGGCTCCGACCTCTTCGGCTAGCTTTAGTCCTGCTAGTAGGGCCTCGTATTCGGCTTGGTTGTTTGAAGCCTGGAACTCGAATTTTAAGGATAGCTCTATCCGTGTTCCTTGGTCGCTTTCGAGTATAACACCGGCTCCGCTTCCTGTTTTGTTTGAGGACCCGTCGACATACAAATTCCACGAGAGTGGGGTTCCCGGGGTCTCAGTATATTCTGCGATGAAGTCGGCTAGATATTGAGATTTTATGGCAGTCCGGGCTTCATAGTGGAGGTCGAACTCGGACAGTTCCACCGCCCATTGTAGGATTCGTCCTGCCATGTCTGTTTTTTGTAGGATGTGTCTCATGGGTTGGTTCGTCCGGACTTTGATGGTGTGGGCTTGAAAGTAGGGACGGAGCCTCCGAGCCGTGAATACTAGGGCGTAGGCGAATTTCTCTATTTTCTGATAGTTTAATTCGGCCCCTTGTAGTGCCTTGCTTACGAAGTATATGGGGTGTTGTCCTTGGTCATTTTCTCGTATTAATGCTGAAGCAACTGCCCGATGTCCGACCGAGAGGTATAATACGAGCTCTTCCCCTTTTAAAGGTCGGGTTAGGATTTGTGGCTGCCCGAGGAATTCCTTGAATTCTTGGAAGGCTTTTTCGCACTCCGGGGTCCATGAGAAGGGTTTCCCTTTCTTTAGGAGTGAGTAGAGAGGTAGTGATTTTATCGCTGATCCTGCCAAGAATCTTGATAGGGCGGCTAGCCTTCCATTTAGTTGTTGTACTTCTTTGACACACGTCGGGCTCTTCATTTTGAGTATCGCTTGGCATTTGTCCGGGTTTGCTTCGATGCCTCTTTGAGTCAGCATGAAGCCTAAGAACTTTCCGGCTTCTGCGGCGAAGGTGCACTTGGTCGGGTTAAGTCTCATGTTGTGTTTCCTGAGGGTGCCGAAGACACTTGTGAGGTCGGGAACCAAGTTTCTATCTTCTTGTGTCTTTACCAGCATATCGTCGACGTACACTTCTAGCTGTAGCCCGATGTGCTCTGAGAATACTTTGTTCATTAGCCTCTGGTAGGTTGCCCCGGCGTTCTTCAGCCCGAAGGGCATTACTACGTAGCAGTAGTTTGCCCTTGGGGTTATGAACGAGGTCTTTTCTTGGTCGGGTCCGTACATCGGGATTTGATTGTATCCCGAGTATGCATCCATGAAGGAGAGATATCTGTAGCCTGAGGCTGCGTCGACTAAGGCGTCGATGTTTGGTAGTGGATATGGGTCTTTGGGGCAGGCTTTGTTGAGATCCGTGTAATCGACGCACATCCTCCATTTTCCGTTGGGCTTTTTTACCAGGACCACGTTTGCGAGCCATAGGGGATATTTTACTTCCCTAATGAATCCTGCATCTAGCAGTGCTTGTACCTGTTCTTCTATTGCCTGCATGCGCTCGGGTCCGAGCTTCTGGCGTCTCTGTTGGACGGGTCTGGATCCCGGGTATACTGATTGCTTATGGCACATCAGGTCGGGACTTATGCCTGGCATGTCGGAGGCCTTCCAGGCGAAGAGGTCGGAATTCTCCCTTAAGAGGGTTATGAGTTCCTCCTTTAGGCCTGCTTCGAGGTTTGCTCCAATGTTTGTTAATTTTTCAGGTGTGTTCCCGATTTGGATCCTTTCGGTTTCTCCCTCTGGTTGTGGCCGAAGGTCTTCTCGGGTTTGAACTCGCCCGAGTTCTATTGTGTTGACTTCTTTCCCTTTTAGGCTTAGACTTTCGTTGTAGCATCGCCGTGCTAATTTTTGGTCGCCTTTTAGGGTGGCGATTCCCTTTGCGGTAGGGAACTTCATACAGAGGTGTGGGGTTGAGACCACAGCTGCCAGTCTGTTTAGGGTTGGTCGCCCAATGAGGGCATTGTATGCTGAGGTAACGTCGACTATAATGTAGTCGATGCTTAACGTTTTAGATTGCTCGCCTCTTCCGAAGGTAGTGTGTAGCGAGATGTATCCTAAGGGGTGGATCGGGGTGTCCCCTAGCCCAAATAGGTCGGAGGGATAGGCCTTTAGCTCTTTTTCTTCAAGTCCGAGCTTGTCGAAGGCCGCTTTGAACAGGATATCTGCTGAGCTTCCTTGGTCAATCAGGGTTCGATGTAAGTTGGCGTTTGCTAGGATAATGGTGATCACCATAGGATCGTCGTGGCCGGGTATTATCCCCTGAGCATCTTCTTGGGTAAATGAGATGGTTGGCAGCTCGGGCAGGGGATTGTCTTCTCGGACATGATAGATCTCTTTGAGGTGTCTTTTTCGCGAGGATCTGGATGTTCCTCCGCCTGCAAAACCTCCGTTTATCATGTGTATGTGCCTTTCAGGGGTTCGCAGGGTCTGTTCGGCCCGATCCTCGTTATCTCCCCTCCTCTTTTTGGTCTCTTCTCCTTTTTCCGCTATGTATCTGTCGAGTTTTCCTTCTCTGGCTAGCTTTTCTATAACATTCTTCAGGTCGTGGCAGTCATTAGTAGAATGACCGTAGAGCTTGTGGTATTCACAGTATTCGGACCGATCTCTCCCCGCTCTCTTGTGTTTTAAAGGTCGGGGCGGTGGGATTTTTTCGGTGTGGCATACTTCTCTGTAGACGTCTACCAGGGAAACTCGGAGGGGAGTGTAGCTATGGTACTTCCGTGGTTTGTCCGAGTTGGACTCTTCTTTCTTTTTCTGTTCTCGATCTCGGTCTCGGAGTGGGTAGGTTGATTCCTTCCTAGAAGAGTCTCTTAGCTGGGAGGTTTCCTCCATGTTGATATATTTTTCTGCCCGCTCTTGCACCTCGTATAAGGAGGTCGGGTATCGTTTGGATAGGGATTGGCTAAATGGTCCTTCTTTTAGGCCGTTTGCTAGTCCCATGATGGCTGCTTCAGTGGGCAAGTGTTGTATGTCCAGGCAGGCTTTGTTGAATCGCTCCATGTATTCTCGGAGAGTTTCTTGGTTACCCTGTTTGATCCCGAGTAGACTGGGGGCATGTTTTGCCTTGTCCTTTTGAATAGAGAACCTTGTTAGGAATTTTTTGGTTAGGTCCTCGAAACTGGAGATTGATCCTGGTGGTAGGTTGTCGAACCACTTCATGGCCGACTTGGTGAGAGTGGTGGGGAAGGCTTTGCACCGAATCGCGTCGGAGGCGTCGACCAGGTACATTCTGCTTCGGAAGTTGCTGAGGTGGTGACTTGGGTCGGTGGTGCCGTCGTAGAGATCCATATCAGGTGGTTTGAAGTTTCGCGGTACCTTCTCCTTCATGATCTCTTGCGTGAAGGGATCATGGTTGTTTTCGGGGGTGGTGCCGCGTTCCGTCCGGTCTTTCAACTCGGCCTCTATCTTCCGCAGCTTTTCTTCTAACTCTCTGCGCTTGCGAGCTTCCCTTCTCAAATCTTGTTCAGTTTCTTTCTGCTTTTTTATGTCCTCTTCGAGTTGTTTCAGTCGGTTTTGCTGTGCCCGTACTGCTTCTAGAATTTCTGAGCTCTCTTCTTTTTCGGGATTTTGTGGATTTTTGTTTGGAAGTGATGTCTTTGGGCGATTCTGTTTGTTTCCTCCTGGAGTGCGTGGTGATAGAGGGCTGTCCGGTCGTTCTCCGGTGTCAATTTCCTCTTCTTGTTCTGATGTGGCGTGGTTATTGTTGGGAGGGTCGTCCGCCATGGTAAAGGGATGACTTCCAGGTTCCCCGGCAACGGCGCCAATGTTCCGAGGGTTACCTGAAACGTGTAGCTCGGTCGTCTGGCAAGACCCGAGGTAGGGGTTCCGTGACCCGAGCTTGGTGTGCTGAGCGGCTGGGGGTTGTACCTACAATGACACTCCGATGCTTAAGTTAGCATGGGTCCAAGCAGATATTGAGTAGAATTAGAGTATGAGTTATACCTGGGTGCTCCAGTGTATTTATAGTGGTTGGTCGTGATCTTCCCTGGATAAGATATTCTTATCTTATCTTATCTTTGGGAGTCTTATCTCTATCTTTTGTGGAACCGCCTTTCCTAGGCCTTTTTCGGCCTTTAGGTTTTGGGCTTCGTTCCTTTTGATGGGCCTTCTTCTTTATTTGTCCGAGGTCCGACCTTAGGCGTGGGCCTTTGGGACGAGGTCGGACCTTCTGCGAACTTCCCGAGTTTGGAGAGCTCGGTCAGGGTATGAACAATAGCCGTTAGCACTAAATGGTTTACACATTCATTCAAGCTACCTTCACTTGTAAGCCATAATCTCCTCTACTCCCAAAACTAAAGACAACAAAACCGAGCACCATCCCAAACACAACACATTTTTCCTCTACTCCCACTTTTCCCTTCTTCTCACCTCAAATCTAATGGCCTCCTCAAGTTCAAAAAGAAGGCCGGGAAAGGAACCAATGGTGACCGAGCCTCCATCATATGATGCAAGAAAATTTAGGTTCCAATTCCATGAAGGGAGATATCATAGGTTCATGAAAACAAAGAATGTCATCTATGAGAAGGGCCTTGAGTTGAAGGACGGGGAATACCCCATCATGAGGCAAATCACTAAAGAAAGAAGGTGGGAACTTTTATGTGCTCCTCTTGTTGACATCAGTGCAGTCATGATCAGGGAATTCTATGCAAATGCTGTAAAAGAGAACAAAGATAGTGTCCCCTATACGAGTTATGTCAGAGGAGTTGAAGTGAATTTCAGTCCAGCAGCCATCACAAGGGCCCTGAAGTTAAGAACTATAACTTATGCAGAGCCTAGTTATGAGACCAGATTGCAGATGGAAAACAATCCTGATGAGATCTTGCAAGGGTTATGTATGGAAAACACAGACTGGAAAAGAGATTCAAAAGGAATCCCAAGCCACTTGAAGAGAATAAATCTCACTCCTATGGCCAAGGGATGGTATGAAATAGTAAGGAGATCTATCCTTCCTACTGGAAACGCTTCTTGGGTCACAATCAAACGAGCACTCTTGACATACTGCATCCTACATGGAGGTGAAATCAACCTCGCACAACTCATATCCGACAGTATTCAAGAGATGGCCAACAGCACAAGCAAATCAAGTGGTCTTGGCCATCCAAGTACAATTCTCAGACTGTGCAATAAAGCTGGAGTAATCTTTGAAGATGAGGACACAGAAAAAGTGAAAAAAGGGAAAGGAATCACCAAGAGGAGCATGGAAGGGTTGAATGAAGAAGATGATCAAGAGGGAGTGGTAGCTCCCAGACAAAGAAGACCTCAAAGAGAGGGAGAACAAGAGCAAGCTCATGGTGCCATAGACATGAGCCAGCTACACAGAGCAATTGAAGAGCTATCTCAACAACTCATGCAAACTCAACAAGAGCAAAATCAAGGGCGCCAAGAGCAATATCTAAAGCCCCATCCAGAGTTTCTGGAGCAATATGTGAGGGATAAAGAGGAGCGAGAAGCTTGGCAGCGTCAAATGGAGGAGAAGCAAGAGAGATGGCAACAACAAATGATGACTCAGCAGCAAGAGTTTCAAGCACAAATTCTTGAAGGACAAAAAGAGCAATACAAAGAATTCAAAGAATCATATGATAAGCTATACTTTAGTCAAGCTAAAGCAGGGGAATATAGTCACAACCTGTATCAATGGAAGAATATTCATCACACCATGGGAGAAGTTAGATATGCGCAAAGAATGGAGAGTGATGAAAACATACAAGCAAGGTTGGAGTACCTGACCCATAATTTGCCAACACTCAATCCACAAATCAAGCCATTTGAGCAATGCCCTGAATTTGGAGCCAAGCAACAAGCAAGGTCTCATCACTATACGGAGGTAACATTTAACAGATTGGAAGAAGTTGGGCTCTCAGGACTCTTAGATTCTGTCTGGGATAGAAGATGTCCTGGTGAAGAAATCCGAGACTATTCCAAGCTAGGGAAGAGAAAGAAGAAAAAGGGAGAATCAAGCAGCAACCACAACCATTAGAAGGTGGCAAAGTTCTTTCATACCTCTTCTTTCCTACTTCTAATAAGGAGAAGCATGTCTGAAACATGATATGCCTCCACTGTTTATTTTCTTTTTATTTCATTTTCTTGTACTTTACCTTGTTCAATAAGTAGCTAGAGAAATGATCTGCATAATGCTTGTCATCCATCACCTAGCTGAATTTTGTTTTGTTTCCCATATGCTTGAATAAAAGAGAATTGTTTGAATTGGAAAGTAAATATCCAATGTTGCATAAGTTAGAATGGAAGTTAATGGTGGTGTATGTGTTTGATTAAATGCATAACTCATAAAATAATTGCTGAATAATGTCATTTTCATTGAAGTGTGATCTAGCTTACTATTATAAAGGTTCTTATCAGTAAAGAAAAAAAGCCCTTGAGAACAAAAATAAAACAGAAAGAAAAGAAAGAAGAAAAAGCCAATGTGGCAAGAAAAACAAAGAATAAAGGCTGGACACCAATAGCTTGGACCCTAGGACACATGCCTGTGGTGTTCTTGTATTAGGAAATGCTTGGATAAGTAAATTCTGAGGGGTATTTCAAAACCCGGTCACTTAGATCAACTGATTTGGGATGGCCAATTGAAAGTCCACAATAAAGAGCAACCTAGATACAGAACATTTAGTTATCCAAAGAGATGCTGGGCATCAATGATCCTAGGAAGAAATAGTGAGCCATGTGTCTGTGGTGGAAAGATGTTGAGTAAAAATAAAGCCAAAGGCTACTACTGCAACATTAGACACCAAGCCTCCAAAAGAATAATAAGTTTGTTAAGCAACATGAGAAAAGAAAAGTTAGCAAGGGAGCAAAGAAAGAATAAACCTTATAACAGCAAGTTTAGTAAGCCTTTGAGGAAAAATGTATATTATGTAACAGCAACAATAATTGAGTTATCATTGTCTGCATAAAAACTCCATGAATCAAGTTCTGCTATGTGCCTAATAAGGATATGTTTTCTTTTCTTGTTCATTTCATTTTCTCTTAGTTTTGATGCTTGCTTGGGGACAAGCAAGAATTAAGTTTGGTGTTGTGATGACAGGTCATCATATACCCATTTTTCAAGCTAATTTCACTTGTTTTATTAGTCTTTATGCACTTTCTTGCATCCTAAGTAAGTGATTTGGAATGAAAATGCATAACTTCTTTAAATCAAGCAACTACCATTAAATTGATGCTAAATCATGAGGTTTGAGCTAAAATTAATTGATTTTTAATGAATTATAAACCTTATGAATTTAGAGATACTTTGAGTGGTTGTTTTGGTTTCTTGTAGGTGAAGAAAGGAAGAAAAGAAGAAAAACGTGGCTTAAGAAGTGTGGCCAAGAGATAAGAAGTGTGGCGCATGGAAGGGAGGAAGCTACACTGCCCTCCAGGAGAGCACACTGCCCTCCAAGAGAGCAACATAATGAGCCAAACCTTGAAAAGCATCACTACCCTGCCCACAACAAGGGCAGAGCACAATTTGATGCCAAGGACCAAAGGGAGCAAAAACTCTGCCCTGCCCTCTTCAAGAGCAATATCGGGCTTCATCCAAGAACAATTCGAAAGAAATTGCTTCATAATGCTTCCTATGGGTTTCGAACCCAAGGACAAAAAGGAAAGGAGTAACGCTCAAGCACAATGAAAACAAGCAAAAATTGGCTTGCTTTCAATCTCCCAGGATCGAACACGGCACCATGAGGAAGCAAGGAATTAAGCATTACTTTGGTGCCAAGAAAACCAAAGAAAAAGAAGCAGCGTGTGCCTCCACCAAGTTTCGAACTTGGAACTTCACCATTGGCAACATTGCCCTGCCCTCCACAAGGGCAGGGCAGCATTTTGTGCTGCATGGCCAGCGCACAAGATTGGCACGCACCAAGGGAGTCTCGGCCAGCAGCAGCGCACACGGGCAGCACTTGGCGCACCATGGCAACTCTGCCCTGCCCTCCACAAGGGCAGGGCAGCATCCTGATGCATCACACACACCAAGCACGCACGCAATGAGCCGCACGCACCATTTCCTGCTCTGCCCTCCACAAGGGCAGGGCAGCCTCCTGGAAGCTACTTTCTCAGAGGCTCAAAATTAGATTAAAAATCCAATTTAATTCATTTCTTCACCAAATCAAAAGCCCATCCAAATTCCAAAATCCAAGAGTAGAAAGTGTATAAATAGGAGATAGTTTGATGTAATTAGGAACCCTTCTTTTGATTTTTGAATTCTCACTTTTGGAAATTTCAATTTCTCTGAGAGCTTTGAACTGAGATTTTAGAGAATTGGGGAGGAGAATTGATCTCTCTTCTTCCTCGTTCTTGCTTGAGCAATTTTTACTTTTCTTGTTTAAATCTTGGATGTGAAGAATTGAGGAATTTTTGTCTCAATCTCCATTTAAGATCCCTTTGATTATCTCACTGCATAATTGAATTGAATCCAATTTCCTTTACTGCTTCCTCTTTAATTTCTTGTTAATTGCTCTGTGAATTTGGATCTGGGAAGGCAATTGAGATCTAGAATTTGCTATCTAGTCTCTGGAGTCCTGAGATCCCATTTTCCTTTTGGTTCTTCTGTGAACCCCTGCTGCAATTTAATTTCCCTTTCTGTTTAATATCTAACAGAACTCAAATCATATCTTGCTTTGATAATTGTTGCAATTTAATTTCCCTCGCTTGAATCCTGAAATCCCAGTCCTCAAATCCCTTTTCATTACTGCAATTTATATTTCTTGCACTTTAAGTTACTGCAATTCACATTTTTTGTACTTTAAGTTTCAGTCATTTAATTTCTTGTTCTTTAAGATTCAGCTCTTTTACTTTCAGTTTTCTTTAATTTCTGCAATTCTTCCCTTCCCCTTTACATTTTCTGTCATTTACTTACTGTTAGATACAAAATCACTCAACCAAAACTTGATTCGCTTGACTAAATCAACCACTAAACTAAAATTGCTCAATCCTTCAATCATTGTGGGATCGACCTCACTCCCGTGAGTTTTATTACTTGATGCGACCCGGTACACTTGCCGGTGAGTTTTGTGTTGGATCGTTTTCCACACATCACATTTCACTTTTTTTGCCATTTACTTTCTTGCACTTTATTGCTTTCCATTTATTCTTACGTCATTTAAATTTCTTGTTTGATTATCACTCCAACTTGAACCGTCTAACTAGGCTAATTAATCAACCATTGATTGCTTAATCCATTAATCCTCATGGGATCGACCTCACTCTTTAGTGAGTTTAATTACTTGATACGACACGGTACACTTGCCGGTAGTTAATGCGGAGGAGTTAATTTTTTTGTATTACTTCCAAGAGGAGTTTTATAAAAGTACTTTTCAAATTCTGCCAGAGCGGCCAAGGAACTCGAGTTACTGCAGCTGAAGTAGGGTGTTATGTCGGTATCTGAGTATACTGACAAGTTTGAGGAGTTGTTCAGGTTTTCCCGTATGTGTGAGGGAGCTCCGGGAGACTTTGAGGAATGGAAGTGAATTAAGTATGAAGGAGGACTCCGGAGCGATATCTTCAATGCAGTGGGATCAATGGAGATCAGAAATTTCTCAGAGCTGGTGAAAAAGAGTAGGGTTGTTGAAGAGTATGTGAAGAAGGCAGCTGCAGAGAGAGGGAGTCATAGGGGACCATTCCCATAGAACCGAGGGAAGAGCTTTGCTCCTAGAGGTCCGCCTTTCAAGCAGGGAGGTTTTGGATCACACCAAACTCAGGGTCAGAATAATTTTAGGAGATCCAACAACAACAACTCCCAGGTAAAGAGATTTGGGAAACAGCCTCAGAACGAGCAAGCTTGTGCTTGGTGCAAAAATCACCATCCGGGAGCCCCTTGCAAGGAAGGGTGGGGCTTATGCTATTCTTGTGGTAAGGCGGGACATAAGGCCGCAAACTGTCTGAAGATCCAGAAACAAGGTGTCGGGAAGGCACAGCAGACTGGTCGGGTGTTCACCACCTCAGCTAAAAGTGCAAAGGGATCCAAGATACTTATCCGAGGTAACTGTGAAATGGCTGGTCAAACTTTAAATACTTTATTTGATTCAGGAGCAACACATTCATTCATTGCATTCAAAAAAGCTAGTGAGTTAGGCTTAAAGATTATAGTTTTAGATTATGACCTAAAGGTGTATAATGCCAGCCATGAAGCCATGGTAACTAAGCTAGGATGCCCGTAAGTTGCATTTAGGGTCAAGCAATGTGACTTTGTCCATAATTTTATCTGCTTGCCGATGATCGGTCTTAATCTTATCTTGGGATTAGACTAGTTATCTGAGAACCATGTCCTGCTCGATTGTTCTGCCAAATCAGTATACTTTATGCCGGAAGATAGAGAATGACCGATTGTATTGAATAGTTATTACTTAAATTCTATGATGGTGAATTGTTCTGGAACCGAATGTCAGGGTATTCTGTTGTTAACCGCGGGTGTTTCAGGTGATGATCAAAGATTGGAACAAATTCCGATTGTGTGTGAGTTTCTGGAGGTGTTTCCTGACGATATTGATGAATTTCCACCTAACCGAGAGGTTGAGTTTGCTATTGAGTTGGTGCCTGGGGTTGGACCAATCTCGAGTGCTCCTTATAAGATGTCACCGCTAGAAATGGTCGAGCTAAAGTCTCAGTTAGAGGATTTGTTGGGTAAGAACTTTATCCGACTAAGTGTTTCCCCGTGGGGTGCACCAGTGTTACTGGTAAAGAAGAAAGACGGGAGTATGTGGCTCTGTGTAGATTACAGGCAGCTAAACAAGGTTACAATAAAGAATAAGTACCCATTGCCAAGAAATGATGATCTCATGGATCGGTTACAAGGAGCTGGGGTTTTCTCCAAGACCGATTTGCGATCTGGTTATCACCAGATAAGGGTGAGGAGTGAGGATATTCCTAAGACCACTTTCAGGACTCGTTATGATCATTATGAGTACACTGTAATGTCTTTTGGATTGACAAATGATCCTGCAGTGTTTATGGATTATATGAACAGAGTCTTTCGTCCATTTTTGGATAAATTCGTTGTTGTCTTCATCGACGACATACTGATTTACTCCAAAACTGAAGAAGAGCATTCAAAACACATGAGGACCGTGTTGCAGATACTAAAGGAAAAGAAACTCTATGCGAAACTGTCTAAATGTGAATTCTAGAAGAAGGATGTGAAGTTTCTGGGTCATTGATGAGCGGATAATTTGTACGCTTTTTGGCATTATTTTTAGTATGTTTTTAGTATCTTTTAGTTAGTTTTTAGTATATTTTTATTAGTTTTTAATTAAAATTCACTTTTCTGGACTTTACTATGAGTTTGTGTGTTTTTCTGTGATTTCAGGTATTTTCTGACTGAAATTGAAGGTTCTGAGCAAAAATCTGATCCAGAGACTGAAAAGGACTGCAGATGCTGTTGGATTCTGACCTCCCTGCACTCGAAGTGGATTTTCTGGAGCTACAGAAGCCCAATTGGCGCGCTCTCAACGGCATTGGAAAGTAGACATCCTGGGCTTTCCAGCAATATATAATAGTCCATACTTTGCCTAAGATTTGATGGCCCAAACCGGCGCTCAAAGTCACCTACAGAAATTCCAGCGTTAAACGCCGGAACTGGCATAAAATTTGGAGTTAAACGCCCAAACTGGCATGAAAGCTGGCGTTTAACTCCAGAAAAGGTCTCTACACGAAATTCCTTCATTGCTCAGCCCAAGCACACACCAAGTGGGCCCGGAAGTGGATTTTTTCTGTCATTTACTCATTTCTGTAAACCTTAGGACACTAGTTTACTATTAATAGGATCTTTTGACATTGTATCGGTACCTTATGACCTCATGACATTTTTTTACACGTTTCTTGTGTACTTCCACAGCATGAGTCTCTAAACCCCATGGTTGGGGGTGAGGAGCTCTGCTGTGTCCTGATGGATTAATGCAATTACTACTGTTTCTTATTCAATCATGCTTGCTTCCATTCTAAGATATCACTTGCTCTTAACCCGGACGAATGTGATGATCTGTGACACTCATCATATTTTCAACTATGAACGTGTGACTGACAACCACCTCCGTTCTATCTTAGATTAAGTAGATATCTCTTGGATTCTTTAATCGGAATCTTCGTGGTATAAGCAAGGACTGATGGCGGCATTCAAGAGAATCCGGAAGGTCTAAACCTTGTCTGTGGTATTCTGAGTAGGATTCAATGATTGAATGACTGTGACGTGCTTCAATCTCCTGAAGGCGGGGCGTTAGTGACAGACGCAAAAGAATCACTGGATTCTATTCCGGCCTGATTGAGAACCGACAGATGAATTCCGCTATGCTGTGACAGAGCATATGCAATCGCTTTCACTGAGAGGATGGGAGGTAGCCACTGACAATGGTGAAACCCTACACACAGCTTGCCATGGAAGGAGACTTGCGTGTTTGAAGAAGAAGACAGTAGGAAAGCAGAGATTCAGAAGATGGAGCATCTCCAAACCTCAACCTATTCTCCATTACTGCAATACAAGTAACCATTTCATGTTCTTTTGCTTTTCACAATGAATCCTGATAAATTCTGATATCCTGACTAAGATTTACAAGATAACCATAGCTTGCTTCAAGCCGACAATCTTCGTGGGATCGACCCTTGCTCACGCAAGGTATTACTTGGACGACCCAGTGCACTTGCTGGTTAGTTGTGCGAAGTTGCAAAAGTGTGATTGCAATTTCGTGCACCAGTCATGTGGTGAGTAAGCAAGGGATAGCAGTAGACCCATCTAAAGTGGAGGCGGTAATGAACCGGGGGCGACCAACCTCAGTGACTAAGATAAGGAGTTTTCTGGGCCTAGCTGACTATTACTGAAGATTCATCAATTATTTTTTGCAAATAGCTTTGCCATTGACAAGGTTAACCCGCAAGGACGCGCCATTTGTATGGATTCCTGAGTGCGAGGAGAGTCTTCAGGCGTTGAAGCAAAAGTTGACCACTGCGCTTGTGTTGGTGTTACTTGAGCCAAATGAGTCATTCAAGGTATACTGTGATGCCTCACTGAAGGGTCTAGGGTGCGTGCTAATACAGCATCGTAATGTGGTGGCGTATGCCTCACGTCAGTTGAGACCTCATGAAGTTAATTATCCTACGCACGATCTGGAGCTTGCTGCGGTTGTGTTTGCACTAAAGGTGTGGAGGCATTACCTCTATGGGGTTAAGTTCCATGTCTTTTCTGATCACAAGAGCTTGAAATATCTCTTTGATCAGAAAGAGCTTAATATGAGACAGAGGAGGTTGATGAAATTATTGAAAGACTACGACTTTGAGTTGAATTACCATCTGGGGAAGGCGAATGTAGTGGGGGATGCGTTAAGTCGGAAGTCGTTGTATGCTGCTTGGATGATACTTCGAGAAGAGGAGTTGCTCAAGGAATTTGAGAGTCTGAAGATTGGTGTTCAAGAAGTGTCAGGAACTCTGTGTTTGAGTCAATTACAGATCTCAAGTGACTTTAAATCCGAACTCCTTAAGGCTCATGAAAATGATGACGCGTTATCAAAGGTGTTACCAGCTATTGAGCAAGGGAAACAGTAGAGAGTGTCAGAGGATCAAGATGGGTTATAGAGATTCAAGGGTAGGATCATTGAGTCAGATGTTGGCACTTTGCGGCAAGATATCTTAAAGGAAGCACACAAAAGCGGATTCTCTATTCACCTGAAAAGTACTAAGATGTACCATGATCTAAAGGCAATGTTTTGGTGGCCGAGTATGAAGAATGATGTGGCAGAATATGTTTCAAAGTGTTTAACCTGTCAGAAGGTAAAGATCAAACACCAGAGACTTTCTGGGACGTGGCAACCTTTAGAGGTTCCACAATGGAAGTGGAAAAGCATTGCGATAGACTTTGTGTCGGGATTGCCAAGGACTAAGGCTGGTTTTTATGCTATCTGGGTGATTGGGGACCAACTGACGAAGTCAGCTCACTTTTTACCCATTCGGATGACTTACACCCTTGAAGAGCTAGCGCGGTTATACATAAAGGAGATTGTGAGACTTCATGGTGTACCTGCTACTATAATCTCTGATAGAGATCCTCATTTCACTTCGATATTTTGAGGTGCATGATCGGGGTAAAATTTGTCTCTCAACAAATTTCCATTCGGCAAGTGTACCGAATTTGTCGTCAAGTAAAAACTCACAATAGAGTGAGGTCGAATCCCGCAGGGATTGATTGATCAAGCAACTTTAATTAGAGGAATAATCTAGTTGAGTGAATCCATGAATAGAGTTGATAATTGCTGAAATTAAAATGGCAGGAAAGTAAATGACTGAAAGTAAATAGCAGAATTGTAAATGGGAATGGGGGAATTGCTCATAAAAGTAAATTGCAGAAAATAAAGAGAATGGGTAAGATCAGAAATGGGGAGTTCATTGGGCTTAGGAGATGTTGCATTCTCCGGATCAATTTCATTTTCATCTCTTCCTCAATCAATGCACTCATTGATCTCCTTGGCAATCTTACGTGATTGAATCACAATTTCTTGCAATTCAATCTCTCAAATCTTGATCAATAGCCAATTCCTTGGTCAATTGCTCATGAGAAGAGATGAAGTGTGGTCACTGATTATACCACATGCACTTCCCAAATCAAATGCTTAGAGGGTTATAGCCACATACCCATCTACACTCAATTTGGTCCAGCATGAGAAAGCATTTCTAGCTAATCTCTTCATTCCTCTTTCAAGGATCCGAAGAGATCCATGTTTGAATAGCTTCTTTTCCAAGATAACTATCCAATTGGATGAAGATCGAAAGCTTTCAAGTAAAATCAAAAGGAAAGATAGAAGAAGAATAAGAAAATTAGTATTGATCCATCAAATTACAACAGAGCTCCCTAACCCAATGAAGGGTTTTAGTTGTTCATAGCTCTAGAAATCAAAATCCAAGATGGAGAATACATGATAAAGCTAGAAGTACAAAGAAAGTAAATACAGAGAGTAGTTCTCCATCCTAGCTCCTTCCAAAAAGCTCCTTCTCTCTTTCAAAACTACTCCTATATATACTACTCTTCTCAGCTTCTAGTTAGCTCTTCAAGTCTTGGGCCTCTGGATCTTTGAACTTGAAGCAGTTCCTTTCTTCAATTGGGCTTGGCTTACTTGTAGAGAGATAGTGTGAAGTGGGCATAGACTTTAGCTCAAGACGTTAGGGGTTTTTATCATTTAGTGAGAATACAAGTTCGAGAACGTTAGTGACTCTTAACATTGTCACTAATGTTGCCATGCACCCCTTTGCCTCACGTTAAAGCCCACGTTAACTGGGTTAACGTGGCTTTTAACGTTGCCTTGTTAGCCTTCGAGAACGTTAGTGACACTCAACATTGTTACTAACGTTCAAGTGTGCCCCTTCTTGCTTCACGTTAAAGCTCACGTTAACTAGGTTAACGTGGCTTTTGCCAACCTTCGAGAACGTTAGTGACACTCAACATTGTCACTAACGTTCAGGTGTGCCCCTAGGTCTCACGTTAGAGTCCACGTTAACTAGGTTAACGTGGCTTCTAACGTGGCCATTTTTAGCCATCCCAACGTTAGTGACAATGTTGAGTGTCACCAATGTTGGCTCATTCTTCATTCCTCATCGTTAGCTTCCACGTTAACCAAGTTAACGTGGAAGTTAACGTGGCTCTTGGGGGTTGTGTGGTTGCTCCAACGTTAGTGACAATGTTGAGTGTCACTAACGTTGTCGACAACTCTCCATCTCTTACGTTAGCTCCCACGTTAACCAAGTTAACGTGGGAGTTAACGTGGCTCTTTGCACCTTAGGCCAACGTTAGTGACAATGTTGAGTGTCACTAACGTTGGCTTCTCTTCCCTCTTTAACGTTAGAGGCCACGTTAACTAGGTTAACGTGGCTTCTAACGTGGCCATTTGTGAGCAATTGCCAACGTTAGTGACAATGTTGAGTGTCACTAACGTTGGCTCAACTTCTCTTCTCCACGTTAGAGTTCACGTTAACTTAGTTAACGTGACTCTTTAACGTGGGCATTGATGGCTTTTGAGAGTATTTTTGGCAATTACTTTTCTCCTTAACTTTGCAAGTTACCTCCCATTCCTTGCTTCCTTTGGTCCTGAAATCAAGCAATAGAGTGCATCAAAGTTCTAGTCCAAGTCATGGGTAATGCAATATACAATTTTGTCATTAAAATCATGCAAAATCCTCATGAAACAATGTAAAATGCACAATGTATGCTTGAATCAAGGTCTGAGTGAATATCTGCCCAAAACTAACTTATTTCCTAAGAAAATGCATGAAATTACCTAAAAACAGTAAAGAAAAGGTCAGTGAAACTGGCCAAAATGCCCTGGCATCACAACACAAAACTTAAAGCTTGCTTGTCCCTAAGCAAGTACTGGAACAAGAGAATGATGAATGGAATCTCTAGAGAAATGAGTCATTCTTGTGGAAGTCATATTACTGATTTTATGGTGGTTTCATGCATAGCAACTTAGGTTCATTCCACTACTGTCTTTCAGACCTTTATCATCTCCTAAAATACTCACTTTGTTATATCCCATGAGACCTTTATTTATTGATCCTTTTATTGTTATTTCAAGGGCTGTTTGTGTTATTTAGGCTAAGTGTTTTGTAAGGGGACAACTCTTTAGGATAAGCTTTCAGCCAACACTCCCGAACCAGTTGGTTCAAGGTACTAGGTGTTGAAGCATCCCTAAGGACTTACTTACTCAAGTCTCTCCCCCATACATACACACCACAGGCATATAGTTTATTTATTTTCTTTCCTTTAGACCTTGGTGTCCAGCACCTCTTTGGGTTACTAAATGCTCTGTGGTGAGGGTTACTCTTGATAGTGGATTTTCAGCTGATAATCCCGGGTTAGTTAACCCAAGTTACCAGGTGATGAAGCACCCCAAAGAGCTTATTCATCCAAGTAGATCCCTCACACAGGAGCACCACAGACACATGTCTTAGGGTAAACCATTGGTGCCTAGCCTTATTGCTTACTCTTTTTCTTTTGTTTTTCACTTCCCTTGTTCTTTCCCTTTTCTCTTATTAGGATCTTGTTGTTATCTTAGTCTCATGGGTATATCAAAAGTAAAGCATTCAGGATAGATAGTTGTCATCCTAACCTTGTGGTTGAACCAACTTAGCTAACTTATGACTACCCCCAAAGATTCATGAATGCACTTCCACATTATGAACTCCTTTCTGGTCTTTTAAAACATAAACATTCTCTCTTCATTTGATTCTAAGGACAAACATAAAATAAGTAAAGATCCGAATGCAGTAACATAAAGGCTAGCAAGCATTGACTTCTTAACCATAAAATTCAGAATGCATAATTGAAAGTTGTCTAGCTAATATGGAGGCATGTCCTATTTCATACAAGATCCTCCTTATTGATAATATAAACTAAAAAAAAAAAAAACAAGAAAGGACCTCCACCACCTTTTACTCATGTGGTTGCTCATGCTCCCCTCCATGCTTGTCCTCTTGGGGCTTTTCTTGAGTGCTTGTGCTCCCACTCCCTTTGCTTTTTCCAAGTAGTTTCTTCCAGAAGCCAGCATCTTCCATTTTTTTCTTTAGAGTTTCCTTCTGTTGTTTCACCTTCCCTTCTTCTCGTTCAACAAACTCTTTTTGGACCTCCTCATATGTGGGGATGGCATAATGTAGGTGGTACATATTATCAGACATATAGCTCAATCTGGCTTGAGTGTTTACACTGAATTCCTCTCTATGCAACTGCCTTCCTTCATTCAGCACGCTAAACTCATTAAATGATTTCATCTGAGCTAATTGCCGCTGGTTGAGCTCTTGAAGGCGTTTGTCTTGACGCTCTTGCCTCTCTGTTACTTGGTGTAGAGCTTGAGTGAGTTGTGAATATTGCTCCTGTTGCTGCTCCATGTGTTGTTTCTGCCACTCTTCTTATTGCTTCATCCATTTGGACTGCATGGCAAGTATTTGCTCTTGTCCCTCCATATGTTTCATCTCCAAATCCTCAATGGCATGTAAGATATGACTCATATTGAGGTTGGCTGGGTTGTGTTGCTCTTCTTGTTGGTAATCTTCCTGATGATACTCCTCTTGATGAACTTCTTCCTAGGCTCTGTGCCTTCCTATATGTGGCCTTCTTAGTTGTTGAGCAAGTGAAGTGTGGACCATTGATGAGCGGATAATTTATACGCTTTTTGGCATTGTTTTTAGGTAGTTTTTAGTAAATTCAAGCTACTTTTAGGGATGTTTTCATTAGTTTTTAGGTTAAATTCACATTTCTGGACTTTACTATGAGTTTGTATGTTTTTCTGTGATTTCAGGTAATTTCTAGCTGAAATTGAGGAACTTGAGCAAAACTCTGAGAAAGGCTGACAAAAGGACTGCTGATGCTGTTGGAATCTGACCTCCCTGCACTCAAAATGGATTTTCTAGAGCTACAGAACTCCAATAGGCGCGCTCTCAACGGCTTTGGAAAGTAGACATCTAGGGCTTTCCAGAAATATATAATAGTCCATACTTTATTCGGAAATTGACGACGTAACTTGGCGTTGAACGCCAAGTACATGCTGCTGTCTGGAGTTAAACGCCAGAAAAACGTCATGATCCGGAGTTGAACGCCCAAAACACGTCATAACTCGGAGTTCAACTCCAAGAGAAGCCTCAGCTCGTGGATTGATCAAGCTCAGCCCAAACATACACCAAGTGGGCCCCGGAAGTGGATTTATGCATCAATTACTTACTCATGTAAACCCTAGGAGCTAGTTTATTATAAATAGAACATTTAACTAATGTATTTGACATCTTGGGACGCATAGTTCTCAGATCATGGGGGCTGGCCATTCGGCCATGCCTGAACCTTTCACTTATGTATTTTCAACGGTGGAGTTTCTGCACACCATAGATTAAGGGTGTGGAGCTCTGCTGTACCTCAAGTATTAATGCAATTCTATTTTCTTTTATTCAAATCTCTCTTATTCTTATTCCAAGATATTCATTCGCACCCAAGAACATGATGAATGTGATGATTATGTGACGCTCATCATCATTCTCACTTATGGACGCGCGTGATTGACAACCACTTACGTTCTACATGCAACCGAGCTTGAATGTGTATCTCTTAGATTCCCCAACAGAATCTTCGTGGTATAAGCTAGATAGATGGCGGCATTTATGAAGATCCGGAAAGTCTCACCTTGTCTGTGGTATTCCGAGTAGGATCCTGGGAATCCGGAAAGTCTAACCTTGTCTGTGGTATTCCGAGTAGGATTCCGGTAATGAATGACTGTGACGTGCTTCAGACTCGCAAGTGCTGGGCGTTAGTGACAAACGCAAAAGAATCAAGGGATTCTATTCCAGTAGGCGCGGGAACCAACCAGTGATTAGCCGTGCTGTGACAGAGCGCGTGAGCGTAGTTTTCACTGCGAGGATGGGATGTAGCCTTCGGCCAGGTGATGCCTCCAGACGATTAGCCATGCGAGTGACAGCCGCAGAGGACCATTTTCCCGTGAGGATAGAAAGTAGCCATCGTCGAACGGTGAACCCCTATACACAGCTTGCCATGGAAAGGAGTAAGAAGGATTGAATTGAAGCAGTAGGAAAGTAGGCGTTCTTGAGCCATACAGTATCTCCATATGCTTATCTGAAATTCCTACCAATGAATCTGCATAAGTATCCCTTTTATTATTTCTTTATATTATTTGATTTTCTAAATTCCATAATTTTATCTGCCTAACTGAGATTTACAAGGTGACCATAGCTTGCTTCATACCAACAATCTCTGTGGGATCGACCCTTACTCACGTAAGGTTTATTACTTGGACGACCCAGTACACTTGCTGGTTAGTTGAACGGAGTTGTGTTCACTCGTGCCAATTTTAAATTCCATAATTTTACAAGGAGTGCAACTTAAAGAATAAGGATCACAATTTCGTCCACCAAGTTTTTGGCGCCGTTGCCGGGGATTGTTCGAGTATGGACAACTGACGGTTCATCTTGTTGCTCAGATTAGGTAATTTTCTTTTCAAAAATCTTTTTCAAAATTTTTCTTTTATTTTTCGTTTTCCAAACTATATTTTCGAAAAAAAAAATTAATAAAAATATAAAAAAATTAGAAAATCATAAAAATCAAAAATATTTTGTGTTTCTTGTTTGAGTCTTGAGTCAAATTTTAAGTTTGGTGTCAATTGCATGCTTTTAAAAATTTTTCTTGCATTTTTCGAAAATCCCATGCATTCATAGTGTTCTTCATGATCTTCAAGTTGTTCTTGATAAGTCTTCTTGTTTGATCTTGATGTTTTCTTGCTTTGTGTCTTTTCTTGTTTTTCATGTGCATCTTTGCATTCATATTTTCCAAGCATTAAAGATTTCTAAGTTTGGTGTCTTGCATGTTTTCTTTGCATCAAAAATTTTTCTAAATTATGTTCTTGATGTTCATCATGATCTTCAAAGTGTTCTTGGTGTTCATCTTGACATTCATAGCATTCTTGCATGCATCTTGTGTTTTGATCCAAAATTTTCATGTTTTGGGTCATTTTTGTGTTTTTCTCTCTCATAATTAAAAAATTCAAAAATCAAAAAAATATCTTTTCCTTATTTCCCTCCAAATTTTCGAAATTTTGGGTTGACTTGGTCAAAAATTTTTAAAATTAGTTGTTTCTTACAAGTCAAGTCAAAATTTCAATTTTTAAAATCTTATCTTTTTAAAATCTTTTTCAAAAATCATATCTTTTTCATTTTTTTTATCATTTTCGAAAATTTCAAAAATATTTTTCAAATTATTTTCAAAATCTTTTCCTTATCTTTACACCATATTTTCGAAAATTCACTAATAATTAATGTGATTGGTTCAAAAATTTGAAGTTTGTTACTTTCTTGTTAAGAAAGGTTCAATCTTTAAGTTCTAGAATCTTATCTTGTAGTTTCTTGTTAGTGAAGTAAATAATTTCAAAATTTTTGAATTAAATCTTTTTTATCTTTTATTTGATCTTTTTTTAAAAAATTTTTATCTTTTTCAAAATTTGATTTCAAAATATCTTATCTAAACCTCTTACCTTCTTATCTTTTCAATTTTGATTTCAAATCTTTTTCAATCAACTAACTAACTTATTGTTTGTTTCTTATCTTTTTCAAAACCACCTAACTACTTTTCCCTCTCTAATTTTCGAAAATATCTCACCCCTTTTTCAAAAATTCTTTTCAATTAACTAATTGTTTCATGTTTTAATTTTAATTATATTTTATCTTTAATTTTCGAAAATACTAACCCCTTTTTCAAAATTATTTTCGAAATTCTCTTTCTCTTTTCTTCTTCTATTTTAATTATTTAATTACTAACACTTCTCTCCACCTCTCTTCATCCAAAATCCGAATCTCCCTCTTCATTCTTCTACCCCTTCTTTTTCTACTAACATAAAGGAATCTCTATACTGTGACATAGAGGATTCCTCTTTCTTTTCTTGTTTTCTTCTCTTTCATATGAGCAGGAACAGGGATAAAGGCACTCTTGTTGAAATTGATCCAAAACCTGAAAGGACTTTGAAGAGAAAATTAAGAGAAACTAAATTACAACAATCCAGAAACAACCTTTCAGAAATTTTCGAACAAGAGAAGGAGATGGCAGCCGAAAATAATAATAATGCATGGAGAATGCTTGGTGACTTCACAAAGCCAACATCCAAGTTTGATGGAAGAAGCATCTCCATTCCTGCCATTGGAGCCAACAACTTTGAGCTGAAACCTCAGTTAGTTGCTTTAATGCAACAAAACTGCAAGTTTTATGGACTTCCATCTGAAGATCCTTACCAGTTTTTAACTGAGTTCTTGCAGATCTGTGAGACTGTAAAGACGAATGGAGTTGATCCTGAAGTCTACAGACTCATGCTTTTCCCTTTTGCTGTAAGAGACAGAGCTAGAATATGGTTAGATTCACAACCTAAGGATAGCCTGGACTCATGGGATAAGCTAGTCACTGCCTTCTTGGATAAATTCTTTCCTCCTCAAAAGCTGAGCAAGCTGAGAGTGGATGTTCAAACCTTCAAACAAAAAGATGGTGAATCCCTCTATGAAGCTTGGGAAAGATACAAGCAGCTGACCAAAAGATGTCCATCTGACATGTTTTCAGAATGGACCATGTTAGATATATTCTATTATGGTCTCTCTGAGTTTTCGAAAATGTCATTGGACCATTCTGTAGGTGGATCTATTCACCTGAAGAAAACGCCTAAAGAGGCTCAAGAGCTCATTGACATGGTTGCAAACAACCAATTCATGTACACTTCTGAGAGGAATTCTGTGAACAATGGGATACCTCAAAAGAAAGGAGTTCTTGAAATTGATACTCTGAATGCCATATTGGCTCAGAACAAAGTGTTGACTCAACAGGTCAACATGATCTCTCAAAATCTGAATGGATGGCAACATGCATCCAACAGTACTAGAGAGGCAGCTTCTGAAGAAGCTTATGATCCTGAGAACCCTGCCATGGCAAAGGTTAATTACATGGGTGAACCTTATGGAAACACCTATAACTCATCATGGAGAAATCATCCAAATTTCTCATGGAAGGATCAACACAAACCTCAACAAGGTTTTAACAATGGTGGACGTAATAGGCTGGGCAATAGCAAGCCATATCCATCATCTTCTCAGCAACAGACAGAGAATTCTGAACAAAATACTTCTAATTTAGCCAATGTAGTCTCTGATCTATCAAAGGCCACTTTCAGTTTCATGAGTGAAACAAGATCCTCCATTAGAAATCTGGAGGCACAAGTGGGCCAGCTGAGTAAGAAAGTCATTGAAACTCCTCCCAGTACTCTCCCAAGCAATACAGAAGAGAATCCAAAAGGGGAGTGCAAAGCCATTGACATAGTCAATATGGCCGAATGCACAAGGGAGGAGGAGGACGAAAATCCTAGTGAGGAAGACCTCCTGGGACGTTCCTCAAACAAGAAGGAGTTTCCTATTAAGGATCCAAAGGAATCTGAGGCTCATACAAAGACCATAGAGATTCCATTGAATCTCCTTCTGCCATTCATGAGCTCTGAAGACTATTCATCCTCTGAAGAGGATGAAGATGTAACTGGAGAGTAAGTTGCTCAATATTTAGGAGCTATCATGAAGCTGAATGCCAAGTTGTTTGGTAATGAGACTTGGAAAAGTGAACCTCCCTTGCTCATTAATGAACTGGATACTTGGATTCAGAAAATTCTACCTCAAAAGAAACAAGATCATGGCAAGTTCTTAATACCTTGTACCATAGGCACCATGATCTTTGAAAAAGCTCTGTGTGATCTGGGGTCAGGGATAAATCTTATGCCACTCTCTGTAATGGAGAAGCTGGGGATCATTGAGGTACAACCTGCCTTGTTCTCATTACAATTGGCAGACAAGTCATTAAGACAAGCCTATGGAATAGTAGAGGACGTGTTAGTAAAGGTTGAAGGCCTTTACATCCCTGCTGATTTCATAATCTTAGACACTAGGAAGGAAGAGGATGATTGCATCATCCTTGGAAGACCTTTCCTAGCCACAGCAGGAGCTGTGATAGATGTCAACAGAGGTGAATTAGTCCTTCAATTGAATGGGGACTACCTTGTGTTTAAGGCACATGGCCATCCCTCTATGACAGAAGAGAGTAAGCATAAAGAGCTTCTCTCAGTTCAGAGTCAAGAAGAGCCCACACAGTCAAACTCTAAGTTTGGTGTTGTGAGGCCACAACCAAACTCTAAGTTTGGTGTTAAGATCCCATATCCAAACTCTAAGTTTGGTGTGGACAACTATACAACATTGACCTGATCACCTTGTGGCTCCATGAGAGCCACTGTCAAGCTATTGACATTAAAGAAGCGCTTGTTGGGAGGCAACCCAATTTTATTTATCTAATTTCTATTTTATACTATTTTATTGTTATTTTGTGTTTTATTAGGTACATTATCATGAGGAGTCACGAAAAAATCATAAAAATTAAAAACAGAATCAAAAACAGCAGAAGAAAAAAATTCGCACCCTGGAGGACGCACAGGCTGGCGTTCAACGCCAGTAAGATGCATCTAGCTGGCGTTCAACGCCAGAACAGAGCACCATTCTGGCGCTGAACGCCACAAACAAGCAACATCCTGGCGCTGAACGCCAGGAATGTGCCCAGAGAGGAAAAACTGGCGCTGAACGCCAGTAACAAGCATGAAACTGGCGTTCAACGCCAGAAACATGTTACATTTGGGCGTTGAACGCCCAGAACATGCACCAATGGGCGTTTGAACGCCAGAATGGTGCACGAAGGCATTTTACATGCCTATTTGGTGCAGGGATGGAATTTCTTGACACCTCAAGATCTGTGGACCTCACAGGATCCCCACCTACCTCGCCCTCTCTCTCTCCATTCATGGTCATCCCTTCTGTTTTTCATTCACCACCTACATCTATCCACTATTCCCCATACACCCCATCTACCTTTACAATTCAACTTCTCTTTCCCACCCAATCCCACCCATATAGCCGAATCCATCTCCCCTCACTCACCTCCATTTTCTTCTTCTTCTTTCTTCTCTTGCTCGAGGGCGAGCAATATTTTAAGTTTGGTGTGGTAAAAGCATAGCTTTTTTGCTTTTCCATTACCATTAATGGCACCTAAGGCCAGAGAAACCTCAAAGGGAAGACAAAAGCTTCCACCTCTGAGTCTTGGGAGATGGAAAGACTCATATAAAGCCGTCATAGCTCAGTGGTAGAACATGTGGCTGCAAATCAAGAGATCTCTGAGATACCTCAGGGGATAAGTTGTCCTCCACACAAATATTGGAAGCAACTAAGGGTAGAAACACCAAAATTACTAGGAATCATTCAACAGAAGCAAGGAAGAGACATAGAGGAGCTCAAAGAGCACCATTGGACCTTCAAGAAGGCGCCACCCTCACTCAGGTGGATTCATTCCTTGTTCTTATGTCTTTCTGCTTTTCGGTTTTTAATGTTGTGTTTATCTATGTTTTGTGTCTTTACTTCATGATCATTAGTATGTAGTAACTATGTCTTAAAGCTATGAATAAACTCCATTAATCCTTCACTTCTCTTAAATGAAAAATGTTTTAACTGAAAGGAACAAGAAGTACATAAATTTCGAAAATAGCTCTTGAATTTAGTTTAATTATATTGATGTGGTGACAATACTTTTTGTTTTCTGAATGAATGCTTGAACAATGCATATGTCTTTTGATCTTGTTGTTTATGAATGTTAAAATTGTTGGCTCTTGAAAGAGTGATGAACAAAGAGAAATGTTATTGAGGATCTGAAAAATCATGAAATTGATTCTTGAAGCAAGAAAAAGCAGTGAACAAGAAGAAGCTTGCGAAAAAAAAAAGAGAAAAAAAAATATAGAAAGAAAAAGAAAAAGCAAGCAGAAAAAGCCAATAGCCCTTAAAATCAAAAGGCAAGGGTAAAAAGGATCCAAGGCTTTGAGCATCAATGGATAGGAGGGCCCAAGAAAATTAAATCCAGGCCCAAGCGGCTAAATCAAGCTGTCCCTAACCATGTGCTTGTGTCATGAAGGTCCAAGTGAAAAGCTTGAGACTGAGTGGTTAAAGTCGTGATCCAAAGCAAAAGAGTGTGCTTAAGAGCTCTGGACACCACTAACTGGGGACTCTAGCAAAGCTAAGTCACAATCTGAAAAGGTTCACCCAGTCATGTGTCTGTGGCATTTATGTATCCGGTGGTAATACTGGAAAACAAAGTGCTTAGGGCCACAGCCAAGACTCATAAGTAGCTGTGTTCAAGAATCAACATACTTAACTAGGAGAATCAATAACACTATCCGAAATTCTAAGTTCCTAGAGAAGCCAATCATTCTAAACTTCAAGGGAAAAAGTGAGATGCCAAAACTGTTCAGAAGCAAAAAGCTACAAGTCCCGCTCATCTAATTATAATTAATATTCATTGATATTCTGGAATTTATAGTATAATCTCTTCTTTTTATCCTAATTGATTTTCAGTTGCTTGGGGACAAGCAACAATTTAAGTTTGGTGTTGTGATGAGCGGATAATTTATACGCTTTTTGGCATTGTTTTTAGGTAGTTTTTAGTAAATTCAAGCTACTTTTAGGGATGTTTTCATTAGTTTTTATGTTAAATTCACATTTCTGGACTTTACTATGAGTTTGTGTGTTTTTCTGTGATTTCAGGTAATTTCTGGCTGAAATTGAGGAACTTGAGCAAAACTCTGAGAAAGGCTGACAAAAGGACTGCTGATGCTGTTGGAATCTGACCTCCCTGCACTCAAAATGGATTTTCTGGAGCTAGAGAACTCCAAGTGGCGCGCTCTCAACAGCTTTGAAAAGTAGACATCCAGGGCTTTCCAGAAATATATAATAGTCCATACTTTATTCGGAAATTGATGACGTAACTTGGCGTTGAATGCCAAGTACATGCTGCTGTCTGGAGTTAAACGCCAGAAAAACGTCATGATCCGGAGTTGAACGCCCAAAACACGTCATAACTCGGAGTTCAACTCCAAGAGAAGCCTCAGCTCGTGGATTGATCAAGCTCAGCCCAAACATACACCAAGTAGGCCCCGGAAGTGGATTTATGCATCAATTACTTACTCATGTAAACCCTAGGAGCTAGTTTATTATAAATAGAACATTTAACTAATGTATTTGACATCTTGGGACGCATAGTTCTCAGATCATGGGGGCTGGCCATTCGGCCATGCCTGAACCTTTCACTTATGTATTTTCAATGGTGGAGTTTCTGCACACCATAGATTAAGGGTGTGGAGCTCTGCTGTACCTCAAGTATTAATGCAATTCTATTTTCTTTTATTCAAATCTCTCTTATTCTTATTCCAAGATATTCATTCGCACCCAAGAACATGATGAATGTGATAATTATGTGACGCTCATCATCATTCTCACTTATGGACGCGCGTGATTGACAACCACTTACGTTCTACATGCAACCGAGCTTGAATGTGTATCTCTTAGATTCCCCAACAGAATCTTCGTGGTATAAGCTAGATAGATGGCGGCATTTATGAGGATCCGAAAAGTCTCACCTTGTCTGTGGTATTCCGAGTAGGATCCTGGGAATCCGGAAAGTCTAACCTTGTCTGTGGTATTCCGAGTAGGATTCCGGTAATGAATGACTGTGACGTGCTTCAGACTCGCAAGTGCTGGGCGTTAGTGACAAACGCAAAAGAATCAAGGGATTCTATTCCAGTAGGCACGGGAACCAACCAGTGATTAGCCGTGCTGTGACAGAGCGCGTGAGCGTAGTTTTCACTGCGAGGATGGGATGTAGCCTTCGGCCAGGTGATGCCTCCAGACGATTAGCCATGCGAGTGACAGCCGCAGAGGACCATTTTCCCGTGAGGATAGAAAGTAGCCATCGTCGAACGGTGAACCCCTATACACAGCTTGCCATGGAAAGGAGTAAGAAGGATTGAATTGAAGCAGTAGGAAAGTAGGCATTCTTGAGCCATACAGTATCTCCATATGCTTATCTGAAATTCCTACCAATGAATCTGCATAAGTATCCCTTTTATTATTTCTTTATATTATTTGATTTTCTAAATTCCATAATTTTATCTGCCTAACTGAGATTTACAAGGTGACCATAGCTTGCTTCATACCAACAATCTCTGTGGGATCGAGCCTTACTCACGTAAGGTTTATTACTTGGACGACCCAGTACACTTGCTGGTTAGTTGAACGGAGTTGTGTTCACTCGTGCCAATTTTAAATTCCATAATTTTACAAGGAGTGCAACTTAAAGAATAAGGATCACAATTTCGTCCACCAACCATGCGCTCACGTGTGACCGGCTTCCCTAGGTTTACCCAGTCTGGACTGCTGTCCTCAAATACTACTTTAGCTTTGTTGCACAAGCGGAGAATTGTGCTGGGATACCAAAGCCTAGCACCCAAATCAACTTTCTCATCCGACTCTTGAATCCCTTCGGCAATAAGCTCATGCACATTGATTTCCCCACCTAGTACTAAGCATTGCACCATAGTGGCTCGGTTGATGTTAACTTCTGAATTATTAGCAGCCGGTAGGATGGACCTTCTTACAAGCTCAAACCACCCCTTGGCCTCAGGATGAAGGCCTTCCCTTTTTATGAATTTTGGTCTCCCATCTGAGTACCTCTCCCAATCAGCTGCTATCACACAGATATCTGACGCTATCTCTGAGAGCTCATCCTTATCAGGGCTTCTACTTATCCTTGACTGATAACTCTCTTCGTCAAAATGAGGGAATTTCAATTGAAGAGCTCTTACTATAGCACTTGGGCTGAAGTCGACCTCCCTTCCTCTCACATAGCTTTTGTAAGTTGGGGCTTTGGTCTTCTCCTCTCTAACTACATTTGCATAAAACTCTTTGATGAGGTTGCCATTGATCTTACCCTCTGGACTGGTGAGCAATTGCCACCCTCTCTGTTCGATTTTCCTCAAAATCTGTGGTGATTCATTGGCATTGATTTGGAAGATTAACTCCGGCAATATCTTTCTGGCCCTTATCCGCTCAAATTCTCGTTCATGAAAGGCAGTTTTGAATCTCTTCTCGTCAAAGGGAACACTCTCCATAGGTTCCTTTCTCTTTTGCCTCTTTGAGCTTGATGATGCCATGAATTGAGTTGTTGTTTTGAGGTGGGTTGAGGCTTCGGATAGATAAAGAGTGGGTTGGTTAAAACAATGCGTGATGAAGGGTTTAGTGTGCCAACAGAAGTGTAGAGAGTGGGGGTTTGAATGTAAGGGGTGAGCGTGCACTAAGGTTCACTTATATAGGAGAAATCATGAGTGCATGAAGGGTGTGGATCGCACGAATGTTTCCTTGATGGACGAACGGGGTTGCATACGAAGAGAGGACAAGGATCATCACTTGATGGGGAATGTTGGTTCGGTCTTCAAGATTCTTCTTCTTCCAATGTTGCATGGCAACATTTTCCATGCCTTCCTTTTTGGGACAAGTGTAAAGTTCTCTCCACGAAGTGGCCGAGCCTCCCCCATTAAATTGTCTAATCAATCCTCATCAATGCTCCTGTTCCTTCCCTATAAAGATAAAATGAGAAAAGTAACAAAAGATATTAAAATAACATAAGAACCTTACGGCTAACATTAATGAAAGGGGAGGAAGATTTGATTGTTTATTTATGAATTTCAACTAACTAACTAGCTGTGTATCTTTATATGCACATTGGTGGCACCATAGGGTGACACCAAACTTAGTTTGGAGCACTGTGATGAAAAGTTGTGTTCAAAGTTTTAAGAATAATGCTTTGAACACCAAACTTGTTCTTTACTATATTCTGCATATAAAAATTTCACACGTGTTCGTCAAGTTTTGGTTGGAATTCATGAATATTGATTTATTCACTACTTCTGAAAGCATGTAAACATGGGTTGCCTCCCATGAAGCACTTCTTTAGCGTCACTAGCTTGACGTTACCCCCTTATTATGGTGGTTGGTAATGCTTGAAGTCTTCTCCTCTGGCAGTGGACTTGTATCCGTTGGTTGTATCAATGATCTCTACATGCTCCAAGGAGAGAACTCTGTTGATGGTGAAGACCTTAGGTAGCTAAGATGGTACAGTGGGGAGATTAGAGGGGATATCTGTGAAGTAGGCTGAGATTACTTTATCCCCTGGAGAGAAATCTTCCGTAGGAATCTTCTTGTTCCGCCACCCCCTTGGTACCTTCTTCTTTGCCCCTGGTGCTGTTTTCTTACTCCTGGTGGCCTCCTTCTTTGATGAGCTTTTGTTAATGTCCTCACAAACTTCTGGTGGCTTAGGTTCCTCCAATTTTTCCTTGACCTGTGGCACTTGCTGCTGGCCTTGTCCATCAACCCAGTGAATCTCAGGATGAGCTGGTTGTGCTTCAGTGCTTGCTTCTTCCTTTAGTATCTCATGATGCACTTTGCTCGATTCTTTGTCCTCTTCATCTTTTTCCAGTGAGAGTTCGAAAACACTGAAGCTCAGTTGTTCATCATGGATCCTTAATATTAGCTCTCCTTTCTCCACATCTATGAGTGCTCTAGCAGTAGCTAGAAATGGTCTCCCCAATATGATTGGGTGCAGGTGACTCTCTTCCATGTCCAGGATGACAAAGTCTGTTGGGAGAAAGTATTTTTCAACTTTGAGCAACATATTTTCCACCACTCCTACTGCTTGCTTTTGAGTCTTGTCAGCCAGCCTTATGACTACATCTGTAGGTAGTATCTCATTGATCTGCAGCCTTTTTACCAGGGATAGGGGTATTAAGTTGATGCTTGCTCCCAAATCGCAAAGTGCTCTATCAAAATTTGTTTCCCCTATAGCACAAGGGACATGAAAACTCCCTGGGTCTTTTCTTTTCGCAAGCAATTGTATTTGAATGAGGGTGCTGCAATCCTTGTTCATCACTATAGTCTGGCCCCCCTTGAGTGAGCTCTTCCTGGGAAGTAGTTCCTTCATATACTTGATGAATACTGGCATTTGCTGAATGACCTTGATGAATGGTATGTTCACATTCAAAGATGCAAATGAGTCTAAGAACCTTGAGTACATTCTCTTTCCCACAGCACCCTTTAGTAGTTGAGGAAATGGTGCATATAGTCTCAGCAGCTCCTGTTGTGAGATTTCTGGTTCTTGTTGGTCTTTCTTCTCCTTCTCTACTAAGGTATGTTCAGGTTGTTCTGACAGCTTGCTTGGCTTGTCTTCAGTCTCCTTGTCATTTGTAGTGACCATATTGCAGTCTTCCCATCTTACTTTCTTCGCTTCACCTCTCGGATTCTTCTCCGTGTCACTTGGGAAGCTATCAGTGGGTCTGGGCATCTTCTCAGACAAATATCCCACTTGGAATTCCAGCTTCTTGATTGCTTCCCCCCGATTCTTCATACTGGCTCTCACCTCCTCTTTGAACACCTTATTGTCTTGAATGTCTTTGCATATGCTTTCAAGTAAGGTTTCAATCTTAGAGATTCTGTCATCAAATGATGGTATGTTGGGGGTAGAGGTAGAAGAGTGAGATGTATTGCTGTGGTTTTGTTGGTATGTCCTCTGTGTGAATTGTTGGGGAGCTGTGTTGTTGGGGTTGTGACGTCTCTGATCTTGGCCTTGGTCTTGTTGATTCCCCCACCCAAAGTTTGGGTGATTCCTCCATTCAGGGTTGTAGGTCTTAGAGTATGGATCATGGTTGTATCTAGGTGAATTCTCAATGTAGTTGGCTTGCTCCTGAGTGCCTTCTTCCTCTTCACTTGCTTCCTCTTGAGTTGAAGTGGTGATTGCTGCCACTTGACTTCTCTCCATCTTCTTGGTGAGGTCAGCTAGCTGCTTGGTGATGAGCTTGTTTTGAGCAAGCAGAGCATCTACATTGTTCAGCTCTATTACCCCTCTAGTGTTCCCTCTTTCGGAAGCATAGAAGTAGTCATTCTCAGCTACAGTTTCAATGACATCTATGGCTTCCTCGATGGTCTTCTTCTTGTTCAAAGAACCTCCGGATGAATGGTCTACGGCCTTCTTAAATTCATATGACAGTCCTTCATAGAAGATGTGCAGCTGCACCCATTCATTGAACATATCAGATGGACATCTCCTTGTTAGGTCTTTAAACCTCTCCCATGCTTCATATAGAGTCTCACCATCTTGTTGCCTGAAAGTTTGGACCTCAGCTCTCAGCCGATTGACTCGTTGAGGAGGGTAAAATCTTGCCAAGAATCTGTTCATAACATCATCCCAAGTTGTCAAGCTATCCTTTGGAAAAGACTCCAACCACTTGGTTGCCTTGTCTCTGAGAGAGAATGGGAACAACAATAGTCTATAGACGTCTGGTTAAACGCCATTGGACTTCACTGTGTCACATATTCTCAGGAATGTGTTTAAGTGTTGGTTGGGGTCTTCTTGAACACCTCTTCCGAACGAGCAATTGTTTTGAACGAGAGTGATGAGCTATGGCTTTAGTTCAAAGTTGTTGGCATGGATGGTTGGTTTTTGGATGCTACTTCCACAGTTCCCTGGGTTTGGGTTAATGTAAGAGCCTAAGACTCTTCTATCTTCCCCACCAGGATTTGCTCTATCTCCTCCACCATGGTTGTGCACCTCTTCCTCACGATGGTCTTCCATGGTTGTTTCAAAGTATTCTTCAAAGTGTTCCTCTTCTTCTTCAGCACCCACTACACGTTTTTCTTTTGCCTCCCTTCTTAATCTTAAGAAGGTTCTCTCAGGTTCAGAATCAAAGGAAGTTGAAGCTCCGCTTCTTCTCCCTGTCATACAACCAACATAGTACAAGTAAGAAAAGCAATGCAGAAAGTATCTTGTTAGAATAACTTGTTAGTGTCAGTGATGCAATATATCAAACAGTTAGTAGGTTAGTGAATTGAATTGTAAATAGCAAAGAAAAACTCAGAAGCAGGGGAGGGGAAGAATTAAACTAAGACGGAAAGCAAATTAACCAAACAGAAAATTAAATCAAACAAAATACAAATGCTCAATCTAGTGATCCTCTAATGTAATCATTGTCGATGCACAATCAATCCCCGGCAACGGCGCCATAAACTTGATCGGGGTAAAATTTGTCTCTCAACAAATTCCCATTCGGCAAGTATACCGAATTTGTCGTCAAGTAAAAACTCACAATAGAGTGAGGTCGAATCCCACAGGGATTGATTGATCAAGCAACTTTAATTAGAGGAATAATCTAGTTGAGCGAATCCATGAATAGAGTTGATAATTGCAGAAATTAAAATGGCAGGAAAGTAAATGACTGAAAGTAAATAGCAGAATTGTAAATGGGAATGGGGGAATTGCTCATAAAAGTAAATTGCAGAAAATAAAGAGAATGGGTAAGATCAGAAATGGGGAGTTCATTGGGCTTAGGAGATGTTGCATTCTCCCGTTCAATTTCATTTTCATCTCTTCCTCAATCAATGCACTCATTGATCTCCTTGGCAATGTTAAGTGATTGAATCACAATTTCTTGCAATTCAATCTCTCAAATCTTGATCAATAGCCAATTCCTTGGTCAATTGCTCATGAGAAGAGATGAAGTGTGGTCACTGATTATACCACATGCACTTCCCAAATCAAATGCTTAGAGGGTTATAGCCACATACCCATCTACACTCATTTTGGTCCAGCATGAGAAAGCATTTCTAGCTAATCTCTTCATTCCTCTTTCAAGGATCCGAAGAGATCCATGTTTGAATAGCTTCTTTTCCAAGATAACTATCCAATTGGATGAAGATCGAAAACTTTCAAGTAAAATCAAAAGGAAAGATAGAAGAAGAATAAGAAAATTAGTATTGATCCATCAAATTACAACAGAGCTCCCTAACCCAATGAAGAGTTTTAGTTGTTCATAGCTCTAGAAATCAAAATCCAAGATGGAGAATACATGATAAAGCTAGAAGTACAAAGAAAGTAAATACAGAGAGTAGTTCTCCGTCCTAGCTCCTTCCAAAAAGCTCATTCTCTCTTTCAAAACTACTCCTATATATACTACTCTTCTCAGCTTCTAGTTAGCTCTTCAAGTCTTGGGCCTCTGGATCTTTGAACTTGAAGCAGTTCCTTTCTTCAATTGGGCTTGGCTTACTTGCAGAGAGATAGTGTGAAGTGGGCATAGACTTTATCTCAAGACGTTAGGGGTTTTTATCATTTAGTGAGAATACAAGTTCGAGAACGTTAGTGACTCTTAACATTGTGATGAGCGGATAATTTGTACACTTTTTGGCATTGTTTTTAGTATGTTTTTAGTATGATCTAGTTAGTTTTTAGTATATTTTTATTAGTTTTTAGTTAAAATTCACTTTTCTGGACTTTACTATGAGTTTGTGTGTTTTTCTGTGATTTCAGGTATTTTCTGGCTGAAATTGAGGGACCTGAGCAAAAATCTGATTCAGAGACCAAAAAGGACTGCAGATACTGTTGGATTCTGACCTCCCTGCACTCGAAGTGGATTTTCTGGAGCTACAGAAGCCCAATTGGCGCGCTCTCAACGGCGTTGGAAATTAGACATCCTGGGCTTTCCAGCAATATATGATAGTCCATACTTTGCCCAAGATTTGATGGCCCAAACCGGCTTTCAAAGTCACCCCAAGAAATCCCAGCGTTAAACGCTGGAACTGGCACCCAAATGGGAGTTAAACGCCCAAACTGGCACCAAAGCTGGCGTTTAACTCCAAGAAGAGTCTCTTCACGAAAAATGCTTCATTGCTCAGCCCAAACACACACCAAGTGGGCCCGGAAGTGGATTTTTATGTCATTTACTCATTTCTGTACACCTTAGGCTACTAGTTTTCTATAAGTAGGACCTTTTACTATTGTATTAAGAATCTTCTGATCTTTGGAACCTTTTTCTTTAGATCTTTTGATCACTTTGGGAGGCTGGCCATTCGGCCATGCCTAAACCTTATGCTTATGTATTTTCAACGGTGGAGTTTCTACACACCATAGATTAAGGTGTGGAGCTCTGCTGTACCTCGAGTATTAATGCAATTACTATTGTTCTTCCATTCAATTTCGCTTGTTCTTTGTCCAAGATATCACTTGTTCTTCAACTTAATGAAGGTGATGATTGTCACGAATCATCACCATTCTTACTCATGAACAAGGTGACTGACAACCATTCTTGTTCTACAAGCATCTGAGGCTTAGTGAATATCTCTTGGATTCCTGATAACACGATGCATGGTTGATCGCCTGACAAGCGAGTGCTCGCCTGACAAACGAGCCAGCCATTCCGTGAGATCAGAGTCTTCGTGGTATAGGCGAGAACTGATGGCAGCATTCAAGAGAATCCGGAAGGTCTAACCTTGTCTGTGGTATTCTGAGTAGGATTCAATGACTGAATGACTGTGACGTGCTTCAAACTCCTGAGGGCGGGGCGTTAGTGACAGACGCAAAAGAATCACTGGATTCTATTCCGGCCTGATTGAGAACCGACAGATGAATTCCGCTATGCTGTGACAGAGCATATGCAATCGCTTTCACTGAGAGGATGGGAGGTAGCCACTGACAATGGTGAAACCCTTGCTTAAGCTTGCCATGGAAAGGAGTAAGAAGGATTGGATGAAGGCAGTAGGAAAGCAGAGAGACGGAAGGGAAGGCATCTTCATGCGCTTATCTGAAGTTCCTACCAATGAATTACATAAGTATCACTATCTTTATCTTTTATGTTATTTTCGTTCATCATCATATACATTTGAGTTTGCCTGACTAAGATTTACAAGATGACCATAGCTTGCTTCAATACTAACAATCTCCGTGGGATCGACCCTTACTCGCGTAAGGTTTATTACTTGGACGACCCAGTGCACTTGCTGGTTAGTTGTGCGAAGTTGTGTAATGCCATGGTATTGAGCTACTACGTTTTTGGAGCCATTACCGGGGATTATGAGAGTTGTGAAAAAGTATTGTTCACAATTTCGCGCACCAAGTTTTTGGCGCCGTTGCCGGGGATTGTTCAAGTTTTGAGCAAGCTTTTGGTAACAATGCCTGGGATTGTTCTAGTTTGGACAACTGACGGTTCATCTTGTTGCTTAGATTAGGTATTTATTTTTTTCGAAATTCTTGAAGATGAATTCTAGAGTTTCATGATGATTTGTTGAAATCTGGCTGGCTGAGAAGCCATGTCTAATCTGATTGGACCGAGGTTTCAACTTATCACCACAAGAGCTTGTTGATTTTCATCAATTTTGCTTTTGGAGCAATGATCTGCTAAGGCTTGGCTGACCTTTGGTCATGTCTAGTGTTTTGGACCGAAGCTTTCTTTGAAAGCTTGGCTGGCTGTGAAGCCATGTCTAATTCCTGGACCGGAGTCTTAGACTAGCATTGCACTGATTCCTGGAATTCTCATTAAGAATTTTGATATCTTTTTCCACTTAATTTTCGAAAAACACAAAAAATCAAAAAAAAAATAAAAAAAAAAACCAAAAATATTTGATGTTTCTTGCTTAAGTCTAGTGTCTCATCTTAAGTTTGGTGTCAATTGCATGCATTCATTCATGTGTCTTAAGGATCTTCAAGTAATTCTTGATGATTTCTTACTCTGATCGTTGAATTCTTTTGGCTTGAGTGTTTATGTGTCTCATATAGTGTCAGTAGTATACAAACTGCTAAGTTTGGTGTTTTGCATGCATTGTTATTTGATTCTTGTTGCATTTTGATTAGAAAAAAAAATCCAAAAATATTTTTAATTTGTGTCTTTTCAAGTCAATGATACAAAGAATTGAAGATTCAGAACATACTGCAGAGGAATTATACAGAAAAAGCTGAGCATTCAAAAATGCCCAATGAAGAAGACAGACTGGCGTTTAAACGCCAGCCAGGGTACCTGGTTGGGCGTTTAACGCCCAAAGAGGTAGCATTTTGGGCGTTAAACGCCAGAATGTATACCATTCTGGGCGTTTAACGCCAGGATGGTGCTAGGGGGAAGATTTTGTTTTCAAAATCAATTTTTTTTTCAAGTTTTCAAAGTTTTTCAAAATCAAATCTTTTTCAAATCATATCTTTTCAATCAAATGTTTTCAAAATCAATTTCTTTCCTTTTTCAAAGATACTTCCTAACAATTAATGATTTGATTGAACATCTCAAATTTGTTACCTTTTCTGTTGAGAAAGGTTTAATGTTTGAATCATATCTTTTCTTGTTAGGCAAGTCACTAATTTTCAAAATCAAATCTTTTAAAATTATTTTCAAAACATATCTTTTAAAATTGTTTTCAAATCATATCTTCTCAATCACATTTTTTTTAAACCAATCATATCTTCTCAACCACATCTTTTTCAAAATAAGTTTTCAATCAAATCTTTTTTATTTCTAATTTCAAAATCTTTTTCAAAAATCACTTGATTTCTTTTCCACTTTCAATTTTCGAAAATTATCAATCAAGTTTTCAAAATGTTTTTTTTTAAATCTTTTTAATTGAAGTTTCGAAAATTCTCTTCCCTCCTTCCCACATTCTTCTATTTATGGAGTACTACTCCTTCTTAATGCACAATTCGAACTCTATCTAATCAAGTTCGAATTCTTCTACCTTCTTTCTTCTATTTTTCTTTTCCTCTGACACTTCAAGGAATCTCTATACTGTGACATAGAGGATTCCACATTTCTCTTTTTCTCTTCTCTTTCTTATGAGCAAGAACAAAGACAAAGGTATTCTTGTTGAAGCTGACCCTGAACCTGAAAGGACCTTGAAGCGGAAGCTAAGAGAAGCTAAGGCACAACTCTCTGTTGAGGACCTGACCGAATTCTTCAAGGAAGAAGAACCCATGGCAGCCGAAAACAACAACAATGCCAACAATGCAAGGAAGGTGCTGGGTGACTTCACTGCACCTACTCCTGATTTCTATGGGAGAAGCATCTCTATCCCTGCCATTGGAGCAAACAACTTTGAGCTTAAGCCTCAATTAGTTTCTCTAATGCAACAGAATTGCAAGTTCCATGGACTTCCAATGGAAGATCCTCATCAGTTCTTAGCTGAATTCTTGCAAATCTGTGACACAGTCAAGACTAATGGGGTTGACCCTGAGGTCTATAGACTGATGCTATTCCCTTTTGCTGTAAGAGACAGAGCTAGAATATGGTTGGATTCTCAACCTAAAGAAAGCCTGGACTCTTGGGAAAAGCTAGTCAATGCCTTCTTGGCAAAGTTCTTTCCACCTCAAAGATGGAGTAAGCTTAGAGTGGAAGTCCAAACCTTCAGACAGAAGGATGGAGAATCCCTCTACGAAGCTTGGGAAAGATACAAACAATTAATCAGAAAATGTCCCTCAGACATGCTTTCTGAATGGAGCATCATAGGTATTTTCTATGATGGTCTCTCTGAACTATCCAAGATGTCTTTGGATAGCTCTGCTGGAGGATCTCTTCATCTGAAGAAGACGCCTACAGAGGCTCAGGAACTAATTGAAATGGTTGCAAATAACCAATTCATGTACACTTCTGAAAGGAATCCTGTGAACAATGGGACTAGTCAGAAGAAAGGAGTTCTTGAGATTGACACTCTGAATGCCATACTGGCTCAGAACAAGATATTGACTCAACAAGTCAATTTGATTTCTCAAAGTCTGTCTGGAATGCAAAATGCACCTGGCAGTACTAAGGAAGCTTCATCTGAGGAAGAAGCTTATGATCCTGAGAATCCTTCAATGGAAGAGGTGAATTACCTAGGAGAACCCTATGGAAACACCTACAATTCTTCATGGAGAAATCACCCAAATTTCTCGTGGAAGAATCAAGAGAGACCTCAACAAGGTTTCAATAACAATAATGGTGGAAGAAACAGGTTTAGCAATGGCAAGCCTTTTCCATCATCTTCTCAGCAACAGACAGAGAGTTCTAAGCAGAGTACTTATGACTTAGCAACAATGGTCTCTGATCTAATAAAGACCACTCAAAGTTTCATGACTGAAACAAGGTCCTCCATTAGGAATTTGGAAGGACAAGTGGGTCAGCTGAGTAAGAAAGTTACTGAACTCCCTCCTAGTACTCTCCCAAGTAATACAGAAGAAAATCCAAAAGGAGAGTGCAAGGCCATCAACATGGCCGAATTCTGGAAGGAAGAAGAGGCAGAGGACGCCACTGAGGAAGACCTCACTGGACGTCCACTGGCCTCTAATGAGTTCCCCAATGAGGAACCATGGGAATCTGAGGCTCAAGATGAGACCATAGAGATTCCATTGGACTTACTTCTGCCATTCATGAGCTCTGATGAGTATTCTTCCTCTGAAGAGGATGAGTATATCACTGAAGAGCAAGTTGCTAAATACCTTGGAGCAATCATGAAGCTAAATGACAAGTTATTTGGAAATGAGACTTGGGAGGATGAACCCCCTTTGCTCACCAAAGAACTGGATGACTTGTCTAGGCAGAAACTGCCTCAAAAGAGGCAGGATCCTGGGAAGTTTTCTATACCTTGTACCATAGGCACCATGACCTTCAAGAAGGCCTTGTGTGACTTAGGGTCAAGTGTAAACCTCATGCCCCTCTCTGTAATGGAGAAATTAGGGATCTTTGAGGTGCAAGCTGCAAAAATCTCACTAGAGATGGCAGACAACTCAAGAAAACAAGCTTATGGACTTGTAGAGAATGTTTTGGTTAAGATTGAGGACCATTACATCCCTACTGATTTCATAGTCCTAGAGACTGGGAAGTGCATGGATGAATCCATCATCCTTAGCAGACCCTTCCTAGCCACAGCAAAGGCTGTGATTGATGTTGATAGAGGAGAGTTGATCATTCAAGTGAATGAAGAATCCTTGGTGTTTAAGGCCCAAGGACATCCCTCTATCATCATGGAGAGGAAGCATGAAGAGCTTCTCTCAAAACAGAGCCAAGCAGAGCCCCCACAGTCAAACTCTAAGTTTGGTGTTGGGAGGCCACAACCAAACTCTAAGTTTGGTGTTGAACCCCCACATTCAAACTCTAAGTTTGGTGTTGGGAGGTTCCAACACGGTTCTGAGTATTTCTGAGGCTCCATGAGAGTCCTCTGTCAAGCTAATGACATTAAAGAAGCGCTTGTTGGGAGGCAACCCAATGTTTTATAGTTAACTATTTTCTTTTGTTATTTTATCTTTTTTGTAGGTTGATGATCATAAGAAGTCACAAAAACAATGAAAAAAGCAAAAACAGAATGAAAAACAGGAAGAAAAACAGCACACCCTGGAGGAAGAAGCTGCTGGCGTTTAAACGCCAGTAAGCCTAGCAGTTGGGCGTTTAACGCCCAGTCTGGCACCATTCTGGGCGTTTAACGCCAGAAAGGGGCACCAGACTGGCGTTAAACGCCAGAAAAGGGCTAGAACCTGGCGTTAAACGCCAGGAATGGGCACCAGCCCGGCGTTTAACGCCAGAAATGGCTCAAAACGTGAATTTTGATGCCATTTGGTGCAGGGATGACTTTTCCTTGACACCACAGGATCTGTGGACCCCACAGGACCCCCACCCACCCCACCATCACTCTCTCTCTTCTTCCCCCATTCACCAATCACTTCAACACCTCTTCCCAAAAAACCCCTCACCTATCAAATCCCACCTTTCTCTTCACCACTCACATCCATCCTTCATAAAACCCCACCTACCCCACCATTCAAATTCAAACCACTTTCCCACCCAAACCCACCCTCAAATGGCCGAACATCCCTCTTCCCCTCTCATATATAAACCCTCCTTCACTCCTTCATCTTCACACACCTTAAACACCTTCTCTCCCCCCTTTGGCCGAATACACCACCATCTCCCTCTTCCTCATTTCTTCTTCTTCTACTCTCTTCTTTCTTCTTTTGCTCGAGGACGAGCAAACATTTTAAGTTTGGTGTGGTAAAAGCGTTGCTTTTTCATTTTTCCATAACCATTATGGCATCCAAGGCCGGAGAAACCTCTAGAAAGAGGAAAGGGAAGGCAAAAGCTTCCACCTCCGAGTCATGGGAGATGGATAGATTCCTCTCAAGGGTGCATCAAGTCCACTTCTATGAAGTTGTGGCCTTGAAGAAGGTGATCCCCGAGGTCCCCTTTTCACTCAAAAAGGGTGAATATCCGGAGATCCGACATGAGATCCGAAGAAGAGGTTGGGAAGTTCTTACCAACCCCATTCAACAAGTCGGAATCTTGATGGTTCAAGAGTTCTATGCCAATGCATGGATCACCAAGAACCATGACCAAAGTGTGAACCCGAATCCAAAGAATTATCTCACTATGGTTCGGGGGAAATACTTGGATTTTAGTCCGGAGAGTGTGAGGGTGGCGTTCAACTTGCCTATGATGCAAGGAGATGAGCATCCTTATACAAGAAGGGTCAACTTTGATCAAAGGTTGGACCAAGTCCTCACAATCATATGTGAAGAGGGCGCACAATGGAAGCAAGATTCAAGAGGAAAGCCGGTTCAATTGAGAAGGCATGACCTCAAGCCCGTGGCTAGAGGATGGTTAGAGTTCATACAACGCTCAATCATTCCCACTAGCAACCGGTCCGAAGTTACCATAGACCGGGCTATCATGATCCATAGCATCATGATTGGAGAAGAAATAGAGGTTCATGAGGTTATAGCCCAAGAACTCTATAAGGTGGCGGACAAGACCTCCACCTTGGCAAGGTTAGCCTTTCCTCATCTCATCTGTCACCTCTGTTATTCAGTTGGAGTTGACATAGAGGGAGACATCACCATTGATGAGGATAAGCCCATTACCAAGAAAAGGATGGAGCACACAAGAGACCCCTCTCATCATGAGATCCCTGAGATTCCTCAAGGGATGCACTTTCCTCCACAAAACTATTGGGAGCAACTGAACACCTCCCTAGGAGAACTGAGTTCCAACATGGGACAACTAAGGGTGGAGCATCAAGAACACTCCATCATCCTTCGTGAAATTAGAGAAGACCAAAGAATCATGAGGGAGGAGCAACAAAGACAAGGAAGAGACATTGAGGAGCTCAAGTACTCCATAGGACCTTCAAGAGGAAGGAAGAGCCGCCATCACTAAGGTGGACCCGTTCTTTGATTTCCTTGTTCTTTATTCTTCTGTTTTTCGAAAATTATGCTTATGTTTATCCATGTTTGTGTCTTGTGATCATTAGTGTCTTAGTGTCTATGCCTTAAAGTTATGAATGTCCTATGAATCCATCACCTTTCTTGAATAAAAACGTGCTTAAATTGAAAAGGAAAGAATTGCATGAATTCTGAATTTTATAATAGTTTAATTAATTTGATGTGGTGGCAATACTTTTGTTCTCTGAATGTATGCTTAAACAGTGCATATGTATCTTGAATTTGTGGTTCATGAATGTTGGCTCTTGAAAGAATGATGAAAAAGGAGACATGTTACTGAGGATCTGAAAAATCAAAGAAATGATTCTTGAAGCAAGACAAAAAAAAAAAGCATTTCTATTCAAAAAAAAAAAAGAAAAATCGAAAAAAAAAAGAGAAAAATCGAAAAAAAAGAAAAAAAGAAAGAAAAAAAGAGAAATAAGAGTTGTGATCCAAGGCAATAAGAGTGTGCTTAAGAACCCTGGACACCTCTAATTGGGGACTTTAGCAAAGCTGAGTCACAATCTGAAAAGGTTCACCCAATTATGTGTCTGTGGCATGTATGTATCCGGTGGTAATACTGGAAGACAGAGTGCTTTGGGCCACAGCCAAGACTCAATAAATAGCTATGTTCAAGAATCATCATACTTTACTAGGAGAATCATTAACACTATCTGAATTCTAAGTTCCTAAAGAAGCCAATCATTCTGAATTTCAAAGGATAGAGTGAGATGCCAAAACTATTCAGAGGCAAAAAGTTAAAAGCCCCGCTCATCTAATTAATACTGATCTTCATAGATGTTTTTGGAGTTCATTGCATATTCTCTTCTTTTTATCTTATTTGATCTTCAGTTGCTTGAGGACAAGCAACAATTTAAGTTTGGTGTTGTGATGAGCGGATAATTTGTACACCTTTTTGGCATTGTTTTTAGTATGTTTTTAGTATGATCTAGTTAGTTTTTAGTATATTTTTATTAGTTTTTAGTTAAAATTCACTTTTCTGGACTTTACTATGAGTTTGTGTGTTTTTCTGTGATTTCAGGTATTTTTTGGCTGAAATTGAGGGACCTGAGCAAAAATCTGATTCAGAGACCAAAAAGGACTGCAGATGCTGTTGGATTCTGACCTCCCTGCACTCGAAGTGGATTTTCTGGAGCTACAGAAGCCCAATTGGCGCGCTCTCAACGGCGTTGGAAAGTAGACATCCTGGGCTTTCCAGAAATATATGATAGTCCATACTTTGCCCAAGATTTGATGGCCCAAACCGGCGTTCAAAGTCACCCCAAGAAATCCCAGCGTTAAACGCTGGAACTGGCACCAAAGCTGGCGTTTAACTCCAAGAAGAGTCTCTGCACGAAAAATGCTTCATTGCTCAGCCCAAACACACACCAAGTGGGCCCGGAAGTGGATTTTTATGTTATTTACTCATTTCTGTACACCTTAGGCTACTAGTTTTCTATAAGTAGGACCTTTTACTATTGTATTAAGAATCTTCTGATCTTTGGAACCTTTTTCTTTAGATCTTTTGATCACTTTGGGAGGCTGGCCATTCGGCCATGCCTAAACCTTATGCTTATGTATTTTCAACGGTGGAGTTTCTACACACCATAGATTAAGGTGTGGAGCTCTGCTGTACCTCGAGTATTAATGCAATTACTATTGTTCTTCCATTCAATTTCGCTTGTTCTTTGTCCAAGATATCACTTGTTCTTCAACTTAATGAAGGTGATGATTGTCACGAATCATCACCATTCTCACTCATGAACAAGGTGACTGACAACCATTCTTGTTCTACAAGCATTTGAGGCTTAGTGAATATCTCTTGGATTCCTGATAACACGATGCATGGTTGATCGCCTGACAAGCGAGTGCTCGCCTGACAAACGAGCCAGCCATTCCGTGAGATCAGAGTCTTCGTGGTATAGGCGAGAACTGATGGCAGCATTCAAGAGAATCCGGAAGGTCTAACCTTGTCTGTGGTATTCTGAGTAGGATTCAATGACTGAATGACTGTGACGTGCTTCAAACTCCTGAGGGCGGGGCGTTAGTGACAGACGCAAAAGAATCACTGGATTCTATTCCGGCCTGATTGAGAACCGACAGATGAATTCCGCTATGCTGTGACAGAGCATATGCAATCGCTTTCACTGAGAGGATGGGAGGTAGCCACTGACAATGGTGAAACCCTTGCTTAAGCTTGCCATGGAAAGGAGTAAGAAGGATTGGATGAAGGCAGTAGGAAAGCAGAGAGACGGAAGGGAAGGCATCTTCATGCGCTTATCTGAAGTTCCTACCAATGAATTACATAAGTATCACTAACTTTATCTTTTATGTTATTTTCGTTCATCATCATATACATTTGAGTTTGCCTGACTAAGATTTACAAGATGACCATAGCTTGCTTCAATACTAACAATCTCCGTGGGATCGACCCTTACTCGCGTAAGGTTTATTACTTGGACGACCCAGTGCACTTGCTGGTTAGTTGTGCGAAGTTGTGTAATGCCATGGTATTGAGCTACCACGTTTTTGGAGCCATTACCGGGGATTATGAGAGTTGTGAAAAAGTATTGTTCACAATTTCGCGCACCACATTGTCACTAACGTTGCCATGCACCCCTTTGCCTCACGTTAAAGCCCACGTTAACTGGGTTAACATGGCTTTTAACGTTGCCTTGTTAGCCTTCGAGAACGTTAGTGACACTCAACATTGTTACTAACGTTCAAGTGTGCCCCTTCTTGCTTCACGTTAAAGCTCACGTTAACTAGGTTAACGTGGCTTCTAACGTGGCTTTTGCCAACCTTCGAGAACGTTAGTGACACTCAACATTGTCACTAACGTTCAGGTGTGCCCCTAGGTCTCACGTTAGAGTCCACGTTAACTAGGTTAACGTGGCTTCTAACATGGTCATTTTTAGCCATCCCAACGTTAGTGACAATGTTGAGTGTCACCAATGTTGGCTCATTCTTCATTCCTCATCATTAGCTTCCACGTTAACCAAGTTAACGTGGCTCTTGGGGGTTGTGTGGTTGCTCCAACGTTAGTGACAATGTTGAGTGTCACTAACGTTGTCGACAACTCTCCATCTCTTACGTTAGCTCCCACGTTAACCAAGTTAACGTGGAAGTTAACGTGGCTCTTTGCACCTTAGGCCAACGTTAGTGACAATGTTGAGTGTCACTAACGTTGGCTTCTCTTCCCCCTTTAACGTTAGAGGCCACGTTAACTAGGTTAACGTGGCTTCTAACGTGGCCATTTGTGAGCAATTGCCAACGTTAGTGACAATGTTGAGTGTCACTAATGTTGGCTTAACTTCTCTTCTCCACGTTAGAGTTCACGTTAACTTAGTTAACGTGACTCTTTAACGTGGGCATTGATGGCTTTTGAGAGTGTTTTTGGCAATTACTTTTCTCCTTAACTTTGCAAGTTACCTCCCATTCCTTGCTTCCTTTGGTCCTGAAATCAAGCAATAGAGTGCATCAAAGTTCTAGTCCAAGTCATGGGTAATACAATATACAACTTTGTCATTAAAATCATGCAAAATCCTCATGAAACAATGTAAAATGCACAATGTATGCTTGAATCAAGGTCTGAGTGAATATCTGCCCAAAACTAACTTATTTCCTAAGAAAATGCATGAAATTACCTAAAAACAGTAAAGAAAAGGTCAGTGAAACTGGCCAAAATGCCCTGGCATCACAGCATTTCAGAAAGCTTTCGGAACCCGATTAAGCTTGAGCATAGCTTACCATCCTCAAACAGATGGTCAATCTGAGAGGACGATCCAAACCTTAGAAGATATGTTGAGGGCTTGTGTTCTAGATCAGCTGACGAGCTGGGATTGATATATGCCGCTAGTGGAGTTTGCGTACAATAATAGCTACCATGCGAGCATCGGAATGGCTCCGTATGAGGCTCTATATGGGAGGAAATGTCAATCTCCGCTATGTTGGTATGAAGCTAGGGAGAAAGGCTTGTTGAGGCCGAAAATGATAGCTGAAACCACTGAACAAGTCAAGAAAATCTGAGATACGATGTTTACTGCGCAGAGTCGTTAGAAGAGTTATGCCGATCAGAGGCGGAAGCCCTTAGAATTTGAGGAAGGAGACCATGTTTTCCTTAAAGTTACTCCAACTACAGGAGTAGGTAGAGCAATTAAAGCAAAGAAGTTGAATCCTCGGTACATTGGTCCATTTCAAAGCCTGGAGAGGGTTGGACCGGTGGCGTATCAGATAGCTCTACCACCTCATCATTTGAACCTACACGACGTGTTTCATGTGTCGCAGCTTTGGAAGTATACTCCTGATGCTAGCCATGTGTTAGAACCTGAGTCGGTTCAGTTAAAAGAAGATTTGACGCTTCCGGTGCCTCCAATCAGAATTGATGATACTAGTATCAAACGGTTGCGTGGAAAAGAGGTTTCATTAGTCAAAGTGGCATGGAGTCAAGCCGGTGTTGAGGAGCACACTTGGGAACTTGAATCGGAGATGCGATCTGATTACCCGCACTTATTCTCAGGTAATTGAATTCGAATTTTGTGGGCAAAATTCCCAATTAGGTGGGTAGAATGTAAAATCTGGTTAATTAATAACTAATTAACCCATAAATTAGAATTTATTCTAAAAAGTCAAAAATGTGATTTTTATGGCTTAATATGATAGAGGAGATTGAGACAAGAATTTCGATACCAATTTTGTAGAAATTAGACCAAGATTGGACCGAACGGGCCAAACCGGGTCAACCGGACCCATATTGGGCCTTTGGCCCAATCAAACTAAACCTAAAACCCTCATTTCAGCACTCTCTCTCCTCACTAAACACAAACACACGCTGAAAATGGTGGAAAGGAAGGGAAGAACACTCTCTCAAAGTTCTACCCTTGTTTGATCTTCAAACCACCATAACTTTTGATCTAGAGCTCCGATTGTCGCACTATTTGTCGCCACGCATTCACCGCAAAGAGCTATACAAAACCCACTACTTTATTCTTGAGGTAAGTCACGATTTCATCTCGGTTTTTCATCCCTTAATTTCAAATTTTTGGGTGAAAAATTTTGAGATTTTGGGCTCTTTGATGTTATAGGATCCAACTCTCTTGAAGGAGAAGATTAATCTTGTCTCTTTGAACCTTGGGTGTGGTAAGATTTTCAACCTTAGTGCAATTTGTTGTTCTATGATGTTTGGGTATTGAGATGTTGTGTTTGGGTATGATAATTGTGGCTTAGGTAGTGTGTATGTGAATATTGGAGCTTGATTGAGATTTTGGAAAGCTTGAAAAAGGGCTTTGGTGGGTAAAAATCTGTTCTTAGAGGTGTTGAAACCTTGAGAGCTTGAGGACAAGTAATTTGAAAGTGCTCTGGTTGAGCAGGAGAAATCGGCTAAGGCATGGTCTTGGTTTTCTGTATCTAAAATGTAATACGGTGTGAAAACTTAGGCTAGAGGCCCTAAGATAGGAATTAAATTGTTGATGTTGTTAAATGGTTGTGATATATGGTGTGGTCATATATGTGATTATGAATATTGATGCCTTGGTGGTATGATACATGAGAGATATGCATGTTGTGATATATGCTTGATGATTGATTGAGGTTGAATTGTGGGTGAACCCATGTGGATGGTGAGTATGATATTGGTTATGTGTAATGGTGTTGTTGAAAATTGGTATGAGAAAGAGTATATGACATAAAAATGTGTTTGAGGTTGAGTTAATTGAGTGGGATGGATTAAAATGATGGAATGGTGTTTTGTGATTTTGATGAAAATGTTAATGTATGAGTTGAGGAGGCTTGAGGTTGATTTTTGGTATGTTTTGGGTTGATTTCAAAAAGGGTTAAAATTGGTATGTTTTTGTTAATCTTGAAAAGGGTTGAAATTGGTTTGTTTTGAAAAGGGCACTTTGTGGTTTTGTATGAAAATGTGGTTTTTGGGCATACTTTGGAAGAGCATAACTTGGACTCTGGATTCCCGTTTTGTGCCAAACTTGTTTATAAATGAAATTAGATCTAGGATGTTCATGCCGTTCGAAGAATGGGCGAAAAATGATTTGAAATGAAGGAGTTATGTCCATCGGAAGATTGGGGTTTGAATTTGTGAATTCTGCAGTTTTTAACTTAGAAAATTTTTGGTAGATTGCGCACCCACGCGTAGGCGTGGCTGATGCATAGGCGTGGCCGATGCGTACGCGTCGGTGAGCTGCACCAAATGGCCAACCAAATTCCCGAAAGTTGTGCGAGAATTGTGCCAGTTTTGTGCGTGGGGCACAAACGCACCCACGCATAGGCGTCACTTGGCTGTTTTTCCATCCACGCGTGTGCGTGGGCGATGCATACGCGTCGATGGACTTTTTGGCTTTTTCACGTGTACGCGTGGGCGATGTGTACGCGTGACCTTGTTTTCTCTCCAAAGTTGATTTTTGAGTTTTCAAAGCCAAATTTCATACTTCTAAGCCTCCAATCTCACCCCTTATGTCTTAAATCATTATGATATGCATAGCAATAAGAAAGGAGCTAGGGAGTGTGATAACTTGTGAATGAAAAAGGGGATAACTAATGATCAATGATGATCAAAGATGATTGTATGAGATACGGAGGATAGCGGTGGAAGTGCTTTATGTGCCATGAGCCGATGGACTGTATTTGTTAATAGATTGGCTGGATTTGGATTGAATTATGAGCCGAATGGCTAAGTTATTGCTGAGTTACGGTGGAGCCATTATTTATTAAGGCTGAGTATAATTGCATATATGTGTATTGAATGAAATGTGAATGTTGCACTTCCACTATCTGAGATATTAGTTTCCCTGGGTGAAAGCAGTGGCTAGCCACTACGTGCTTCAGGTGGACACTCGATACACTGCTGACCTTATGTCGTAAGTGTGGCCGGACACTGTGAAAGTTTCGGATGAGCTCGCCCCCGTGAATATACACCAATGAGGGTGATGGATATGAATTATGATTTATGTTGAGTATAACTCGAGTTGGGGATGCATGACAGAGGGACAGTCCAATGGTTAGCTACCAGGACTTGTCGGGTTGGCTTTATAACCGACAGATGAGGCTTATCAGCCATTAAGACAGGCATACATTATATGCATATTATGTGAATTATTTGGAATTACCAAATTGACTGCATATAACTTGCTAATTGTCTAAATATCGTATCTATTTTCTATTTGTATATCTCTTGCCTGATATAACTGTGTTTGCCATATTATACTCCTGCTGGTGGTTGGGAGGTCTGAAGGATTTGGAAAAGGAAGTCTTAGTTAGACTGAAGATCCTTAGTCAGTTGCCATTCATGGTTTAGTCTGTTTATAAGCTTTGATTTATTTGTTGGAAGTTCTAGGATTGCCTTCGACTTTCCCAGGACATTACATGTTAGATATGTGGGCACTGTTACCATACTGAGAACCTCCGATTCTCACCCATGCGGATCTTGTGGTTTTCAGGTACAGGACGTGAGGCTTCTCGCCGAAGCATGCTGGAGACTTCTGGATTAGCGAAGATCCTTGGTTCTCGGGACTCTATATTTTGGTTTTATGTTTTTACTCAGATACTTGTTATCTCCACTAATAATACAAACTGTGATGACTCCTCTTAGAGGAGATTTTGGAGAATAGGTTTTCTGTATTTTTGTCCCTTTGGGTTTCTTGCTTTATATATTTGTATATATACTTCTATGCTCGGACTGGTTATCTTCGCAACCAGATTTTGAGTTTTGATATTCCTGTTTTTGACACTCCTTTGCATATATATAATATCTCATTAGCTTATCATTTATGCGTTACGTTATCGATCGCAGTGTCGCGCTTTCGAGATATGATATTGTTTTACCCCTTTTTCTTCAAAGGCTCTTAGTTATAATCATTTTTTTCACTACTATGCATACTAAATTTTATTTTTAGAGGTCGTAATACCTTGCCATCTCTAAATTATGACTTAAGCATAAGACTCTGTATGGTAGGGTGTTACATCTGCCAACAATAATACTTATCTCATAAAACTTGTTGGTCAGTCGGTTGCAAAATGCTCAGAAATCCCCAGAGTTCTAGCATGCACGACTAACATCGAACCATCCACTTTGTCCATTACCAACATGTCGACCATAAGCACCGCCCACTAGGACCATCGCTGCCTTAAACTCCTCCATCACCATAGCTGCTGCTGCCGCCATCTTATCCACCACCCCTGTTGTCCCTTCCACCGCGACGACTCCCCTGAAAGTTGGAGCCATCATGTACTGACACTAACCATCTTGATGCAAAAAAAATATACCTATAAGCTCCTCCTTCAAGTCAGTATATGAGCGAAAAAATTTGAGAAAAATAGAATCAGAGAATTGAGAGGGCAACTGAAGAAGAGGAGAAAAATCTACCCTTATTGCTGTGATTCAAATTTTAAATTTCACCTTCTCAATATTTGTTAGATGAAGAAAATAAATGTTGAAGTAAAAAATGAAATAAAAGTAAATGAGAGAATGAGGGAAAGAGTAAAACTTGAATAATTGAGAGAATAAAAGAACAGTGATACAGAATTAATGAGGGAATAAAAGATCACAGATGATATAATTTGCAAAGAGAACAACATAATAAATCTAACTCTGAAACTCTATCCTTCAAGACATGTTGAATTTTCACTACCTGACAACCTTCTATTAATAGTTTAGTATTAGGGTTTTTTACTTAAATAAATTGTATGGGAGTCAAAATTACCCGATTCCCCTGAAATGGATTCTAAAACGTGATTACCCTCTTGGTATTATTATATAAATCGTTCTAGGGTGTAGAGGGTTATATAAAATGTGAATCATCTCAGCCTAGGACAATTAATGCATGAACTTGTAAGGCAAATTAAGCGTAAATTGTGCCATGGTCTCTAGGGTTAGAAGGAGACTATAAATCGTCCCAGGGTGGTAGGTTTCACATGTTCATGGGCTAAACCTCATTGGGTTGCCACGATTTATGCCTTATTGAGACCCTCTTTAGCCTGTCGCGATTTATGTGTTGGTTCGTAACACTAACTGGGCTGGGACGATTTATGCCCAAGTTAGTAACCATAAGGAGGTAAGGACGATTCATCTTTGTAGTGCAGGGTGAAGTTGCTGCGGCGTAAAGGTGAGAGCAGGTTTGGGAGCCACTATTTTGACCAGAGAGGAAGTTTGGGGGGAGAAGTGTTTCGGGTGTGGGGACCAGCCCGTGGCGGAGGTGCAACTGGTAGTAGGCAGAGGCGTCTAAGTGGCGCAGGTGGTGGTGGGAGTGGGCCGCCAGTGGCCGGCTGGTGGAGGAAGTAATCTGTCCAGCGGTGATAATGGCCGTGAACCAAGGAGATATGTACCGCCTGAACAGCATAGCACATGGTGCCGGATTTATTAATCAAGAGGTAAGTTTTTGAATTTTGTAATGTTGTTGATTCGATGCCATGGGTATGTTAAGTACATTAATATGTTGGATGTTAAAGTATGTTGGATGATATTGTATTGGCTGAATATGCATCTTAGAATATTTTTTTATTAAGACGTTGCCCGATACCATGTTTAATGATTTAGTTAGTTTTTGGTTTAGTATAAGATGTTAAAAATCAGGGTTCTTAATAGATTGTGGAATTCGCTCATGATAGAGCGATGGTTCTGATGGCAGAATCGGGGATGACACGAGGTCCCTCGTATACGGGTAAAAGATCATCCTGGATAGGCGGAGAGAAACCCATCTGGTAAACATTGAACACGGTCTTCATGCGGTAGACTACATCAATGTAAGTCCTCCAGTCCAATCTACAAAATGAGCATGCTGCAAGCACATGACGACATAGGTAATAGAGGGCTTGAAAGTACCCACAGTCGCATGTGCAGGCGGATAGAGACACCCGACACACACTTATTGCAATCCTGCCCGCAGTCGGCGCAAGTTCCTCAACGACAAACTCAGAGTTTCCCCTGTCATACAAATCTACCTGCATATTTCTAGAGGCTTGTAGATTCCTCTCGATCGCCTTCACAAGGGTTTGACAAAATTCTTGCTTTGCCCCGACCGGGAGGTTGCGTGTACCCTTAAACACGGCGTTGATACACTCAGAGATGTTAGTCGTCATATGACCATATCGACGACCACCATCCCGATGTTGGGTCCACAACTCTAACCCAATCCTGTCGCACCATTCAACCATTGCAGGGTCTTCCTTCCGCAAAATGTCCATGTAATACCGGTGATCCTCCTCAGTCTTTGCATATGCGGCATTCACGAGAATCCTCTGGGCTTTCTTAGACTTGTATGATAGGGCAAAGTTAGCTGCGATGTGTCACACACAAAATGCCCGGTATGCCGTGGGTGGGAGCCATCCACCGTCTTCCTCAAGCAAGGCAGCCTTGATGGCATTGTGCCGATCAGATATGACTAAAATATCGGGTTGAGGGGTGACATGCTGGCGGAGGTGACTGAGGAAAAACTTCCATGAATCCGTGTTTTCGCCTTCGACTAACACGAAAGCCACTGGGAGAATGTTCGAGTTTCCATCTTGGGCAATAGCCATTAGAAGAGTGCCGCCATACTTTTCATACAAATAAGTCCCGTCGATGGATATCAGTGACTTGAAATACTTAAATGCCTCAATGCATGGAGAAAATGTCCAAAATAGTTGATGAAAGAAAACCATTGACGCATCTATGGTATTACCTATCCTCACTGGCGAAGTGCGCAAAAGCGCAATAGTACCCGGCATATACAACTGAACCCCGATGATCCACCGTGGTATGTGGTGCGGTGATTTACAACCACAGACTAACCAGCAAGTGCACCGGGTCGTACCAAGTAATACCTCAGGTGAGTGAGGGTCGATCCCATGAGGATTGATGGATCAAGCAACAATAATTGAGTGATTGGCTTAGTTAGGCAAGCAGAAAAGGGTTTTGAGATGTTCAAAAGGTTTGAGTTGAAAACATCAGAAGGCAGGCACGCAAGTAATTTAGTTGGGAATAAAATATGGGAGAAAACAGTTAAGGTTTCAGAGTTATCTATTTTTCCGAATTAACTTTTCTTACTAACTATTTTAATCATGTAGGATTTAATTTATGGCAAACTATATGTGACTAGACCCTAATTCTTTAGACCTTTCTAGTCTCCTCTAAAATTCATCAACTGCCAATTCATTGGTCAATTAATTCCAATTAGAAGCTGCATGATCAAATTCCAGTTTATATGCCACAAAAACTCTAATTACCCAAAAATAAAAGGATTATATGTCACGTATCCCGTTAAATCCAGATAATTAAAATTTAGGAGAATATGTTTTCAAGCTATTGTTCAAGTAAAGAGCTTTTCCAAATTTTACAAGAACTCAAATAGAAAGAGGATGATACTTCCGTTCCACCCAAATTTATAAGATAAAGAGCGAAAACAATTCTTAAATTATAAATCCATACATGAATTAAAGTAGAAAAAGTAATAAAATCAATCCATACAAATAGACAGAGCTCTTAACCTTAACAATGGAGGATTAGTTGCTCATGGTTCAGAGAAAAATAGGATTCTCATAAAATATACAGAGTTCCAATCTGATGGCCTCCTTCAAGTAAACTAATGGAATCCCTTTTTATAACTAATCCTAATAAATTTAAAATCTAATTATCTAAAATTAAAAATAATATTTTTTCCTAAAAATAAGATTTGAATTTAAATTAGAATAATCAGCAGGTCTTCAGTTGATGGATGGGGACCACATATTTTGTCCATTCTGCAGCTTCTAATTTGTGTTTTCTGGGCTAAAAACTGGGTCAAAACAGCCCAGAAATCGTCCGCAGCATTTTTCTGCGTTTTCTGCAAGTGGCGCATGTCACGCGTACGCGTCAGTCACGCGTACACGTCGATGGTCTTTTTCGCAAGTCACGCGGACGCGTCGCTGTGCAATTCTTCAAATCACGCGTACGCGTCAGTCACGCGCACGCGTCGCCATGGAAAGCTCTAAATCACGTGCAGGCGTGAGTCACACGTACGCGTCGCTCCTCGCTGCCATCTCCTTTGATTCTTGTGCTACAGAAACTCCACCAAATCCAGCCAAATGTTACCTAAAATAAACAAAATTGCAAAAGACTCAAAGTAGCATCCATATTGGCTAAATGATAATTAATTATTTATTAAACTCAATAAATTAGATACAAATTCACCAGGAAAAGATAGAAAAGATGCTCACGCATTAGTATGTGGTTGTAAGACTCCTCCCAATCTCCATATATCTGAGCAATTGCCTTCTGCTTGCCCATCCAAACCTTCCTATAGCTGGGCTTGAACCCAAACTTCGAAGACACCGCATTCTGTAACACCTTAACCGAGACCGATATATCAGCCATCACCAATGATATAATCGAGGCACATATGACATGGTAATCGAGCTGCCTGTGATCCATCGAAATCTCAGTTAATAGACACTTGTGTGGTCCATTGCACTTTCTGACTTCCCAATAGCCTTTCCTCTGCCTCATAGTGACACGGATCAGCCAGTTACAACCATTCCCGAACTGGACACACTTCCCATGATACTTCAACTGGTCGGACTCAAACACTTTATACTCTACACCACGCCGAATATTATAACTCTTGATTGTCAGTACAGCTTCCTCTTTTATTTCAAATCGTTGCCCGACCTCAAACTCGTCCATGCCAATCACGCTAGGCCTTTCTCCGTGAATCACAGGGTGATGCTGGTCTACATTTGCAGCCTGGTTCATTGCTTCAAGGTCCAACGTGGTGAAGTGTCGAGGGTACTGCTGTGTACCACTGCTACCATGGGTTTGAGCTCCCCCGACAACTGCGGTGTCCTCTTCGCCGTCGCTCTCGTCACCAATAATTGGTGGCTCTAAATCTGATCCATCATCACCTATAGCCGCCGCAAACAGATCTCTCTCTCTTACCTCCATGAATGTGGTGCACCATCCACTACAGGTGCAGATCCGATCGCAACTACAAGCTGGAAGAAGCTATGCCCATCACCCAAGTCATCACCCGGGATAGGCAAATCAGCAGCAAAAGATGGGGACAAAACAAGTGGAGTCACCGGTTGCCCTGTTGGAACGGCGGTGGAAGTCCCTTCTATGACACCAGTGGGCAGATTCGGAGCAGATCCCCTGTTGCTGCCCTCCACGTCAACCATTCTGGCAAACAACTCCAGCGCACCTAAGTCGGAAAATCTTGCTTGACTGTGAAATATAACTCGCATGTCGTCATCACCCAACATCGCGTACTTCCCAAACTTAACATAACCTTGCTTCAATGATATCGAAATACGAAAAAATAATTGCTTCACGTGTTTTTTACTACACTTTCCAGCCTTCTCTAATATACTACTGTGCAAATCCATCAACGTCGTTGACGGAGTTATAAACACACCTATCTGCTTTTTGCTAGAAAAAGTTACACCCTCACTTGTGTTTTCATCAATTTTTCTCCGGTGATGCACTAACAAGAAAATACTCTCTGCCATCTCTCACACCCTTAACAAATGTCCCGTGTGTTTCATCTGTTTGAAACTCCTTCATTTATAGAGTTTCTACCTGTGTAAATCGTCCTTACCTCCTTAGGGTTACTAACTTGGGCATAAATTGTCCCAGCCCAGTTAGTGTTACGAACTAACACATAAATCGCGTCAGGCTGAAGAAGGTCACAATAAGGCATAAATCGTGGCAGCCCAATGAGGTTTAGCCCATGAACACGTGAAACCTACCACCCTGTGATGATTTATAGTCTCCTTCTAACCCTAGAGATCCTGGCACGATTTACGCTTAATTTGCCTTACAAGTTCATGCATTAATCGTCCTAGGCTGAGATGATTCACGTTTTATATAACCCTCTGCACTCTAGAACGATTTATATAATAATACCAAGAGAGTAATCACGTTGCAAAATTCGTTTCAGGGAAATCAGGTAATTTTGACTCCCATATAATTTATTTAAGTAAAAAACCCTTAGTATTAGATATAGATTGACGACAAATATTTCAATTATAAAATTTAATAACTATAATTAATTTCATTTTATAAGATATAATTAAATTAAAGATAAGGTGACATCTAGTTAACATTTATCCCAATTTTTTTTAACCAAACTAGTAAACAGAGACTTACAGTATGTTTGTTTGAAAACATATATTTACATTAATTCTTAACTTTGGATTGAAAATAAAAAGAAAAAAAATTCAAATTGCATATCTAGAATTTTTTCAATATATTAAAAGTGGATTTTTAACTAAGCTTATTAGAATGAATAAAAATACTATTTGTACATTAAAATTAATTATTAAAATTAATTATCATATGTGTATTATTTAACCTATTTTTAGTATATATTTTATATTCTAATATATTTATATTAATAATTAATTTTATTATTAATTTTAATGTATACTAAAATTCTAAAAATTGAATCGATTTATTCATTCAACCGGTTTAATCTTAATTTAATCGAAATAATTATTTTATAATAAAATAATAATTAAAATACAAATAAATACACTAAAACATAATTTTAATCTAATATAAATTTTAAAATATTATTCAAATTATGCAAGTATTTAACTTAATTCATGCATTTACTAGAATCATAACACTGCGGTAACTAACACAAATACAAATTAAATGAAAAACATTCATATTGTTGTAATATGGATGTCTATTTAATGGTATGTGACTTTCTTCATAATATGGGCGGCTCACTATTTTAAAAATAGAAGGCTCAAATTCTCAAGATGAATTAACTTAATGAAATTTAAAAAAGTGAATTTTGTATGTATATAAATAGGGAGAGTGTGGTCTGAGACAGAATACACAAGATTAGCATAAAACACGTCTCTCTATATATATGTACGCTACAATATATGAAAGAGTGAACTATTAAGAAACATATGAATTATCTTAGTTATATTGAGATAATAATTTTAGAGAATATTAATACTAAAGTTTACTATTTATACTTCTCTATTTTATATTTATTTTTTTTATTTATTTATTTTACAACACATTATTAGCACGAGGATTTAATCAAAATTTAGGAAGGTACAGGTAATAAGTTTACATTATGTCAAAACTTTCTCATCTTGAATTTAATGCTCTTAATATATCTAGAGACAACTATTTATTATGGATATTAGATGCCGAAATCTATATTGATTCAATGAATTTTGGAGATACCATTAAAGCTGATAATAAAACATCCCAGAATGATAAAGTTAAAGTCGTGATCTTCCTTCATCGTCATCTTGTCGAAAGATTGAAAAATGAATATCTCACATTAAAAATCATGCAAATCTTTGAAAGAACCTTGAAAAAAAATATAACCATCAAAATACAGTGATACTTCCTTAAACTTGATACGAATAGACGCATTTGCGTCTATAGGATTTTAAATCCATAAATGAATATAATTCAGCAATGTTTTGAATCACCTCACGAATAAAATTATGTGGGAAAAAAACTAATATGATATGTTAAAAAAAAAATTTTTCGACCTTTCATGCCTCGAATGTACTTCTAGTAGTAGCAAGAAAAAAATTTAAAAAATATTTTGATATAATTTCTTGTCTTCTTGTTAACGAATGAAATAATAAATTACTTTTAAAAAATTATGAAAAGTGCTTAACTGATGCCACCCATTTTCTAAAACAAATACAAAAAATTATAATTTCAAAAGAGATAAATAACAAGATTTTATTAAAAAAATTATGGAAAAAAATTACTTTCACAAAAAAATCTCAATACTTAATTATTGTATATATGCATCTCATATGTAAATGTATTTCATCTACACTTTCAGAAACGTGGTGACTTATTTTTGTTTAATAGTATACGTTAATCCATTATCCATTGACTAAAAATTTACATGTAAAATCCAACTTTTTAAACAATATAATCAAATTTCATAAGAAATATCATTAATTCACATTTACAATCAAAATAAAAATATAAATAATATTAGTGGCTGATATTTTGTATTAATATAAATTTTGATATTATGTTATAAGCATGTTTAATTATTATGTCGTTAAATATTTAATTATTCTGTTGTGAAAAGTTTTGAATACTTGACCATGCTACCAAAAAATATAAAAAATATTATGTGCATAATAAAAATTATATGTATATTGGCATGTGTTGTTTTATACCTTTTTAATTTAATTTCGTATTTAATATATACTCTATAAGAATAATGAATTTGGTAGTTAATTTTTGTTGTATATTTAACATAATTGAAAAATATATAAATAAAAACTTTATATATATATATATATATAGCCAAGTCTCCGGTGACTATGTCTATGGTAATTAGTGGTGGCTATGAAATGCACCTTTTTAAAGATGTGCTTACGTGGCAAAATCAAAACCACACATTCTAAAGTTACACTTTTCACTTAAAATCGTAACTCTTCACAAAAGCGTCACCTAATGGAAAAAAGTAAATTAGAAGATTTAAGAGAAGAAATAATTAAGTTATCAAAATTAATAGATCAAAAATTAATGATTTTAACTAATGTTAACTGTAATAACACCGAATTCTTAAAATCAATACAAAATGATTTTTCTCAAAATCTTTATTTTACTATAAGTTTTATTGAAGGACCTCAAAAACCTGAAAAAACTTATTTTTCACATGGAATTTCTAAAAAATGTTACCATGGAAATGATTCCCCACATCTATATCATACTTTTAACCCACAATTAAATTCTATAGTAGATATGCTTGAAGAAATATTAACATCCATAAATTTCAAAGAAATAAGGAAAAAGAGAATCCCAAGGAAGAAAAATTTCAAAACATAATCAACATAACAGATTTAAAAGTAAAACCACCACTAAAATTATGAATATTGAAGAAAAATTAGAAGAAGTTACAATGCTTTTTGATGAGCGGATAATTTGTATGCTTTTTGGCATTGTTTTTAGTATGTTTTTGGTATCTTTTAGTTAGTTTTTAGTATATTTTTATTAGTTTTTAATTAAAATTCACTTTTCTGGACTTTACTATGAGTTTGTGTGTTTTTCTGTGATTTCAGGTATTTTCTGACTGAAATTGAGGGTCCTGAGCAAAAATCTGATCCAGAGACTGAAAAGGACTGCAGATGCTGTTGGATTCTGACCTCCCTGCACTCGAAGTGGATTTTCTGGAGCTACAGAAGCCCAATTGGCGCGCTCTCAACGGCATTGGAAAGTAGACATCCTGGGCTTTCCAGCAATATATAATAGTCCATACTTTGCCCAAGATTTGATGGCCCAAACCGGCGCTCAAAGTCACCTACAGAAATTCCAGCGTTAAACGCCGGAACTGGCATAAAAATTGGAGTTAAACGCCCAAACTGGCATGAAAGCTGGCGTTTAACTCCAGAAAAGGTCTCTACACGAAATTCCTTCATTGCTCAGCCCAAGCACACACCAAGTGGGCCCGGAAGTGGATTTTTCTGTCATTTACTCATTTCTGTAAACCTTAGGACACTAGTTTACTACTTATAGGATCTTTTGACATTGTATCCGTACCTTATGACCCCATAACATTTTGTACACGTTTCTTTCCACAGTATGAGCCTCTAAACCCCATGGTTGGGGGTGAGGAGCTCTGCTGTGTCTTGATGGATTAATGCAATTACTACTGTTTCTTATTCAATCATGCTCGCTTCAATTCTAAGATAACACTTGTTCTTAATCCGGATGAATGTGATGATCCGTGACAATCATCATCATTCTCAACTATGAACACGTGCCTGACAACCACCTCTGTTCTATCTTAGATTGAGTAGTTATCTCTTGGGTTCTTTAATCGGAATCTTCGTGGTATAGGCAGGACCTGATGGCAGCATTCAAGAGAATCCGGAAGGTCTAAACCTTGTCTGTGGTATTCTGAGTAGGATTCAATGATTGAATGACTGTGACGTGCTTCAAACCTGTAACCTACTGGGCGTTAGTGACAGACGCAAAAGAGGGATTCTATTCCGGTAGGGGAGGGAACCAAACCGGTGATTGGCAGTACTGTGACAGAGTGCGTGCATTAGCTTTCACTGCGAGGATGGGAGGTAGCCATTGACAACGGTGAAACCCTACACGAGCTTGCCATGGAAGGAGACTTGCGTGTTTGATGAAGAAGACAGTAGGAAAGCAGAGATTCAGAAGATGGAGCATCTCCAAAACCCCAACCTATTCTCCATTACTGCAAAACAAGTAACCATTTCATGTTCTTTTGCTTTTCACAATCAATCCTGATAATTTCTGATCTCCTGACTAAGATTTACAAGATAACCATAGCTTGCTTCAAGCCGACAATCTCCGTGGGATCGACCCTTGCTCACGCAAGGTATTACTTGGACGACCCAGTGCACTTGCTGGTTAGTTGTGCGGGATTGCAAAAGTGTTATTGCAATTTCGTGCACCAAGTTTTTGGCGCCGTTGCCGGGGATTGTTCGAGTTTGGACAACTGACGGCTTATCTTGTTGCTTAGATTAGGACTGTTTTATTTTTGTTGGTTTGGAGTCTTTTAGTTGAGTCTAGTTTCATATTTTAAGTTTGGTGTCAATTGCATGCTGTTGTTTTTCTTTTGATTTTCGAATTTTTCTTGTTCTTAGTCCCTTTTTGATTCACAAAAGTTCTAAGTTTGGTGTCCTCTTTGTGTTTTTCCTTTAAAATTTTCGAAAAAAATTAGTGTTTGATTCTCTAAAATTTTAAGTTTGGTGTCTTTTTGTGTTTTTCTCTTTCCTCTTTTTAAAAATCAAATCTTTTTCATAAAAATTTTTTCAATCATATCTTCTTAATTGCTGTTTTCAAAATCTTTTTCTTTACTAATTGATTCAGTTCTCAATTTGTTTTGATCTTATTTTAATTTTAATTTTTGAATTTTATTTTATTTTTCTTTTGTTTTATTTTATTTTATTTTAATTCCCTTTTTTTTCGGTTATTTCAAAAAAAAAAATAAACAAAATTTATCTCTTTGCAATTATTCTCATTTCTCTTTTGTCCATTATGGACTTAAGTGGAATTAATCAGTCCAAGAGGACTCTGGGGTCTTATGCTAACCCCATTACAGCTGCATATGGGAGTAGCATCTGTATACCTCCCATCAAAGCAAGCAGCTTTGAGCTAAATCCTCAACTCATTATCATAGTGCAGCAAAATTGCCAGTATTCCGGTCTTCCACAGGAAGAACCTACTGAGTTTCTGGCACAGTTCTTACAAATTGCTGACACAGTACATGATAAAGAGGTAGATCAGGATGTCTACAGACTATTACTGTTTCCATTTGCTGTAAAAGATCAAGCTAAAAGGTGGTTAAATAACCAACCTACAGCAAGCATAAAGACATGGAAACAGTTATCAGACAAATTCCTGAATCATTTTTACCCTCCAAAAAGGATGACACAGCTAAGGCTGGACATCCAAGGCTTTAAACAAGAGGATAATGAATCCCTTTATAATGCCTGGGAGAGGTATAGAGGTATGCTAAGAAAATGTCCCTCTGAAATGTTTTCAGAGTGGGTACAGTTAGACATTTTCTACTATGGGCTTACAGAGAAAGCTCAGATGTCTTTAGACCACTCAGCTGGTGGATCTATACACATGAGGAAGACAATTGAAGAAGCTCAAGAGCTTATAGACACTGTTGCTAGAAATCAATATTTGTACTCTAGCAATGAGTTCTCTCCAGAAGAGGAAGTCATGACAGTAGTCACTGACTCTAATCCTCAAGAACAGATAATGGAGCTTAATCAACAACTACTCCTGATGACAGAACAGTTAGCAGAATTTAAAGAGATGCTCCATGAAACTAAAGTTGCTAATAAAAGCATAGAACTACAGTTGAATCAAGCAAAACAGCAAATATCTAAACAGATAACAGAGGAGTGTCAAGCAGTTCAATTGAGGAGTGGGAAGACCTTGAATAACACTGCTCAAAAGAGCAAAAAGCCAAACAAGGAACAATTGACAAAGGACAACCAAACCACTGTTCAAAATCCCTCTGAGGACAGTGAGAGCCCAGAGAGGAATATTGGCATTCAAACGCCAGAAAGGGAAGGAAAGCTGGCATTAAACGCCCATTCCTTGCCCAGTTCTGGCGTTCAAACGCCAGGAAAGGGGGAAAAGTTGGCGTTAAACGCCCATTTTCCACCCATTCCTGGCGTCCAAACGCCAAGGGAGAATCAGACACCTGAGAGTGCTGACAGTAATCCCTCTAACAAGGCTTCTTCAACCACTTCTGTAAGGAATAAACCTGCAGCATCTAAGGTTGAAGAATATCAAGCCAAGATGCCTTATCCTCAGAAACTCCGCAAAGCGGAACAGGATAAGCAATTTGCCCGCTTTGCAGACTATTTAAGGACTCTTGAAATAAAGATTTCTTTTGCAGAGGCACTTGAGCAAATACCTTCTTATGCTAAGTTCATGAAAGAGATCTTAAGTCATAAGAAGGATTGGAGAGAAACTGAAAAAGTGTTTCTCACTGAAGAATGCAGTGCAGTCATTCTGAAAAGCTTACCAGAAAAGCTTCAAGATCCTGGAAGCTTTCTGATACCATGCACATTAGAAGGCACTTGCACCAAGACAGCTTTATGTGATCTTGGAGCAAGCATCAATCTAATACCTGCATCCACTATCAGAAAGCTTGGGTTGATTGGAGAAGTCAAACCAACCAGGATATGCCTCCAACTTGCTGATGGCTCCATTAAACACCCATCAGGCATAATAGAGGACATGATTGTAAAGGTTGGGCCATTTACCTTTCCAACTGACTTTGTGGTGCTGGAAATGGAGGAGCACAAGAGTGCAACTCTCATTCTAGGAAGACCCTTCCTAGCAACTGGACGAACTCTCATTGATGTACAAAAAGGGGAAGTAACCCTGAGAGTCAATGAGGATGAGTTCAAGTTGAATTCTGTAAAAGCTATGCAGCATCCAGACACACCAGAGGACTGTATGGACGCTGACATTATTGACTCTCTGGTAGAAGAGATCAATATGGCTGAAAGCCTAGAATCAGAGCTTGAGGACATCTTCAAAAATGCTCAAACTGATCAGGAAGAGCCAGAGGAGGCAAAGGAATTTTCGAAAATTCCTCAGGAGAAGGATAAGCCTCCTAAGCCTGAACTCAAACCACTACCATCATCCCTGAAATATGCATTTCTGGGAGAGGGTGACACTTTTCCAGTGATTATAAGCTCAGCTTTAAATCCACAGGAAGAGGAAGCACTGATTAAAGTGCTAAGGACACACAAGACAGCTCTTGGGTGGTCCATAAGTGATCTCAAGGGTATTAGCCCAGCTAGATGCATGCACAAAATCCTGTTGGAGGATAATGCCAAACCAGTGGTTCAACCACAGAGGAGGCTAAATCCTGCCATGAAGGAGGTGGTGCAGAAAGAGGTCACTAAATTACTAGAGGCTGGGATTATTTATCCTATTTCTGATAGCCCCTGGGTGAGCCCTGTCCAAGTTGTTCCCAAAAAGGGAGGCATGACAGTGGTTCATAATGAAAAAAATGAACTGGTTCCTACAAGGACAGTCACAGGGTGGCGCATGTGTATTGACTACAGAAGGCTCAATACAGCCACCAGAAAGGATCATTTTCCTTTACCATTCATAGACCAAATGCTAGAAAGACTAGCTGGTCATGACTACTACTGCTTTTTGGATGGCTATTCAGGCTACAACCAAATTGCAGTAGATCCTCAGGACCAAGAGAAAACAGCATTTACTTGCCCTTCTGGCGTGTTTGCCTACAGAAGGATGCCTTTTGGTCTGTGCAATGCACCTGCAACCTTTCAAAGGTGCATGCTCTCTATCTTCTCAGATATGGTAGAGAAATTTCTGGAAGTCTTCATGGATGACTTTTCAGTATATGGAGACTCATTTAGCTCCTGTCTTAACCACCTATCACTTGTCCTGAAAAGATGCCAAGAGACTAACCTGGTTTTAAACTGGGAGAAATGTCACTTTATGGTGACTGAAGGAATTGTCCTTGGGCACAAAATTTCAAGCAGGGGGATAGAGGTGGATAAGGCAAAGGTAGAGGTAATTGAAAAATTACCACCACCTGCCAATGTTAAGGCAATCAGAAGCTTTCTGGGGCATGCAGGATTCTATAGAAGGTTTATCAAGGATTTTTCGAAAATTGCTAAACCTTTGAGTAACCTGTTAGCTGCTGACACGCCATTTGTGTTTGACACACAGTGTTTGCAGGCATTTGAGACCCTGAAAGCTAAAGTGGTCACAGCACCAGTCATCTCTGCACCAGATTGGGCATTACCATTTGAATTAATGTGTGATGCCAGTGATCATGCCATTGGTGCAGTGTTGGGACAGAGGCATAACAAACTTCTGCATGTCATTTATTATGCTAGCCGTGTTCTAAATGATGCACAGAAGAATTACACAACCACAGAAAAAGAATTACTTGCAGTGGTCTATGCCATTGACAAGTTTAGATCCTACTTAGTGGGATCAAAGGTGATTGTGTACACTGACCATGCTGCTCTTAAATACTTACTCACAAAGCAGGATTCAAAACCCAGGCTTATAAGATGGGTGTTGCTTCTGCAAGAGTTTGATATAGAAATAAGAGACAGAAAAGGGACAGAGAACCAAGTGGCTGATCATCTGTCCCGGATAGAACCAGTAGCTGGGACGTCCCTCCCTTCTACTGAGATCTCTGAGACTTTCCCAGATGAGCAACTCTTTGCCATTCAGGAAGCTCCATGGTTTGCAGATATTGCAAACTATAAAGCTGTGAGGTTCATACCCAAAGAGTACAGTTATGTGCAGAGAAAGAAACTAATTTCAGATGCCAAGTACTACCTTTGGGATGAACCATATCTCTTTAAGAGATGTGCTGACGGAGTGATCCGCAGGTGTGTACCCAGAGAGGAAGCACGAAGGATCCTATGGCACTGCCATGGATCACATTATGGAGGACATTTTGGAAGTGAGCGAACAGCCACTAAAGTTCTCCAGTGTGGATTCTACTGGCCTACTCTCTATAAAGATTCCCGAGAGTTTGTGCGTAACTGTGACAGTTGCCAAAGAGCTGGTAACCTGCCTCACGGATATGCCATGCCTCAACAAGGAATATTAGAGATAGAATTGTTTGATGTATGGGGAATTGATTTCATGGGACCATTCCCACCATCATACTCAAACACTTACATTCTGGTGGCAGTAGACTATGTATCTAAGTGGGTAGAAGCAATTGCTACACCCACTAATGATACCAAGACTGTACTGAAATTCCTCCAGAAGAACATTTTCAGCAGATTTGGCGTCCCCAGAGTGCTAATCAGTGATGGGGGCACTCATTTCTGCAATAAACAGCTATACTCTGCTATGGTTAGATATGGAATCAGCCATAAAGTGGCAACTCCGTATCATCCACAGACAAATGGGCAAGCTGAAGTCTCTAACAGAGAGCTAAAAAGAATCCTAGAACGGACTGTGATAGCCCGAAGAAAGGATTGGGCAAAGAGCTTGGATGATGCTCTGTGGGCATACAGAACAGCATTCAAGACTCCTATAGGAACCTCTCTATACCAATTGGTGTATGGGAAGGCCTGTCATTTGCCTGTGGAACTGGAACACAAAGCCTACTGGGCAACCAGATTCCTAAACATGGATGCACAGTTAGCTGGTGAGAAAAGACTGCTCCAGCTAAATGAGCTAGAGGAGTTCAGACTCAATGCCTTTGAAAATGCAAAAACTTATAAGGAAAAGGCAAAGAAGTGGCATGACAAGAGATTGTCAACCAGAGTCTTTGAGCCAGGACAAAAAGTTCTGCTCTTCAACTCCAGGCTCAAATTGTTTCCAGGAAAACTCAAATCCCGGTGGAGGGGTCCGTATGTGATTACAGGAGTATCACCATATGGATATGTTGAGCTTCAGGATATTGATTCTGACAAGAAGTTCATTGTTAATGGACCGAGAATCAAGCACTATCTTGAAGGAAATTTTGAGCAGGAATGCTCAAAACTGAGACTTGAGTGATTCTCAGTGAAAGTCCAGCTAAAGACAGTAAAGAAGCGCTTGCTGGGAGGCAACCCAGTCATTAGAAGGTTGTATGAATTATTCTTACAAAGGCAAGTATCAAAAATGAAGGAATTCACAGAGTTACAGAAGGATTCAGCTCAAAAAGCAGAGAAAATAAGCTTACTGGCGAAAAAACGCCAGTAAGGGGCATTTTGGGCGTTAAACGCCAGAATGGGTACCATTCTGGGCGTTTAACGCCAGGAATGGTGCCATTTTGGGCGTTAAACGCCAGAATGGGCACCATTCTGGGCGTTTAACGCCAGGTGTGCAGCATCCTGGGCGTTTTGGAAAAACGCCCAGTGATAAAGGATTTCTGGCGTTTAACGCCAGCCAGGGCACCTGGCTGGGCGTTAAACGCCCAAAAAGGGTAGCAAATGGGCGTTAAACGCCAGAATGGGTGCCATTTTGGGCGTTTAACGCTAGAAAGGTGGGGGGACCACATTTTTGTTTTCAACTCAATTTTTTTCAAACTTTCCTCTTTTTAACCATACTCTTCTACATAAAAGCACTTCAATCCTTCATCATTCACTTTCAAATCTTCACAAATCAAAACCATTCTTCAAATCTATTTCAAATTAATCCCAAATCTTCTTCAAAAACTCACCCTTTTCTCAATTTCTTTCCATATCTTTTCAAATCCCTCTCTTGTTTTTCGAAAACTCCCTTCCCCACCTTATAAATACACGTTTGGCTCCCTCATTCCACCACACCATTCGAATTTTCTCTTCCTCCCCCTCTCTTCTCTCTTTTATTTTGCTTGAGGACAAGCAAACCTCTAAGTTTGGTGTGCTTTTCCGTGATCACTAAGCCAAGATTCATCAATATCATGGCTCCTAAGGGAAAACAAACCAATTTAAGAGGCAAGAAAGAGAATAATCCAAAGAATCTTTGGAATGAAGAGAAGTTCTTAACCAAAGAACATGAAGACCACTATCATAAAATAATGGGTCTGAGGTCAGTGATCCCGGAAGTTAAATTTGATCTGAAAGAAGATGAATATCCGGGGATCCAAGAGCAAATTCGAAACAGAGGATGGGAAGTTCTAACCAATCCTGAAACAAAGGTTGGAAGGAACATGGTTCAGGAATTCTACTCAAATCTGTGGCTAACAGATAAGCAGAGAATGACTGGAACCGCTTACCATACCTACAGAACCATGGTCAGAGGGAAAGTTATATACTTTCATCTGGACAAAATAAGAGAAATCTTCAAGTTGCCTCAACTGCAAGATGATCCTGATTCCTTTAATAGGAGGATGGTGAGAGTAGATAAGGGGTTGGATCAAGTTCTAGAGGACATATGCCTCCCTGGAACTAAGTGGATAACCAATTCTAAGGGTGTCCCAAACCAACTCAAGAGGGGAGACCTCAAACCAATTGCAAGAGGTTGGCTAGACTTTATTGGGCGTTCCATATTGCCCACTAGCAACCGTTCTGAGGTCACCATCAAGAGAGCAGTGATGATTCATTGCATCATGCTTGGAAAAGAAGTGGAGGTGCATCATGTGATTGCTTGTGAGATCTACACAATTGCAAATAAGAATTCCACTGAAGCCAAATTGGCTTATCCAAGCTTGATTTCCTTGCTCTGTAAAGAGGCTGGGGTGAAGATGGGAGTGGATGAGTTCATACCCATTGAACACCCAATCACTAAGAAGTCAATGGAAGGACAAGTGCAAGACAACTCCATCAAGAGGAGGGCGCAGGAATTCCTCCCTGAATTCCCAAGAATTGACTACTGGTCCAACCTAGAAGCATCTATTAATAAGTTGCAAGAGACTATGGAGCAACTGAAGGAAGAACAGCAGAATCAGAACTGCATGCTCTGCAAATTGCTGAAGGAACAAGAGAAGCAGGGGCGTGAAATTCAAGAGATGAAACGCCAAAAGTTCTCCTCTCAAGCTGAGGGAGCATCCACTTCTCAAAATTAAGGTTGTTGAGTTCTAACTCTGTGAAAACCTCTATCATTAGGAGCCTATGTTTGCGTTTTTTTTATTTATTTTCTATTTATTTTTTTTGTTTCATCACCTCTATATTTGAGTCTTGTTCTTAGTTCATAATTAATAAAATTTAAGTTTATGCCTTAAAGCTATGAATGTCCTATGAATCCATCACCTCTCTTAAAAGAAAAATGCTTTAATCACAAAAGAACAAGAAGTACAGGGTTTCAAAATCTATCTCTGAAAACTAGTTGAATTAGTTTGATGTGGTGACAATGCTTTTTGTTTTCTGAATGAATGCTTGAACAGTGCATATGTCTTTTGAATTTGTTGTTTTAAGAATGTTAAAATTGTTGGCTCTTGAAAGAATGAGGGGAAAGAGAACTGTTATTGAGGATCTGAAAAATCATCAAAATGATTCTTGAAGCAAGAAAAAGCAGTGAAAAAATAAATAAATAAATAAATTTTCGAAAAAAAAAAGAGAGAAAGGAGAAGAAAAAGAAAAAGAAAGAAAAAGAAGGAAATAAAGTTGTGATCCAAGGCAAAAGAGTGTGCTTAAGAACCCTGGACACCTCTAATTGGGGACTTTAGCAAAGCTGAGTCACAATCTAAGAAGGTTCACCCAATTATGTGTCTGTGGCATGTATGTATCCGGTGGTAATACTGGAAGACAGAGTGCTTTGGGCCACAGCCAAGACTCATACACAGGCTATGTTCAAGAATCAATATACTTAACTAGGAGAATCAATAACACTATCTGAGTTCTGAGTTCTTATAGATGCTAATCATTCTGAACTTCAAAGGATAGAGTGAGATGCCAAAACTGTTCGGAGGCAAAAAGCTACTAGTCCCGCTCATCTAATTGGAGCTATGTTTCTTTGATATTTTGGAATCTATAGTATATTCTCTTCTTTTTATCCTATTTTGATTTTCAGTTGCTTGGGGACAAGCAACAATTTAAGTTTGGTGTTGTGATGAGCGGATAATTTGTATGCTTTTTGGCATTGTTTTTAGTATGTTTTTGGTATCTTTTAGTTAGTTTTTAGTATATTTTTATTAGTTTTTAATTAAAATTCACTTTTCTGGACTTTACTATGAGTTTGTGTGTTTTTCTGTGATTTCAGGTATTTTCTGACTGAAATTGAGGGTCCTGAGCAAAAATCTGATCCAGAGACTGAAAAGGACTGCAGATGCTGTTGGATTCTGACCTCCCTGCACTCGAAGTGGATTTTCTGGAGCTACAGAGGCCCAATTGGCGCGCTCTCAACGGCATTGGAAAGTAGACATCCTGGGCTTTCCAGCAATATATAATAGTCCATACTTTGCCCAAGATTTGATGGCCCAAACCGGCGCTCAAAGTCACCTACAGAAATTCCAGCGTTAAACGCCGGAACTGGCATAAAAATTGGAGTTAAACGCCCAAACTGGCATGAAAGCTGGCGTTTAACTCCAGAAAAGGTCTCTACACGAAATTCCTTCATTGCTCAGCCCAAGCACACACCAAGTGGGCCCGGAAGTGGATTTTTCTGTCATTTACTCATTTCTGTAAACCTTAGGACACTAGTTTACTACTTATAGGATCTTTTGACATTGTATCCGTACCTTATGACCCCATAACATTTTGTACACGTTTCTTTCCACAGTATGAGCCTCTAAACCCCATGGTTGGGGGTGAGGAGCTCTGCTGTGTCTTGATGGATTAATGCAATTACTACTGTTTCTTATTCAATCATGCTCGCTTCAATTCTAAGATAACACTTGTTCTTAATCCGGATGAATGTGATGATCCGTGACAATCATCATCATTCTCAACTATGAACACGTGCCTGACAACCACCTCTGTTCTATCTTAGATTGAGTAGTTATCTCTTGGGTTCTTTAATCGGAATCTTCGTGGTATAGGCAGGACCTGATGGCAGCATTCAAGAGAATCCGGAAGGTCTAAACCTTGTCTGTGGTATTCTGAGTAGGATTCAATGATTGAATGATTGTGACGTGCTTCAAACCTGTAACCTACTGGGCGTTAGTGACAGACGCAAAAGAGGGATTCTATTCCGGTAGGGGAGGGAACCAAACCGGTGATTGGCAGTACTGTGACAGAGTACGTGCATTAGCTTTCACTGCGAGGATGGGAGGTAGCCATTGACAACGGTGAAACCCTACACGAGCTTGCCATGGAAGGAGACTTGCGTGTTTGATGAAGAAGACAGTAGGAAAGCAGAGATTCAGAAGATGGAGCATCTCCAAAACCCCAACCTATTCTCCATTACTGCAAAACAAGTAACCATTTCATGTTCTTTTGCTTTTCACAATCAATCCTGATAATTTCTGATCTCCTGACTAAGATTTACAAGATAACCATAGCTTGCTTCAAGCCGACAATCTCCGTGGGATCGACCCTTGCTCACGCAAGGTATTACTTGGACGACCCAGTGCACTTGCTGGTTAGTTGTGCGGGATTGCAAAAGTGTTATTGCAATTTCGTGCACCACTTTTTAAACAATTAAAAATGGCTCAAGAAAATGATATTATGGAACAGGAATTTCAAATAGAAGAAGAATTAGTAAATTCTGAAAATATAGAAAATGAAGAACATATCTTAGATTATTCAAGTGACGAAGAACCAGCAATTCCAATACAAGTTAAAAATGAAGCCGGAACATCTAAGGATAATCAATCTCAATTTAAATGGGAAACAGGTTTTGATAATTATGCTTTTAAAAAAGGGTTTATAAATAAAGATTCAAAATATACAAAAATACCATCAAAATACGTCCCTAAAATCCAGGAAATGGAAGGAGAAAGAATGCTTGACTTAGACTGTAAAAAGAATGAAAAAGAAATTTTCGAAAATTGGTTGAATTCCTTTTTATTAGAAACTTTTACTAATCCAAAGCTTAGTGAATTGTCTGGAAGAGATATTTGGAATTACATAGGGTTTCATACTAAAGGAACTATAAGAGATTATATGACATCAATAGAAAACCAAATAATAGAAGATTTAGCAACAAAAGTAATAGCTTATGATAAGATATTATATATAATGATGATGCTATATAAAGAATTTTTTGAAAAAAATATTATAGATCATAAACAAGAAGTCTATAATAAAGAATATCAAGAAGCAAAAAACCATTTAGCTAATATTCAGATATATGATCTATGTAATGTAGAATCTTATATATGCGAATATAGAATACATTATTACAAATTAAAAGAAGAAGATAAAAATCATTATCTTAGTATGTATATAACAAAACTTCCATATCCTGCTAATGAATTTATAATGGGAAGATTTATAAGAGAAATAAATAGAGGGACAATTGAAAATAATTTTGGTGGAGCAACCTCTGCAATAAGAGAGGAAATAAAAGAACGTTGTATGCAAGAAGCAACTCAAAAAAGATTTGCGAATATAATTAGAATTTGTTGTCAGGATAATGAAGAGATACCCCAAAAATATGGTCTTAATAAAAATTTTCAAAGAAAAAGAAAATACTATCCAAACTGAAGAAAAAAGAGGTATTTTAGAAAAAGAAATAACGATAAAAACAAAAGACAAAAAAAATGACTATTGCCCGAATAAAAAAGAAAATTGTAAGTGTTGGTATTGCCAAGAAAAAGGACACTATGCAAATGAATGCCCGAAAAAGAAAGATAAGAAGGATCTTACTAAACAAATAGAAATTGCGAAGTCTTGTTTCATGGAACCATTAGAGGAATCTGATGATAACTTAGACTATATTTTTGAATATGTCTCGGAAACAGACTCAGAGACTGAGTAATAATGCCACATTTATTACTATAAAAATAACAGAAAAATTTATAAATGCTTTCATAGATTCTGGAGCAACACAATGCTTTGCTAGTTCAAATATAAAACTTGATTGGAAAAAATTAAAGAAACCATTAAGAGTTAGAATAGCTGACAAATCAATACATAAAATTGACCAAAAAGCAGAGATGGTTGAAATTTTTATTCAAAATTATAGGTTCATTGTTCCATCAATATATATGTTAGATTCTGGAATGGATTTTATCATAGGAAATAACTTTTTAAAGCTATATCATCCATTCATTCAAGAATTAACATATATAGTTTTAAAAGCTCCACACGATTCTTCAATAAATCAAAAATCAAAACGTATAAAAATACCAACTACTACTATAGATAAGATCTTAAAATTTAAAATATTTTCTATATTAGAGACATGTTATTTAAATTTATACTTTCAGATAAATATCCCAAAAAATAATCTTGAAATAAAGATAGAAGAACTTTTGGATGAAATTTGTGCTGAAAATCCTTTAGATATTAAAAATACAAATAACGAATTAGTAAGTATTAAATTAAAAGATCCTACAAAAGAGATAAATGTTCCAAATAAAATCCCTTATTCCGCAAGAGATAGAGAAGAGTTTTCATTAGAATGTAAAGATCTTTTGGAAAAAGGAATTATAAGATTAAGTAAAAGTCCTCATGCGGCTTCAGCCTTTTATGTCGAAAACAATAATGAAATTAAAAGGGGAAAACGAAGAATGGTTATTAACTATAAGAAGATGAATGAAGCAACTATTGGTGATGCCCATAAACTTCCAAGAAAAGATTCTATTTTAGAAAAAATCAAAGGAGCAACTTGGTTTTCATCTCTCGATGCAAAATCAGGATATTGGCAACTTCGTTTAGACGAAGAAACAAAGAAATTAACTGCTTTTACTTGCCCAACAAAAGAATCAACAAGTGTGTTGCTCTATGAATGGAATGTATTGCCATTCGGATTAAAACAAGCCCCAGGTATTTATCAAAGATTTATGGAAGAAAATCTAAAAGAGTTAAATGAATTTGTTTTAGTGTACATTGATGATATACTAATTTTTACAAAACAGGATAAAGAAGATCATCTTCAAAAATTATTAATAGTTTTAGAAAGATGTAAAGAAAAAGGATTAGTTCTTAGCAAAAAGAAAGCAAGAATAGCAAAACAAGAAATAGAGTTTCTTGGATTAATTCTATCTACTCAAGGTAAGCTAAAACTTCAACCAAATGTTCTAGAAAAGGTAAATTTATTTCCTAATAAAATAGAAGATAGAAAACAATTACAAAAATTTTTAGGGTGTATAAATTATATTTCCGATCAAGGATTTTTAAAGAATATAACAGAATACACTAAAAGCTTATTTCCAAAAATAAGTACTAAAAAAGAATGGAAATGGGATGAAAAAGATAGTATGCAAATTCAAAGAATTAAAGAACTTTGTGAAAAACTTCCAGAACTTTATATTCCAGAAGAAAATGACTACTTAATAGTATAAACAGATGCTTCAGACATAACCTGGTCAGGATGTCTAAAAGCTAAGAAAGCTATAAAAAGTTTGGAACAAGAAAAAGAATCACTAGATTCAAAATATTCCCCAAAGGAATTACTTTGCAGGTATATTTCAGGGATTTTTACTCCAACAGAACAGAGATATACCACTCATGAAAAGGAAACTCTAGCAGCAATTAAATCTCTTAAGAAATGGAAAATTGATTTACTACCCAGATATTTTACATTAAGGACAGATTCAAGTTACCTAACAGGTTTCATACGATATAATTCAAAAGTTGATTATAATCATGGACGATTGGTAAGATGGCAATTATTTTTGTTACAATATCCAATAAAAATTGAATATATTAAGGGTGACAAAAATGTTATTGCAGATACATTAACAAGAGAATGGAGTTCGTCTACAACGCATTAGATCAAGAAATTCAGAAATACGAACAAGAACTCGAAAAATGCAAGCATTGTCAGCAAATAAGGACACAGATCCAATCCCTCAAGAAGGCCATCGAAGCAATGAAATCAACACAACAACCAAAACCATCAGAGTTCAGCCAGCTAAGCGTGGTGGACAAATCAGGTGAAGAAAAAATTCCAGAAAATACAACAATTGCTTAAATTATCAAAAAATCCACCCAAGATAAAAAATATTATGTAATTTATAATGGCCCCATGAAAGGAGTATATGATGCATGGGAAAAAGCAGCACCATTTACACATCAATCAAAGATAATTCATAAAGGAGGGTTTTTAACACTGGAAGAAGCAAAGGAATCTTTCAGGGAATATGAAGCTCTTCATCCAGAGCAAACCCTAAAAAGAGCAGATAAAGCTCCAATTCAAACCCAAAGAACAGGAATAATAAGAAACATTCCTACAAGGGCTGAAATCAAGGAAAAGAAAAGGGTCTGTAGATCAAATCTCAGAGAAACCCTTAACATAGTCCTGAATTGGACTGAAGAAAAATGGGCAATCTTGGGATATTATCCTATTGCCAAAGAACAGCTAACAAAGCTGGTTATATTTCCAAATGCTTCCCCATCTGACACCTATCAGTTTTTCCAGTATGGATTAATTGATACAATTTTAATTTTTAATGATTTGAAAATTATTAGTGAGTTTCCTGCAGGATTCATTGATGCAGTAAAGAGATTTAAAAATATGATTGACAACGTAAATCCGAGGGATATATCCCTAAAATTTACGAATAGTCAACCTATTTTTAATGAAGAAGAAGAATGCTTGGTTCCAGCACATCAAGTAATCTTCATGTCCGTCCTCCCAGGAAATTTTCAACCAATTGATCAAGTTCAAGATTTAACAATCTACAGTCATGAAGGAAGACTAGCCAGTACACTAGCAAGGGTCTTCAAAAGAACTCAAAAGATAACAAGGGAATCTCACATAAGAATCAATTATAAAAGCAGAAATACTTTGCTTGTGTCTAGTAAAAGGAATGAAATTGAAGAAAGAGAGATGAGACTCTTAGTGGAATTTGAATCAGCATTCTACAACTTATCTGGACTCTTAGAAAAACTCCCCGAAGGGATAAAGAGGAATCTCTGCTATTTGATAAAAGACAGAGAAGACCACAAGTTCCAGCTATGTGTCTCAGAGTTATCTGAAGAAAGCAATAATGAAATGGAATCAACCCACATGATAAAGGAAGAAGACAACGCATCTGAAGGTCACATAATGAAAGAGGAGGACAGCACATCTGAAGCATCTCTCAACATTATTGCATAGTGACGTAAGCGCTTAGGTCATAGAGCACCAACAATGTAGCTGGTGCAAGATAATAAACAATGACGTAAGCAATGACGTCATAAGAAGGGTAAGGATAGGAATTGTCCATCAGACCCAACCATTATAAATAGGTTGCTTAGGCAATTGTAGAAGGCATCAGAAAACAGAAAGCAGGAGGCTAAGAGTACTCATATGCTAGGAGAGCAAGGAGGAAACGGCCGAGGCGATTCTGTAGTCTGAAAAAAGAATTCCCTTAGGAAAAAATAGTTTTAAACTCCCCTCTGGAGTTAATATCTATAATCTCCCCTCTGGAGATAAAAACATCTTATGTAAAATATACTAAATAAAGGAAGTTTTTCTCCAGAAAGGTACGCCTTTATCCTAATCTCTTAGTTATGAATTATTTAGAAAGCTTAGAATTAACGGAAGAATCTGATTATTATAGATTATCTGCTTTATTAGATAATGAAAAACAGGCTGTTCTAAAAACAGAATTAAACCTCAAATCAAATGAAAATTTTAATAAACAAAATCTTTTAAAAGAAGTTTTTAATAGAAAAAATATAATATACTATGGAAAAATTCAACTTGAAGCCCCTATAAAGATAAAATCTGCAAATGGGGAACTCGAAATAGCTTTGATAAATGATGAAGAATTGAGTAAACAGATTGAGAAAATTAAGGATCAACAAAAAAGATGTAAAATTGGATGGATTCATATTAGTACTATACAAGTCTTAATCAAATCTACATATATGAAAGGAATTAATTCACCAATAAGTTTAGCAATCTGTGACAAAAGAATTACTGATGACCCAATAGATCAAATAATTGGAATTGTTCATGGAAACTTGGCAAACGTAAATGTTAAATTCAATGCCCATCTTGGATACGCTATACCTTTATCAACTGAAAATCTTGGAAGATCTATAAGTTTAGCTTATAAATTTCACAGAAAAAATCTAATAGAACAAGATGATGAACCATTTTCAATTACATATGCAATAAATTATGCTTTAACAAATAGCCATCATAGTATAATATTTAAAAACAGAGAAAGGATTTATGTTGATGAATTATTTCAGAAAATTGTAAAAACAGAAATACCAAAATATAAAGCTATTGAAAACCCAGTTCTATTACTAAAAGAACCATCAGGAAAATTAGTTTCATCGAATTTTCAAATAAGAGAATCTAAAATTAATAGCCCTTTAAGTTTATCTAAGTTAAAAATTAAAGAAGAAAGTTCTGAAATAAAAGAACTAACAAAAAAGGTCGAAAAATTAAATGAGACCCTAAAAATAATCTATGACAAGTTAAAAAGAGAAGTTGAAGAGCTAGAAAAATTAATAGAATCTCTAGAAAATAGTGATGAATCGATGATAGAGTTTGCGGAAATTTTAAATAATGAAGCATAAAAAGATTGAAAAACCAGAAAATAAAATAAAAAGAAATAGGACGAGAAAATTAAAAAGTAAAATAAAGGAGTATAAAAGGGAATTAAATAATCTTCAGATTGAAATTGAAGATCTTATAATAAAAAGGATAGAAATAAGAATAAATATAAACAAGTTGAAATTAAACTTAAAAAATTTATAAATGCCTAGAAAACCATATTATGACTTAAAAGAATTAAAGCTACTGAAAGAAAAAATGGAGAATGAAATTGAAAAATTAAACAGATATTTAGAAATAAGAGAAAGTGTAGAAATAAGAGAAGTTATTGAGGATTTGAGAAATTATATTAAAGAAAAAGACAAACAGATAAAAGATTTTATATACAGTAATCCATGCAAAAAAGAATATTATAAACTAAAACAAGATTAAAAAGTTATAAATATACATCAAAGTAGTAGAAATGGTCAATACTATAGAATTTACAAATTATTTTTATTCAAAGTTAAAAAATTGGTATCAAAGCCAAGTTAAAGGTAACACTTTCTCTTTAAACAACACTTTTAGTGATACGCTTTTAAAGTCAAACAACTTTCTCCTATCCACGTGTAATTTACTAATTGGAAGAAAGGCCATAGTCATTGTAGCCACAGCACATTCATGGCTACCATAGACAGTACCTATATAGCCATATATATATATATATATATATATATATATGGTTTATAAATGTAGCCAAAATGATATATGATATTATTTCAAATACAAATAATAGATGAACTAATTTCGGCTAATTACCATGATAATAATAATGCAAGTGTAATAATAAAAGAATTAAAATCAACATTAGTATTTACAATACAATATTGTCTTATAATTTGATTTATAATTTGATCCCATACAGGTTATTAAACTTTGAAATGTCTGGCTTGCTCAAATAGGCAAATATCATCAACACAACACAGTCAAGGCTATTAGTCAATAGTCAACACTAACTTCTCCCCTTGTTTTTGTTTCAATAAGCCTATATTACATTTTCACCCAGCACAGGGCAGTGGACTAAAATTATTCAACAAAAGAAAATAGTTCAACAGGTATGAATGTTTTTGACATTTTGATTTTAAATGCACTTCGTCTTCGTGGCTGAAAAAGAAATTCCTTTGTCCTTGGGTTCCAATTTTGTAGGTTGTTCGATCAATTAGGGTTTAATCTCTTACGATTATTTGATCCAATTTCAGCATTGAATATGGCCGTCTCGAAATCCGGTGCCGGAGAATTCTTTCCAGACAATAAGCATGTCAGAAACTCTTTAGTCCCCGTTGGTAAGTATTTTTTTTTAATTTCGTATTTTGCATTGTATATAATCTAGGTTAGGTTTCACGCGTTCAACTTTATTCTTCACATTTTTCGTGCATCCGATCCTTCTTCTAATTTATTTATGTATTTGATCCTTTATTCGTTAAATGCATTGGTGTGAAAGAGTTATTTGATGTATTTGGGGATAAAGAATTGCTATGAACTGTGTTGGATATGAATTAGGATCGACCTAATCACCTAGATACTTTGGAAAGTAAATTCAAGGGGTTTTTTTCATTTGCCGTTTCAATGAATTAAGATATTGACTATGAAAAATGTCTAATTAGTAGAAGGTTCTAGTATTTGGAGATATTCCTGATGAATATTTTTGTTTCAAGATGTATAGGATTATCATGCGTCACTCTCCAGGATGCCATAATTGAGAAACTAAGATTTTACCCATTTTTATATTTAGAATATTGATGCGCAATTTCTCATGATTGTCACTATTCTTTTGATTCTTAATCTGCTTATCTGCCACTAAGAATTATTGTATGGCAATTTCTTTTAAAAGTATGAGGCATTAGTGCAAGTTTATTTGAGTATTATGCATGAAACCTGAATTTACCAACTTTGAGTTTGATTAAAACTAATCAAGTTACTTAGTTGCCGTTGCTGACCATCAGGGACAAATGGATTTAGATGATAATAGTAAAAGTTGGACATTAGGGTTTTCACTCCGAAGGGTAAAGAAACTTGTGCCTTTTTGTCAAGACTGAAATTGAGATGGACAATAGGGGCTTTAACTTTAACTTTTTAATGATTATGCAAATATAAAAGCATAGGTGTCTATATCTACATTTATAAAAGAAAGAAGAAAAAAAGGATTTCATAATTCATAATCAGATTGGTTTTTTATACATGCAATGGAGTAGGAATTGTCAATTTTGGAAGATCAAATTTAGTTAACATAGTGATTCTAATTGCTTGATCCTAATGTGTGTGTTTTTCCTTCATTGTTGCTGATTGGAATTTGGAGAAGGTTCTTTGTGCTTCTTGTGTCTTACCATTGAACTTCTGTTGCTGTCCTTCAAATTTGATCAACTCTAGTTTGTTAATTTTAGGTGCTTTTATTACCACTGGTGTGCTAACGGCTAGATTGATTAGTTTTAGACGAGGTAACTCTCATTTAGGGCAGAAACTAATGAGGGCTCGTGTGGTGGTCCAAGGCGCTACGGTGGCTCTTGTGGTTGGCACTGCCTATTATTATGGAACCCAATTTTGTCAAGTCGGATCAGTTTGAATTTAAGTTAAAAAAATATTAAGCCTAATTCAAACCTAATCAAATACATACATTTTAATTGGCTCGAGTATATTTTTCGTTTAAATTCAATCCCACTCGATCCTATAACACTTCTACTAAATGATGAGCACATTGTGGTGGGAACTGGGACATGATGAGCACATTATGGTTGCTTAGAATTAATATGTCATTGATACGAGTCCAAGTACCAACTCTGGCTCAATGGAGGAGACTATAGATGATGAAGAGATGTTTGGGTTAAGTAATTCAGGTCTCCAATAGAAGAACGAAAGGGAAATGAGGCAGCCACATTGGAAGAAGGACTACGAGCGTGAAGGAGCGTAGCAGGGAAATAATGCTTGAGACAATAGCAATAGTTAGTTATATAACCACCTAGTAGAGAGAGTCATATATAGCATGGAATGTAGTCACAAAAGGCATGTAAGAAATATCATATATTGAGGAGTCTCTCTTACTCGAAAAGAGAATCATTGTCTTATCTTTACTGTCGCTTCTGTTAATTCTTCTTATTTGATGTTATTGTTTATTAGTGTGATTCTTTGTGTTAATTGTTGATTCTGGAACTATTTCTTTGGTTACATTGCCAAGGAGTACCAAGTGGAGTACCAATTGGTGCTTTTATTGAGAGGCCAACGATGGCGGAAGGAACTCGTCTACACTACAAAAGAAAAGGCTTTTACCGTGACCATGACTAGTAAAAAGGGTGACCATAGATCTATGGTTATGTTTTTGGACCTATAGTCACGGTTTTTTTATCATGGCCTATTCTCTCGTGGCCATAGGTCTATGGTCACGGTTTTTTTTATCTATAGTCACGGTTTTTATGGTCACAATTTCAATTTTCAAGTTCTGACACTTTAGGCCACGTTTTTTTACCGTGACTATAGGTTAATCTATGGTTACGCGTAAAAACCATGACTATAGCCTTATCTATGGTCACGGTTAGCCTCTATGGTTACCCCTCTTTAAGACCGTGACCATAGCCGTATCTATGGTCACGGTTTTTGCCATGACCATAGCTCTATGGTCACTCCCTCCTTAAACCGTGACCATAGCCTTATCTATGATTACGATTTTCGCCGTGACCATAGTCTTTATGGTCACCCCTCCTTAAAACCGTGACCATAGCCTTATCTATGGTCACGGTTTTCGCCACGACCATAGTCTCTATGGTCACCCCTCAAAACTGTGACCATAGCCTTATCTATGGTCACAGTTTTCACCGTAACTATAGATCTATGGTCACCCCTTCTTAAACCGTGACCATAGCTTTATGCCCTTATCTATGGTCACGATTTTTGCCGTGACCATAGCCTCTATGGTCACTTCTCCTTAAAACCGTGACCATAGCTTACTCTATTTTATGAGATTTATTTTTTTTAAAGCATAATCGCATCCCAAATTTATGATAATCACAAAATAAGTCTAAAAATGAGAAATTCAAAAAATCTTGATCATAAAATTTATATTATAAGTTAGATATGTTTTTATTCGTTATATGTAATACGGGGTACAGTCTGTTTACAAAAAATACATAACACATCAAAATATTACATTTAGATTACTAAATTATATATATATGGAAAATATTTTCTTCGTATCATCCCCACTATGTTCATCACATCTCTTAATTAGCCTCAACAAATTTGGCATCCTCGCTGTGTTCAGCATGTCCAATGCTATCCGATGAGCACTCTGCAGTAATTATTTAGTGTTAACATTGCTAGAAACGAAATCTAAAACAACATTTTAAATTTAGCTTTTCACCAAAGAAGAGACAGAAGTTACACTTGTTCAAAACTAACTTATTAGTCACGAATGAAATCTGCAAGAAAATGAACCATTTCTTCAAGAAGTGCTATGTAAACAACAATTTTGACAACTATATATAACTATACAAAAAGTAATGTCGTTTCATTAAACATCTTTCAAAAACTAGTTGTTTACGTGAAAGTGCAAAAAATATACTAATACATATAATCTATCATTCATAACAGATAATAAAAAAGGGGATTATAGCTAAACATAAACAATAGTTTTAATAAGTGTTTGTTGATCCTATCTTTCATATCTTTCTAGCCATGGATCAGGTATATCATCATCGTATTAAATGTATGAAAGGAAGGCAAGGGAAGAATGAAAATATTTTCAAGCGCTTCCTTTGCCCATTTATTGATGAAAGGATGGTTTTCTCAAGTGCAGTAGAATTCTGCAGCTCAAGCCTTGAGTTTTGAACTGATTGTATAGCTTGTGCCTCCTCGTCAAAGATCCTTAAAACATGGCTGAAATCCCCATTCTGCCACATCAAATTAACAAAAATCAAATCAATCATACATGCATCAAAATCAAGCAAGAACATAAAAACAGTAATAGAGAAAATCACCAAAACTAGAGCATGATAAAGGTTTTGTTGGGAAGGAGCAGCAAAGTGGTATATTAGCAAAGAAAGAAATCAAATCCCAATAGATTCGTTGGACTCAAATTGTCTTTTGGTACTATGCTATAACAAGACTTGTTATCAATTATGATGATCATAGTCCTAAGGTACAAATATTTTTTATGTGACTTCTTAAAATTTCTACTAAATTATTCTTGATTTAGCTATATATCCATATAATAAATTATGATTTAGTTATCAATGTGAGTAAAACATTAGTTCTATATAATAAATAAGTTAACTTGAAGTATAATAGTATTATTATGAGGAAAAATCAATAATAAAGTCCATTGGGTTCTACAGCAGCAACAGCAAAATTAATATCTACCAATAGCATAAAGTGTACCACTGACTCCTATAACAGCAAGAACATATCTTTGGAAATGCACATAATGCCTACATAATAAAAATAATGCACACAATGCCCTAACATGCATATCTGAAGAAAAAAAAATCGTCCTTAGCATTGCAACAAATTTTAACATGATCCTTTCGTTAAGAAAGGAACAAAAATAAAAATAATAATTACAGAATTAAAAGACAAAATTTACCTTACTCTACCTTACCTAGTACAATATCAATGGTAGAAATGATCAATTAATCTACTTTTCATTAACAACAAGTTTAATATTAACTATACACAATTAATTAATTAATCAATTCTCTGTAGCATATGAACATGATAGGATCAAAGAACAAATTAAAGCAGGCAAATTTACAGAAGAGTGATGAGAATGAAGAGAAGAAAAGCAGCAATGAAAGAGTACTTGATTGCAGCGACAAGAATGGCGAAGAAGATGAACAACAGCTGCCAGAGAACTTGAACACTCGCCCATGTCAAAATCCCAGTCAACCCAAGTGCAACCACGCGTTGTCTGGGTCAAGGTAAAAAAGGATTTTCCTTAATTCTGGTTCAGGAGTATGAGTCCCGATATAAATTTTCCTTAAGGATTTTCATGAAAGGAAGATTTAACTTGGATTTTTTGGAATATTCAACAGAACAATCAGTTAATAACACTAAGATTATAGAACTGCATAAATTGTAGAAGTATTGTATATGAACATGATTTATGACAAAGTATAATGATGTTGTTTAACAAAGAGGCAAATATCATTGGCAAATATCACCTAAATTAAGAACAGATCAAAACCAAATACAAGTAACAATTTAAAGTTTCAATAATCCTAAATTACTAATTAGAACAGGTAAAAAAAACAAGTAACCTGGCAATGACAATGGGCGAAGAGCGGCAGAGCAGGGCTTTGAGGGCTTTGAAGCTATCTGATTTAAAATTATCAGATTACACCTCCGGTTACTACACAAACAGCGGCTACTAGGGATGGCAATACCACCCGAACTCGCGGGTACCTACCCGCCCCTACCCACTCGGGGGCGGGTAATTACCCGTCTCGCACCGGGGCGGATTCTTGGGAGGGGAGGGGCGAGGTCGGGTTTAGGTAATACCCGCCCTGGTATATATATAATATATAATTTTAATATATAATATATATATATAATATATGTAAAATAATTAGTAAATGAATAATAATATTGTGTCATATTTAAAATTTTTACTTTAATTTATGTTATGTATGTGAAGACGGTTATATAAATTTTGAAATTTAATTTTATTTGTTGGATTTTAATAATTATAGGGGCGGGGCGGGTTAGGGTTCAACATTTTACTACCCGCGGGTGCAAGCGGGACAGGTTCTATGCGGGTTGTTGTGAGGCGGGGCGGGGTCGGATAGAGCAAAAATCCACCCCTACCCGCCCCGTTGCCACCCTTAGCGGCTACGGCGAGGGAGCAACGGTGACGGGAGGCACGAATGGCGGCAACTCCTCTCCCTGGGCCACTGGCCTGCACTCTCTTCTCCTTCTCTTCTTCAATGGCGACGCGACGGCGACATTGGACGATGGCGGTGACGATCTTGATGGCAGAGCAATGTGTGACGATCCCTCCAGCGGTAGCGTGGATTGCGGTGGCCCCTTCTCTCTCTCTCACGTTTGGCTAGACGTCGTTCCTCTCTCAACGTCTCCTCCCTCTCCTTCTCGGTTCTGACAATGACGACGGCGATGGCGATATCCAGCCCGCCGGCGCCGTCACCTCCCTCTCTTCTTCTCCCTGCTCCCTCTCTTTCTCTTTTCTTCATTTCTTTCTTTCTTTCAAACTGTGGGTGGGAGTGAGGGGTAAGGGTGAGTGGATAAGGTTGTGAGGGTTAGTGTGTGATTTAAATTTTAGGGTTAAAGTTTGATAATTTTAATTAAATTAGGATATAGAATAATTTAAGATTTAATTTAATCTTTTAAAAATATTATTGAATTATCAATTTATTTATTGATTTTTAATTAAGTGTTTTAATTTAAAATTTTAATATTTAAATTAAATTATATAAAATTTTTATTAATTTTTAATTATTAAATTATTAAATAGTTTTAAGTTTTAAATAATTTTTTAATTTAAAGTTAATAGTATTTTACTTAATTTTTTATTTATAAAATTAAATTTAAAATTTTAATATTTAAAATAAATTATATAAATTATCATTAGTTTTTAATTATTAAAATTTTAAAATTTTAAATATATGAAAGACCTAAAATTATAAAAAAATATATAAGAATCTTAATTAATTTATATTCAAAAGATAAAAAACTGATTTAATTATAAAAATATTTTTGAATAGTAATTAGAATTAGAATTAGGGTTAGGAATAGAGTAGTTTAAAAATTTTAATAAAATTAAAAGGTAGAATAGTAATTAAAAATCAACTATAATTTATTTAAATTATTTTAAAAATATAATATTTATTTGTCAATTTACTAATTAGTTTTAAGTTTTAAATATTTTTTAATTTAAAATTAATAGTATTCAACTTAAGTTTTTTATTTATAAAATTAGATTTAAAAATTTTAATATTTAAAGTAAATCATATAAAATTTTTATTAGTTTTTAATTATAAAAATTTTTAAATTTTAAATATATAGAATATTTAAAATTATAAAAAAATATATAAAAACTATGATCATAGACCCTTTCAGGTCACTCTTTCGAAAAATCGTGACCATAGACCCTTTTAGGTCACCCCAAAAATCGTGTCCATAAACCTCTTTAGGCCATCCCCAAAACCGTGACCATAGACCTCTTTTAGGTCACCCCCCAAAACTGTGACCATAGACCCGTTTATGTCACCCTCCAAAACCGTGACCATAGATCCCTTCAGGTCACCCCCGAAAATCATGACCATAGATCCTTTTAGGTCACTCTTTTTTGAAAAACCATGACCATAGATCCTTTTTTGTCATTGTAAAAAACCGTGATCATAGACCCTTTTTGGTCACCCCTAAAACTGTGACCATAGACCTTTTTACGTCACCTTCCAAAATCGTAACCATAGACCCTTTTAGGTCACCTTTTTTTGAAAAATCGTGACCATAGATCCTTTTTTGTCACTGTAAAAAATCGTGACCATAGACCCCTTTTAGGCCACCCCCCAAAATCGTGACCATAGACCCCTTTAGGCCACCTTTTTTTTAAAAAACCATGACCATAGGTACTCTATGGTCACCCTTTTATCAAAAACCCTGACCGAAAAAATCGTGGTCATAGGCCCAAAATGTTGTAGTGCTAAATCGGTTGGAGAAGCTCATTCTCTCTAACAAGCACGAAGTTGCGACGTTGAGTAAGGATTTTGTTGAAATTAACGAGTGCATTGTGGAAACACAATCCCAGCTTATGACCATCGAGAAACTTCTCCGCGAGAATTTAAAATTGAAGACCAAAAGCGATGATCAAATTCAGCCAAGGGAGAAATCAATGATTGGTTCTGATTTGGGCTCACCAAGCCCGCATGGGGAGTCGCACTGGCCACGCAAATTGAAGGTGGCCGACTTGCCTATGTTTGACGGAGAAGGGGTAGAAGATTGGATCATCAGAGATTATTAGTATCTTAAAACTTTTGACATTGAGCAGAGAATTCGTGTACTTTCCTTCCATCTCGTCAGAGCTGCATATGGATGGTACTGTTGGGGAGTCAACAATAACATTGCTTACACCTAGGAGACCTTCCTCGATGCAGTGAATTCTTATTTTTTTTAAGAATGTCTTCTATGATCACCGCACCAGCCTCAAGGAGCTGAAGCAAGGAGGATATGTGGAAGAATACCAATGTCAGTTTGAGGAGCTCAGCAACCGTGTGACCGGGCTGAGTAAGGAGTAGATTATAGACCTCTTCATTGCTCGACTTCAAGAGCATTTCAAGGGTGAATTGGTGTTGGCCCAGCCCAGTTCATACATCCAAGCTGTATTCATTGCTAAAATACACGAACAGAAACATACAATAACCTTGGGCTTATCCAAGAGCAATGTAACCCAATACAACTTGTCATTCACCGCTCTGACCCAATTCTCCCCCAACAGGACCTTAAACCCGGTTAGCCCCAACCCGAGAACTGCAACACAGAATTTCACTCAATTTCACTCATGTCGCTTCTGCATCAATCGTATCACAAGCTTCTTCTCCTTCGCCCAATATGACTACCACTTCATTCACGAAACTTACCACCACTGATATCCACGACAGAAGAGAAAAAAGGTTATGCTACTACTGTGACGAAAAATATGCGCTAGGCCACCGTTGTAAAGCCGCTTAAGAACTCTCGGTAGGTGAAGATGAACTCCGTGAATTGTTACAAAAGAAGGCGAAGGGAGAGGCCAGCAACGCTGGTTTTGATTCCAAAGATGAAGGACATAATGATGAGCGTTCAACTCTGAAAATAAGCCTCAATGCCCTAGAAGGGGAGTTCCACCTGAAACCCTCCACGTTCAAATTTCTCATGGAAATCGTCCTCTGCTGATTTTGATTGATGGGGGCAGCACTTATAACTTTGTGAAGGGTTCGTTGGCTCGAAAGTTGAATGTTCCTCTTACACCAACTCTGACCTTGCAAGTGATGGTGGGCAATGGAGATTTCATCCATTGCGGGGCAAAATGTGCAGGATTAGCTTTCTCGATGCAATGGGTATGGCTTTGTTGTAGATGCGTATGTATTGGATTTGAAAGGAGCAGACATGGTTCTAGGTGTACACTGGATGATGAGGCTTGGAACCATTCAGATAAATTACATGGAATTGTTTATAAAGTTTAAGGTCTCTGGCAATTGGGTGATTTTCAAAGGTGAGACGTTCTAAAGAAAGCACACTTCAACTGTAAAGAATTGAGGAAATTACAGGAGAGCAAAACTATTGCGTCATTGATCCACTTAGAGGCTGTTGTTTCTGGAAACAATAAAGAGGAGCTTACGACTGATGATGATGAAGTTTAGCAGATACTCGAGAACTTCTCAGGGGTCTTTAAAGACCCAATACAGTTGCCACAGCCGAGGATGGTGGATCACTCTATTCATTTAGTACCTGGGAATGTGCTGGTGAGTGTTAGGCCGTATAGATATCCCCACTTTCAAAAAGCAGAGATGAAAATACTTGTTGATGAGATGGTACAGGGGGGATCATCAGGGAAAGCCAGAGTGCCTTCTCCAGTCCGGTATTGCCAGTGAAAAAGAAGGACGGAGGCTGGAGATTCTGTGTTGGCTACCGGGCTTTGAATGTTATAACGATAAAAGATAAATTTCCAACACCAACCATAGATGAAATATTGGATGAATTTCATGGGACTGTTTATTTTTCTAAAATAGATTTGAGGAGTCGCTATCATCAAATAAGAATGTGGGAAGAAGACACAGAGAAGACAACTTTTCAGACACATATTGGTCACTATGAATTTGCCGTGATGCCATTTGGGCTCATAAATGCTCCCTCCACCTTCCAAGCGACGATGAATCGAATTTTTCAGCCATACTTGAGGCACTTTATTTCTATATCTTTTGATGATATCTTAGTATACAACATATCGAAAGAGGAGCACATGACGCACTTGAGTCAAACATTACAAATTTTGCGTGATAATCATTTTTTTGTGAAAAGATTCAGTTGTTCATTCTTCCAATGAATTGAGTACTTGGGGCATGTTATAACAGGGGCTGGAGTTCATGTTGACCCCACAAAGATAAAATCAATTCTTGCATGACTGGTTCCCAAGATAGTAAAATAACTTCAGGGATTTCTTGGGTTAATTGGTTACTACCGAAAATTTATAGCGAATTATGCTCAACTGGATTTTTTCTTGACCGAGTTGTTCAAGAAGAATGCTTTTTACTAGACATTTGAAGCAGACCAAAGCTTTGTCCAATTAAAGAAACTTATAACCCACACACCTGTTCTTGCACTGCTGGATTTTTCAAAGCCATTTGTGGTTGAGACTGACGCATCTAGTATGGGTGTCAGAGTAGTTTTGTCGCAGGAGAGTCATCTTACGACTTATTTTAGTAAGAAGCTTGGGGTCCGATTAGCACATGCCTCAACTTGTAACCCATCATGAAAGCTGTAATCTGCAGCCAACTCTCCTTTTTGTAACCTTTCTTGCATTGTTAACAACTTTTTGGCTTCTTGATTATCTTGGAGAATCGTGAAAATAATGGATGACTGAACAACTGTGAAAGTTTGGAAGTGGGATTTTTCACCTTTTTCATATTGTCTTGGTAAGGCATCAGCTGTCTTGTTGAATTTTTCTAGTAGAAATTCAATGTTAAAGTCATACCCAAGCAACTTAAAAAGGTAGTGTTGTTGCTTTGGAGTTAGGATCACTTGTGTCAAGAGCTCCCGAAGTCTCTTGTGGTCTGTTTTAATAGTAAATTTTCGTCTCAAAAGATAGTACTGCCATTTGGCCACTGCCTGAATCACTACATATAATTCTCTTTTCTTTGTTGCACATTCCAAAAAATCTACTTCCTAATTCTTTTGGCGATGGAATCTCGCTTTTTTAATTCAATTTCTACTACAAAAGTGTAATTTATGAGCACAATAATTTGTGAGAAAAACTACTGATTTAAAATTGCTAGTGAATATGCATTTCTAACTTCTAAGTTCTAAGGAATATATATTAATTTACACACGATTGAACCAATCTAGATGCAATTTTATATAATAATAGTATTTCTTGAACAGTAAAAATAACAATGGACAGCCACAGCCATAGATTACAAGTAATAAAGAGGGAAATTAAAATTGACATCTCTTCTACCTGTTCACAAAAATTTTTCAACCCCTTGACTGGATTACTATTAATCAATAATTCTCGGTTTTCAGAAATCTGATTCTCACAATTTTACATGTTAATAAATAATAATTTACATATCTATATATTTTAGTTGATATTATATCTAAGATTTATTACTCTGTTTTCTAGCGTACATATATCGTTGTTGTATGTTGTCTATTAAATAATTTATATATATATATATATATATATATATATATATATATATATATATATATTCTAATAAGCAGATAATATATTTAAGAACCATAAAGAAAGCTAATAATTACGAGAATAAATAATTAATTAATCAGAGAAAACCAGAGAAATCGTAGTTTTGATGAAATGGACATTTTTTTAAATAACACTAAATTCTATGCACAATGACATATTCCATCAATAACAGCAAATAAATTTAAAATAATAAGAATATAAATTGTGTTTGTACTTGAAAACTCGTTGATTAGGAAATATTGTAACTAATTACACTGGGATCTTACCTCCTTTCTTTCTTAAAAGTAATATAAAAAATTAGCACTTATAACTACACTTTGACGGTATTTAACTCTTTTTATATATTTGGACTACAAGTAAATAATGTGTCAGCATTATTTGAATAATCTAACCTCATTTGATTAATTTTTATAGTATTGTTCTTGAAAACAATTGTTAAAACACTTTCAATGCCTAAATCTCGAATACGATTAGGGTGTTCATTTTCAAAAATTACTCCAAGAGCATCAAAGAAAGAATTAATAGTTGATTCCACCACTTGATGAGTGCTATGTGCTTCAATTATTATCGGCGAATTTATCATTAAAAATGTAAATCTACCGGTAATAATTTAACCTGATGACTCGACACCTTTCTCGTTGATAAATTCACCGCAATTCTACGACGCTAAATTCAACGATACTCAACATTTTTTTTGTAGTGAATGTTGTGCTGATCTTGCTGAAAGAATGGAACTACTCGCGATGACTCCTCGCAAACAACCTAAAAGGAGCAATCTAACCTGCTTGATCTAGAACGAAAGGGAGGCATTGAGATTTTGGTGGAGAAAACACAGAGGATGGCAAGGAGAGGTAGCTGGAAGAGACGTCATCGGAGGAGATTATTGTTGCTAGAGAAGATGTCACAGGGAAAGATCGTCGATTGGGGGAGATCGTCGAAGAATGCAAGAGGATCGAAGATCGAAGATCGAATATCAAAAATCGTCATACACGTGTTTCAACTTTTAACTAAAGTGTTTTTGAAATTAGAGGTTTGTCAATTTGGGATTTTTATATACAAGTGAATCGCTGTAATGACCAAAATCGTCACCAAATATTACGACAGCAACAAAAAATGTCGTAAACTCCTAATATCCAAATATTACGGTAATTTTTTAAAATTGCCATAATATAAATGCCATTTAAATTTTTTTTTTTTGGTAGTGGATGTGTGAAGAGAGTAGGAATAATGCTTGAGACAATAGCAAACGTTAGTTACATAATCATCTAGTGAAGAGAGTCATATAGAATAGCGAAAGGAATCACAAAAGATATGAAAAAAAGATGATATATGTTTAAAGAATCTTCCTTACAAAAAAAAAAGGAATTATTGTCTTATTTTTTACTGTCCATATAATTGACACATATTTCTATTAAATTCTTTTATTTGGCGTTGTTGCTTATTACTGTGATTTTCTGTGTTAATTATTGATTCTAGAACTATTTTTTTCGTTACATTGTCAAAAGAGTACCAAGTAGAGTATCAAACATCGTAGTAGTGATTAGTGTCTTGGATGTATGACTTAAGTCCTCAAAAATCAAAATGTGATATCAAATAACGGATGTGAACGATGTATAATTTGGTAACCTCGGGTAACAGACAAAGCATAAAAGCATCTCTATAAAGTTAAAACTTAAAAAAATAATAAATTTGTTTTACACTATTTAAAAAATGTGACAAATGAATTATTTGTATAATTTATAAAGTCCGTATACACGAGAAAATTAATGGTGAAATTACAATTTACAAATGAATTTGTCTAAAAAAAATTTATTTATTATGAAATAAATCTATTTATCACTATATCCTAAATAATTATACAAAAATGAATATAATTGAATAACTATTAATGTTTTAAAATTAATTTTTTATAAAAGTTAATTTAGACAAATTCTAATATCTTGTGAAAAATAAAAAATATAATATTTGCTGAATGAAATAATTTGAATTTTTATTTTTTAAAAAAGCATGGGTGGTTCAACATAGAAAAAACACGTGGTACGTAGGACGTAGCATTCATGTGTTTCAACTTTCAATGTTTGCGTCTCACAACACACATGACGCCATCTCGCTATATATCTGTTCCTCCTCATCTCTCTCTATTTCTCTCTTTCCTTCGATTCCTCTGTAATCTTTCTCTTTAATTATTATTCTTTTTATTATTATTATTCATCACAACACCCCCACGCCATTCGCTAAAAGACGAGAGGGTTTCAACTTTCAGGCAATCCGTTCCTTCCCCAGAAATTTCTACTCTCTTTCTCTCACACTTGTAAGACACCAATCCTCAATTCCCTCTTGCTTTTCATTTCTGCAATAATTGAACCGTACACTTCAAAATTCATATGCCTTCTTCTTGTGTTCTTTGTTTATGTTGAAATGCCTCCACCACCATCGATCTTTACATCACAAACTGTAATTTAATAGTTTTTGCAACAAGGTTATTGCTCTTTCTGCATAGGCTTAATCACAAATTAGTTCCCTTTTTTCTAATAATTTATTATTATTATGATTATTATGATGAAAAAAAAGAAATAAACTTTGCCTTTCATTGCCGCACTCCTTGCTAGGAACTTGGTCATAGTAAAATATAAGAAATTCTGGGTATTTGTGTGTGCACAACATATTCTAAAATTAACATGTTTGTGGTTGGACCGAAATTAAGCAGGTAGTTGTGCCACATTATGCATCATACGCTTTGTGTAGCTCTGTTCTTATTTACACCAGTTCAATTTTTTTCCTTTTGGCCTTCGGAATTTCCACATTATGCATCATACTCTGGAGTCTGGACAATGAAGATGCTTTTGCATCCATCTTACTCTGTGTAATCTTGATGATATAAATCCATGATCATGTGCTGTAATGATGAACAATTTATTCCTGTTGTGTTTATGTGTGTGTGTCTGTCATGTTAAAATCTTTTGCACCTCTATACTAGTAGTACAGAACACCAAAAAAATGTGGATCTAGAGAAATAGCATTGTGTACTGCATTGATATATGGTGCCAAGAAACGCCATTTGCAAAGGAAAATACATAAACACTTGTGTATTCCAGATACACAACATACATAAGTGTTTATGCATTCTCCTTTTGTGGGTGAGTGAACCATTAAGAGTGCCAAGAGTGAAGTAGGTATCATGTCTGATAAATACATAGTAACTGAGTCTTCTCCTTCGTAGACCCTAGGATATCCTGAGCCTTTTTGCACTGTAATCTAGCTCATTAAACTCTTTTTAGCTTTTATCTTAAATCTCTCTCTGACATATTGCCAAGATACACACTATGAAGTACCCACTTCATAAACATTGATCACCTTTTTGTTTTTTCCAGTACTGATCTGAATACTCAACATTAACACTAAAGTGCAATTTTCCTTAGCACAGACATAGAGAGCTAATAGGTTGGTTCGACCAAGGTTGAGAGCATATAAAATTTCTATGAATTTTCCGTTAACTTAATAAAATTGTCACCTTACAAGCCAGTGCTGATGCCTAGTGATATATTGAGCTTTAACAACTACTTCCCGGTCTTTTCAATTTAATGGAAGTTTATTGATCCTATAAGGATTACATTGTAATTGAATTTTGTTTTAATCTTTTGATGCTGGTGAAGATGTGAACAAATATGTGCATTGGATAGAAACTAACTTTACTTAATTGCCCTTTGTGTCAGGTTGAAATAAGGTGATTGTTGTACTCAAAATGTCATCTCCAAGCAAGAGAAGAGAAATGGATGTAATGAAATTGTAAGTAGATTGTTTTACTGTGTGTTGATAAATACATGCTTCTGTTGTTGTATTGATTTCTATAGCATTTTCTTTCAAGACAAAGAATATCACTATTATTGTTAAAATGATTGAATGCATTGTTGGCACACTGATATGCTAATGAGGTATTATTTGATCCTGAACTTAAGTTCATATATGGATTGATTTTCTTTAGTTTTACAATCTAACTTTTGGAGAATAATTGTAGTTTTTATGCATTGAAAATTCACTCATGGCTTTGGGATGTTCAATTTTATATAAAGGCTTATCCTGCATTCGTGGATTAAGATGACCATCATATTCATAGATGAAGAGTAAGATTTATGAACAGTGAAATAGCCCTTTCTCAACTATACTTTAAATATGTACCAGAACAGAAATACCAAGTAACATTTAAATGTTTCAAATACATTATTAAATGATGAGGCTTATGAAGCATCAACATTTCTGTTAGGATGCATAAGACAAAGAGAAATTCTACTCAGCTAGACCATTTTTGCTAGAATTCATGGCAGAAATCATGGGTGTGGTAGGATGGAATGAAGAAGTAGGATGTACTCACTCATCCTCGAGTCAATAACATTCCTCAATCCACACATGATTCTGCAAAAACATTTCTGGCTCTTCATCTTTGTGGCTAGGGCTCAGACCTTTCATGGACTTGGCATTGCTCTAACATCTTGATTACAATATCATCATCAATATAGAAAGCATATAAAATTAGTGATTTGTAAAAGCATGTTCATATTAGTTCTCTTCTCTGTTGTATCTGATAGGTGAGACTATCACTCTTAGCGCAATGATGGCATCTAATCACTTCATATATAAGTGTATGTATGTATGTACATATCTATATATGTATATGAATATTTGCAAAATTTCATAGCCATATAAAATATTCTCCCTCTTTCAGGATGATGAGTGATTATACAGTGGAGATGATAAATGATGGGCTAAGTGAATTCAATGTGGAGTTTCATGGCCCCAAAGAAAGTACGGTGGATACATTCTAGCTAACTTAATTTTTTGTTTTCCAAAACTGCACATGTATGTGAATGATTTCTTATTAATTGATGCTTGTTAGACGGAGAGTTTCCCTTTTGACCTTTTTGAATGATAAAAAAGGGGGTGTAAGCAAATGACCATTATCAGGATTCTTTTTCTACTGGCAGATTAAGGAACTGATGTGCTGTTTAATGCATTTTTTATTCCTAATAATACAGAGTTTAAATAAAACAAAGGTGTTATTTAAGTTATTTAGGGTCAGTAGCTTGCTTCTTTTTTTTTGTCCTTTTTTTAATTTTTTTTAAGTTTATTTATTAGGTAGTTATCATATGGTGGGTAATGCTTTTCAATTTACATGTCAGATAATAATTAAAGTTGTAGTAACATTTAAAGATATTCTGTGAGTATTTGTATTTGTATAAAGTTGTTATTTTTTACTAAATTTTGTCAAATAGTAATTGGTAAAATGAGCAAAAAAATTTCGAGAGAATAAAGGAAAAAGACCCTCTAGGTTTATGAGTGAGAGAGACTTGGAGCAACGGCTAAGTTTTCTCCATGTGACCTCAAGGTCATGGGTTCAATGCTAAGCTTAATTACTCATCTTTATTCTATTTTGGTTCCTTGATTTCTTACATTTCTGTGATTGTTGCAGGCCTCTATGAAGGTGGAGTCTGGAAAATTCGCGTGGAGCTGCCCGATGCATATCCATACAAATCCCCCTCTGTCGGCTTTGTTAACAAAATATTCCATCCAAATGTTGATGAGTTGTAAGCACAAGATAAGCTTTAATCATGATCCTTTCCCTCCCCCACCCAAAAACAAAAAAAAAAGACCAAAAAAGTGTGTTTCTAGTGGATACAGTGTAGTTCAGGCATATTAGTCCTGTTAGCATTTGATTCAATGATCCTTTTTATGAATTGCTTTCTTTTATTTGCCTAGTGTTAAAAATTGATAGCTCACCACTAACTTTGCACAGACTCTACTTGTTCTTGCCATTGATTTGGGGTTATTGTGCAAGAGTTAAATGAAATTTGATTTAAGTGTTCAGTCATGGCAACTACTTGCACTTGATAAAGAGTATGAGAACATGTGGATTACAACTATTCTTCCTTGTGTATTTGTGAACTGTGCAGATCTGGCTCTGTATGTTTGGATGTCATCAATCAATCATGGAGTCCAATGTTTGGTAATTCAGTTATAGGCTGTTCATGGTTAAAGTTTCATGTAACCAACATTTAAAATTTCCATTGTATTTAACCAAGGTTTCTGTTTTTTCCCTCTCAGATCTTCTAAATGTCTTTGAAGTATTCCTACCACAACTATTGCTTTATCCGAATGCTTCAGATCCTCTCAATGGTGATGCAGCATCATTAATGATGAAGGATAAAAAGCTGTATGACGAAAAAGTTAAAGGTTAGCATATTGTTTATTATTATAAGACCAGTGCCTACTATCTGCTATATTATTTCTTATTAATAATATGAAAATCTTAAATTCATTATGTTTTAATTCAATGGCTTAATTACTCACAAACTGAACCATATTTCTGCCATTCACCTATAGTATAATTTTTTAGTGATGATAAAAACATTACATTCTTTTCTCATGATAATTCAGTAAGTTTACATCATATAAAGCTTTATTGTTACATATTTTGAGTAGAAGCTTAACTATTCAAACTTGACATTAGTGTTACCTCTCATGTGGTTAGATAATATTACACAACACTTCTTGATTTTTCATGCTCCATGCTTATGAAGTAGGCTAGTGTCACTTTTCGTAAAATACAAGGTACTGAGTATTAAATTTCAGGGGATTTTAGTGTATGCTTTTACAAATAGAGGGGTGTTGTTCTTAATATTGTCTAACCCTATGAAAGCCAATGTAATTTACCGTAAGTTTTTTTTTAACCTATGACAACTTCATATATCTGATTAAATATAATATAATGTAGTTTTTTTATTAAAAAAATAATAATTGAGGTGGTTTTATTTTGTGAAATGACTAAAACTTATGTGAAAATATTGGGCTGGTTAATTGTGGGGAGCAGAGTACTGTGAGCGGTATGCAAAGAAGGAACATATAAGCAAATCAAAAGCTGAAGAAGAGAGTGATGAGGATGATATCAGTGAAGAAGAATGTGGGTCAAGTGATGATGACATTCCTGGACATGCTGATCCCTAAAATAAACTGGTTTATTACTTAGTGGTCTTGCACTTTTTTCAAAAGGTCCATGTAATAACAATTAGAGCTCCTATTACATGTTCATTTTGTTCAATTATAAGACGTAGGATTAAAGATATGACTAATTATTTCTCCCTGTAAAATTACAGTTCTTATTCATGTACTCAGTTAAATAGGTTATATATATTCAGTAAATGAAAAGTGAAAGATAATAATAATGTTGAGGTTTCACATTTTTGTTCCCCCACCCCATCTCTTGTCCTTTTATCTCCTCTTCCTCATCTTCATTACTTTTCATAATCTTTCTGTTGTTATGTCACTTAAATGTGGATCTATTTAGGTGATATTTTAGTAGTATTTATTATATGATAATCTTACACCTATGAAGAAGTTAAAGCTATATTTAGTTAAATACTTTCTCTTAGTACATATGTGCTAAGGGAAAGGGAATTTCTTGAAGAATGATCTAGTTGTTGAGTGTTCATATTTTATTTGATTTTTGAGAATTCAACTTAGTGATTTATGTTGATTATGTCTATTATGTCTGTCTATTTGGATACAATCATTCAATCCTTACGACTTGGATGGTAAAACTTTCAGATTAAAATGCAGTTATATAATCTAAGACTTAAAATCTCAACAATAATAGTAGAAGCAGTGTTTTCTAAGCTTATATTGTGTAAACGCATGCGTCTCTCTTATACAATTAACTAAATACGAGTTAATACTGAAAATGGTTCCTGAAATTTAATCCAGTTTAATTTAACTTTTGAATTTTTAATTGATCTAAATTATATCATAAAATTTTAACGCGTGCCTCAAGTTGGCTCTTCCGACCATTTTTGTCACCGGAAAAATGAATAAGAAAAAAATTTAATGCTATTTTTTGTTCTATATTTTTCACAAACAACCATCATCATAATGTTTATTTTTCAAAAAAAAGAAAGAATACAATGAAAAAATTATGTAACTTTTTATTTTATTTTTTAATTTATCTTTTTTAACAATAAATACAAAAAAATTTTGAAGAAAAACACAAAACTTCATAAATAAAAACAAATTTTATACGAAGAAAGAAGAAAGAAGAAATATGAAGAATAAAAAGAAGTTACAAAAAAAATTGCAGCATTATGTCTAGAATTTTAAAAAGTTTTAGTATCAAAATTAAAAAATTTGTGTCAAAGTTAAGAGATTTATATGTCACAATTAAAAAATTCCGTCCTATTTTTCACATGAAGAAGAAGCGTGTGATTTTAGCGAATGTTTGTAAGCGATTTTTGTTAGATTTAGATTGGACTCGTCTAATAAAAATATAGGAGCCACTCAAATAAAGACGCCTAAAACGTCTTTTTTTAACATGTTTTTCAGTAATTAAAATTTAACATATATAATCGGTTAAATCATGTTATTTTTGTCAAAAATGACGAATCAAATCTTGAACTGGTTTAAATTAATATTATTTTTTTATAAAAAATAACTACAATACCCTTATTATAAATAATGATTAAAATACTTTTATTATATATATATATATATATTACGTTGGGTAATCGGAGATTAATGGGCTGGACTCGTTGGATTGGCCCAATCGTCTGGGAAAAGAAGCCTTCGAGCGGGTTCGCGCCTCTGTGGCCTCCGTCCGACTTGTGAGTGTGAGAGAATGGGGGCGGTACCTGCAAAGACACTCCGATGCCTAAGTCAGCAAGGGTGTGAGCAGGTCTAAAGAGTATTGGGACTTAGAGATACCTGAGGGGTGTCAGTGTATTAATAGTGGTGAACCAATAAAAACCGTTGGAGTAGTTCCACCTTTTAGGGTGGATAACCGTCCCTTTATCTTAGAGAGGTTACGATATGGCTTCTGGAAGTGGATTGAGAGACTTTAGGGGCGGTTATTATCTGCCAGCTAATCTCTGCTTCCGACTTCGTTGGGTCAAGTCGTGGGGAGCACCGACTTCTTAAGAGAAGGTCGGTGTACTAAGGTGCCCAACCTTGTGGGTTGGATCTGTCGTTTGGACCTGGGCCTTAGCGTTGGGCCAGGATATGAACAGTGCCCCTACTCGAGCCCAATTTCTTTTAAGAGTTGGGGTCGAGTATTATAACTCGGGACCGTAGCCGACCTGATAGGGAACCGACGTGATTTTTCAGAACCGACGTGTTTTTGAAATCTTTCAACAGTCGCGTCAAATCATACGTCGCGTCTCTTAGAGGTTTGAGTATTCATACGCAAAGGTGGTTACCTTGGTAACGGTGCAACTTCTTAAATGGTTGCGTCGTTTTACCTTTATGCCCCTTACGTGCTTATAAATACTTTTCCCTCTCTTTTCTTGTTTCGTTTCTGAAAACTTTCTCACTTACACACTCTGTTCCGAAAAGAAATCTTCCTTTTTCTTTGATCAACTACTGTAGCACCTTCGACCCTTCAAAAGTAAAGGTCAGTTTTCTTCTTCTTCTCTTTTATGTCTGCTTTCATTTGCATGTTTTTTATTTGAGAGGAGCGTTAGTCGTAGACTTTAGTGATTCTGTTTTGTCAAGGATCTAACCCCAGGCCCCTTAGAGACCCTATTTTTGATCCTTTTTTCTCTTTTTTTTTCTTTGTAGGTTTCGGGATCCTTTTCTTTTTTAGAAAAAAGATGTCTTCTGTAGAATTCCTCGCTCGATGGGTAGATGTTACTGTTCTTGGGGAAGAGCCCCTTGTGGATACTGACTATGTTATCGACCTTCGTACGCACTATAGAATTTGTGCTTCTGATGGGGATGAGTCGAGATATGAACTGATAGCCTCGGGTCTGGAAGACCGGGTTTGTTTTGGAAGAGCTTCTGAGGAAGACCCTCATTTTATTTTTATGTACGAGAATTTTTTCACCCGTTTGGGTGTTCTTCTTCATTTTTCTGACTTTGAGATAGCCGTTTTATCTCATTGCCGGATAGCTCCTACCCAGCTTCACCCCAACTCTTGGGGTTTTTTGAAAATTTATCAATTTATCAGCCATGCCCTGGATTTTCTGACTTCTTTGAGGATTTTCTTTTTTCTTTTTCACATGACTAAGCCCTTTAGTGGGCAAAATAACAAACAGCAATGGGTTTCTTTCCGGGCCATACAAGGCCGGAGAGTTTTTACCCTCTTTGATGAATCCTTTCATGACTTTAAAAACTTCTTTTTCAAAGTGCAAGCTGTAGAGGGTCACCACCCCTTTTTCCTGGATCAAAATTTTTCTCCTCGCTTTTCCCTGTACTAGTTAGAGGCCTCTCCTTGTGAGAAATATAGTTTGGATGATTTGGACGAGGTGGAGGCGGCCATCGTTGGGTTCCTCCGAGAAGTTTGGGGGAGAGCCCCTTATCTAGATACCAAGAAGTTCCTCCAGGGGTCTCCGACCTTTGTACAGGCCCAATTAGGTAGTGCCGTATTGATTTGTTGAGTTTTCCGACTTTTCGAGTTTTTTTCTCCGATTTGTTTTATTGACTTTTTTACCTAATGGCTTTTGCAGAGATGGCGAAGAAGAATTCGAGGGAGTCTTACCAGAGGGTTCAGGAGGCCAAAGCGAGATCCCGCGCCAGGATCGGCGGTGCCAGGGCGGCTGGTCCTTCCCCTCCCCCTTCTTCTCATAGCTTGGGGACCCCTGCTCGACCTATCGTTATTTCTTCCTCGGCCTCTTCTCTGCCACCCCTTCTTCCCGACCTTCTCTTGAGCCAGAAAAGAAAAAGCGCAAGGCTTTAGATTCTGGCTCTCCTTTTGAAGGTGAGGCCAAGGTGGATGCGCCTCAACTTATCTGGGAGCATATCTATCCTTATACTCGTATAAGTATGGATGATATTTCTCTTTGAAAGCACCTTAATATTCTGGCTCAGGAGAGTATCAGGGCGGCGGGGATGTGCACCAAGTTTCTTGATATTTTTGAGAAGACTCCCCTTAGCTCTTTGGGTTCATCCCAGAAGGTTGAAGAACTGGAGGGGAGGATTCTTTTGTATCAGGAGGCTGAGAGGAGCCTGAAGGAGGAGGTCACCAATATGAGAGAAGAAAGGGATAATTTTCGAAAGGAGGGGGAGAGATTGATGGGCCGATGCTCTATGGCGGAGAGTTTACGGGAGAAGGTGGAGCAGAGTTATTCAAGCTTGTTCCAGGACCTTGTGGAGGTCAAAAAAGATCTGGTAAGAGCTCAGGACGCTTATGCGGATTTGGAGGACTCCATTGCCGAGGGATCCGAGGAGGCGTTGAGGGTTTTTAAGGAACAGGTCGGGGTTATTGCTCTTGACCTGGATCTCTCACCTTTGGATCCGGATAAGGTTGTAATCGATGGAGCCATTGTATCTCCTCCCCGACCTATTTCTGAATCCGAGTTGAAGACTCGGGGTCAGAGAATCATAGAGTCCCCTCCCCGACCAAATGATGCTCCGAGTTCTTCTAAGGATCCTGAGACTTCCCCTCCGACTCCTATGGATGTTTCTCTCCCTGACTCTGGTGGTGCTCCAACTACTCTTCTGGGTTCTGGTGGTGACGCCCTTCCGAATTAAGAAAAATTATCTTTGGCTATATGGGGGCCCGGCCTGTGGGTCCCCTCTTTTTTAAACTATTTTTATGTTGTTGTAGGATGCTGTTGACACTTTCTTGGCCTTTTATGGCCCTAAACAAAATATTTAGAAATACCCTTTTTTGGACAAGGGTTTAAGTTGCTTTTGTTGGTTGTGTGCATGCTTTTTCTGCTTTAGGTTTCGAAAAAACCCTTTTTTGTTGATCTTTTGTTTTGAAAAACCCTCTTTTTTCTTTATTTTTTTGGCTAGCTGTCCTTCTTCTAAGTTTTTCTCAAATTTTCCTTGAAGGCTTGGGACAGTCTTTAGTGCTTTCTATGGGTTTTCTGATCTCTTTTCAGTATTCCTTATACTCAATTTTTTTTATGTATTGAGTTTTTATAACTTAGGTTATTTTTGCGATGCGTTTCTTTGTTTCTCGGAATTTCTGACTTGTTAGTCAGTTAATTTCCGAGTTTATTCACGATCGACTTTTATAACCTCTTTACACCGACTTGTACCTCGTCGTTTTATCTTGACGACCATCTAGATCGATTCATGGGATTTTCACGCTTTGTTGAGCTTAAGTCGGCGCGTTTCGTAGAAAGTAAGAAGGAATTTATAAGAGATATTTGTAAAAGATCTTTATTTATTTGCAAAGGTACTTTATTGCTACTAAGGGTTTTGGGCTGTCTATGACCCCTTAGTCTCTACTGTGATTCCTCGTTAAAAACCCCTCTTTAGAAAAAACCCTTTTATTTTAGGAAAAAATCATGAAGTTGGGAAAAGAGTACATCAGGGAGTAGAGTTCGCTTTTAACTGTAGTACCTTTTCATATTACAAGCATGCCACGACCTAGGTAGCTCGGTGCCATTTAAGTCGGTCACCTTGTAATAACCTTTTCCTAAGACCTCACTAGTCTTGTACAGTCCCTTCCAATTAGCAGCGAGCTTTCCTTCCCTAGACTTGTTGATTCCTATGTCGTTTCTAATTAAAACCAAGTCGTCTGGGCGAAGCTCCTTCGAATGACTTTTTGGTTGTATCTGTTCGTCATCCTTTGTTTCAATGCTGCTTCTCTAATATAGGCTCGTTCTCGGACTTCAGGGAGTAGTTCGAGTTCTTCTTTGTGTCCCTTTATGTTTCCAACCTCGTCGTAGAAGTTCACCCTTGGGTTTTGCTCGTTGATTTCAACCGGTATCGTGGCTTCTATGCCATAAACAAGTCAGAAGGGTGTTTCTCCTGTGGCAGACTGAGGTGTGGTCCAATAAGCCCAAAGTACTTGTGGGAGTTCCTCGGCCCAGGCTCCCTTTGTGTCCTGTAACCTTTTCTTCAATCCTGCTAATATGACTTTGTTTGCTGCCTCGGCTTGTCCATTTGCTTGTGGATGTTCCACCGATGTAAATTGATGTTTGATTTTCATACTGGCTACCAGGTTTTTGAAGGTTGAGTCGGTAAATTGAGTGCCATTATCAGTGGTGATGGAGTGGGGTACCCCATATCTGGTGATAATGTTCTTGTAGAGGAACTTTCGACTTCTCTGAGCGGTGATGGTGGCCAATGGTTCTGCTTCTATCCACTTTGTGAAGTAATCCACTCCCACTATTAGATATTTTACTTCTCCCGGCGCTTGTGGGAATGGTCCTAGCAAGTCCAATCCCCACTTTGCGAAAGGCCATGAGGAAGTTATACTAATGAGTTCTTCAGGAGGGGCTACATGGAAGTTTGCATGCATTTGGCATGGTTGGCATTTTTTCACAAATTCCGTGGAATCTTTCTGTAAGGTCGGTGACGTCGGGATTTTTGCTAGTAAAGAATTATTAAAAATATTCACGTTGTAGATATAGCTTCTAAACTAACAGAAATCCCTTCGTGCAAACGTTTTGGTTGTCACAAGTAACAAACCCCTTTAAAAATTGTTAACCGAGTATTTAAACCTCGGGTCATCTTCTCAAGGAATTGCAGGGAGGTATGTTCTTATTATTGGTTATGAAAAAGTGTGTTTGGGGTTTTGGATTAAGGTAAAAGGTTAGTTGGGCAATGGGCACATGTATATTTTCAAAGCAATAAAAGTAAATGAATGACTGTAAAATAAACTCTTGGCAAGGTGTAAGAACTGGATGTCCTATCCTAGTTATCCTTATCAATTGTGATGAGAATTGGGTTTTTCTCCCACTTTGTTAACCTCTAACTATGAAAGTAAGTTAAGTGGATGAATTAATTCTAATTCTCAACTAACAATGAGTTTGATAACTCAAGAGTCACCAATTATTTAACCAAGACCAAAAGGAAAGAAAATTGTATTTACTAGAATAACAATATCTTCAGATTGGGGATAATAAAAAGAAACAATCATAAACTGAAATATCTCAAATAACATTAATTAAGGAGATCAATCTAAACATGGAACAGTTCATAAATTCAATAAAAATAAAGAACCTGTGATTGAGAGTCACTCGTAAAACTAAGAGAAATCTTAAATCCTAATCCTAAGAGAGAGAGGAGAGAACATCTCTCTCTGAAAACTACATCTAAAATAATAAAAAGAGAATTATGAACGCATTATCAGAGCATGATTATGAATGGATGCATTCCCCCATTTTATAGCCTCTAATTTATGTTCTCTGGGCCGAAAACTGGGTCAAAAACAGCCCAGAAATCACTTCCAGCGCTTTTTGGTCCGTACAGGTCACGAAAAAGTAACGCGGCCGCATGGCTCACGCGGCCGCGCGGGTTGCATTCCTGCCAGGTCACGCGTCCGCGTGACTCACGCATTCGCGTCGGCTGGCGTCGGGGTAGCTATGGCAAATTATATAACAAATCGAAGCCCCGGACGTTAGCTTTCCAACGCAACTGAAACCGCGTCGTTTGGACCTCTGTAGCTAAAGTTATAGCCGTTTGAGTGCGAAGAGGTCAGGCTGGACCACTTAGCAATTTCTCCAACTTATTGTATTCCTTCCACTTTTGCATGCTTCCTTTCCATCCTTTAAGCCATTCCTGCCCTGTAATCTCTGAAATCACTTAACACACATATCAAGGCATCTAATGGTAATAAGAGAGGATTAAACATAGGGAACTTAAGGCCAAAGAAGCATGTTTTCAATCAAAGCACATAATTAGGAAGGCAAATGTAAAACCATACAAATAGTATGAATAAGTGGGTAAAGAGTTGATAAAAAATACTCAATTGAGCACAAGATAAACCATGAAATATGGGTTTATCAGTCGGCCAGTAGAAACTAGCTCGGATCACCTTTCTAGCTAACGACCTTGCTCCAAGATGATTCCCACAGATTCCATTGTGCACCTCCTCTAGCACCTCGGTTGTCTTTGAGGTCGGGACGCACTTTAGTAGTGGTGTTGATATCCCCCTTTTATAGAGGATATTTTTCACCAGCGTGTAGTTTTGTGCTTCCCTCCGGATTTTCTTGGCCTCTTCTTCCTCTTTGGGGAGGACGTCGAATTTCAGGTATTCGACTAAGGGCTTCATCCATCCGAGGTCTAACCCGGTGATTTTAAAGACATCTTGAACAGCCTCCGTTTTGTCCACAGAGGGTTCAGAAAGAGTTTCTTGAATTAGGCTTCTGTTGTTCCCTCCTGGTTTGGTACTTGCTAGCTTGGAGAGGCCGTCTGCCCTGCTGTTGAGATTCCGAGTTATATGTTTTACCTCGGTCTCTTCAAAGTGCCTAAGGTACTCCAAGGCTTTGTCTAAGTATTTTTTCATGGTGGGATCCTTGGCCTAATACTCTCCGTTTATTTGGGAGGTCATCACTTGAGAGTCGCTGAATATCACTACTTTGGTTGCACCGACTTCTTCTGCCAGCTTTAACCCTGCAATCAAGGCTTCATATTCTGCCTGATTGTTGGAGGCTGGGAACTCAAATTTGAGGGAAACTTCGATTTGCGTTCCCCCTTCGCTGACCAATATTATGCCTGCCTAGCTTCTAACTTTATTGGAGGACCCATCTACATATAACTCCCATGTAGTGGATTTCTCCTCTTGATTTCCTGCGTATTCTGCTAGGAAGTCGGTGAGGCATTGAACTTTTATTGCCGTTCGAGCTTCGTATTTCAAGTGGAACTTCGAGAGTTCTATTACCCATTGAACCATTCTGCCCGCAATGTCCGTCTTCTGAATGACCTGCTTCATGAGCTGGTTCGTTCGGACTTTTATCGTGTGCGCTTGGAAATACGACCATAATCGGCGTGAGGCTACTACTAAGGAGTATGCAAACTTTTCAAGCTTTTGATACTTTAGTTCTGGGCCTTGTAGAACTTTGCTGGTGAAGTACACAAGATGCTGCCCGACTTCATCTTCCTGTATTAGAGCTGACGCTATAGCTTTGTCTGCTACTGACAGGTATAGGACGAGCTCTTTCCCGACCACGGGTCGGGTCAGGATTGGGGGCTGGCTCAAGAACTTTTTGAACTCCCAGAAAGCTTCTTCGCATTTCGGAATCCATTCGAACTGGCATCCTTTTCTTAGTAAGGAGAATAGTGGAAGGGATCCTAGTGCCGATCCCGCCAGGAATCTGGAAAGGGCGGCAAGCCTTCCATTTAATTATTGGACCTCCTTCAGACAAGTCGGGCTTTTCATTTCTAGGATAGCTTTGCACTTATTGGGGTTTGCTTCGATTCCCCTTTGTGTTAGCATAAACCCTAGAAACTTTTATGCCTCCACCGCGAAGGTACATTTTGTGGGATTTAGTCTCATCCCATGCGACCTTACGGTGTCGAAAACTTGCGAGAGGTCTATCAAGAGGTCGGTTTCCTCCTTAGTTTTTACCAGCATGTCATCTACGTAGACCTCCATTAAGTTCCCAAGGTGGGGAGCGAACACTTTATTCATCAACCTTTGATATGTGGCCCCGGCATTTTTTAACCCAAATGGCATCACCACATAGCAGTAGTTTGCTCTAGGTGTGATGAATGAAGTTTTTTCCTCATCCGGCTTGTACATCGGGATTTGGTTGTATCCCGAGTAAGCATCCATAAATGAAAATTATTGATACCCTGAGCTTGCGTCTACTAGGGTGTCAATACTGGGAAGTGGATATGGGTCTTTGGGGGCATGCTTTTTTTAGGTCGGTGTAGTCGATGCACATCGTGCACTTGCCGTTTTGCTTTTTGACTAGCACTACATTTGCTAGCCATGCCGGGTACTTGACCTCTCGGATGAAGTCAGCTTCCAAGAGGGCTTGTACTTGCTCTTCCACCACATGAGCTCGTTTTGTTCCGAGTTTGCGCCTGCGTTGCTGTACGGGTCGTGATTCGGGGTGTACTGACAGCTTGTGGGACATGAGTTGAGGGTCTATCCCGGGCATGTCGGAAGCTTTCCACGCAAAGAGGTCGGAATTATCTCGTAGGAGCTTTATCAGCCTTTGTTTCAAATCTCCGTCTAGGCTGGCCCCTATGCTAGTGTTTTTTCCTTCCTCTTTACCGATTTAAACCTCTTCGGTTCTTCCACCCGGTTGTGGTCGCAGCTCTTCCCTAGCTTTTATTCCCCTGAGCTCTATAATGTGAACTTCCTTGCTCTTTCCTCGGAGGTTTAAGCTTTCATTGTAGCACTTTCTTGCCGATTTCTGGTCTCCTCGTACCGTTGCTATTCCCTTAGGTGTTGGGAATTTTATGCAAAGGTGAGGGGTCGACACCACCGCTCCGAGCCGATTTAACGTAGTCCTGCCGATTAAGGCGTTATACGCCGACCCAACATCGATGACGATAAAGTTGATGCTCAGAGTTTTGGAATTTTCCCCCTTTCCGAAGGTCGTGTGGAGGGGGATGTATCCCAGTGGCTTAATTGGCATGTCTCCTAGTCCATACAGGGTGTCCGGGTAAGCTTTTAGCTCCCTTTTATCCAACCCTAACTTGTCGAATGCAGGCTTAAAAAGTATATCAGCCGAACTCCCTTGGTCCACCAAAGTCCTATAGAGGTTGGCATTGGCCAAGATCATGGTTATCACCACCTGGTCATCATGCCCGGGCATGATCCCTGCCCGTCCTCTTTGGTGAACGAGATGGTCGGGAGATCGGGAGACTCATTTCCGACTTGATAAACTCGCTTCAGGTGTCTTTTGCGAGATGATTTAGTGAGTCCCCCTCCCGCGAATCCTCCAGAGATCATATGTATGTGTCTCTCGGGGGTTTGTGGTGGTGGGTCTCTTCTATCTTCATCATCTCGCTTTCTTTTTCCATAATTGTCCGACCTTTTTATGAGATATCTATCAAGTCGGCCTTCCCTGGCCAAACTTTCTATCACATTTTTAAGGTCGTTGCAATCATTTGTTGAGTGGCCATACATCTTATAGTACTCACAGTAGTCGCCGCGGCTTCCTCCCTTTTTATTTTTGATGGGTCTAGGGGGCGGCAAACTTTCAGTATTACAGATTTCTCTGTATACGTCCACTAGGGAGACTTTTAGAGGAGTATAGGAGTGATATCTCCTCGGCCTGCCAGGACCGACCTCCTCTTTTTTCTTTGGCTCCCTTTCTTTCTCTTTTGCTGAGTGAGGAGGCCCCTATCACCAGCTTGGCTCCCGTAGTCTGGCATTTTCCTCCATGTTGATGTACTTTTCTGCTCTCTCTTGTACATCACTCAAAGAGGCGGGGTGCCTTTTTGATATGGACTGAGAGAAGGGGCCCTCTCTAAGTCCATTTACTAACCCCATGATAACTGCCTCTGTGGGCAGGTCTTGAATTTTTAAACACGCTTTGTTGAACCTTTCCATGTAGTCACGTAGAGGTTCCCCGACCTCCTGCTTAACTCCCAGGAGACTCGGTGCGTGCTTTACTTTATCCTTTTGGATGGAGAACCGCATTAGGAATTTTCTCGAGAGGTCCTCAAAGTTGGTAACTGGTGGACAAAATTGTATCTCTTTATGGAATATGATAATAGAGCCTGGTCCAAGATCAACTTCGTTCAATTAACCAGCAAGTGCACTGGGTCGTCCAAGTAATACCTTACGTGAGTAAGGGTCGATCCCACGGAGATTATTGGCTTGAAGCAATCAATGTTTATTTTATTAATCTTAGTCAGGAGGTCAATAGGATTAATTGGATTTTACTTGTAAAAAGCCAAACTACTTAAAATTGTAAGTTGGAATAATAAAGAGTATTAGCGTTACTTGTGTGCAGTAATGGAGAATATGTTGGAGTTTTGGAGATGCTTTGTCCTTTGACTTCAACTCTTCCTTGAAATCCTCTTCTCACACGCAGATTCCTTCCATGGCAAGCTCTATGTAGGGTGTCACCGTTGTCAGTGGCTACTTCCCATCCTCTCAGTGAAAACGTTCCTATGCTCTGTCACAGCACGGCTAATCATCTGTCGGTTCTCAATCAGGTTGGAATAGAATCCATTGATTCTTTTGCGTCTGTCACTAACGCCCAGCCCTCAGGAGTTTGAAGCACGTCACAGTCATTCAATCCCGGAATCCTACTCGGAATACCACAGACAAGGTTTAGACTTTCCGGATTCTCATGAATGCCGCCATCAATCCGGCCTATACCACGAAGATTCTGATTAAGGAATCTAAGAGATATTCATTCAATCTGATGTAGAACGGAGGTGGTTGTCAGGCACACGTTCATGGGTTGAGGAAGATGATGAGTGTCACGGATCATCACCCTCTTCACAATTAAGCGCGAATAAACATCTTAGATAAGAACAAGCGTGTTTGAATGGAAAACAAAGGAATTGTATTAAATCATCGAGACGCTGCAGAGCTCCTCACCCCCAACAATGGAGTTTAGAGACTCATGCCGTCACAAAGTATGTAATTCAGATCTGAAAATGTCATGAGGTACAAGAAATGTCTGTAAAAGTTGTTTAAATAGTAAACTAGTAACCTAGGTTTACAGAAAATGAGTAAACTAAGATAATTGGTGCAGAAATCCACTTCTGGGGCCCACTTGGTGTGTGCTGGGGCTGAGATTAAAGCTATCCACGAGTGGAGGTCTTTCTTGGCGTTAAACTCCAGGTTATGACGTGTTTTGGGCGTTCAACTCCGGATCATGACGTTTTTCTGGCGTTTAACTCCAGACAGCAGCATGAACTTGGCGTTCAACGCCAAGTTACGTCGTCTATCCTTGCGCAAAGTATGGACTATTATATATTGCTGGAAAGCCCTAGATGTCTACTTTCCAATGCCGTTGAGAGCGCGCCAATTTGACTCCTGTAGCTCCAGAAAATCCATTTCGAGTGCAGGGAGGTCAGGATCCAACAGCATCAGCAGTCCTTTTTCAGCCTAAGTCAGATTTTTGCTCAGCTCCCTCAATTTCAGCCAGAAAATACCTGAAATTACAGAAAAATACACACACTCATAGTAAAGTCCAGAAATATGATTTTTGCTTAAAAACTAATAAAATTCTATAAAAAAAACTAATTAAAACATACTAAAATCTACATAAAATTACCCCAAAAAGCGTATAAAATATCCGCTCATCACAACACCAAACTTAAACTGTTGCTTGTCCTCAAGCAACTAGATAAATAAAATAGGATTTAGCAGAAATTAAGAAGTAATAATATTTTAGAGTTTTACATGAAGCTCATATTCTTATTAGATGAGCGGGGCTTGTAGCTTTTTGTTTCTGAACAGTTTTGGCATCCCCCTGTATCTTTAAATTTTCAGGATAATTGGCATCCTTAGGAACTCAGAATTCAGATAGTATTATTGACTCTCCTAGTGTAGTATGTTGATTCTTGAACACAGTTATTTTATGAGTCTTGGCTGTGGCCCTAAGCACTTTGTTTTCCAGTATTACCACCAGATACATAAATGCCACAGACACATAACTGGGTGAACCTTTTCAGATTGTGACTTAGCTTTGCTAAAGTCCCCAGTTAGTGGTGTCCAGAGCTCTTAAGCACACTCTTTTGCTTTGGATCACGACTTTAACCACTCAGTCTCAAGCTTGTAACTTGGACCTGCATGCCACAAGCATATGGTTAGGGACAGCTTGGTTTAGCCGCTTAGGCCTGGATTTTATTTCCTTGGGCCCTCCTATCCATTGATGCTCAAAGCCTTGGATCCCTTTTTTACTCTTGGCTAGTGCTCATGGCTTGTTTTTTTTTTTTTTTTTTGAACTGCTTTTTCTTGCTTCAAGAATCAATTTCATGATTTTTCAGATCATCAATAATATTTTTCGTGTTCCTCATCCTTTCAGGAGCCAATATTCATCAAATTCAAAGTACAATTTATGCACTGTTCAAGCATTCATTCAGAGAACAAAAAGTATTGCCACCACATATAATTAATTATAGTCTTTATTACTAAGAACTCATAAATATAGATTACTTCTTTATTCTAAAAAAATTCTACTACTTTATTCATGCCTGATGATGATGAGAAAAATAAATTATAGCTTTAATTGGAAATAAAATCAAAATAGACAAACTAAATATCTCCTAAGGTAAAATCCTATAATAATACTATCACAGAGTTAAAGCTGGAATTAGAACTTAACAACCTGTATTTTGGGAAGTGGATGTTCCTCTAGTCTGTGGGGTGTCTTCAAGAATAAATTTCTGACGCTTCAGCTCCCTTAAGTTCACATCCTTGCTCTTCCTGTTCTCTTAGGTGCCATGATCTTAATGAGTTTTAGCTCAGTGATCATGGCAAATCACACCAAACTTAGAGGTTTGCTTGTCCTCAAGCAAAAGAAAGGAAAGGAGAGGAGTAGAAGGAAAGGCATTTTCACATAAAGATAAGATGAGTTGAAAAAGATATGAGAAGAAATTAAAAATATTTGAAAAAGAATTAGATTGGAAAAAGATTTGTGTTTATGAATTAAGATACATTTGATATTTTTGAAAGAGGGATTTTAGAAATTAGGGTTCTTAGAAAACCAATTTGATTTTGAAGGATGACATTTTGAAACATGTTTATGCAAGAAATCATGAATTGAAACTTAAAAATTTAGAAAATTTGTAAAGAAAACGAATTTTTACCTCCTCCCACCATCCTGGCGTTAAACGCCCACATGATGCATGTGTTGGGCGTTTAACGCCCAATAGTTGCTTCTCCTGGGCGTTCAACGCCCATTTACTGCATCTTTCTGGCGTTGAACGCCAGGAAGTCCTTTGTTACTGGGCGTTTTTCTAAACGCCCAGGATGCTGCCAAACTGGCGTTAAACGCCCAGAAGGTGCTTCTTTCTGGCGTTTAACGCCCAGAAGGCTAACCTTAGTGGCGTTGAACGCCCAGTGGGTGCTTCTTTTGGGCGTTCAACGCCCAAAATGTTTCTTACTGGCTTTTTCACGCCAGTAAGCTTCCAATTTTCTTTATAACTCTGTGAATCCAACCAATTGCTTTTTTACCTTGGAGATACTTGGACTTAAACCTGTAAAAAAGAGAAAATTTATTTCATTAGTAAATAAACTTTGTAAATGGCTGGGTTGCCTCCCAGCAAGCGCTTCTTTATTGTCATTAGCTGGACTATCACTGAGTTTTTACTCGAGTCTCAGCTTTGGGCAGTCTTGCTCAAAATTGCCTTCAAGATAATGTTTGACTCTTTGTCCATTAACAATGAACTTTTTGTTAGAGTCACTATCCTGAAGTTCTATGTATCCATATGGTGATACACTTGTAATTACATATGGACCTCTCCACTGGGATTTTAATTTCCCAGGGAATAATTTGAGCCTTGAATTAAATAGCAGAACTTTCTGTCCTGGCTCAAAGACTCTGGATGACAATTTCTTATCATGCCATCTTTTTGCTTTCTCTTTGTAAATTTTTGCATTTTCGAAAGCATTGAGTCTAAATTCCTCTAGCTCATTTAACTGGAGTAATCGTCTTTCTCCAGCTAACTTGGCATCAAGGTTCTGGAATCTGGTTGCCCAGTAGGCCTTGTGTTCCAGTTCCACTGGCAAGTGACCGCCTTTCCATACACAAGCTGGTATGGAGAGGTCCCTATAGGGGTCTTAAATGCTGTTCTGTATGCCCACAGAGCATCATCCAAGCTTCTTGCCCAATCCTTTCTACGGTTAATTACAGTCCGTTCCAGGATTCTTTTGAGTTCTCTATTTGAGACTTCAGCTTGCCCATTAGTTTGTGGATGATATGGAGTAGCCACCCTGTGGTTGACTCCATAACGTACCAGAGCAGAGTAAAGCTGTTTATTACAGAAATGAGTGCCCCCATCACTGATTAACACTCTAGGGATACCAAATCTGCTGAAGATATGTTTCTGGAGGAATTTCAACACTGTTTTAGTGTCATTAGTGGGTGTTGCAATAGCCTCCACCCATTTGGATACATAATCCACTGCCACCAGAATATAAGTGTTTGAGTATGATGGTGGGAAAGGTCCCATGAAGTCAATGCCCCATACATCAAACAACTCAATCTCCAAGATTCCTTGTTGAGGCATGGCATAACTGTGAGGTAGGTTACCTGATCTTTGGCAACTGTCACAATTAAGCACAAATGCTCGGGAATCTTTATAGAGAGTGGGCCAGTAGAAGCCACTTTGGAGGACTCTTGTGGCTGTTCGCTCACTTCCAAAATGTCCTCCATACTGTGATCCATGGCAATGCCAAAGGATCTTCTGTGCTTCCTCTTTAGGCACACATCTACGGATTACTCCGTCTGCACATCTCTTGAAGAGATATGGTTCATCCCAGAGATAGTATTTTGCATCTGTGATTAATTTCTTTGATTGCACCCTACTGTACTCTTTGGGTATGAATCTCACTGCCTTGTAGTTTGCAATGTCTGCAAACCATGGCACTTCCTGGATGGCGAACAGTTGCTCATCCGGAAAGGTTTCAGAGATCTCAGTGAGAGGGAGGGACGCCCCTTCTACTGGTTCTATTCGGGACAGGTGATCTGCTACTTGATTTTCTGTTCCTTTTCTGTCTCTTATTTCTATATCAAACTCTTGCAGAAGCAACACCCATCTGATGAGTCTGGGTTTTGAATCCTGCTTTGTGAGTAGATATTTAAGAGCAGCATGATCAGTGTACACAATCACTTTTGATCCTACTAAATAGGATCTGAATTTGTCAATGGCGTAAACCACTGCAAGTAGCTCTTTTTCTGTGGTTGTGTAATTCTTCTGTGCCTCATTTAGAACACGGCTGGCATAGTAAATGACGTGCAGAAGCTTGTCATGCCTTTGTCCCAATACTGCACCAATGGCATGGTCACTGGCATCACACATCAATTCAAATGGTAATGTCCAGTCTGGTGCAGAGATGATTGGTGCTGTGACCAATTTAGCTTTCAGAGTCTCAAATGCCTGCAGACACTCTTCATCAAAGATAAATGGCATGTCAGCAGCTAGCAGGTTGCTCAGAGGTTTGGCGATTTTTGAAAAATCCTTTATAAACCTCCTATAGAATCCTGCATGCCCCAGAAAGCTTCTGATTGCCTTAACATTGGCAGGTGGTGGTAATTTTTCAATTACTTCTACCTTAGCTTGATCCACCTCTATTCCCTTGTTCGACATTTTGTGCCCAAGGACAATTCCTTCAGTCACCATAAAGTGACATTTTTCCCAGTTTAAAACCAGGTTAGTCTCTTGGCATCTTTTCAGAACAAGTGCTAAATGGTTAAGGCAGGAGCTAAATGAGTCTCCAAATACTGAAAAGTCGTCCATGAAGACTTCCAGGAATTTTTCCACCATATCAGAGAAAATGGAGAGCATGCACCTCTGAAAGGTTGCAGGTGCATTGCACAGGCCAAATGGCATCCTTCTGTATGCAAATACTCCAGATGGGCATGTGAATGCCGTTTTCTCCTGATCCTGGGGATCTACTGCAATCTGATTATAACCTGAATATCCATCCAGGAAGCAGTAGTATTCATGACCTGCTAGTCTTTCTAGCATCTGGTCTATGAATGGTAAAGGAAAATGATCCTTTCTGGTGGCTGTATTGAGCCTTCTGTAATCAATACACATGCGCCACCCAGTAACTATTCTTGTAGGAACCAGTTCATTTTTTTCATTATGAACCACTGTCATGCCACCTTTCTTAGGGACGACTTGGACAGGGCTCACCCAGGGGCTGTCAGAAATAGGATAAATGATCCCAGCCTCTAGTAACTTAGTGACCTCTTTCTGCACTACTTCCTTCATGGCTGGGTTCAGCCGCCTTTGTGGTTGAACCACTGGTTTGGCGTCACCCTCCAGTAAGATTTTGTGCATGCATCTAGCTGGGCTAATGCCCTTAAGATCACTGATGGACCACCCAAGAGCTGTCTTGTGTGTCCTTAGCACTTGAATTAGTGCTTCCTCTTCCTGTGGTTCTAAGGTAGAGCTTATGATTACAGGAAAGGTATCACCTTCTCCCAGAAATGCATATTTTAGGGAAGGTGGTAATGGTTTGAGCTCGGGTTTAGGAGGTTTCTCCTCTTCCTGAGGGATTTTCAGAGATTCCACTATTTTCTCTGACTCCTCCAGATCAGGCTGGACGTCTTTAAAGATGTCCTCTAGCTCTGATTCGGGACTCTCAGCCATATTGACCTCTCTTACCAGAGAGTCAATAATATCAACACTCATGCAGTCATTTGGGGTGTCTGGATGTTGCATTGCTTTGACAACATTCAACTTGAACTCCTCCTCATTGACTCTCAAGGTTACTTCCCCTTTTTGGACATCAATGAGGGTTCGGCCAGTTGCTAGGAAAGGTCTTCCTAGAATGAGAGTTGCACTCTTGTGCTCCTCCATTTCCAGCACCACAAAGTCAGTAGGAAAGGCGAATGGCCCAACCTTGACAATCATGTCTTCAATCACGCCTGATGGGTACTTAATGGAGCCATCAGCAAGTTGAAGACATATCCTGGTTGGTTTAATTTCTTCAGTTAAACCAAGCTTTCTGATGGTAGATGCAGGTATTAGGTTGATACTTGCCCCAAGATCACATAAAGCTTGCTTGGTACAATTACCCTCTAATGTGCATGGTATCATAAAGCTCCCAGGATCTTTAAGCTTCTCAGGTAAGCTTTTCAGAATGACTGCACTGCATTCTTCAGTGAGGTAGACTTTTTCAGTTTCCCTCCAATCCTTCTTATGACTTAAGATTTCTTTCATGAACTTAGCATAAGAAGGTATTTGCTCAAGTGCTTCTGCAAACGGAATCTTTATTTCAAGAGTCCTGAGATAGTCTGCAAAGCGGGCAAATTGCTTATCCTGTTCCGCTTGGCGGAGTTTTTGAGGATAAGGCATTTTGGCTTTGTATTCCTCAACCTTAGTTGCTGCAGGTTTATTACCTACAGAAGTGGGTTGGGAAGCCTTTTTAGAAGGGTTATCATCAGCACTCGTAGGTGACTGATCCCCCACTGGTATTTGAATGCCAGTGGTGGGAGCTGGAGTGGCGTCAGACGCCATCTCCTTGTTGGTTACTGGCGTTTGAACGCCAGAACCATGTTCCCTTTGGGCGTTCAACGCCAGATCCATGCTTGTTTCTGGCGTTGAACGCCAGGAATGAGCATGATCTGGGCGTTCAGCGCCAGCTTTATTCCTCTCTGGGCTCTGACTGTCCTCAGAGGGATTTTTAGTATCCTCTTGTTCATTTCTTGGTTTCCTGCTGCTTTGAAGTGAGGTATTTAATGTTTTCCCACTCCTTAATTGAACTGCTTGGCATTCTTCTGTTATTTGTTTTGACAGTTGCTTTTTTGTCTGCTTTAATTGTACTTCCATGTTCCTGTTAGCCATTCTTGTTTCCTGTAATATTTCCTTGAATTCGGCTAGCTGCTGAGTTAGAAAATCTAATTGCTGATTGAATTCATTAGCCTGATCCACTGGACTGAGTTCTGCAGTTACTATTTTAGCTTCTTCTTTCATAGAGGATTCACTGCTTAGGTACAGATGCTGATTTCTGGCAACTGTATCAATAAGCTCTTGAGCTTCTTCAATTGTTTTTCTCATGTGTATAGATCCACCAGCTGAGTGGTCTAGAGAAATCTGAGCTTTTTCTGTAAGCCCATAGTAGAAGATGTCTAATTGCACCCATTCTGAAAACATTTCAGAGGGGCATTTTCTTAGCATCTCTCTGTATCTCTCCCAGGCATCATAAAGGGATTCATTATCTCCTTGTTTGAAGCCTTGGATGTTTAGCCTTAGCTGTGTCATCCGTTTGGGAGGGAAATAGTGATTCAGGAATTTTTCTGACAGCCGTTTCCATGTTTTTATGCTGCTCTTAGGCTGGTTATTTAACCACCTCTTAGCTTGATCTTTTACAGCAAATGGAAACAGTAATAATCTGTAGACATCCTGATCTACTTCCTTATCATGTACTGTATCAGCAATTTGCAAAAATTGTGCCAGAAACTCTGTAGGTTCTTCATGTGGAAGACCGGAATACTGGCAGTTTTGCTGCACCATGATAATGAGCTGAGGATTCAGCTCAAAGCTACTAACTCCAATGGAGGGTATACAAATACTACTCCCATATGAAGCAGTAGTGGGGTTAGCATATGACCCCAGAGTCCTCTTGGACTGTTCATTCCCACTTGCTTCCATATTGAACAATAGAGTTATTTGTTTATAAAGGACTGTGGAATATGTTGGTAGTATTTATTTTATAAAAATTAAATTTTTTTTTTAAAATAAAAACGAAATAAATAAATGAAAGTGAAAATATTTTGAAATTGAAAATTGAACTTTTAATATAAAAATTTTTCGAAAAAAAAAATAGTTCAAAATTAGCTAGAAAAATAAAAATTTTTTGAATTTTGAATTTTATGATGAAAGAGAAAAACACACAAAAGACACAAGATTTAAAATTTTTAGATCTAATGCTCCTTATTTTCGAAAATTTTTGGAGGGAAAACACCAAGGAACACCAAACTTAAAAATTTTAAGATCAAGACACAAGGAAAACTCAAGAACACCTTGGAGATTCACAAGAACACCAAGAACAAAAGAAAGAACACCAAACTTAAAATTTTTAGAAAATCAAAACAAATTTTCGAAAATTAAAGAAAACTTAACAAGAAAACACCAAACTTAAAGTTTGGCACAAGATTAAATCAAAGAAGAATTATTTTTGAAAAAGGTTCCAAAGGGTATAACCAATTATCAAGAACAACTTAAAAATCAAGGAAGAACCAAGAACACTAACACGAAAATTTCAAAGAAAATATAAAATATGCAATTAACACCAAACTTAAAATAAAACACTAAACTCACGAAAAATTAACAATTAGTTAAGAAAAATAATATTTTTGAAAAGAAATTTTTGAAAATAAACTATCCTATCAAAATTTAATGACTCTATAATAACAAAAATAAATTATTCCTAATCTAAGAAATAAAATAAGCCTTCAATTGTCCAAACTCAATAATCCCCGGCAACGGCGCCAAAAACTTGGTGGACAAAATTGTATCTTTTTATGGAATATGATAATAGAGCCTGGTCCAAGATCAACTTCGTTCAATTAACCAGCAAGTGCACTGGGTCGTCCAAGTAATACCTTACGTGAGTAAGGGTCGATCCCACGGAGATTATTGGCTTGAAGCAATCAATGTTTATTTTATTAATCTTAGTCAGGAGGTCAATAGGATTAATTGGATTTTACTTGTAAAAAGCCAAACTACTTAAAATTGTAAGTTGGAATAATAAAGAGTATTAGCGTTACTTGTGTGCAGTAATGGAGAATATGTTGGAGTTTTGGAGATGCTTTGTCCTTTGACTTCAACTCTTCCTTGAAATCCTCTTCTCACACGCAGATTCCTTCCATGGCAAGCTCTATGTAGGGTGTCACCGTTGTCAGTGGCTACTTCCCATCCTCTCAGTGAAAACGTTCCTATGCTCTGTCACAGCACGGCTAATCATCTGTCAGTTCTCAATCAGGTTGGAATAGAATCCATTGATTCTTTTGCGTCTGTCACTAACGCCCAGCCCTCAGGAGTTTGAAGCACGTCACAGTCATTCAATCCCGGAATCCTACTCGGAATACCACAGACAAGGTTTAGACTTTCCGGATTCTCATGAATGCCGCCATCAATCCGGCCTATACCACGAAGATTCTGATTAAGGAATCTAAGAGATATTCATTCAATCTGATGTAGAACGGAGATGGTTGTCAGGCACACGTTCATGGGTTGAGGAAGATGATGAGTGTCACGGATCATCACCCTCTTCACAATTAAGCGCGAATAAACATCTTAGATAAGAACAAGCGTGTTTGAATGGAAAACAAAGGAATTGTATTAAATCATCGAGACGCTGCAGAGCTCCTCACCCCCAACAATGGAGTTTAGAGACTCATGCCGTCACAAAGTATGTAATTCAGATCTGAAAATGTCATGAGGTACAAGAAATGTCTGTAAAAGTTGTTTAAATAGTAAACTAGTAACCTAGGTTTACAGAAAATGAGTAAACTAAGATAATTGGTGCAGAAATCCACTTCTGGGGCCCACTTGGTGTGTGCTGGGGCTGAGATTAAAGCTATCCACGAGTGGAGGTCTTTCTTGGCGTTAAACTCCAGGTTATGACGTGTTTTGGGCGTTCAACTCCGGATCATGACGTTTTTCTGGCGTTTAACTCCAGACAGCAGCATGAACTTGGCGTTCAACGCCAAGTTACGTCGTCTATCCTTGCGCAAAATATGGACTATTATATATTGCTGGAAAGCCCTGGATGTCTACTTTCCAATGCCGTTGAGAGCGCGCCAATTGGACTCCTGTAGCTCCAGAAAATTCATTTCGAGTGCAGGGAGGTCAGGATCCAACAGCATCAGCAGTCCTTTTTCAGCCTAAGTCAGATTTTTGCTCAGCTCCCTCAATTTCAGCCAGAAAATACCTGAAATTACAGAAAAATACACACACTCATAGTAAAGTCCAGAAATATGATTTTTGCTTAAAAACTAATAAAATTCTATAAAAAAAACTAATTAAAACATACTAAAATCTACATGAAATTACCCCAAAAAGCGTATAAAATATCCGCTCATCAGTAACTAACCTTGAAGGGAGGCTATCGAACCACTTCATCACTGCTTTCGACAGGGTGGTCAGGAAAGCTTTGCAGCGAGTTGCATCAAAAGCATCAGCCAGATACATCTGACTTTTGAAATTGCTTAAATGCTGCTTTGGATCTGTGGTTCCGTCATAAAGGTTCATATCAGGGCTTTTGAAGTTTCTTGGAACTTTCGCCCTCATTATGTCCTCACTGAACGGGTCCTCTCCTCCCAGGGGCGACTCTTCTCGGTCGCCATGGGAGTTCTGATTTTTAAAGAAAGATTCGAGCTTCAAGAGTTTTTCTTCCAACTCTTTTCGTCACTCTATCTCTTCCCTGAGATTTTGCTCTGCCTCTCGTTGTCGTTCTAATTCCTGTTCCAGTTGTTCCAAACGACCTTGATGGCCGTGGACCAGCCCCATTAGCTCGGTTGCATGGGTGGTCCTTCCTTTCTGGACTCTCGTCCCTCCGAGGAATTTACCTTTGGGTTCTTAAGCCCAGAGGTGCCTTCTCTATGCTGGTCGTTGGTTCCTTGGTGAAGGGTCAGGTCCGCGTCATTGTTTTCGGTATCTTAATTTTCTTGTTCGGAATCAGACACTGTATAACCATTTTCTGGTGAGTTGTCCGCTATTACTGGTTGATCTCTCGGGTCTCCGGCAACGGCGCCAATGTTACGTTGGGTAACCGGAGATTAATGGGCTGGACTCATTGGGTTGGCCCAATCGTTTGGGAAAAGAAGCCTTCGAGCGGGTTTGCGCCTCTGTGGCCTCCGTCCAACTTGTGAGTGTGAGAGAATGGGGGGTGGTACCTGCAAAGACACTCCGATGCCTAAGTCAGCAAGGGTGTGAGCAAGTCTAAAGAGTATTGGGACTTAGAGATTTCTGAGGGGTGTCAGTGTATTTATAATGGTGAACCAATAACCACCGTTGGAGTAGTTCCACCTTTTAGGGTGGATAACCGTCCCTTTATCTTAGGGAGGTTACGATATGGCTTTTGGAAGTGGATTGAGAGATTTTAGGGGCAGTTATTATCTGCCAGCTAATCTTTGCTTCCGACTTTGTTGGGTCAAGTCGTGGGGAGCACCGACTTCTTAAAAGAAGGTCGGTGTACTGAGGTGCCCCACCTTGTGGGTTGGATCTACACACACACACACATATATATAAATTTTAAAAATTATAAATCCTAACCTACGATAGAAAAATAAAGGACTAAAATTTAGGATTTTTAAAATTAATATATAATAAAAATATTTTAGTCATTTTCTATAATAGGGTATTGTAGTCATTTTCTATAAAAAAATAATATTATAAATTTTAAAAATTATAAATCCTAACCTACGATAGAAAAATAAAGGACTAAAATTTAGAATTTTTAAAATTAATATATAATAGAAATATTTTAGTCATTTTCTATAATAGGATATTGTAGTCATTTTCTATAAAAAAAATAATATTAATTTAGACCAGTTCAAGATTTGATTCATCATTTTTTAGTCAAATCAATTTGTCTAGCCTAATTTTGACAAAAATAATACGATTTAATCAATTATATGTGTTAAATTTTAATTATTAAAAAATATTTTTATAAAAAGATATTTTCAACGTGTTTATATGAGTTTCCTAAAAATATTTAGATGCCTAGCAAATTTTTTGTATTATATGATTTTGCCAACTACATCCTCCCGGGGTTGTCTTTTTAGCGAAGTTTTTGAATTATGTGATTTTACCAACTACATCCCCCCGGGTTGTCTTTTTGGCAATATTGGCTTTCGAGTATTACGAAGAAGGCATTTTAATTACGGGATTTGCTACTTTCTCTAACGGTTTGGAAAATGTTACGTTTGATCCTTTGCAATGAACTATTGATGAGTATACTACTCAGTATACATGCATGCAAACTACTCATGCATAGTTTTATCATTTTTAAATGCAAGTGCTTGAGGATTTTTTTTTTTTTTTTGAAACATATTTGATCCTATCAGAATTTATTATTTTTTAATATTAATTATTTATTAATATTTAAAAATATGAAATAAAATATGTTGTGGGATTACTAAATTAAAAATACTAAACTAAAAAAATTGAGTTAATGATTAAGTGATAATAAAAAATAATAAATTTTAATGGTTTTTTAATATATATATATATATTTTAAATATAACTTATCCGTTTTTGGTCCAATGAGACTTCCAACAATTCTTAGTCTTAACACTTTGCCGATGGCTAAATATATAAAGAAAAAAGAATTCAGAATTTAACTCTTTCATGGAAGCCAACGGAGAGAAAAACTAATTGACACTTATAACTCGTAACCCTTTCATGAAACCAGTAGCCAAATTTTATACTTTCATTGTACGTTTTTTAATTGGAATGTTATGTATCATTATTCATTAGTGCCTTAAGTGATCTATAATTATTAAAATAAAAATGTTAGGTATACATAAAAAAAAATTATTAAATTAATTATTATATATTTATATATAAATATATATATTATTTAATTATTTATAATATATATTTTATATTTTAATATATATTTTATACAAATAATTTATTTTTTATGTACATTGAGCATGGTTGGTTAAAAATCATTTGTAAGGATAATTTATGACTATCTATTCTCTTACTAAATATAAAATATCAATTATGTCTCTATGTTAAGTGCTTAAGTTGCTAGGAGAAATAACTTATAATATACTATCGAAACTGAGAGAAAAAAGAATCTAGAGTTTGGATTTGGATGTTTTCATACTTAATACGTAAATTTGAGACGATGATTATTGAATAAGGCAAAAGAGCATGACCATCTGTTGGTGCTTACCAAAGATTATATTATATATACAAGTTTTCATCATTGTTGATGTGATTTCGATCACTCTTCTAATGGTTCAAAAACCACTGCAAAACAAAGAAACTAACCCAAGAATAATGGTTGTGATGAACCCAATCTTGGCACTCTCCATTATTACCACCATTTTATTCTTCTCTCCAATGGCTTATTCAGAGAACGAAGCGGTGAAGAGCGCATTGGTGAGATTCATGGACAATCTTGCACCATGGAATAATAATTCAGAGAGAGAAGCAGCAAGGTACTGGGGATGGAACCTTGACACAGATCCATGCGCAGATAACTGGAAAGGTGTGAGTTGTTCCTCAGATGGAAGTGTGAAAGCCATTGTTCTTGATGATTCAAACCTGAGTGGTACCCTAGACGCCACCTCTCTCTGCATGGCGAAATCTCTTCAAATTCTGAGCCTCAAGAGGAACAACTTGCAGGGATCAGTGCCCGAAGCTATCGGAAACTGCAAGTATTTGACCCGTTTGTTCCTCAGCGATAACAACTTCTCCGGTGATCTTCCGACTTCTCTTCGACATTTATGCAGCTTGAGGTGGCTTGAAGTTGCCAGAAACAAGTTTACCGGTCCCATTTCCGATAAGATACCTGCCTCAGTCTTGATATCCTTTCTCGGTAAGCACTTTTCATTTGATTCTGTGTTAACATTTTAAATCTCAAACCTTAAATCATAAATACTTGTATATAGGTGAGAATAACAAGTTCACTGGGGAGGTACCTGATTTTGACTTCATGAAACTCATTCGATTCAACGTCTCCAACAACAACTTGAAGGGGCAGATTCCTGACGTGAGAAACAAGTTTGGTGTGGAAAGCTTTTCTGGAAATCCTGACTTGTGTGGATCGCCGCTTCCAGCGGCATGTCCACCTAGTCCCTCACCAAGGAAAGAAAAAAGATTATTCATCACTGACGGCGTGGCGATTTACTCTGGCTACATCATTCTTGGCATCACCGTGGTGGCATTCTTTGTGTACAAGCTAGTGAGGAAATCCATGAACAAAGTGGAAGCATCCAAGGCTCTCAACAAGAAGGAATGCCCAAGGCATCGATTAACTCGAAAGGATCCTGCAGGTACGCTTCTGCCTTCTTTCATCTATCTCTTTACAATTATCTTATCTGTACACACAAATTTATCTACTAATAAATCAACTTTTTACATAGAATATACATTAAAAATAAATTAAATTATATATAAAGAATTAAGGATTTAATTTGTAACATACAGGGGGCAATAATGGTGAAAAGAGCAGGGAGGATTCTTCTGAGAGCAAGGGTAGTGGTGGTGGCGGCGGCCGTGGCAGCGTTGAGATGAGATCAGAGCCATCGATAGCGTCACTTGAGAGTGGAATAACATTGAGCACATCAACGCTGGTAGTTCTGTCAAGCAGGGTATCAAAGGCGCTGAGATTTGAGGACTTGCTGAGAGCACCAGCTGAGTTGATTGGGAGAGGGATGCATGGGAGCCTCTACAAGGTGATGCTGGACAACGGTGTGTTCTTGGCTGTGAAGAGGATCAAGGATTGGGGAATCTCCGAAAGTGATTTTCAGAGGAGAATTGGGAAAGTTAGCCAAGTCAACCATCCATTTGTGTTGCCACCTCTTGCTTACTATTGTTCCCGCCAAGAGAAGCTTCTTGCATATGAGTACATGGACAATGGGAGTCTCTTCAACATGCTCTATAAAGTTGGTAAGTTGTTTTTCTTGATTATATATCTGTATTATTTCTGTAAAATATTATTGCATTTTTTTGTTAATTACAAGTGTCTCCAATTTTAATGGAAGAATCATGAATAGTCTTGTATGCCAAAATCAATTATTATACCTGAATAAAGAATAATCACATTTTTTTATGATCACCTCTCGTTAATATTGTGAAATAAGTATAAGAAACCAATTTTTAATTAGTCCATAGCTATTTTTTTCTGTTATTGTAAATTACTTTAAATCTTTTTGAATGGTTTTTAGAATTTAAAATTTAGAATTTAAGCATAAAAAGTGATAGCAATTTGTTATTCGATGGTCTGTTTATGACAGTAGACGATTAACAGCGGCTAGTAATGGGTGACCAATGATAAAAAATGAGGTTACAATATTAAGAAGAAAAAAATAAAAAGATAATTTTGAAATAGGTGATTCTTTAGTTGAATTATAGTTGTAGATCTCTTATTTGATTTTTAATCAAGACATCAGATAATATTTTGTTGTATGAACCTCTATTCATCCACATGGCATCTTTTACTTTCTTATTTAACGTTACATTGCTCTTTATAAAAGGTGTTCGTTCTGTCTCAAATTTAATATATGAATAATATTTAAATTTTTTTAGTTTAATAATTTAACAACATATTTTAACTCATATTTTTAAACATTAATAATTAACTGTTAATAAAAAATAATAAATTTTAATAATCTTCTAATATTTTTTCTATTTTATTATACTAACAAGACTTGTTCATACTTCAATTATAAACTCTATTGATAAATGATAAGTTCATTATTTTTCTTTGATGCAATAATGATAAATGATTATTTTATCAGGATCACAAAATGGAAAACCCTTTGAGTGGGGAAGCAGACTAAACATTGCCGCAAAAATAGCAGAAACTTTAGCTTATATGCATGAAGAGCTACGAGAAAGTGGAATAGCACACGGAAACTTAAAATCAAGCAACATTTTATTCAACAACAACATGGAACCATTAATAAGCGAATATGGGCTAATGGTAATTGAACACCAAGCTCTGAGATCACTCTCTCACAGCAAGAGTGTGAGGAACAGGGTTCTAACTGCTGCACATGCATATAGCACCTTCAAAGTTGATGTATACGCCTTTGGGGTGATACTCTTGGAGCTTCTCACAGGGAAAGTGGTTCAGAATCAAGGGGTTTTTGATTTCGTTAAGTGGGTTAATTCTGTGGTTAGAGAGGAGTGGAGTGTTGAAGTGTTTGATAAGAACTTGGTGTCAGAAGGTGCGAGTGGAGAGAGGATGATGAACTTGTTGCAGGTTGCATTGAAATGCATCAATCCTTCTCCTGCTGATAGACCAAGCATGAGTGAAGTTGCATTGGCCATAGTTGCATTGAAAGAGGAGGAAGAAAGATCTTTAACATAGGAATATGCTAATTCCACACAAGGTAGCAGAGAGTTATGTTATTCCAAATAGACATATCTTATTAGCATTAGCAATATTTTGTCTTTTTCTCTAAATATCATTCTTAGATCTACTATCTTTTTAAGACAACATTATTCTTGTTAAGGAGCTACTTGAGTGGATTTTTCTGTGTCTTTGTTAATTTCTCTTCCAAATTTTAGTTATATATATATATATATATATATATATATATTCTCTATTAACTTCTACTTACATTTGGAGTCTTCAAACTTTGTTGGTTTCTAATATGTTACAAAATAAAGAAGTTATAGTTCTCCTTCTATTTTTGATAATATCACTTTAAATATAATTTTTTTGTATGGTATATTTTCATGAATTTGAGAAAAAAAAGAGTGATATTGTCAAAATAAGAACGATAATATTTATTCTCTATAAAATATATAGTTAAAGGTGACATAGTCTAATGTGAATCATGAAAGATGTATTTTTTAATCAATAATTATGTTAGATGTTTATCAAAAATTAATTGTCAAATTAGCTATCAATATAAAATAATATAGGTTGAATATAAAATACATATTAAAATAAATTAAATAACATATATATTTATACACAAATATATAATAGTTAATTTGATGACTAATTTATTATGTATAGATAGCATTTTTAGTTTTTACTCATGATTTATTTTATTTGTTTAATTTCATTAGTATCACTTTTAGAATTTAATAGCCATGACACTTTAATTGATAGTATTTGCAATGAATACAACCTAGTTTGGGTTTTTTTTTTATATGGAAGTAAAAGTATTGATATACCTTAATATTGTAATTTTTGGTGTTTTTTAAAAGTGTGGAAAATACACAAATCGGAGGGTCGATTTCTATACTTCAAATTTTTTTAACAGAAATCTTTCGGTCCGATTTCTGTACTCTCACAAATCCCTCGGTCCGATTTTACAAATCCTTCGGTCCGATTCTATATCCTCACAAATCGGATGGTCTAATTTCTGTATTTCTTACAAATCAGACAGTCCGATTTTTGTTTATCTAATTAAACGGTTTCACATTTGAGAATAACATCCTATCAACCCACATTTTAAAAAAACACCGTTGCTACTTCAATATCAAAAACAAAATTTGCCTAGTTTGCTAAACGAACTTTAGAAAATTATGAAAAAAACAAAATTATATACTTACTAACCGCTGTATATCTTTTAGTTTAATGATAAGCGCTTGATCCAATAGCAAAATCTATATAATTGGAACGAAATTGCTGGCCTAATGTGACCAAATTATTTTAGTAGATACAATTCTGAAAAATTATAATTATCTTGGTTAAACTTACAATAATACGACAAGTAGATTATTGAGAGATTTTAAGATGGATTTATAAGTCTTTAAGAAAAAAATATCAAATAAGTTTATGAGAAAATTTTATGTTGGATTTAGAAGTTTTTTTTCTTTAAAAAAATAAGTACCAAATAATTTTTTGAAATATTGAACACAATACATTTTTTTTGTCAAAGACTTATAAATTAAATTTACCATTACAATTGTCAATGAGTTATATCTCAAATAGTATAGTCTCTTTATATTTTTTTAAGAGATCTTGAATTTGAATCTTCCTATCTTTGGTAAAAAAAAATAAAATAAAATTTATTGTTACAACTTTTTAGAAACTTATTTAATTTTTTTAGACCTAGTCTATCATAATATTTTTTTTTAAAAAATAAAAATATTTAATAACAAAAAATAATTAAAATTTATTTTATTTATTATTTATTAAATATTATAACAACTAATAAATATTAAATAAGATAAATTTTAACTTTTTTTTTTCCTCCCTAAAAATTCCATACTTTATTGTTTTCGAAGACCTATAAATGTATATGAAAACTTTGTTATTAGCACATTATTGTTTTGTTGAGCAACAAGCAACTGAATGCGCTGATGTAGCAGCCCATATTTCTGACTTTGTGCTGGCAGAGTGAAGATCGACCATTTTGGAACAAAATCATAGGTTTTATTTAGTTGCCATGCGTGCAAGAAATGTGTGAGTATGTGACCCTACCATTAGCTTTTGTCTCTTTATTATGTTCTCTATTAGGGACTAAGTTAGATAAAATATTAGAATAATATCAAAAATATTTATACAATAAAATTTTAAAAAGAGTTAAATTAAAATTTATATATAATTTATATGTAAAAAATTAAAATTAGGAGATCGTACTCTCCTTTTTTATTATGTAACTACGGCGTTGTTTTCTATAGTGTCACCATTTTTATAGGATGAACGTGGATCGAATCCAATCTATATATTTACAAATTAGATCAAATCGAATATCAGATATATTTACAAAATATTAAAATATATTTAAAAGTTTATTTTTATTAAAAAATATCAGTCATATTTTTTTATTTTTTTAAACATGTTTACTTTTAAGTAATCAAAAAACATGTTTACTCTTAAAATAATATATATTAAACATATTTTTAAAATAATAAAAATAAAATAATACAATATATATGATAATTATTAAATGAAATAAAATATAAAAAGAATATTTACTTATTTATTTATTTATTTATTTTTACGGATTCGCGAATATGCAAATACCTACATAAAATTCGTAATTCAATTCTATTAATGTGTGGATCTAATCCGATCTGATTTGACAGTTTTGTAGATCGAATCTATATCCGCAATTTCTATATCAAATTCGAATAAGTATTATGGATATGCAAATTAGATTTGATTCATGAACACCCAACATTTTAAAACATGTGAAGTTGTGAACATACAATTTGACTTCAATGGAGGCTCGTGAACCTAATCACCACTCTAGAACCACTATGATTAACTAACAACGTTACTAATCATTACTACAAGAAAAAAGGCCTATCGGTACACTTTTTTTGCCACGCTTTAAAAGCGTGGCCAAAAGTGGTCAATGACCATGCTTTTGTGAGGGTGCCGACTAATCAGTGATTTGGTCACATTTTTTTTGCCACACTTCAAAAGCGTGGCCATAGAGAGAAACAGGCACGCTTTTGTGAGGGTGCCGATTAATTACTGATTTAGTAACACTTTTTTCTGCCACGCTTCAAAAACATAGCCATAGAAGAAAACAGGCACGCTTTTAAAGCGTGACTAATTTGTTTTTATATGGTCACATTTTAAAAGCGTGGCGATATCCTCTAATTAATTGGTTACCCCAAAAAAGCATACCAGAAAGAGTTCCTCTATTTTTTTTCCAAAGCCTTTATTTTTTTCCCAAGTTAAACACTTTAACCCTAAATCCTCTAAGTGATAACCCTTCATCATCAGTTCATCACCCAGCTGTCAAGCACACCCTACCCAGCCCTCTCCACCCAGCTGCGGACCTTTCACTACCGATGAGGACCCTCGCCACCCCGCTGCGCTCTTTCCCAGCCCTTCATCTTCATCACTGCGCTATGAGAACCCTCGCACCCTCAACGCAAGCCTCCTCCTCAGATTCACAACCTCGCACCCTCTCTTGCAACCTTCCATCGGCACTACTCCGTCGGCGTGTCCTCCCTCAATCGGCGTTGCCTATCCCTAACTCGGTGCTCAACCCTTGAGGTTTCTTCGATACTGCACTCTCCTACGCATCTTCACGTAAGTTTCGTTTCTTTAATTTGTCGTTGGGTGAAGAATTGGGATTTTAGGGTTTAAGGTAATACACATAGGATCGAAGCAGGGCTTGTTTGCGTGAATGTTATGTTGAAGAATTGTGTGTTTTCAATGGGCTCGGATCTATTTAGGGTTTATTGCGTAGGTTTCTGAAAATATATTTGATGATTTTATTTTGGTCATTCTGCCAAGAAATTGTGGTAATCACTGATTGATTGCTTTCTTTTGGATGGAGGGATTTGTTGAAATGAAAAAGAGAAGTTAGATTTCCTTTATGATTGATACTAGTGATCCGGATAATTCGCTTTTTTATGTCAAATTGTCTCGTTTGTCTTGCATCTTAGTGAAAATCCTTGCTGATATCTTATCAGTGGTTTCTCCTGTGGCTGTTATCCTGCAAATTCTTCAAGTAAATATTGCATAATTCGCCTAATAGGAATTTCAATTCTTTTTGCACCAACACCTTTTAGGTTGCAGGGGGTTATCCTCTTTAAACGTTACATATTGTTATCTCTATAGAAAGGTTAAATGGATGGCTATCAGGATAAAAAGTTCAAACTATTGTTTAGTTTGTTTTCTAATTGGTGTTTATTGTATGAAATTTTTACGCGATTGATCTTTACTTGGTCTTCAAATTATTGCGGCATTCATTCCAAAAATCAAGGTTGGTAGATCTATCACTGTGGATACCTTGTGTGATTTTAGTGAAGCTGACAAAATAGACACGGTACTCTTACTTCTACATTGATGATATAATGTTGTGCTTAAAATTTGATTGAATTATCATCACTGATCATATACTGTTTTACTAGACATCCAAAAATGTTGAGGAGACTTTTCAAGAAACAATTAAATAGCCACAGAGCATGACTACTGAAATAAAGGAAGATGATGCACCTTGCAGTGAAGTCAAAGAAGAAAACAACACAACTACTTCTCATGTGGTAATTATTGCTGCAATCTGGGCATACCTTTTGAAAAATTTGTTCCCTCATTATTGACTTAAGTTCTCATATAACAATTATGATCAATGGATATCAGGTTCCTGTTGATACGGAAAGAAGTGAAGATGTTTGCAAAGGAGAGAGCTCATGCTTAGGGATTTCATCATCTGGAGATGGGTCTGCTGAAGTAGCAAAAGATGCTTGCACTCCCAAACCAACATTGCTAAAAAGATTGACAACCACCACCTCCAAGAAGCAAGAGACAGCTAAAATGATAGGCACCAGTAAAAAACCAGTTACAGTTTTAATCCTTTCAAGATTTAAATGCTTTTTTTTAAATCCTTTTTGAATTTGGAATCTGAGTTAATGTTGTACTATTTTGTATTGAACAGACTGAAAAGCCTAGGAAGGGTGTTATCCTTGCGAAGAAAATCAATGATGCTGCTGATAGGTGTTCGAGCTGAACTAAATTGAATAATTTACCAAGCTGCAACTTCAATTGCAATATTGTATTGGTACTCTCTAGTCCTTTCCTTTCAAGTTGATATGTCAAAATGCAGTTAACTATTCCAATGCTTATGTGCTGCAAAAAGCAATATAGCGTATAGAATCAATCATATAAGGGTAGTTATGGTAAGTTTTTTTTTCTTTTTTAAATTATTCTCATGATAAAATTATTGATACATTATTCAACATAGCATAACTGAATTGTTTGCTTTTATAATGTTCTTGGATATGATCTAATTGTCCTTCTATTCAACTAGTGTAACTTAGGTTTCTAAGTCTAACCACAAGCTGGATCTAAATCTGAACTTTCCATTTGTGACAAAGTCGATGAAAGAAGAGGCATGGTCTACTCTTGCTTGCCATAAATGTCCCATATCTTTAGTTACATACATGGAATACTGCCTCATTGAACTTTTCCAAATCCTGAAAGAGCAAAGAGAGAATTTCTACATTCAAGTTGTTGCTTTTGCTATACGTGAGAATGCAAAGTCTTTGAACTGCAATATGCAGTCTCTTTGGCATTGAACAAGTAGGTACTTAAATGAGTTGACCCTTGTATTTTTTTCTAATTTGTCCTATTAATTACTTGAATCTCTAATTTGAAACAAGTTTTGTAGAGAAAGTTGTGCCTTCTGGAAGCAGTGCTATTCACTGCTGTGACAGCACCCTTTTCTTAAAACAAAACCATATTTTGAGAGGCATAACTTTTTCTAGAGAAGTGAAAATGCTCTGGAACTTGAACTGGGTAAAAGATGGGTAAGTCTAGTTCAACCACACCAAAATTTAGGTGAATCCAACCAAAGATGGATTTTATATGATTTTTCTGAATTGGTTACTGCTTGCTGTTTTTCTGAAGTGTACCAAATCAATAGCTGATTTTTAAAATATTTGTTCCAATTTATTTTTGTTCATGAATGTCAATCATAATTATTTTGTATAATTCAGGTTGAGACATAATGTTTTTTATTTTATTTTTCTGCTGAGTAGGCATTACTCTTTATGCAAATCTCTACCACTATCACCATCCACAAGATCTTGGGTTGAACCACCATGTAGTGTAAGTACCACCCTTGTTTTCTTAAGCAACAATTTTGATGGTACTTGTTACTTACGAATGCATAAAATTTGGCACAGGAAGGAATTTGCAGACTATGCAGAATTTCGTTTCTAAGACATTTAGGACAGAGTGAAGAACTGGATAACATTCGATGAACCAAGAGTGGTAGCTGCTCTTGGCGCTATGACAATGGTTTCTTTGCCCCTAGAAGGTGCTCAAAGGAATATAGGATTAGCTCACAAAATGGATCACAAAATGCATTTGGAATGTTAAATTGATGGGTTGAAGTATATAAGATTAGATAAATTCATTCTTGGGGTTATATGCATAATAAGCCACTGCTTGTCTGCTTATTCAGTCTTGGGGTTATATGCATAATAGGCCACTGCTTGTCTGCTTATTCAATAAAATAGTGTATTAGAAAGCTCACATTGGATTAAGGAACTGAACTTATTTGTGGAATAATGTTTATAGAATATTGATGTGCATCAAAATTATTCTCTTCCTATTGGTATATGCAATTTCTTCTTTCTTATTTTATATTTTGTCTCAATAATAAAAGTACAAATATAAAGGCACACATACACTGTGATTTAAAATTATATATAAATTTGCAAGGTTTTATCAGGAAAATTAGAAAAGAACAATAGGTTATTGAATAAACTTATAGCCACGCTTAAAAAGGGTGGCTATATTGTATAGTTGAGTCAACAAGCACACTTAAAAAACATGGCAATAACCGAAAAAAACCCCTATTGGCACGCTTATTAAGCGTAACAATAACTTTTTCTATCGACACGCTTTAAAAGCGTAGCCATATATTCATTTATCGGCACATTTTTGAAGGGTAGCCAAAGCCAAACTAATGGGCACGTTTTAAAAGCGTGGTGATATGTCCACTTTTTGGCACGTTTTTAAAGTGTAATTATAGGTTAATACCTATGGCCACGCTTTTAAGTGTGGCGAGAGATATAAGCGTGGCGAAAAAGAAAGCATGCCGATAGATCCACAAAAGCGTGGCGATAGAGAAACCGGCACGCTGACAGATGTGACCCTTTCAAAAGTGTACCGATAGCTCAAAAAGCGTGGCGAAAAGCTATCGGTACGCTTTTTAGCACTTTTCGGCACGCTTTAAAAGTGTGACAGAAAGCTTATTTTCTTGTAGTGCATTTTGCATATGGCTCTAAGGCATGCATGTTTGGTATATCAGAATTTGAAATACAAGAATAATAGAATAAGAAGAAAATTTAGAGAAAAGGACCCGCACGATGACAGAATTTGCACATCATCACTAAAGAACTTTTTGGAATACTAATTTTAGCGATCAATTTTTTTTGTCAATACTTAAACGATAGATTTAGCTGATATTCCTACGGAAAAATTGGGAAACAAATTTTCCTTAAATATTCATAATAATTGACGAATAAATAACCATTTCTAATTATGATGTATCCAAGTGCTGACAATATTGATTATTATGATTCATTTAAATAAATTTTGTAACTAAAAAAGATTATATTTGTTTGACATTCCTAACTAAACATTAATTTGGTGAGAAACGTCATTAGTTCTGATTCTACGTAGCTGTTATCATTGTTATCAAATTCAACTCGATCCGACCGGTTCAACTGAAAATTCGGTCATTTGATCACCTGGTCGGGCCAAAGCACTCGTCGAATCACTTATGCAATAGATTCGGTGAAATCCGGTTCAACCTGACGGGTTTTATGCAAACCCGGTGACCCATCCGGTTAATCAAACCCGGTTTGGGTCGTGTTTATTAATTTTTTTTATTTTTTTCTTCCTGAAACGACGTCATTTCAAACCAACCCCAGCCCCTCTTTGAATGAACCCTAGCCACTAATCTGAAACTTCTGAATTCTGATTCTGAGTGGCACCAACCCCCAGCCAGCCTCGTCTCTCTGTCTTTACTCTCTCGAGCTCAGCGTCGGCAACCCCTCACCCTCACTCGTCACTCTCTCGTCTCTCCCCTCACCTCGTTAGTTGTCAGTTTGTCACTCTTAGTCTCTGGATCTCTCACCGTGGCCCTACGTCCACTTCGTTAGAACTAATGAAGCAGCATCTGCTCCCTCGGGTGGTGCTGGTGGTCGTCTTCTCAACCAGGTGAACTCCAACTTTTAACCCTGTTCTTTCTCTAGTTCAATGTTGATTTCGGTGAATCTGGTGGTTGTTGAATGTTATTGTTGCTGTTTTATTTAGTTTTAGAGTTGTTATTGCTGTTCTTTCTCTGGTTCGATGTTAATTTCGGTGAACCTGAGAAAATTTTAGAGTTGTTGCTGTTCTTTCTGTTTGTTGAATGTTGGTTTTTAGAGTTGTTGTTGCTGTTCATTATCTGGTTCGATATTAATTCCGGTGAACCTAAGCAAATTATAGAGTTGTTGTTGTTCTTTTTGTTTGTTGAATGTTGGTTTTTTAGAGTTGTTGTTGTTATTCTTTCTGTTCTTTCTCTGGTTTGATGTAAATTTTAGTTAGAATTGTTGAATATGGTAGTTGTTGCTGTTGTATTTGATTTTTTGGAGGAGTTGTTGAACTTGAGAAAATTTTAATGAACTTTGGTTGAATAGTTAAATTTGTTGTTGATTATCATTAATGAACTTTGGTGGTTGTTGATTATCATAGTTGTTACTGTGTTGCTGTGTTTCTTTTTTTTAGTTATGACCGGATTAATAGGATAAATCAGTGGCCCACCAGTTAAACTAGTGACCTGGTAACTCGATCATATGATCGAATTGATTACCGGTTCGATTCTGATAATTATGGCTGTTACTGATCCAATATGTCAATACTTTATTTTAATTGAAAATTTAAATAATTAATTAATAATAATTTACTAATCCTTTTGCATCCACTAACTTTTTTGGTTGAAACTTGAAATAACAAGCTTTTGGGGTTTTATTCTTTCAAAGAGAAGAAAGTTCTTCAACAATGGCAATATTCATTCCCTTCTAACCCAACGGACTTCATCATTCTTCGCTGGCGTTTATCATTTGTGAGTGTGGCTGGTGCACCGTTGCAGCGGTTGTCTTCGTCGGGTCTCCAAAACCTTCACATCGTCGTCCCAGTCGTCGTTGTTGTCACCTGGGAACTGTGCTACCTTCAAGTAGTCGTTCTCGCCTTTCCGGCGTTATTGTCGGTGTCTCTGTTCCAGTTGATGCAGTCCTGTACATACTCCTCATTTTTCCAATTGTTGTGTTCGTTGTTTAGTTTAGGGCATTTTGATTCGTAATTTAGCAATAATTTGCACAATACTAGACTCTATCAATACCATTTTCAACCCATAGTAACTTCTCTCACTCTCATCCAGATTCTTAGCCCTTTTCCTCTTTGAACCAGCAGTTTTAAAACTGCTGCATCTCGCATTAGATGTAACCAAGTTTGTGGTTTGATGCCTAGACATTCTTCCAACTACTTCGAAAAGGTTTTCTCATACTTTGATAAATAGGATTTCAAATGGCGGAAGAAAACACACACTTATGAAGAAGAAATACCTAAGGCCATTGTGGTAACATCAAGAAATAATGCCAGGCTGGGATGTGCATTAAGCCAAGCTAAAAGAATAATTGCCACGTAAAAAGCTAAACAAACGGCATCACAAAAAAATTAACGTTTGGTTAAAATTGTCAGATAGAGGTAATCTTTCACATAAGTCTATTTCTTTCTTTTACAGACAGTATTATCAGCGTTTTAATCTTCTATGATTAGAAATTATTATTTACTCGAAAATTGACAGATAAAATTTTTTTATCGCTAAAATTTAGATAATCCAAAAAATTTCTAGAAGTGCATCGGTACTAAATATTGAATTTTTTTTCCCCAAAGCTCGTGATACTCTCATCTGAAAGTTTTATATTAATGCTCTCCTTAGTTTTAGGGACATATTATTAGTTATTACACTGCTAGATTCGGAATATAATTTGTTTATTTTATTAAATTACCATTTTTTTTAAGAGACTTCAACATATTATATGCAAGAAGAAAATTTTGATATTTATGAATAAGATAGATAACTGCTATGATGTACGAATATTGATACAGATATAGGATATGACACGACACGAGACATGCCGACACGTGAATTTTAAAATCTTATATGACACGGGGAATATAAAATATTTTTTAGATAAATCGTAGTAATACTTTTATATTTTTCTTGATATTAAAACATACAAAATTTTTTAATTCTTTTTAATGTCTTACTTTAATTATATAAAATATTCAAAATATTTGTTTTTTTTAATAAATAATAATATATATTATTTTTAAATTTATTTTAAGAATATATATTAAGAATAAGATTGCACACGCTGACACATGATGATATTTAAATATGTCTAAACGTATTGAAAAAAAAATTTCTATTTTTATTTAAGACATAATTGGACATAAAATATATCCGATTCGTGAATACTGTAATTCAACAAAATGTCGTCCGTATTTCATAGGATAACTCTGATCGGCGTATAAGCGTTACAACAGATCCGGGAATGAAAATAGTTTCCCCTTTTTTTCCCATTTTGTCTCTACTCTCAACCATTCATCAAACATAAATAGTAAATGTGCTGCTATCAAGGCATAATTGACGTGAAATGGCGTGAGCATGTTACTGGGTTGTAATTATTATGAGCAATGATTTTGTTTGTGATCTACATTTGGTGAAAAAGAAGAAACCACTCAACAAAACAGACAGCTTTAGAGTTATGTAGTACAGTAAGTTGATTCTTTATGTTGTGACTATCAAATTGGTTGTATAGAGGTCAAATGTTTAATCATTTGACTTCTTTTTCTCTCTTTGATTTTCCTTCTCTGTTTTTCCTTGTGACACATATAACTAATAATGATATAAGAGTGAGCATCCTTGGAGAAAGTGTTTGTGCTCCAATTAAAGTTAATGTAGTAATCAAACCTACACAGTGTCCTACATGTAGCCACTTCTAATTGTTAAAGTCTTAATATCTAACAAGTCAAACATTCTTTTGATAGGCTTATTGTGCGAAAAAGAAAGGAATATATATATATATATATATATATATATATATATATAATACAGAATTTTTTTGCTATAAAATAAAAAATATTTATTTTTAAAAATAAATTAAACTAATATTATTTTTTAGAATTCATTTTTTTGTAGCTTTTATGAAGTTCGTCCTATTTTTTGGTTATCACAAAATATTCGTTTAAGGTTTGGACGAACTTTATGAAAGCTCAAACAAACAAAAAATGAATTTTAAAAAATAATGTTAGTTTACTTTGTTTTTAGAAATATTTTTTATTTTATAATAAAAAATACATTTAATACACATTTAAATACATTTAATAACACTCATGAAATAAATCTCGTAATATATTCGATCACAGATAAATGCATCTTAACTTAAGACGCATTCAGTTAAGACTCTTAACTAAGTGTTTGAAAGAAAAGTAAAATACAAAGTAAAAAATATTTTATAAACAAAAAAAATTAATTAGAAAATTAGCAACTATATCTATATCTATATATTTTAAAAGAAGTATAGGTAGCCAATGAAAATATTAAACAATATGAACAATAAATATATCGGATGTTCATTTCACTAGGTGTGTAGATGGTTATTCTAATATTAAGATTTAGCTGGTAATTTATTAGTGTAGTGTATTTTTATTTGATTGATAGTTGTTCAAATTGTTTAAAAAAAATCATTAGTTACCTAATATAACCCTACATTTTATTTTTGTCTCATCCTTAAATATTTTTTACTAAATAAGAAGTGTTGCTTGTATTCTTTATTAGATAAACAAATTTTAGCTCTTCATTAATTATATTTAGGATTTAAATTTTAAAATTTAGAATTTAAAATTTAAAATATTTATTTTTTTATTTATTATTTTTTTATCCTTAGTAGTAAGTTAATTTTCAAAGAACGTTACATTTATTTTTTTCCAAAGCGCATTAATATTTACTGTTATTTTTCATATTTTTCTAATATTAATTAATACTATAATAATAAAAGTTCATAAATAGAATAATCAATTTTTTTATAATATTATTAATTTGTTTTATAAATACTAAATATTTATCTCTGTATTTAGTTAATGATTAGTTTTTTTATGTGGAAGTAATGAAGTATGATTGATAACAATGCATGTATGTTCCCAACCGTCCTCTTTTAGGCACTCAAAAGGGGAAAAAAAATTAAAGGAAACAGGAAAGAAATTTTCTTTAATTTCCTTCCACAAAATGTGTATAAAGAGGCACTTCTTTTCTCTTCATATACATATATGAGTGACGGATCAGTCTCATTCATTTCTCTTTTAAGAAGATTTATTCCATGCTACAACACAAAAATCTTTGTTCCGTTCAACATCATCATCATCAGTTTAACATTCATATACATACGAATCTTCCAACATGCGTGGTATCAGCTATTTGAATAATAAGTACTCATCACCATCTCCATTCCAATCTCATTCGTATGATGCTAATAACATGCCGCCATCATCATCTGTAATTAGCAGAATAAGTCCACTCATTCTGTTAGTTATAATAGTCTTAGCAGTTATCTTCTTCGCTTATGGCCTTGTCCACTTGATTCTATGGTTCTTCATCAAAATCCTATCATCATCCTCGTCGTCTTCGTTGTTGTCGCCGTCTACTCTCTACTACTCTAACAGGTTCCAAGAATCATCGAGGCGCTCCCGCGCGATTCGGAGACAGCTTCACCATCTCTTCCGAATGCACGATTCGGGACTAGAACAATCCACCATTGATGCTCTCCCAGTGTTCTACTACCAAGAATTGTTGGGGCTAAAAGAACCATTTGATTGTGCAGTGTGCCTCTGCGAATTCTCTGCGAACGAGAAGCTGAGGTTGGTTCCAATTTGCAGCCATGCATTTCACATGAACTGCCTCGACACATGGCTTCTCTCAAGCTCTACATGTCCTCTCTGTAGAGCAAATCTCTCTAGCTCTATCGTGAATCAGAATCAGAATCCAGTTCGTGTTGTTGAGGAAGAGAATAAGAATGGTGGTGAAGGGAGTGAAGAGGAAGACGAAGGTGGTGGTGGGAGGAAAAGGGTGTTTTGTGTGAGACTTGGGAAACTGAGGAACAGTGAATTGATTGAGCGAGAAGAGAGTAGTAGTAGTAGTATTGGGTTGGATGGGAGAAGATGCTACTCAATGGGTTCATATGAGTATGTGGTTAGAGAATCGAATCTGAAAGTGGAAGTGGTGTTATCATCTCAGTCTCTTCATGTTGGTGGTGAAGAACAAGAAGAAGAAGATGATGATGATGGAAAGAAGATAGGGAAGAAGAGAACAAGAGGTGAGAGCTTCTCAGTTTCAAAGATTTGGCTATGGTCCAACAAGATCAAATATAATCATCATAGATCCAATAATGCAGATGCAGATTTTCCTTTGTCACCAATAACAAAGAAAGCACTATTAATCTAATTTCGGAACTTTGAAGAAGAATTCTGTTTGATACCAATTTCTAGCATACTTTAGTTTTGTTGATACCACTTTCTTATTCTAATTTTACCTTTTCTTTTAATAGATTAAATACACAAAGGCTGATTTTAACTTTTAGAGAGTACATTTTTCTTTCCATTCAAAAATTCTAGACCCCCGGCAGTTTTTTATAATTTTGATCATTATTTAATCAATATAAATATTAAATTATTTTTAATAAATAAATTTTATTAATTTATTTTTAAATTATAAAAAATATATATACAAATTGTATTAATTTATGTATGTAAATTCTGATAAAAAGATATAGAGAAACAATGATGATTGTAAATAATATGAATAATAGATTAAAAAATAATACAAATTAAAAATTAAGAATCAGATTCTTAATTAATTATTTAACTTCAAATTTTAAAATTTGAAAAAGTAGGATTAACAATTAAGCATATTCACACTGAGTACCGTTACTTCCAATTTCACCATAATCTCCCAATTTCTGGACCATGCTCAAAACTCACGTCAGTACGGGAGACAGCCGTTCCGACGCATCATAACGCCACCGTTTCCCTTAACCGCTGCCTGTGCACATCGCCGCACATGGCCACAGTTCAAGGATGGACAGACATGAGGAGCCTCAGCCTCCAAGTCATCACCGGCCGTTGGTTCCTGATGTTCGCCTCCTTCTTAATCATGGTAGCCGCCGGAGCCACCAACATGTTCGGCCTCTACTCCAGCGAAATCAAAAGCACCGTCGGATACGACCAAACCACCCTCAATCTCCTCAACTTCTTCAAGGACTTTGGCGGCAACGTTGGCATCCTCTCTGGCCTCATCAACGAGCTAACCTCACCCTGGGTGGTTCTAGCCATCGGCGCAATCCTCAACCTGTTCTGCTACCTCATGATTTGGTTCTCCATCACCAAAAGAGTTGTGAGACCAACGGTCTGGCAAATGTACTTATACATTTGCATCAGCGCTAACTCTCAGTCATTCGCGAACACCGACTCTCTTGTCACGTGCGTCAAGAACTTTCTAGAAAGCCATGACATCATTTTGGGGATCTTGAAAAGCTACGTTGGACTCAGCAGAGCGATCACAACTCTATTATACTCTGCGATTTACTATGATGACACCAAGGCTTTGATTCTCCTCATTGGTTGGCTTTCTGCCACAATCTCCGTCGTTTTCCTCTGAACAATTCGGTATATGAAGCCGGTTCGTCAGCCTAACGAGCTCAAAGTCTTCTTTAACTTCCTTTACATTTCTCTTGCACTCGCCGACTTTCTTCTCATCATGATCATTATTCAGAAGAGGGTTAACTTTAACCGGTGCAAATTTTCGATAAAATATTTATTGGAGGTTTTATTTGCATGTGGATGCTCATTTTACATACAAAAGGAATGGTTATTTTTGTTGCAAATCTATTATTATATTTTATTTTACATACAAAATGGATGGATGTTTATTTTACATAAAAAAGATGACTGCTCTTGTTGCAAATCCAATGGGAGGCTGGTGGGACAACAATGGCGCTGATAGGGTTTTCAAGAGATGCATAGTGGCAGATGGTTAAAAATTTGAAAAGGTAAGGTAAAAGAATTTTTTGTTACTTGATTGGGGTGATTTTTTTTATTTTCGATGGGCCAAAAAGGTAAGGTGCATTTTCATGAGGATGAAGTTCACCTCGTTACCATGGTAATGGTTGTAGTGGTTTCACTTCGACTTTAATCATAACTTGCTCTCGTGAGATGGTATAAGTCCATGGGCTAAATAAGCTTATTCAGGTATGAGAAATGACCTAAAGTTAGTAACTGTTATTGCAACTAGATATTATTATGTACTATGTAATATTCTATGTGGTTTGTACCGGTAATATTGGAGGTACTAATGGTGGCTGTATTTATTATGAAATTTTTCCGAAAATGAATTACAATTAGCCAATTATTTAGCTAGGTTTTGTAAACTTTCAATACTCTTCGTCGTATACGTATGAAATATATTCTTGGTAATGGTAGTGTCTTCAGGGACCACTGCATAAAGAGACAAATTTGTCACTGCATCACCGGATTTGTGGAAGTGCTTTTGTCTCCCTTGCCGATATATAGTTTTGCTGGAGTAAGTCGTATCAGTTAATGCCTGTGGTTCTTATTTCATAGAAAATTTAAATAAGTCAACACTAAATTCCATCAAAGTATTTTTTAAAATAAATAGCATTGATGTTGAATGAGCTAAAGCGTAGCATCAATGGGCAGAACGATTAAATCTGCAAAGGCTTTAACGGTTTTTGGCAATTGTGGCCATGATGCACTGGTCACGACCATGGTTCTAAAAATCGGACCAGACCGGCCGGTTGAACCGTTGCTAATAATAGCTAGTTAGAGAATCGTTAGAAAACCGTTAAACTGTTTAGGAACCGACCGGTTGGACAGGATTGGTGACTGGCCAATTATATGAAAAGCGACACCATTTTGTGTTAAAACTAAAAAAAAAATAAAAACCAAATGTGCAAGGAGCTGAAGCCTGAAGCCATTCGCCCATTCCATCCGTGAAACCCCCCTTCCCCATCATTCGTGAACCTCCTCCTTTGAAGCAAAACCTTAGCCGCTTCTTCCTTAGGTTCGTTGCCGCCGTCGCCCCCAAGTTCTCCGTTCTCGGTGCCTCCGCTTCTTCCTCTTCCCCAGGTCCAGAACCCATGTAGCTCAGCACGTCGTCCACTGGCTTCTCTCTTCGTGGCTTGGAGGTTGGAGCAGCTTGCGGTTTGCCATTGTCTCATCTGTCGCCGTCGTCTCGTCTCTCGCCGGTTACCGTCCGTGTCTCCGTCAAAGGTGAGTGACCGTGCTTTGCTTCTTCCTTTTAATTTTGCTCTAGTTACTGATGGCTCTGGTTATTGAATGCTTGGTTCTTCTTCTTCCTTTTAATTTCTGAAATTTTTGCTCAAATAATTTTGCTAATGTTGCTAATGTTCTTCTTCTACTGCCTTGCTAATTCTCTGTTTAATTTAGTGTTGTTTTGAACTTTTGAATTTCTACCTTGCTAATGCTCTGTTTAATTTCTGTCTTGATAATGCTCAGTTTAATTCCTAAAATTTAATTTAGTGTTTAATTTAGTGTCATCACTGCCTTGCTGAATAGTGTTGCTAATGTTCTTTTTCTTCTTCCTTGCTAATGCTCTATTTAATTTAGTGTTGTTTTGAACTTTTGAATTTCTGCCTCGCTAATGTTCTGTTTAATTTCTGAAATTCAATTCAGTGTTTAATTTAGTGTCATCATTGCCTTGCTGAATGGTGTTGCTGTTTAATAATGTACTGGTGTGCTGTTTTAGTGTTTTATAATGTATTGCTATTTTCAATGTTTTGTAACTATTGAATGCTGATTGTTGAGTTTAGATACAGTGTTGTTGATGATTAATTTAGTGTCACCCTTTAAATGTTTGTTGCTGAATGTTGCTGTTGTTTTTAACATTTCATACATGTTGGATACACCCAAAGGTAACAACCTTTTCCTTTCTTTAATCTTATCATAATCATAATAATGGTGGGACTTCGGTGAATTGAGATTATTCAAGTTTTGATTTTGGGGTGCAGGTAAGGTGAAGAATCCAGACTTTCTAAAAGAGGTTTCATCTGTTTGCAACAAAGAAGAATATCTCATTGTGGTAACTCTTATCTTCTTCTTCACTGAGGATTTTCAGTTTGTTGTTTATTTTTTTCTAACTTTTTCTTGTCTTTATTTTAGGATTGCCAAAGTTGAGTGAGATCTTTGTATAAAACTATCGATCTTGTTGCTGATGTAAGTGTAGCTGTAGTTCATCCCTCGCATTATATAATATAGAAGCTATTATCACTCTACCTCAAATATATAGCAGAGGCTACGCTTATTTGTGTATTATAGGGTTATATTATCATGTTGTGTATGTGACTTTTCATGGATGAAAAGACTAATAACTTTGTGTTTGATGTGAATTTGTTAAGGCTACAAGAATGTGAAGGACATGGGATGGGGGTTATATGGAGTGGGTCAAAAACAAGTTTCCAGTGAAATCATCATTAGGGAAAGAGGATCTCTAAAGTGTAGTTGATGATAGGAACATGTTTTCCATCTTTGATTTGTACAATTGAAATATATAGTTCTTCTTGTTAATTGTTTGTATCCAAAGTGTTTGCCATATATAATACTCATTAATTACCTAGGGAAGACATCTGAATCAGGGTTATAACTTTTTGAGTTTTTATTTTGATAAAATCATATGAATTTGGTTGATGATATTTTATGCAGTATTTTAAATTTTGAAGATATTTTAATATTTATGTTAGTATTTTAAGATGTTTATTTATAATTTATTTATTATTCTATTCTAAAACAGTTTTTTTAGTTGAACCACTGGTCAGATTGGTTGGATCAATGAACCAGTGAACCAGTGACTAGAGCGACTTGGTGACTGGTCTGATTTTCAAAACCTTGGTCACGACAATATTAAAACAAATATTGAACCCATTTGTGATGAGGTTACATTTTCCTAAGATCTGACTTTGGCCAAATGTAACGTATCTTAGAATAAAAAAAGTGCCGCATGATATAATTAATATAAATAAACCTCAAAATGAGTTGGTTTTCCCCCTTTTCGATAGATGATATTAACCTCTGGTCGCCTACTATGACTGGATGGATTTTGACAATAGCGACATGGTGCAAGTAGGTAACATAATTTCGGCAACTTACTTCTTACATATATACCTGGATTTGCTGTCCCGCTTACATAGGAATGGCAATGCTGCTCTTATGGCCTATCCAAGGTTTAAAAAAGGCATCATTTACAAAATTTATTTTGTCTTTCTAAATTCAAACAAATACAAGTCATTGGGGATGTACTAAAAATATAGTTTCCTTTATAAAGAGGTTGTGAAGAAAATATCATGTACCTATCCCAGATGGAGGTTAACTTAAGCATCTCTAGAAACGACTATGGAAATGCTTGTAATTCCATGGCAAGAAAGCATTTTGTAGCTCAAAAAGAGTGTGCAAATCCCCGGAGGAGCCACCCTTACAAAGCCATCAGATAATGTAAGTAAATATTTTATCCATGCATGTCATGTTTTTGACGTTATACTAAGAATAAATCTCAGAAATCTATCATGAATGCAGACTCAAGCTCCATGAAACTATGAGTTCATCACTGCCATTAAGGCACTTGCTAATGTTGTGGATACGTTGGCCATGAAAGTTGAGTCATCTTAAACCAGCATGCAAGGATGGAGGTCAGCATCTACGTGTTGTGTTCAACATTGCTTTGTCGTAAGAAGAACACTATGAAGCTTGTAGGTTCCCAAAATACGGACAAGGTAAATCATTTGGGAATATCGACTGCGAAAAATGAGCTCTCAGACATGAATACCAATATGTCAGCAACAACAACTCTAACTAGAAGACCATTCAATAACGGATTGAAGAACATGGAGTTGTTCAAGACAAATGCTTCTATTCCCATTATAATACCTAACGACGACGACACATATCCTGGTGGTAGATCCTATGAAGGACGTATCTCCAGAAGATCTAGTTGCCACAAAGGGTTGTCACAAAAACCACCATCAAAGGTATTCTGGCGATAAACAAATCTTTTCTCAAATTTAGTTGGATATTTTAATCATTTTTATATATTGTCAAAAAGGTAGAAAATATTTTAAGTCATTAAGTAAGAATAAGAAAAAAATTCTTATATTTTGGTGATGAAAAAATTTGTTATTTTTTTAAGTGAACTATTTATTTGTTATAAATCATGGAATGTGTTATTTAATGGCCTAGGTTTTTTTCTTGGTTCACGGTTTAAAATGTCACCCATATTCAAGGCCTACTCTACTAGACCTGTGGTTGCTTCCTTAGTAGAACACAATGTGTTTTTTGGACATGATTTGGGTCATGATTACAGTTTCACTTCATAAAGAGCATTGCTCGTATTTTTTATATATACGGTATTTTTTGTATCCTTATTGGATTTGGATGGTGCCAACAATAGTTCTTCTAGGGCTCGAATAAATCATAAGAAAACAAGAACCACACATATCTTCAACAAAAAAACATTCCTTGCACCTTTAGGGACATTCTTCTTCATTTGTCTCCCCATTGTTCGTTGCAAGGCATTGGCGATGGAACCACCTGGAAGACTATCGCTTCATCGGATATTAATCATGGAATAGTTACAAATTTGAGAACCACACAAGGATTACAGTTCACCTCGACTTCCTTTTCTTCGGTCCTTACTGCGGTTACTTTGTCTAGGAACATGGGACTCGCAAAGTTGTGTCCACCACCTCTAATTGGAACGACCAACTATGATGTTTTACCAACCAACCGTTAGCCTTCCTGAATACTTCCTGAAAAATGGATTACTTAGAGGTCATGGAAAGATCCGTTTGTCCATTAGTATTGGTATCATTCAAGAGATTGGGATTAAAAGAAATTATCCTGGTGACATCGCTGGCCCCAACAACGGTGGGATTAATATAGTCAAGGTATTTGGTAGTGTCATGAACAATTCTCCTCCACAGCCCCCCACCGGAAAAAAAAAAATTCAGGGATACATGTCAACATTTTCCACATGCATTTGTCCACTATAAATTCTTGGATAGAGCCACAAAGATGGGCCGCATGCTATGCGTTCAATCTCCCAAAAAATCCACTGTGAGGCTCTTTTCATCTTTTAAGTTATGTCGCCTTAAGTTTTTTAACTTTGCATATCATATTAGCCTAGCATGGACTCGTAACAACCTGTCTCAATGCAGGGAGGAGCTAATGAAATTTGGTGATTTAGTACTCACCAGGGAGGACATCTTGAGCCTCACTGCAGGCTCATTTCTAGTGGATAATATCTTCCACATGTTTGCGATGCTGCTAACTAAGTATAACGATGCCATGGAGGGGCCAAACATTTGGTGTCTACCTCCATTAGTTTTTATATTATCGACCCTTGGCATGTAAGTATTTTCATAGTACTTAGTTTATAAACGTTGACCCAAATCCACGTCGCGCAGAGAGATGTTTGTCAAGGAAAATCGGTCAAGCAGCTGGTAGCAAACTATTCAAAAACATGGATGAAGCCATCTCTAACCCTTAACTATGCAAATACTTGACTTCTTTCGTTATTCCTTGTGCTTCATGCATTATGCGATAGAAAAATATGCACTTCCTCATGCTAACCCATTGTTACCCACAGGCATACCTCCCAATAAAGGAGGACTCTGCACATTGGTACCTCATGGTCATTGCATTCAGGGAGGACCTGATGTATTACTTAGATGCATCGACGGGAGATGATGAGGTTGTCAAGCGAAAGTCATTCATAAAAAAGGTGGTAAGTCTTTCAAAACCAACATTTTTTTTGCAATCTCTGAATGCACGTTTTCAAATTCTTATAAATTCTTACAACATGTTTCAACCAATTAGGGAGACAATGTGGCCGCAATCATGGCTAACCCAACATATGAAGAAGACTTCTCCACCAAGGCGGGAGGTGTAACATGTTCTGGAATTACCATTGTCAACAGACTTCCTATTGCTCATTCAATGTATATGTCACTTATGAAGACCTGCTGTAATTATGGGTGCTTATTTTTTTCATTGCCTATTTTAATGCCAATGCTTATATTGCTGTAGTGAGACCTCAGCTATTTGGGTCCTCCACTAGATGGTCATGGGTGGTGCCTTCCAACGCAATCTTATGCTTCATGTATGTTGTTTTTACAGTTGTGATTTGAATTAATTGTATTGCTAAAACTATCGCTTCCTATAACATGTAGATGGAGGAAAAGGGTGTCAGATTGCACACTGTTGTTGCTTTGTTAATGGCTTCATTCAACGAGCGAACATAATGGATTACCAATTATGCTTCTACATCTTAGATTGGAGTCGAAAATTTTACCATTATCTGCACATGCATCTCAACCTTTGAACCTTATTGCCATTAGGATTATCAACTCTGTCATGCTTTATTATGGTGTTTTGTCTTTTGTCTATGCTTTTGTTATGGTTTTTTGCCATCTGTCTTTGTCCTTGGACATTAATGGTATTGGGAATATGGATGCTCTCCAACTATCCCGTGCTTTGTCATGCCTTTGAATTATGAATTTAAACTTTTGAATTATGCATTTGAACTTTGAATTTGTGATGCAACAAAATGTTCGCCTACCTTTTTGTGACTTGCGTTGTCTGGTCTATTGTACACATCACATTTAAATCATTAGTTTAGTCCACAAATATAAAACAATCCACAAAAATAAAACACAACTGAAACACCAAATATGCTTTACTCATTAGTTTTAGTGACTGGCTTATCTAGTCTATTGTGCACATCATATTTAAATTATTAATGTAATCCATAAAAATAAAACACAATTGAAACACCCGGTACGCTTTACTCATTAGTTTAGTATGAAAAAGTAAAACACATCTTACACAAGGTTAAATCAACATTGCTTCAACAAATGAATCTTTAACTCCTATCGCTTAGATAGAGATACATCCAGGTAATGGTCTTTGTCGGATGAGTCATCTTCATCTTTCTCACTAGCGTTCTGACTGCTCCAATGAGATTTCAGCCAATCTACTTCACCAACCTAAGCCAAAGTAACACGAACCAAAGCCATAACATCAACGACAAATGAAAGAGTGTTAGTTTTAATGAATTATCAGGTAAAAGCTATGCACTAATCTCCACTAACCTCTTCCATTATATTTTTATACACATTGTCATCAGTCTCTTCATAAACCGCCTTCTGCGCCCTCCCTTGGGTACCTTAACCACAAAAAATTGACCTTACCCCTGGTTTGTCTTTGTGAACAAGATAACCGGTTATAGCCAACTGCGCGGAAAATTTCACATCTCTTTACACCCTTGACTTATGGCTGGCTACCTATACTAATTTTACGCTGCTTGCAATGATGTACAACCTGAGGATCCCTTATGCCATCCTCGAGAGTAGAAGACACCGGAGGGTCAACTCCTTCCCCCGTTGGAGATAGTGTCTTGCCTTTCAAGTGCAAATTTTCATTTATCACTTTCACAGTTACGTCAACAAAATCATCCACTCATGCAAAAGCAAGTACACACAACTCCATGCACAAATAGTTCAACATCCAATTATGGCACGTAACCATCGGATCCCAGCAAAACGGTTCCTTTTTCCATGAAAGCCCTCACCCTTGAACGGGCATCTTTCGACCACCTCTCCAACACTACACTAGCAGGCATTTCAATGATATCAAGGTGGACTAATACTACAATAATATGGTCACAAAGAATCCCAAGGGTCTCCATCATCATGCACGAACACTTGAAGAATGGTCCATTCTAATAATGTGAAACACGCCATTCTCGGGGAAAATTCCAGACCGGGACAACGTGTAAATATTTGAATATGCTGTGAATGTACACGAACGTACCTTTAACGTGTAAGCACGTGAAAGCATTTGTCATAAAAGAAGAAAGATTTCTCTTGTCAGAACACTTGCCGCAGGCCTTTCTAGTAATCGTAGAGGGCTTTGTAGTACCATCTCATCAACAATCGATCGTAAGTCAGACAATGCTTCCTGAGACCTCATTTGACTTATACATCTAGAGAATTGTTCAACAAAGTCTTTTAAGTTGTGCTAGAAATGCACAAATTTGCCCAGCATAGAGTGAAGTCCCTCACACCTTGAGGTAGTTCGAAAGACCCCAAATAAATGACCACAGATGTGTGTAGTTTCCCACATACATCTTCTAGCATAAAGATCACACATCCAAGGATTGTCTTGTACGCCTAGCTTGGAAACCACGTTGTTCCACCATTCTTCAAACTCCATAACTTCATAGTTAAATAACATGTATTTCTTGAATTTGTATGTGAACACAAGATTGCTTATGTTTGAGGTTGCATTCCAGAGTAAGTGTCATGCACACAGACGATGATATGACTTTAGAGAAACTTATTCAATCGCCTTCTTTCATGGCTCCATGACCATCAGTGATGACACATCCCGGGGCCTTGCCCTTCAAGGCTTCTGAAAATTAATGAAGTATCCACTTATATGTTTCCACAGTCTTATTTTCTACAAGGGTAGCAGCAAACACTATTGGTTGATTGTGATGATTAACACCCGAGAAAGCCACCAGGGGACATATGTACTTATTCTTGCAATATATGGAATCAAATGCTAAAACATCCTCAAATGCTTCATAATCTAGTTGACTACAGTTGCTAGACTAAAACAAATCCACCAGACGACCTTCCTTGTCCGCTAGGTATCTAACACACATTCCTAAATTTTTTGCTTCCATACATTGCAACAACTTAAGGCATACATTTGCATCCCCACAAATAATGCTCCATTTCTTGTCAATTTGATTATACATGTCTCTCTTCAAAAATAGAATATTTTCACAGCCCCTGTTATCTGCACAAAGGATGCATAAATTTGTGATGTCTTGATGCCCACTTTCAACATCATATTCATCTGATCAATTGTCGCAGAGTTCATCCTTCTATGTCTTGGAAGCATGAAACTTAAATATGTCCTCAACCATCTTGTGATTATGAACTTCTTGGAAATAGGTTACAATCCATCTGCCACTATCCTTGTTCACATGAACACGCATCTCCGCCTCACACCCACATCTAGTCTTTGCCTTTGGCTCATGTTTTTAATCAGCAACTACATCACATAGTTTTTCCTTCCAAAAGTCCTGCCTAAAACATACAAAAGATTGTTGTGTCACCTCATTATTTACAATTTACCGACACCTATACCTTTGAGCAACAAACCTATTCATTTTTTGTATATAAGTTGTAGAATAAAAATGCAACTTTTTGATCCGAAAAATGGAGACTTTTAATCTCTTCCATTGTGATTTCCTTCATATTCATACAACCTAGATCCGCAATTTCATCAGTTGTCCTTTCTTCCCAGTTGTCATAGAACCAATCTCCAAATTTGTCATGTATGTCCGACTCTGCTTTAAAACCTTCAAAACCTTCGAATCCTTCACTCTCTTCCTCGCCTACAAAACTCCCTTCAACATTAACATGGCAACCTTCGACTGAATCGGGGGCACAGACTGACTCCTCAAAATAGTGCTATGATTCTTCCACTTCCAAACCTTACAGCCGAATAAAAACAACATAAATCAATGGAACAAAAAATTTCTTTATTTCATAACATTGTATTTTAAATAACATAACAAACACGCAAAAATAAAAAAAAGTCTAACCATGAAAAAATTAGCTACCATTTTAGTTTCACAACCTATGTCCCACTGACCATAGTTATTAAAATCAGATCAGAATAATCGGTTGAACCAAAAAATCGATAAATCAGATTTAATATCGATTCGGTTCGATGCTTGAACCAAATAAGGCAGAGAACCGGCGCAAACTAGTCAAAATCCAGAGTGAATCGTTGAAAACTGATCAAACTCGGTGAGATCGATCCGACCGAATCACTGGAAGTTAAAACTTTTTCAAAATACTTGGGGTGGATTTTGAATCCCTATCCTCAATTAAAAAGGTGCCTTTCAAAGCCACCAGGCTGTCATATTTGTTGTTAATTTATTTGTAAATTACAATATATATATATATATATATATATATATATATATATATATATATATCTTTCATCAAATAATTTACTTCTATTTAATTTATTTTGATTTTAGTTATAAACTCACTTATTTTTAAATTAATTATATTTTTATTTAACAATAATTATAAACTCACTTATTTTTTCTTTTCATAATTATATAATATCTATTAATATTATTTTTTAATAAATACTTGTAGTATATAATAGTATAATAGATATAAAATAATTAATAAATTATTAAAATTTAAAATAATAGTTATTTTAATATAAAAACAAAATAAAATATTTATGATAGAGTAGAATTAACATAATACTTATTGTTTCTGTTCCATATTGTTTTAGAATAGCTAGATATTCTTTAAATATAAGTGTAATTACCCGTGCCATACACGTGACAAGATTGAAATTATAATTTTAAATAATTTTTTAATTAATTTAAATTATAATAATTTGATTAATAAAAAAGTAACATGTTATGCATTGTTTTTCTAATCTAGTGTTAATTGGATTAATTCTAAAATAGTTGTTAATCGGTTTTAATAATATGCTTTCTTCAATAAATCAGACATATATAATGAATGTGATCATAAATAATATAGTAATAGTTGAATCCACTAACAAATATATTGGCTATTATCACACTATAAAATAAATTAAATATAAAGGCTATTAGCACTTATAAATCTATAAAATCGCACCGTCTTTGATAAGTGCAAGGGTTTACTTATTAAATAAACTTAAAATATTAACAAAATATATTTATAAAATAGACCTAGCATCACTTGAAATAATCATGGAAAATAATCAACTTACCTTATTATCCATGAGAACCATTTCTATGTAAGTCGTTTTGTTCTTTTCAAATTTGGATGGGACTTTCCATAACCTTATATATTAGTTTTGTTAAATAATTCTATATATATATATATATATATATATATATATATATATATATATATATATATATATATATATATATATATATATATATAGTTTTTCTTAATATACATACATATACATAAATAATTCTATACATATATATAAATAAAAAAATATATGAATTATATTTTATTAAACCCTATGTTATCGGTTATTAAAAACATTTAAATCACATATATTAATTATTTTTTTTATAATTATTTCGTTTTATATATATAATTATTTTTTATTCTACAATCGTGTAATAATTTTTTATTTTTTATATCCATATATATTCCTCAATTCTGGCCCCATTCATACGCATATTAATAGTTTTTTTTCTAATAGTGATTTTTAATTTTTCGTTTCCTTTTTTTCACGTATCTTTCTTTGTTTTAAATAGTGATGTTTTAATATTTTTTTCTTTTTTTTTAAATACATTTTTCTTAATAATTGCGTTACTAATCTGAAATATAAAATGAGAAAAAGAGGTGATACATATATCTAAGAAAGAAAATAAACTTAAAAATCATAGAAAAAAGAAATTTTATATTAAAAACTGTAAAAATAATATATTCAAAAAGAATAGTTGTAATATATAAATTGAGTCAACAATTTAAATTTCTCTAAAACTAATTTAATCAAATACCAAAATTAGAAATAAATTACTTAAATAATATTTAATCTATTATAGTCCTTAGACACGTATAGATTAGAGTCATTCTCGTAACCACAACCAACTGAAATAACATCATAAGTTCGAATATTTAGAATTCGTGCAAATTCAAATCATTTCCTTGTTCTTTGAAAACCTTCTATATCCCTGATGTAGTTGAATCGCAATTCCTTTTATGGAAAAAGAGTTACGGAAGTGGCTTTGATGTGTTGGAGACCAAAATCCAGAAGTCACTATTTATATTTGAGTGTGACACCCATTAAACCCTAAAGGCCAAATAAAATAGTATCTTTGATTTTATTCTCATTTAATTCTAAATCAAAAGTAATAATGACTTATTTAATTCAGCATTTATGATAATAAATGAGATGACCATTATATAAGTTATTTAATGTAAAATAGCTTAATTTGTGATTATAATTAATATATGTATTACCCATAAATAAGTTAGGAAATAATAATTTTGTAATAAAATAATCATTCAATTTGAATTACAATTAATTGATTGATGGAAATGATAATAAATTGTATGATGTTTAAATAATTAACCAAATCAATTAGTTGATATAATTAATTTATTATAATAAACTGAATTTAATGAGTTAAAAAAATAAATTGAAAAATACCATAAAAAACATGCCAGTGATGCCATGACAGTTTTATCATTAAGTGCATAAATTTAATTTTTATATAATATAATAGATATTTACAGATTATTATATTAAACACAGACTAAAAAAATACACTAAACAAACTAAAAGTATCAATGGTAAAATATAACCTAAAAAATCACTTAAATTCAAAAAAGAACTTGTGATGAATTATAATAAATCTATATACGAGAAGTAAAAGTAAAATAAACAATTAAAAATAAAGTAAAAAGATCAATTAAAAAAGTAAAAGAAGATAGAAAAGATAATGTGTGAAGTAGATAAAAAATGTATTGTAATAGAATATTAATATAATTAATTAATACAAAGGATGAAAGAGAAAAATTAAAATACGATCTTATTAAAAAAATTTCAAAAAAGAACCTATTAATCAACTTTTATAAAATTATTACAAAAAATTTAAATTATCTTTAAATAAAATAAGAATACCGTTAAGAATTATTAATCAAAATAAATAAAAAAGAATTAATATAAACAAAATTATAAAAAATATTAACAAAATTAAGATAAAAAACAAAAATTACAAATTACAAATTATATGAAGTACAAAATAGAGAGAGAAAAGGGATATATAAAATAATAAGATAATAAATTGAATTAATTGATTTCATTTATTTTTTTGCTTTATGTATTATTTATTAAATAATTTAATATTTATCTCGATCAAATTAAATAATAAATTAGTTATAATTAATTTGGTCTAATGAATCAAACAAAATTTAAAATAATTTGATATTTAGTATAATTAAAGTAAATATTTGAAGTTATGATTAATGTAATTTAATGAATCAAATAAAATATTAAATGATGAAATATTTATCCTAATCAAATCAAATTACATAATTTACTAGTTATAATTAATACAATTGAATGAATCAAACACATTAAATTGAAAAATAATTTAGTTAATTTGTGTCTTAAGGACACATTTTAAAAATATTTATTTTTCAACAACTTTTATAAAATATTTTTTTATAATATTTTTAACCTATGGTCTAAAGACACAGTTATAATAACCCATTAAAAAAATACTTAATTAGTTAATACAAATAATTAGTATAATTAATTTAGTTTAATAAATTAAAAGAACTAAAAGTGAAAGGAAGAGATAAAGAGAAAGTGAAATTATAAAAACGTGTAACCATTAAAAAGCAATAAAAAAAGTCCCTTTTAGATTTTTATTTATTAATTATTAATTTATTATAATTAATTTCACAATATTTATTATACGTTATTCATCTTACAAATTAATACAATCAATTAATTGATATAACTCATTTCACTATACTTTTTAAATAAATAATTAAAAATATATGTCTCAATTTTTTGTTAAAGTAGAATAAAATAGAATACATAAATTGAGTAGATTTAAATCTAAAAATTATAAAATTTTATTACCAACTCAAATAAATTAGTACCATAAAACTAAATTTAATGTCTATTTTAAAAATAATTACAGGCCTTTTATTCTTTTAATTATTAATAATTTAAATAAAGTAATACTCTATAACTTATTTTGTTATCTATTTTAAGTAATTACTAATATTATATTTTTCTAATTATTTGCTTGTCTTATTTATCATTTATGCTTTCAATCAATTATATTAATAAAATAAATTAACTCCGGTTATACTTGGACTATTCAACATAATTTTTTTAATTTGGGATTAACTACTAACAATAGAAAATAAAAAAATTTAGAATAATTCAATATTATGAACATTAATTATTATTGTGAAATAACCTAAAATTATAATGCAACAAGTGTAATTACCCGTGTCATGCACGTGATAAGATTGAAATTATAATTTTAAATAACTTTTTTTAAATTAATTTAAATTCGTAATACCACATTGTTGTTTAAATAGTGGTAGAGATTCTCTAAGGAAGAGTGCCCTCTATGGAAGAAGGTACTGTGCTCCTGCAATAATCTGAACCTCGGCCAGTTATTGTCTACTCAAGCTATACCAGTAAAAGGGGGTCCGTGGAGAGATATTTGTCACTTGCAAATCAAAGAGCAACATGTCAGATAGAAGATGATTGACGGGTTGGCTATTGAAGTTGGCGATGGTAGACTAACCAGATTTTGGGAAGATACATGGCTATAGGCGGGAAAGCTGAAAGACTCCTTTCCAAGACTCTACTTAATTTCAGATAATAAGGGATCCGTGATTGGAGAGTGTGGATTTTAGAATGGGATAGAGTGGGTTTGGAACTTCCATTGGAGGAGGGAACTCCGACAATGGGAGACCGACAGTTTGAACCAAATGCTTGAGATCTTGCAAGCTGTGAGACTAATAGCAGACATACAAGATAGAGTGGTGTGAAAATTTGATAAGGAAGATGTTTATACTACTAACTCATTTGTGTAGGTGTTGCAGGTACAAACATTGACGAATGATATCCTCAGCTATAAGTTCACAAATGAAATCTGGAAAGGAATTGTTCCACCGCGGGTAGAGTTGTTTACTTGGTTTGTACGTGTAGGTCGAGTTAATATAAAGGATCGCTTGAGCAGATTAGGCATCATTGAACAAAGTGATGACATCTGTGTTATGTGTAACACCCCAATTACCCTAAGCTTTACCTCTAGCCGTAAGACAAAGGTTAATAAGAGGTTACGATAATTCTAAGACTTATACATATTTATATATAGAAAGAAATAATATAATCTAGAAGCCTGATGAAGGAGTGAGCTCAAAGACAGAGTTTCAGAAATGCGAAACGTTCACATGAAATTAACGCACAAGATACAAGATATAGGTGCAAGAGAATAGAACAAATATATATATATATATATATATATATATATATATATATATATATATATAGTAATATAAACATAGGAAACTAGCCGTAGCTTGCGGAGTTTAAGCCGACTAGTTACAAATAGAGTTATACAGAGTTTTAGAATTAAAACAGCTTATACAACCTATCTCTCAAGTAAGCCTCTAAGGCCATAAAGTTAAAAAACAAAAAGATATGAGAGTAACTATAACAAACTAAGGTAAATTAAACCAAGGAGGAACCATACTCCGCTCTGTCACCATATCCGCAATCTCACCGAAGTAGATTACGACCTGCATCTGAAAAATAACAACAAAGTATGGAATGAGAACTGGAGGTTCTCAATATGGTAACAGTGCCCAATGATGTAAGATGCAAGGCCCCAGGATGCCGAAAGCAATCCTAGAACTTCACATCAAATACTGATATTCAAGCTTAGAACAAAATAAATAAATATAATAAGAACTTAAACCATGAACCAGGGTTGTTGACGAATGGACTTCTGCTAGTAAAGGATTTCATAGAAATAATCATGTTGTAAGTATAGTTCCTAAATCAACAGAGAATCCTTTTGTACAAAAGTTTTGGTTGTGACTAAAGCAACAAAGCCCAATAAAATTTATAACCGAAGTATTGAAACCTCTAGTCGTCTCTCAAGGAATTACAGGGAGGTATGATTTATTATTGGTTATGGAAAAATGTGTATTTTTGGATTTTTGAAATAGGGAACAAGTAATTTAAATGACAAGAAAAATAAATTAATAATTAGAAAAATTCTTGGCAGGGCATGAGAACTGGAAATCCCATCCTAGTTATCCTTATCAATTGTGATGAGAATTGTTTATTGCTCCCACTTAGTTAACCCTTACTAAATAAAGGAAAGTCAAGTGGACTAATCAAATTGATTCCTCAAGTCCTAGTCAACTCCTATGGAAAGACTAGTTTTAGAAGGATCCAAATCAATCAGCAAATTCCAATTTTCAACCAATAGCTGAGTTTAACAACTCAAGTGTCAACAATTACTCAACCAAAGCTAAAAGGGAAAAAATCCAAATTATTTATATAATAAATAAAAGAAAGTAATCATAAATCTGGAATACCTCAATGTGTATTAAATAGAAAATCAAATTAAACATAGGAATCCATAAACAAAATTGGAAAAATAAACAAACTAAAGTAATAAAATAAATAAAAGTAGAAGAGAAAATAAATTAAAGAAACATTGAACCTGGAATGAAGAAACAATCCAAAAACTAAGAAAAATCCTAAATCCTAAGAGAGAGAAGAGAGCCTATCTCTCAAGAAAACTACATCTAAAACCTAAAATTATGAATTATCAGCCTATGTCAATCTCCCATTTTGAATGGATGTATTCCCTCACTTTATAGCCTCTAATCTGTGTTTTATGGGCTTGGATTTGGGTCGAAAAGGATCCAAAAATCGCTAGGGACGAATTCTGCAACATTCTGCACGTGGCGTCCGTCACGCATGCGCGTGGGTCACGCGTGCACGTCATTTGGAAGTTTTCCTTGTCACGTGTACGCGTCAGTCACGCGTACGCGTCGCTCATGCTTTGCGCTAGGCATGCGTCCGCGTCGTCCACGCGTGCGCGTCACTTGAGCTCTGCGCGAGTCACGCGTCTGCGTCATCCATGCGTGCGTGTCGCTGCCATTTTCTTCAAAACTTCATTTTCGCGCGTTCCTTCCACTTTTGCATGTTTCCTTTCTGTTCTATAAGACATTCCTGCCCTATAAAGCCCGAAAGTATTCAACACATGGATCACGGCATCGAATGGTAATAAAGGGTAATTAAAATTAATAATTTTATGGTCCAGAAAACATATTTTCACATATATTAAGGAGTAAGGAAGGAATTGTAAAACCATGCAATTTATATGAATAAGTGAGCAAAGACTTGATAGAAACCACTCAATTGAGCATAATATAAATCATAAAATAGTGGTTTATCAACCTCCCCACACTTAAACATTAGCATGTCCTCATGCTTAGCTCAAGAGAAACTATAAAGGGGTGAAGGTAGAATGGTGGAATCTATGCAATGCAACCTATCTAAATGCAAGCTACCTAAATGCCAAGATGTTTCTACCTACTTGGTTAAAAGTAAATAAGTTCTCCAAGACAAACATGAATCAAATTCCACTAATTCAAATCATATAGTAAGGACAAGTAAACTTATAAGAAGATAGCTCATAAAAGCAGGGAACATAGAATCAAGCATTGAACCCTCACTAGTAGTGTATATGCACTCTAATCTCTCAAGTGTATAGGGTAATCCACTCTAGTCTTCTCTAGTCATGCTTTCTAAACCTTGTTCTTCACCTAACCAATCAACAAATATTTAATGTACCAATGCAAACATCATGAGGTTTTTTCAAGGTTGTAATGGGGCCAAGACAAGGGTGAGGATATATGTATGGCTAAGTGAGCTATAAATTGAATCCTTAACTAACATAAGCTCTCACATAAACACACACACACTTTATATAACTTCTTAAATCAGGCCTAGCTACCCAAAATTCCCACTTTTGCATCATATACTCATGTATCAACTTTTCTTTTAATTTGTATCACATATGCATTGATCTTTTATTAACTTAACATTGGGGTAATTTTGTCCCCTTATATATATATATATTCTCTTTTTTGTTTTTATTTATTTATTTATTTTTAAATAGAAAAATAAACATAACTTATCAATGCACATGAATTTTTAATTTTTCTGGTCTCATATGAGTAGGTACCCAAATTTCCAATATTTTATCAAAGTAAAAACATAACACATTCCCTTATTAACCCATGTTCCCACAGTTTTCCCACACTTAGTTGATACACAATCTCTATCTTAAGCTATCCAAAGATTCAATTTGGGGTTTTTAATTATTTTTCCGTTTAAGGCTAGTGATGTGGTAAAATATAGAACAAATGGGGATTAAAAGGCTCAAAGTGGCTAACAAAGGTAACAGAAAGGGTAGGCTATTTGGGATAAGTGAGCTAATAATCAAATAATGGCCTCAATCATATGCATGCATATAACACATTAAACATTGGACAGATAGGATGGAACAAAATATAGATTATGATCATAGAGAAGAAAATACACAAGAATAAAAAGTTATGGTTAGATAATATAACCATGTAATTAAGCTCAAATCTCACAGGTTGTGTGTTCTTAGCTATAACCCATGTTCCAAATACAACTTCCAACAAGTTTAACAAAAAATTTTTTAATTTAAATTAGTGAAATACTATAAAAAGGGTCTTGAAAAGAAACTCATTACCTTGACCAAGCAAAACATACATGCAAGCAATTATTAACATGCAATCTATCCTAACTAACAAAAGAAAAACTAAAAATGTTGGTGTTAAGAGAGAAAAGTTACCTCCGGAAGTCAGGTACTGACCGACCTCCCCACACTTTAAAGCTTGGCACCGTCCTCGGTGCCATCAGTCAAGAACAAAGGGGGGCTGGTAGTAGCATCTCCACAGTCGGGACCGTCATGGCTCCCGGTGCTGGTAGGTAAGGTGGAGTCCGGAGTGTCCTTTGGTCTTCTTCAGGTGGGTGGTTACCAACAAGCAGCTCCTTGAGGTATGTAAATTGACGCTTGTTACGGCGCTCCATTCGCTTTGCCTACCGGTCAAGCCGGTCCAACCTCTGAAGTATCTGAAGGAGCAGCCGATTTGTTGAAAGTGCTTGTGCTTTTCGTTTCTCTCTGTACCCTTCCTGGTGGCCATCCTGAAAAGGGGGAAGAAGAACGTAACATGTAAAGCTAAGAGTTAAAGCAAGGAAGGGAACATGACAAGTGATAATCAATGCACGGTACAGAAGGACGTCGTTGACACATGGTCGCGACTACATGTAAAAAGTTCATCAATGGAAATATAGCAAGTGCATGTGATGGCAAATAGATGTAATATGTTTATTGGCATGCTGGTAAAGGCATAAGTAGCATAGATCAAGCATTAAATGCCCAATTTGATTATGAAGTCTTTGAAACTAACAATCTGTTTGTATTGACAATTATATTCAATTATAATAAATAAAAAGGATTTTTGTGAAAAACAGGCATTAGAGTAGTAAAATAGAATAATATAACAATAATGCACAATGCCATACGGGCTTTTTCACAAACACTAGCATGCATGGTAAATATGTGATTGAAAGTAGTAAAGTTGAACATGCAAACAACCCCAAAAGTAATTTGTGATAATTGTCAATAATTCCTTAATAATTCACAAGCAAAATATAGAAAATAATTAACCAAATAAATTTCCAACACCAATTAAAAGGGTTTAAAACGAAAAAAAGAAAAAGAAAATATATATAATGAAAGAAAAAGAAAAAGAAGAAGAAAGCATAAATAAGAATAAAAAATAATAATGGAAAAGTAAAGAGAGAAGAAGAAAAGAAAAGAACCTTGGTGATGAATGTGAAAAAGAAAGAAGGGGGGATGAAGTAAAAAGTGAGAAGGAATAAAGAAAAAAGAAGGAAGAAGAAAGAAGTAAGAAGGGATAAGAGAGAAAATAGGATTGGGGAAAAGATAAGATATATGGCTCTGATCTGGTAAAACTGTGCGTCGCATGTGACGCGGACGCGTGGTTCATGCGTTCGCGTGCATTGCGCAATTTTCTGATGACGCTTACGCGTGGGGCACGCGTTCGCGTGAGTTGATTTATGCCATTGGTGCGAGAGCAGCCTCGCGTGCGCGTAACTCTCTGTCTCAAACGCATATTGCCAAAATTTAGGGTGACGCGTGCGCCTGGGTGACGCGCATGCGTGAATGGCCTTACTTTAAAAATGACGTGGACGCGTTCGCGTGATAGGGCTTTGTGCGTTTAGCGCAATTCCAGCCCCACTCCATCCTAACTCTCTACCATGCACCCATTTACGTCGATTTCGCGGGGGTCACGCGTGCGCGTGGTTGATGCGCACGAGTGGAGGGCTGGATTCACACATGATGCGGACGCGTCAGGGACGCGTTCGCGTGAACGCGTTGGTGCCTAAGGCACGCCTCCAGCCACGCTCCTGCGTGACTTTCTGTTCAGTTCCTGTTTTTTGCTCATGCACCTATGACGCGGACGCGTCAGCGACGCTTGCGCGTCGCGTGTTTCCCCTTTTTTATATGCAGAATGCAAATGCAAATGCAGATGATGATGCAGAATTTACGAATTAACACTGATAAAATTAAAATAAAATAAAACTAAGAATAAAAAGAGATGATCATACCATGGTGGGTTGTCTCCCACCCAGCACTTTTAGTTAAAGTCCTTAAGTTGGACATTCGGTGAGCTCTTGTCATGGCGGCTTGTGCTTGAACTCATCCAGGAATCTCCACCAATGTTTGTAATTCCAAGGGCCTCCGGGATCCCAAACTAGGCGCAAAGAGCCTTCAAGCAAGTTAAAGCAAGTGACAAGGCCCCACGAGTGTTGACTGCTAGAATGAATTCCGGGGTCCCCAACCTTGCTTTTGCACCCGTCTTCTTGTTGACCATCTTTGTTCCAACCGGGTGGTAAGCAATTCGAATTCTCACTGAGGCATCCAAATAGCTTTCTAGACCCATTCAGTTGAGCTCTACACCAATCCTTGCACTTCAAATTGGAGCATGCAGCCATATTGAACATTGCAGGACAACTCTTACCACTAACCATCTTCCTCTTACTCTTAATACCACAAAGAGCTCTAAGTTGACCATCCGTCTCCAGTAGCCCATATTCAAGTGGGAAAGTAAAGGTTAAGGATGAGAATTTTACCCACTTGAATGTTGTGAAGGATGATGGTGACTTAGGTAGAGAGGTCTCCAACAACTTTGGCAAAGTGATTTCAAGCTTCACTCCCTTGTGCTCTTTCTTGACAATTTCCACCTCCTTGCAAGCTTCTTCAATAATAACCTCTTCTTCTTGGTAGCTTTCTTCCAATACAATCTCTTCTTCATTGCTCACCAAGGTCATAGGAGGTTGTTCTTCTTTTTTAATCTCCATCTTTTGATCAGCCTCTTCCAAGTCTTCAACCATGATATGCCTTGGAGGTTGTACACCTTCCTCAACATCTACATAAAACATCTTGGAAGGAGGCTCTATGACTTGACTTTCCCATGGACGTTCTGCATCTCCTAAGTCTTCGACCACTTCTTCCTCTTCTTCTATATTTATGGCTTCCTCCAGTTGTTTTAGCATAAAACCGTACTCCTCCTTGATGATTTCCTTTCTGTGACAACTCCCTTCAACTACTCCTTCATCTTCAAGGGTCTCTCCTACCTCCACATTTTGGGCTTCCTCTTGCTCCTCTGGAAATAAGGCCGCGTGTAAACGATCCATCGCGTCCCTATGACGATCCCTTCTCTCTTGTTCCATGTCACTAGCATAATTGGGATCGTGTTGCTCTTGGGTTGATGGATGTGGGTGTTCTTCCATAGAGGGTGGTGGTGTACTAGAGCTTGAGGGTTGAGTATTGGAGGTAGAGGGTTGGTCCATGCGGGATATAAGATTTTGGAGTGTAGAGGTTAGACTAGTGATAGAGGCAAGTGTGGTATGAAGCTCTGTTTGCCCTTGGTGAATAGCACCAAGAGTGTTGTCATCTAGTGGAGGTTGGGGTGGATAGGAGGGTTCATTATTTTGGAGAAAGGGTGCATGGTAGGAAGGTGGTTCTTCTTGGTAAGGGCATGGAGATGGTGAATATTGAGGTGGCGGCTCATGAGAGTAATTGTGCTGGAATGGGGGTGGTTCTAAGTATGGTTCGTAAGGTGGATAAGGGTTAGGGTCAAATGAGGGTGTTTGGTAGTAGAGGGCTTGTGAGTTTGGTGGTTCAAACCTATGTTGAGGAGGGGGGGTCATAGGCATATGGTGGGGCTTATTGGTAACTACAAGGGGATCCACCATATCTATCATCTTGGTACGCACCTCGGAATGGCTCTTGACTATAGTAATTTGGTGGAGGTTGGTTGTCACGAAGAGGTCCACCATAACTATTGTCTTGGTATGCATCATAGAATAGTTGTTGGTTATAGCGCATTGGAGGGGGTTGTTGCCAAGAGGGTTGATCAAATCCTTGTGGCTCCTCCCATCTTTGATTCTTCCAACCTTGATGCCTGTTCTCATTATAGCTTCCATTCCTTACAACAACATTGGAATCAAACTTAAAGCCAGAGGGGTGAGAATTCATAGTAGTTAATAAAAATTAAAAAGAAAAACAAATAAATAAGCAAAAACAAATATTTACAACAACTAATAATAAGGCACACGTTTGCAATTCCTCGGCAACGGCGCCATTTTGACGAACGAACTTCTGCTAGTAAAGGATTTCATAGAAATAATCACATTGTAAGTATAGTTCCTAAACCAACGGAGAATCCTTTCGTACAAAAGTTTTAGTTGTCACTAAAGCAACAAAGCCCAATAAAATTTATAACCGAAGTATTGAAACCTCGGGTCGTCTCTCAAGGAATTCCAGGGAGGTATGATTTATTATTGGTTATGGAAAAAGGTGTATTTTTGGGTTTTGAAATAGAGAACAAGTAATTTAAATGACAAGAAAAATAAATTAATAATTAGAAAAACTCTTGGCAGGGCATGAGAACTGGAAATTCCATCCTAGTTATCCTTATCAATTGTGATGAGAATTGTTTATTGCTCCCACTTAGTTAATCCTCACTAAATAAAGGAAAGTCAAGTGGACTGATCAAATTGATTCCTCAAGTCCTAGTCAACTCCTATGGAAAGACTAGCTTTAGAGGGATCCAAATCAATCAGCAAATTCCAATTTTCAACCAACAGCTGAGTTTGACAACTCAAGTGTCACCAATTACTCAACCAAAGCTAAAAGGGGAAAAATTCAAATTATTTATATAATAAATAAAAGAAAGCAATCATAAATCTGGAATACCTCAATGTGTATTAAATAGAAAATCAAATTAAACATAGGAATCCAAAAACCAAATTGGGAAAATAAACAAACTAAAGTAATAGAATAAATAAAAGTAGAAGAGAAAATAAATTAAAGGAACATTGAACCTGGAATGAAGAAATAATCTTAAAACTAAGAGAAATCCTAAATCCTAAGAGAGAGAAAAGAGCCTCTCTCTCTAGAAAACTACATCTAAAACCTAAAATTGTGAACTATCAGCCTATGTCAATCTCCCCTTTGAATGGATGCATTCCCCCACTTTATAGCCTCTAATCTGTGTTTTCTGGGTTTGGATTTGGGTCGAAAAGGATCTAGAAATCGCTAGGGACAAATTCTGCAACTTTCTGCTCGTGGCGTCCGTCACGCGTGTGCGTGGGTCACGCATGCGCGTCATTTGGAAGTTTTCCTTGTCACGCGTACTCGTCAGTCACGCGTACATGTCACTCATACTTTGTGCTAGGCATGCGTCCGCGTCGTCCACGTGTGCGCGTCGCTTGGGCTCTGCACAAGTGATGAGCGGATAATTTATACGCTTTTTGGCATTGTTTTTAGTATGTTTTTAGTACATTTTAGTTAGTTTTTAGTATGTTTTTATGAGTTTTTATTTAAAATTCACTTTTCTGGGCTTTACTATGAGTTTGTGTGTTTTTCTGTGATTTCAGGTAATTTCTGGCTGAAATTGAGGGACCTGAGCAAAAATCTGATTCAGAGGCTGAAAAAGGACTGCAGATGCTGTTGGATTCTGACCTCCCTGCACTCGAAGTGGAATTTCTGGAGCTTCAAAAGCCCAATTGGCGCGCTCTTAATTTCGTTGGAAAGTAGACATCCTGAGCTTTCCAGCAATGTATAATAGTCCATACTTTGCCCGAGATTTGAAGGCCCAAAATGGCATTGCAAATCAGCTTCAGAATTCCCGGCATTTAACGCCGGAACTGGCACAAAAGTTGGAGTTAAACGCCCAAACTGGCACAAAAGCTGGCGTTTAACTCCAGGAAAAGTCTCTACACATGAAAGCTTCAATGCTCAGCCCAAGCACACACAAAGTGGACCCCAGAAGTGGATTTTTACGTCATTTACTCATTTCTGTATATCCTAGGTTACTAGTTCACTATAAATAGGATCTTTTAACATTGTATCTTGATCTCATGACACTTTACACGTTTCATATTGTACCTTCTACGGCATGAGTCTCTAAACCCCATGGTTGGGGGTGAGGAGCTTTGCTGTGTCTTGATGGATTAATGCAATTACTACTGTTTTTCATTCAAACACGCTTGTTTCCATTCTAAGATATCACTTGCTCCTCAACTTGATGAATGTGATGATCCGTGACACTCATCATCATTCTCACCTATGAACGTGTGCCTGACAACCACCTCCATTCTACTTTAGATTGAGTGGATATCTCTTGGATTCCTTAGCCAGAATCTTCGTGGTATAAGCTAGAATATATTGGGGGCCATTCTTGAGGATCCGGAAGGTCTAAACCTTGTCTGTGATTTTCTGAGTAGGATTCAGGGATTGAATGACTGTGACGAGCTTCAAACTCGCGATTGTGGGGCGTTAGTGACAGACGCAAAAGAATCACTGGATTCTATTCCGACATGATCGAGAACCGACAGATGAATAGCCGTGCTGTGACAGAGCGCGTTGAACATTTTCACTGAGAGGATGGGAGGTAGCCATTGACAACGATGAAACCCTACATACAGCTTTTCATGGAAGGAGCCTTGCGTGTATGAAGAAGAAGACAGTAAAAAAGCAGAGATTCAGAAGATAGAGCATCTCCAAAACCTCAACCTGTTCTCCATCACTGCAAAACAAGTATTTGTTCCATGTTCTTCTACTTTTCACAATTAAACCTGAGAATTATGATCTCGTGACTAAGAGTTACAAGATAACCATAGCTTGCTTCAAGCCAACAATCTCCGTGGGATCAACCCTTACTCACGTAAGGTATTACTTGGACGACCCAGTGCACTTGCTGGTTAGTTGTGCGGAATTGCAAAAGTGTGATTGCAATTTCGTGCACCAAGTTTTTGGCGCCGTTGCCAGGGATTGTTCGAGTTTGGACAACTGACGGTTTATCTTGTTTCTTAGATTAGGAATATTTTTTTTGTTGGTTTAGAGTCTTTTATTTGAGTCTAGTTTCATATTTTAAGTTTGGTGTCAATTGCATGTTTTTACTCTCTCTTAATTTTTCGAATTTGCATAGTCTTAGTTGTTTCTTTACCTTTAAAAATTCTAAGTTTGGTGTCTTCTTTGTGTTTTCCTTTAAAATTTTCGAAAATTTGTGTTTGATTTTCTAAAAATTTTAAGTTTGGTGTCTTTTTGTTGTTTTTCTCTTTCCTCATTTCAAAAAATCAAATCTTTTTCAAAATAATTTTCAATCATATCTTTTTAATAATTCCAAAATCTTTTTAATTAATTAATTAATTTAGTTTTCAATTTGCTTGATTTTATTCTCTTTTTGGTTTTCGAATTTTTACTTTATTTTCCATTAATTTTATTTTATTATTTTCAGTTACCTTTCAAAAAAAAATATAATCTACTTACAATCCATATCATCTCCCTTTCTCCATCATGGACCTAAGTGGAATTGAGCAATCCAGAAGGACTCTGGGGTCATATGCTAATCCCATTACAGCTGCATATGGGAGTAGCATCTGTATACCTCCCATTAAAGCAAGCAGCTTTGAGCTAAATCCTCAACTCATTATCATGGTGCAGCAAAATTGCCAGTATTCCGGTCTTCCACAGGAAGAACCTATTGAATTTCTGGCACAGTTCTTACAAATTGCTGACACAGTACGTGATAAAGAGGTGGATCAGGATGTCTACAGATTATTACTGTTTCCATTTGCTGTAAAAGATCAAGCTAAGAGGTGGTTGAATAACCAACCCACAGCAAGTATAAAAACATGGAGACAGTTAAAAGATAAATTCCTGAATCAATTTTACCCTCCAAAAAGGATGACACAGCTAAGGCTGGACATCCAAGGCTTTAAGCAAGAGGATAATGAATCCCTTTATAATGCTTGGGAGAGGTACAGAGGAATGCTAAGGAAATGCCCCTCTGAAATATTTTCAGAGTGGGTACAGTTAGACATCTTCTACTATGGGCTTACAGAAAAAGCTCAGATGTCTTTAGACCACTCAGCTGGTGGATCTATACACATGAGGAAGACGATTGAAGAGGCTCAAGAGCTTATAGATACAGTTGCTAGAAATCAACATCTATACTCAAGCAGTGAGTCCTCTATTAAAGAAGAAGCTATGGCAGTAACTACTGATCCTAATCCTCAAGAACAGATTGTTGAGCTTAATCAGCAATTACTCCTGATGACAAAACAGTTAGCAGAATTTAAAGAGATGCTCCAAGAAACTAAAATTGCTAACAAGAATATAGAATCACAGTTGAATCAGACAAAACAGCAGCTATCTAAACAGATAACAGAAGAATGCCAAGCAGTTCAACTAAAGAGTGGGAAGACATTGAATAATTCAGCTCAAAGTAGCAAAAAGCCAAGAAAGGAACAACTGACAGAGGATAACCAAACCACTGCCCAAAATCCCTCTGAGGACAGTAAGAGCCCAGAGAGGAACACTTCTGGCATTCAAACGCCAGAAAAGGGGGGGAAAAGTTGGCGTTAAACGCCCATTCCTTGCCCAGTTCTGGCGTTCAAATGCCAGAAAAGGGTGGGAAGCTGGCGTTAAACGCCCCTACTGTACCCAATCCTGGCATTCAAACGCCAACGAGGAATCAGACACCTGAGAGTGCTGATAGTAACCCCTCTAAGAAGGCTTCTCCAACCACCTCTGTAGGGAATAAACCTGCAGCAACTAAGGTTGAAGAATATAAAGCCAAGATGCCTTATCCTCAGAAACTCCGCCAAGCGGAACAGGATAAACAATTTACCCGCTTTGCAGACTATCTCAGGACTCTTGAAATAAAGATTCCATTTGCAGAAGCACTTGAGCAAATACCCTCTTATGCTAAGTTCATGAAAGAGATCTTAAGTCATAAGAAGGATTGGAGAGAAACTGAAAAGGTGTTTCTCACTGAAGAATGCAGTGCAATCATTCTGAAAAGCTTACCAGAGAAGCTTCAAGATCCTGGAAGCTTTATGATACCATGCACATTAGAAGGTGCTTGTACCAAGACAGCCCTATGTGACCTTGGAGCAAGTATCAACCTGATACCTGCAACAACTATCAGAAAGCTTGGGTTGACTGAAGAAGTCAAACCAACCCGGATATGTCTCCAACTTGCTGATGGCTCCATTAAATATCCATCAGGCATAATTGAAGACATGATTGTCAAGGTTGGGCCATTTGCCTTTCCCACTGACTTTGTAGTGCTGGAAATGGAGGAGCACAAGAGTGCAACTCTCATCCTAGGAAGACCTTTCCTAGCAACTGGACGCACTCTTATTGATGTACAAAAAGGGGAAGTGACCCTGAGAGTCAATAAGGATGAGTTCAAGTTGAATGTTGTCAAGGCTATGCAGCATCCAGACACATCAAATGACTGCATGAGCGCTGATATTATTGACTCTTTGGTGGAAGAGATCAATATGACTGAGAGTCTCGAATCAGAGCTAGAGGACATCTTTAAAGATGTTCAGCCTGATCAGGAGGAACCAGAGAAAATAAAAGAACCTCTGAAAATTCCTCAGAAAGAGGATAAGCCTCCCAAACCTGAGCTCAAACCACTACCACCATCCCTGAAATATGTATTTCTGGGAGAAGGTGACACTTTTCCAGTGATCATAAGCTCTGCTTTAAATTCACAGGAAGAGGAAGCACTAATTCAAGTGCTAAGGAAACACAAGACAGCTCTTGGGTGGTCCATAAGTGATCTTAAGAGCATTAGCCCAGCAAGATGCATGCACAAGATCCTATTGGAAGATAATGCCAAGCCAGTGGTTCAACCACAGAGGCGGCTAAATCCAGCCATGAAGGAGGTGGTGCAGAAAGAGGTCACTAAGTTACTAGAGGCTGGGATTATTTATCCTATTTCTGATAGCTCCTGGGTGAGCCCTGTCCAAGTTGTCCCCAAGAAGGGAGGCATGATAGTGGTTCATAATGAAAAGAACGAACTGTTTCCTACAAGAACAGTTACAGGGTGGCGTATGTGTATTGACTACAGAAGGCTCAATACAGCCACCAGAAAGGATCATTTTCCTTTACCATTCATAGACCAGATGCTAGAAAGACTAGCGGGTCATGATTATTACTGCTTTTTGGATGGCTATTCAGGCTACAATCAAATTGCAGTGGACCCTCAAGATCAAGAGAAAACATCATTCACCTATCCTTCTGGCGTATTTGCTTACAGAAAAATGCCTTTTGGTCTATGCAATGCACCTGCAACTTTTCAGAGGTGCATGCTATCCATCTTCTCTGATATGGTAGATAAGTTCCTAGAAGTCTTCATGGATGACTTCTCAGTATTTGGAGACTCATTCAGCTCCTGTCTTGATCATCTAGCACTTGTCCTGAAAAGGTGCCAAGAGACTAACCTGGTCTTAAACTGGGAGAAATGTCACTTTATGGTGACTGAAGGAATTGTCCTTGGGCACAAAATTTCAAGCAAGGGAATAGAGGTGGATCAAGCAAAGGTAGAAGTAATTGAAAAATTACCACCACCTGCCAATGTTAAGGCAATAAGAAGCTTTCTGGGACATGCAGGATTCTACAGAAGGTTCATAAAAGATTTTTCAAAAATTGCAAAACCTCTGAGCAACCTGCTAGCTGCTGACACACCATTTGTGTTTGACACAGAGTGTCTGCAGGCGTTTAAGACCCTGAAAGCCAAGCTAGTCACAGCACCAGTCATCTCTGCACCAGACTGGACATTACCATTCGAACTAATGTGTGATGCCAGTGACCATGCCATTGGTGCAGTATTGGGACGGAGGCATAACAAGCTTATGCACGTAGTTTATTATGCTAGCCGTGTTCTAAATGACGCACAGAAGAATTACACAACCACAGAAAAAGAGTTACTTGCAATGGTTTATGCCATTGACAAGTTTAGATCCTATTTAGTAGGGTCAAAAGTGATTGTGTACACTGACCATGCTGCTCTTAAATACTTACTCACAAAGCAGGATTCAAAACCCAGGCTCATAAGGTGGGTGTTGCTTCTGCAAGAGTTTGATATAGAAATAAGAGATAGAAAAGGGACAGAGAACCAAGTAGCTGATCATCTGTCCCGAATAAAACCAGTAGCTGGGGCGTCCCTCCCTTCTACTGAGATCTCTGAGACCTTTCCAGATGAGCAACTCTTTGCCATTCAGGAAGCTCCATGGTTTGCAGACATTGCAAATTATAAAGCTGTGAGGTTCATACCCCAGGAGTATAGCAGGGTGCAAAGAAAAAAATTAATTTCAGATGCCAAGTACTACCTATGGGATGAGCCATATCTCTTTAAGAGATGTGTAGACGAAATGATCCGCAGATGTGTACCTAGAGAAGAAGCACAAAAGATCCTATGGCACTGCCATGGATTACAGTGTGGGGGACATTTCGGAAGTGAGCGAACAGCCACTAAGGTCCTCCAATGTGGCTTCTACTGGCCTACTCTCTATAGAGATGCCCGAGAGTTTGTGCGTAACTTTGACAGTTGCCAAAGAGCTGGTAACTTGCCTCATGGGTACGCCATGCCTCAACAAGGGATCTTAGAGATTGAATTGTTTGATGTATGGGGTATTGACTTTATGGGTCCTTTCCCACCATCATACTCAAACACTTACATTCTGGTGGCAGTGGACTATGTATCTAAATGGGTAGAAGCAATTGCCACACCCACTAATGATACTAAGACCGTGCTGAAATTCCTCCAGAAACACATCTTCAGCAGGTTTGGTGTTCCCAGAGTACTAATCAGTGATGGGGGCACTCATTTCTGCAATAAACAGCTGTACTCTGCTATGGTCCGATATGGAATTAGCCACAAAGTAGCAACTCCGTATCATCCACAGACAAATGGGCAAGCTGAAGTCTCTAATAGTGAGCTAAAAAGAATCCTGGAACGGACTGTTATTGCCCGTAGAAAGGATTGGGCAAAGAGCTTGGATGATGTTGTGTGGGCATACAGAACAGCATTCAAGACTCCTATAGGAACCTCTCCATACCAACTTGTGTATAGGAAGGCCTGTCATCTACCCGTGGAACTGGAACATAAAGCCTACTGGGAAACCAGATTCCTAAACATGGATGCTAAGTTAGCTGGTGAAATAAGATTGCTCCAGCTAAATGAGCTAGAGGAGTTCAGGCTCAGTGCCTTTGAAAATGGAAAAATTTATAAGGAAAAAGCAAAGAAGTGGCATGACAAGAAGTTGTCATCCAGAGTCTTTGAGCCAAGACAAAAAGTTATGCTCTTCAACTCTAGGCTCAGACTATTCCCACGAAAACTTAAATCCCGGTGGAGGGGTCCGTATGTGATTACAGGAGTGTCACCATATGGATATGTTGAGCTTCAAGATATTGATTCTGATAAAAAGTTCATAGTTAATGGACAGAGGATCAAACATTATCTTGAAAGTAATTTTGAGCAAGAAAGCTCAAAACTGAGGCTTGAATGAAGCTTAGTAAAGGTCCAGCTAAAGACAGTAAAGAAGCGCTTGCTGGGAGGCAACCCAGCCATTAGTAGGTTATTTATTTTACTTAATAGCATATTGACATACATTCTCCAAGGTTGATCATCAAAATTGAAGGAATTCACAGAGTTACAGAAGGATTCAGTGCAAAAAGCAGAGAAAAGGAGCTTGCTGGCGAGAAAACGCCAGTAAGGGGAACTCTGGGCGTTAAACGCCAGTAAAGGTACCATTTTGGGCGTTAAACGCCATAATGGGTACCATTTTAGGCGTTTAACGCCAGAATTGCAGCATCCTGGGCGTTCAGGAAAACGCCCAGTGATAAAGGGGTTTCTGGCGTTTAACGCCAGCCAGGGTACCTGGCTGGGCGTTAAATGCCTATAATGGCCACCAATTGGGCCTTAAACGCCCGAATGGATACCATTCTGGGCGTTTAACGCCAGAAAGGTAGGGGACAGAGATTTTGTTTTCCACTTCAAATTTTTTCAAACTTTCTTGTTTTGATCCATAATTTTCTGCATAAACACATTACAAACTTTCATCATTCACTTTCAAATTTCAAAAATCAAATCATTCTTTAAATCTCTTTCAAATCTTTTCCAAATCTTCTTCAAAAACTCAAATATCTTCTCAAATTCTTTCCATATCTTCTCAAATCTCCTTCAAAATTTTTGAAATCTCTCCCCCTCCCTTATAAATACACGTTCGGCCATCCCCCTCTCCCCACCATTCGAATTTGCTCTCCTCCTCTCTCTCCTCTTTCCTTTCTTTTGCTTGAGGGCAAGCAAACCTCTAATTTTGGTGTGCTTTTCCGTGATCACTAAGCCAAGATTTATCAAGATCATGGCTCCTAAGGGAAAACAAACCAATACAAAAGGCAAGAAAGAGAATAATCCAAAGAATCTTTGGAGTCAAGAGAAGTTCTTAACCAAAGAACATGCAGACCATTACCATAAAATAATGGGTCTGAGGTCAGTGATCCCGGAAGTCAGATTTGATCTGAAAGAAGATAAATATCCGGAGATCCAAGAGCAAATTTGAAATAGAGGATGGGAAGTTCTAACCAACCCTGAGACAAAAGTTGGAAGAAACATGGTTCAGGAATTCTACTCAAATCTGTAGCTGACAGATAAGTAGAGAATGACTGGAACTGCTTTTCATACCGACAGAACCATGGTCAGAGGGAGAGTTATTTACTTCCATCTGGACAAAATAAGAGAGGTCTTCAAATTGCCTCAACTACAAGATGATCCTGAATCCTTTAATAGGAGAATGGTGAGAGTAGATAAGAGGTTGGATCAAGTTCTAGAGGACATATGCCTCCCTGGAACTAAGTGGATGACCAATTCAAAAGATGTCCCAAACCAACTCAAGAGGGGAGATCTCAAACCAGTTGCAAGAGGTTGGCTAGACTTCATTGGGCGTTCTATTTTGTCCACTAGTAACCGTTTTGAGGTCACTATCAAGAGAGCAGTGATGATTCATTGTATTATGCTGGGAAAAGAAGTGGAGATTCATCATCTGATTGCTTGTGAGATTTACACAATTGCAAACAAGAACTCCACTGAAGCCAAACTGGCTTACCCAAGCTTAATCTCTTTACTATGTAAAGATGCTGGGGTGAGGATGGGAGTAGATGAATTCATTCCAATTGAACATCCAATCACCAAGAAGTCAATGGAAGGACAATTGCAAGATAACTCTATCAAAAGGAGGGCGCAGGAATTCCTCCCTGAGCTTCCTGAATTTGACTACTGGGCCCGCCTAGAAGCATCTGTTGCCAAGCTGCAAGAAGCTATGGAATAAATTAAGGAAGAACAGCAGAATCAAAACTGCATGCTCTGCAAACTGCTGAAGGAACAAGAGAAGCAGGGGCGTGAGCTACAGGAGCTGAAGCGCCAGAAGCTCTCCCTTGAAGAGTCAAACACCCCACAAGTTGAGGGAGCATCCACTTCTCAAAATCAAGGTTGTTGAGTCCTAACTCTGTGATAACCTCTATCATTAGGAATCAATTTTAGAGTCATTTAAATTTCTGTTATTAATTTTCTATTTTTTTTATTATTATTAGTCTTCTCTTATAATTATCTTTGAGTCTTGTTCTTATTTCATGATTAATAAAATTTAAGGTTCATGTCTTAAAGCTATGAGTGTCCTATGAATCCATCACCTCTCTTAAATAAAAAATGCTTTAATCACAAAAGAACAAGAAGTACAGGATTTCGAATTCATCTCTGAAACTAGTTGAATTAGTTTGATGTGGTGACAATACTTTTTGTTTTCTGAATGAATGCTTGAATAGTGCATATGTCTTTTGAATTTGTTGATTGAAGAATGTTAAACTTGTTGGCTCTTGAAAGAATGATGGAAAAGGAGAAATGTTATTGAGGATCTGAAAAATCATCAGATTGATTCTTGAAGCAAGAAAAAGCAGTGAATTCAAAAAAATAAAATAAAATAAAAAGTGATCCAAGGCAAAAAGAACGTGCTTAAGAACCCTGGACACCTCTAATTGGAGACTCTAGCAAAGCTGAGTCACAATCTGAAAAGGTTTACCCAGTTATGTGTCTGTGGCATGTATGTATCCGGTGGTAAAACTGGAAGACAGAGTGCTTTGGGCCACAGCCAAGACTCATAAAGTAGCTGTGTTCAAGAATCATCATACTTAACTAGGAGAATCAATAACACTATCTGAATTCTGAGTTCCTATAGATGCCAATCATTCTAAACTGCAAAGGATAAAGTGAGATGCCAAAACTGTTCAGAAGCAAAAAGTTACTAGTCCCGCTCATCTAATTGGAGCTAAGTTTCATTGATATTTTGGAGTCTATAGTATGTTCTCTTCTTTTTATCCTATTTGATTTTCAGTTTCTTGGGGACAAGCAACAATTTAAGTTTGGTGTTGTGATGAGCGGATAATTTATACGCTTTTTGGCATTGTTTTTAGTATGTTTTTAGTACATTTTAGTTAGTTTTTAGTATGTTTTTATGAGTTTTTATTTAAAATTCACTTTTCTGGGCTTTACTATGAGTTTGTGTATTTTTCTGTGATTTCAGGTTATTTCTGGCTGAAATTGAGGGACCTGAGCAAAAATCTAATTCAGAGGCTGAAAAAGGACTGCAGATGCTGTTGGATTCTGACCTCCCTGCACTCGAAGTGGAATTTCTGGAGCTACAGAAGCTCAATTGGCGCGCCCTCAATTGCGTTGAAAAGTAGACATCCTGGGCTTTCCAGAAATGTATAATAATCCATACTTTGCCCAAGATTTGATGGCCCAAACCGGTGTTACAAATCAGCTTTAGAATTCCCGGCGTTTAACGCCGGAACTGGCACAAAAGTTGGAGTTAAACGCCCAAACTGGCACAAAAGCTGGCGTTTAACTCCAGAAAAAGTCTCTACACATGAAAGCTTCAATGCTCAACCCAAGCACACACCAAGTGGACCCCAAAAGTGGATTTTTACGTCATTTACTCATTTCTGTATATCCTAGGTTACTAGTTCACTATAAATAGGATCTTTTAACATTGTATCTTGACCTCATGACACTTTACACATTTCATATTGTACCTTCTACGGCATGAGTCTCTAAACCCCATGGTTGGGGGTGAAGAGCTCTGCTGTGTCTTAATAGATTAATGCAATTACTACTGTTTTTCATTCAAACACGCTTGTTTCCATTCTAAGATATCACTTGCTCCTCAACTTGATGAATGTGATGATCCGTGACACTCATCATCATTCTCACCTATGAACGTGTGCCTAACAACCACCTCCGTTCTACTTTAGATTGAGTGAATATCTCTTGGATTCTTTAGCCAGAATCTTTGTGGTATAAGCTAGAATATATTGGTGGCCATTCTTGAGGATCCAGAAGGTCTAAACCTTGTCTGTGGTATTCTTAGTAGGATTCAGGGATTGAATGACTATGACGAGCTTCAAACTCGCGATTGTGGGGCGTTAGTGATAGACGCAAAAGAATCACTGGATTCTATTCCGACATGATCGAGAACCAACAGATGAATAGCCGTGCTGTGACAGAGCGCGTTGAACATTTTCACTGAGAGGATGTGAGGTAGCCATTGACAACAGTGAAACCCTACATACAGCTTGCCATGGAAGGAGCCTTGCGTGTATGAAGAAGAAGACAGTAGGAAAGTAGAGATTCAGAAGATAGAGCATCTCCAAAACCTCAACCTGTTCTCCATTACTGCAAAACAAGTATTTGTTCCATGTTCTTCTACTTTTCACAATTAAACCTGAGAATTATTGATCTCCTGACTAAGAGTTACAAGATAACCATAGCTTGCTTCAAGCCGACAATCTCCGTGGGATCGACCCTTACACACGTAAGGTATTACTTGGACGACCCAGTGCACTTGCTGGTTAGTTGTGCGGAATTACAAAAGTGTGATTGCAATTTCGTGCACCAACGAGTCACGCGTCCGCGTCGTCCATGCGTGCACATCGCTGCCATTTCCTTCAAAACTTCATTTTTGCGCTTTCCTTCCACTTTTGCATGTTTCCTTTCTGTTCTCTAAACCATTCCTGCCCTATAAAGCCTGAAAGTACTCAACACACGGATCACGGCATCGAATGGTAATAAAGGGTAATTAAAATTAATAATTTTATAGTCTGGGAAACATATTTTCACATATATTAAGGAGTAAGGAAGGAATTGTAAAACCATGCAATTTATATGAATAAATGAGCAAAGACATGATAGAAACCACTCAATTGAGCATAATATAAATCATAAAATAATGGTTTATCAGTTGTCTAAACTTAGGGAAATTCTAACTAATACTAATCACACCGCTGTATCCCACAGCCGTCGCCAACCTAACCTCCGTGCGATCCCATCGCCACCGCCTACCTAACCTCCTCAGCACCAGACAAAACACAATTAATGCAAATAAGTAAAACAATAGTAGAAGCATATAAAGCAAGTAGTTCAAGTAAGCAAATAAGCATGTTATACAATTAAGCAAACTCACGTAATCACAGCAAACAAGCACATAAAAGATGCATATGATGAATGCCTATCCTATTGGATCGTGATATCACTTGTCGGTCCATAAACACCAACCCGACACATCCTTTTGGATGTCGCTTTTCTGCCGCACCCACGAATACAGTGTCGGACACACTCTATTGACCCACGGATATTGTACCGGGCACACTCTATTCACCCACGGATATAGTGTCGGGCACACTCGCATGCGTAACCCAAGGATATAGTGCCTGACCCACTCTTGCAGCATAAAAGATTATCAATCACAGGTCAATCCCAAAGGCATAATACCCTGCACACTTATCATACTTAACCCAAGGATATAGTGCCTGACACACTTCCATTATTCAACAAGATCATCATTCCTCTTTAAGTCTTCAACTCATCATAACCATCATCAATTCATCACTTCTATTCCGAGCTCATTAGTTCATCAATTTCCCAATTCATTGTCAACAACCACTATATGCACCATTCTTCCTACTCTCTCAACTAACTCATCCGCAGTACACCAGAAACCTAGACCTCCATTTGCTAACTTTTCAAATTGATCATCAACTAAAACCCTTAGCCTATTTTCCTTATTACCATACTCAAAATTAAGCCCAAAAGCCTTAAAATGGTGTTATAGAAGCTTACAATCTTGTTGGGAAGGTGAAATAGTTGAAACAAAGTTTAGAATTATGAATCAGGGCGTGTGCGTCCTCACAGGGGTGTGCGCGCGCACGCCCAGGAAGATTTTGAAAGTGTGCGTACGCACAGGTACTAAAATTTATAAAGTATGTTCACTCGCACAAGTTGTACGAGCGCCCCTAACATACGTCCCTTCCCGACTTGTGCGTGCGCACAAGGCTGTGCATTCGCACAGGTCGTAATTCTTCATTGATGTACGCGCGCACAAGTTGTGCTAACGCTGCAAGCAATAAGCCTTTCCCTGCCTGTGCGTACACACAGGTCTGTGCGTCCACACAGAATAATATTTTCGCAGGGTTATGCGTGCGGACAAAGCTGTGCGTGCGCATGTATCAGAAATTCTGAAATTCTACAACTTTGCAGAATTTCAGATTTTCAACACCAACTTTGAATGATCATAACTTCCTTTACAAAAATCCAAATCTTACAAACTTTATATCAAATCGAAGGGCTTTCAATAATCTTTATTTCTAAATCAAATTCAACAAATTTTGAAAATTGAGGCAAAAGTTATGATCAGACAAAGTTCATCAAAAATTCCTTTTCACCCAAAACCTTAAATCCTCGAATTTGACCATCTCTCAAATCAAAGCCAAACCAAACCATGTCCAACCATCATAAACCACTACTACATACAACATCTTACCATTTCATATCATCCTCCTTAATTTCACACCTAAATTACTAAGCCATTACATCATATCTCACTACCAGTCCAAAATTTTTAATTCAATCATAAAATCTACACTCATGACCATCATCAACCAACAACAACCTCACTATTCAAAACAAATCTCAACACTCATCATCAACCTTCATAATCACTAATATGCCCACAAACAAAACATCAACAACCACTTCAAATCCTTATCACTTAACCTCAACATTATCAATCATACCCACATTCATACTACCACACTCAACATACACACTCACCAACATCAATCAATATCAAAATATATAATTATCTCCAATAACATCAATATTCATCATCAATTATCAACATACATCCTCACACATCATAATCATCAATATCCTTTATTCCAAACCACCACAACATTTTACATTAACTCATTACCTTAAATTCTCATAATCCTCAATATTAACCAATATAATTAATCACCATGAATACTCATCAATACCAATAATCTCCAACAATCATCATCAACTATACTAATCCAATACAACCAACAATTAGTACCAATTCATATATAATCATTCATACACCAACAACATTCAATCCTATCTTAGGGTCAACTAGCCTAATTGTCCATGAACATTACATATTACATAAAGGAAACCGAAACCATACATTGGCCGATTCCCAATATGCTCAAACACCAAACTTGCTTCAAATCAAGCTTCCACCAAACTCCAAACCATCAAATCCACACCAAAAGCCACCACCAACTCCAAAAAAGCTTCATACATACAATATAATCATACATCAACAACTAAAGCTCATACTATACCAAACCACAAGAATAAAGAGGTTCCTTACCTTATCCAATAAGATTAGGGATAAAATTCATCAATTACCTGCTACTAGAAATCACCTAAACAACCAAAATCACAAACTCAAAACTATAACTTTAAAAATACAGAATTCTAGGACACAAAACTGGGAAGTGAGACACAGTTTCTTACCATATTTCTTTATATAAAAACATAGAGCTCGATGAGAGCTTTGCGTGGCCACAAACGGCTCGCCAATCGGAGCTCCAGATCAAAAGTTATGGCTTCCGGAAGGTGGAGGTGAAAAGTGTCATCCCTCTTCTCCTCTCCTCTCTAAAAACCGCTGCCCTCTCTCTCTTAGGGCTGGAAAAATAAGCTCAAAACTCATTAAATGAGCTTATATATGTTGGACCTTGGACCCGGTCTAACCCGTTAGCGTTTTTGGTTCGTTTAGCCCACTTTGGGCCAAAACCTTTAAGATTAGTGTCCGATTTTTTATTCTAAAATTATTTTTGACCTTTCAAAACAACAAATCAATTTTCTAAATATTATTTTCCAAAAATATGCAGTACTAGATAGACCAGAGCCGGTACTACTGGCTATCGCCAGTACGCATTTTTACAAAAATTTTTCGAAGGAAATACATTTTTCAACTCAGAAAAATTCACTAAAACCAAATTTCTCATTTATATTTTTAAATTAAAACTTCTAAATTTTGAATCTATTTGGGCACTAAAATTACTTTATTAAAACAGTTTTACGTAAAAATGCGGGTTCTTACATTATGTGTAGCAAGGAAATTGAAACTGTACAACATTTGTTTGTTACATGTGAGTTTGTTTGGCAGGTGTCGTGCGCATGGATAAGTCATGTGGGTCTTGTTTGGAGCGTCTGATAAACCACTATTTCAAGGTTTATATTGTATTTAATTGAGTGATTTTATCAAGCTTTTCACCCACTTATTCATAAGATTTGCATGATTTTACAATTCCTTCCTAGTTTAGTTCTATGATTGAAAACATGCTTCTTTGGTCTTAATTTAGCTAATCTTAATCCTCTCCTATTACCATTCGATGCCTTGATCTGTGTGTTAAGTGTTTCAAGCTTCATAGGGCAGGAATGGCTTAGAGAATAAAGAGGAAGCGTGTAAAAATGGAAGGAACACAAGGAATTGAGGAGATGACCAGCGAGAAGTCACGCGGTCGCATGGCTCAGCGACCGTGTGAAATGGAAGAAATCAGAGAGACGCGATTGCGTGCCTGACGCGACCGCGCGGATTGGAAGCTGCACGAACGACACGAAAGTGTGGACGACGCACACACGTGGTACGAGAAATGCTAGGTGACGCGAATACGTGGATGACGTGGACGCGTGATGTGCGCGATCTGCAGAATTACAAAAGTCGCTGGCAGAGATTCTGGACCGCATTTCAACCCAGTTTTTGGCCCAGAAACACAGATTAAAGTCAGGAAACTTGCAGAGACTCAACAAGATTTCATAATTCACAATTTTAAGTTTTAGATGTAGTGTTTAGAGGGAGAGGCTCTCTCCTCTCTCTTAGGATTTAGAAATTAGGATTTTTAGAAATTAGGATTTATTTCAACTCTTCATCAGGTTTAATATTTCTTTTACTTTATATTTCTCTTCTACTTTGAGATACTTTAATGCTTTTATTTATGTTTGATTTAGGTTGCCCAATTGGCTTATGAACTTTTCCATGTTAGATTTTACTACTTTGAATGAATGTTACTTGAGGTATTCCAGATATTTATGATTTCAATTTAGCTTCCCACATTATTGGCTTTAATTGATTAACTGGAAGCTCTTGAGTTACCAACTATTCATGATTGATTGTTATGCTGGCTAATTAACTGGAATTTCACTAACTCTAGTCTTTCCTTAGGAATTGGCTAGGACTTGGGAAATCTGACCAATTAGTTCACTTGACTTTCCCTTGCTTACGCAAAGGTTAACTAAGTGGGATTAACTTTCATTCTCATAGGAGTAGCTAGGATAGGACTTCCGAATTTTCATATCTTGCCAAAAGTTTATTTTACAGTTATTTATTTATTTTACCTGCCATTTAAATTACTTGTTCCTCATCTTAAAACCCCGATTTACAATCTTCTTAACCAATAATAAGAACATACCTCCCTGCAATTCCTTGAGAAGACAACCCGAGGTTTAAATACTCGGTTATCAATTTTTAAAGGGGTTTGTTACTTGTGACAACCAAAACGTTTGTAAGAAAGGTTGATTGCTTGGTTTAGTAACTTTACTTACAACGAGAGTTTACTATAACTTCTAAACCATCAATCTTCAGTTCTTCAAAATGGCGCCCTTGCCGGGGAATTGCAAACGTGTGCCTTATTATTGGTTATTGTAAATATTTTCAAAAAAAAATATTTTTCTTTTACTTGTTTATTTGTTTCTTCTTTCTCCCTTATTTCTGACAACTACTATGAATTCTCACCCTTCTCGCTTTGAGTCTAGTTCTAATTTTGTTGCAAGGAATGGAAGCTATAACAGGAATATGCATCAAGGTCAAGGCAATCAAAGATGGACAGAGCCAAGAGGATCTGATCAACCCTTTAGGCAACAACACCTTCCAAGATATCACAGACAAAGACCATCCTACGATGCATACCAAGCTGATAGATATGGTGGACCGTCTAGTAGCTACCAACGAGCCCCACCATATGCTCAGAGACCATCCTCACAACATAACTTTGAACCACCACACTCACAAGCCCCTTTCCACCATTCACCTCCATATGACCCCAATCCTTATTCACCACACCAACCACCATGTGAACCACACCCAGAACCACCACCTCAATATACACCATCTACATATCCTTATCAAGAGGAACCACTTCCGTGTTATGAACCTTTTCTCTCAACAAATGAACCCTCCTATCCACCCCAAACCTCCGTGGAAAGCAAACTTGCCTCTATCACTAGTCTCGCCTCTACTCTTCAAGCACTTATATCCCGCTTAGGCCAACCCTTTACACCCAATATTCAACCCTCAAGCTCCAATGCACTTCCATCTCAACCACATAATGATCCACCCATCCCATCACCACTATCCGTGGAAGAGCACCAACATCCATCAATCCAAGAGCAACATGATCCCTTTGATACAATTGACATGGAACAAGAGAGAGAGGATCATCTTCGCGAATCCATACTTCATAAGGAGCTCGAGGAGGCACTAAAGGTGAAGGCCTTGAAGTTGACAGTGCGATTGAAGAACTAGTGAAAAAAGACGACAAGGAGGATTTTGTGCTTGAAGGTGAAGAAATAGTTGAAAAGAAAATCATCGAGGACGAATACGATTGCATACTTAAATACCTGGATCAAGAAAGAAATCGATTACCTTTTCGACGTTCAGACATTCAAAGAACCCCCATGGTTTCATGTGGGAAATCTACTGAAGAATGTAGTAGGAAGGAGAAATTGGGCACTTCGGTAGATAGTGAGCAGCACGATTTGATATTGGAACAAGTGGAGGAAGCCGGAATTATTGAAGAAGAAGAGGAGGCAGTGGTTGAAGACTTAGGAGATGCTGAACCTCCATGGGAAAGTCAAGTTATAGAGCATCCTTCAAAGACGTTTGAAGCTGATGTTGAGGAGGGTGTACAACCTCCAAAGCATATCATAGTTGAAGAATTTGAAGGAGACGATCAAGAGATGGATTCAATCATTGATGAATTCTTATCTACATTTGAATCCTCTTCCATTGGACTTGATATGGAGTTTAAAGAAGATGAAACACAATATCCCATGCCCTTGGTGAACAATGAAGAAGAGATTAAATTGGAAGAAATTCACCAAAAGGAAGAGGTTGATATTGAAGATTACAAAGAGGTGGAAGATGTCGAAGAAGAGCACAAGGGAGTGGAGCTTGCACGTTCATTAGAAACACCTCCCCCTAAGTTGCCATCATCCTTCACAACATTCAAGTGGGTAAAATTCATATCCCTTAGCTTTCTAATTCCACTTGAATACGGGCTACTGGAGACGGATGGCCAACTTAGAACTCTTTGTGGCATTAAGAGTAAGAGGAAGATGAACCGTGGAAGAAGTTGTCAAGCAAGGTTCAACATGGTTGTGTGCTCAACATTTAAACGCAAAGGTTGGTGTAGAGCTCAATTGAATGGGTCTAGGAAGTTGTCTGGCTGCTTCAGTGAGAATTCAGACTGTTTGCCACCCGGATGGAACAATATTGCTCAACAAGAAGACGGGTGCAAAAGCAAGATTTGGGATCCCGAAATTCAATCTAGAAATCAACACTCTTGGGGCCTTGTCACTTGCTTTAACTTACTTAAAGGCTTTCTGCGCCTTGTTTGGGACCCCGGAGGCTACTGGAACTCCAAACATTGGTGGAGATTTCTGGATGAGTTCAAGCACAAGCCGCCATAACAGGAAGCTCCTCAATTGTCCAACTTAAGGACTTTAACTAAAAGTGCTAGGTGGGAGACAACCCACCATGGTATGATCGTTCCTTTCTCATTTTTATTTAGTTTTATTTGTTTTCGAGTTTTATTTTATTTTATTGTATTGAACCTGGAGTTTTGCATTACATTCATATTAGCATTGCATTCTGCATTCTGGATAAAAAAAGGGAGAGCCGCGACGCGACAGCGTCGCCGACGCGACCACGTTGCAGGTGGCTCAAAGAGAATGATAAATCGAACAGAGAGTCACGCGGGAGCGTGGCTGGAGGCGTGCCTTTGGCACAAATCATCCAACGCGACCGCATCGCTGACGCGTCCGCGTCACATGGGAAACATGCCTCCCACGCGTCCACGTCACCCACGCAGCCGCGTGATTTGAAAATCGACGTGAAAAGAGTGCACAACCAAAATTTGTGCTGGAGTGGTGCTGGACTCGCTCTAGACGCGCCGTCCCTACCACACGAACGCGTGCCCCACGCGTCCGCGTCATATCCTTCTAATGGCCACTCACGCGATCGCCTGATCCACGCGATCGCGTCACCCAAGATTTGGCAAAAATAAGATTTTGAGCAGAGAGTTGTGCGAGCGCGAGGCGGCCCTCACGCCAGTTGCATAAAATGTGTCACATGACCGCGTAACTGACGCGTCCGTGTCGATTAATTTAAGCGCAAGTCGCGCGAACGCGTCCCCCATGCGTCCGCGTCGCTTGCGCCGCACACCTTAACTTAATATGCCATAATATTTTATCTTTTCGTCCTCAATCCTAATTTTTCCTCCCTCCTTTCTTACCTTCTTCTTCTTCCCTTTTTTCCCTTCTCATTCTTCTTATCTTTCATTTTCTTTTACTTAATTGCCTACTTTCATTCATTGCATTATTTTCATTGGTGTTAGAAATTTATTTGGGTAATTATTTACCATATTTTGCTTGTGAATTATTAAAAGGAACTGTTTGACAATTATACATTATTTTTATAGGGTTTCTTGCATGTTCATTTTAACACTTTCAATTATTTACCATGCATGCTATGTGAAAAAGCCCGTATGGCATCACGCACTACTTTTCTGTTATCCTACTTTCATGCCTGTTTTTCACAAAACCCTTTTTATATTTTATTCACTATTTATAATTGTCCATACAAGCATATTGTTAGTTTGGAAGACTTGGTAATCTAACTTGGACATTGAATGCTTGATCTATGCTACTCATGCCTTTGCCAGCATGCCAATAAACATCTTGCATTTAACTGTCATCACATGCACTTGCTATATTTCCATTAATGACTTTTCACATGTAGTCATGACCATGTGTCAACGTCATTCTTCTTTACTGTGCATTGACTACCACCTTTCCCATTCTCTTCCTTGCTGGAACCCCTAGCTTTACTTGTTACTTTCTTTTTCCCCTTTCAGGATGGCCACCAAGAAGGGTAGAGAGAAAGCTACTCCCAAACCACCGGCAAGGAAAGGACCACAGAGAGCACCAGCTGAGGAACAACAACCCCCGTCCACTTGTACATCTTAGCATGCACCGAGGACGGTGCAATCTTTAAGTGTGGGGAGGTCGATACCGATCTCCATGGATTAGTTACTCTTCTGTCTCAATACTAATGGTTTATTTTCCTTGTTAATTGTTGCATTTGCATGTTTGTTTGATTTTTTTGCATATTTTGCCACTTGGTTGAAGTAATATTTTCTTTTTCAAGAAATTTTTATAGTATTTCACTAATTTAAATTGAAAAAATTTGTGCTAAATTTGTTTGAAGTTGTATTTGGAACATGATTTTTGAGCCAAAGAACACACAACCTGTGAGATTTTGAGCTTAATTGCATGGTTACATTATTTAACTATAATATTTTATTCTTGTGTGTTTTCTTCTCTATAATTGTAATCTTTACTTTGTTCCATTCTATATGTCCATTATTTAGTATATTTACATGCTTGCATATAATTGAGGCCATTGTTTGATTCCAGCTCACCATTCCCAAATTAGCCTACCTTTACATCACCTTTGTTAGCCCCCTTGAGCCTTTAAATCCCCTCTTATTTTATAACCACATTACTAGCCTTAAGCAGAAAAACAAAATAAAAATCCCAAGTTGAATCATTGGTTATCTTAAGATAGAAATTGTGTAATTGTTTAAGTGTGGGGAAACTTTATGGGAACACGGATGATAGAAACAAGGCAGAAAGTTAAAAAGAATAAAGATATTTCAAAATAAAAATTTTTTGGGAAGCATGCTCATGTGAAATCAAAGTAATTAAATTACCATGTGCATATATATAAAAAAATTTCAGTATTTAAATAAAGGGGATACAAAAGAATTCTCCAAATGTAAAATAAAGCAATGTACATGGGACAAAATTCAAAAAAATAAGTTTGATGCATGAGCATGTAATACAAAAGTGGAAAAAATTTGGGTAGCTAGGAAAAGAATTTTAAATTTTATAAAGTATGTATATGTTAGGTGAGATCTTAGACTAATCAAGGATTCACTCTGTTAGCTCACTTAGCCTTATATATACATCCCCACCTTTACCTCAGCCCCATTACACCCATTGAAAAGACCTCATGATGTTTGCATTAGTATACTAAATATTTGTTGATTGGTTAGCTAAAAAACAAAGTTTAGAAAGTATGATTAGAGAAGATTAGAGTGAAGTACCCTATACACTTGAGAGATTAGAGTGATATACACTACCAGTGAGGGTTCAATGCTTGATTCTATATTCCCTGCTTTTATGAGCTATCTTCTTACAAGTTTACTTATTTTCACTGTATGATTTGAATTAGTGAAATCCAGTTCATATTTATTCTTGAAGGATTTATTTACTTTTTTTTTACCAAGTAGGTTGAAACATTTTGCATGTAGTTGCATTCACATTCATAGGCTGCATTGCATGAGTCTTGCCTTTCCCTATTCATTTATTTGGTCTCCTTGAGTTTAGCATGAGGACCTGCTAATGATTAAGTGTGGGGAGGTTGATAAACTACTATTTCATGGTTTATATTGTATTTAATTGAGTAGTTTTATCAAGCTTTTCACCGACTTATTCATAAGATTTGCATGATTTTACAATTCCTTCCTAGTTTAGTTCTATGATTGAAAACATGCTTCTTTGGTCTTAATTTAGCTAATCTTAATCCTCTCCTATTACCATTCGATGCCTTGATCTGTGTGTTAAGTGTTTCAGGCTTCATAGGGCAGGAATGGCTTAGAGAATAAAGAGGAAGCGTGCAAAAATGGAAGAAACAGAAGGAATTGAGGAGATGACCAGCGAGAAGTCACGCGGTCGCATGGCTCACGCGACCGCGTGAAATGGAAGAAATCAGAGTGACGCAATCACGTGCCTGATGCGACCGCGCGGATTGGAAGCTGCACGAACGACGCGAAAGCGTGGACGACGCGCACGGGTGTTACGAGAAATGCTAAGTGACGCGAACGCGTGAATGACGCAGACGCGTGACGTGCGCGATCTGTAGAATTACAAAAGTCGCTGGCAGAGATTCTGGGCCGCATTTCAACCCAGTTTTTGGCCCAGAAACACAGATTAAAGTCAGGAAACTTGCAGAGACTCAACAAGCTTTCATAATTCACAATTTTAGATTTTAGATGTAGTTTTTAGAGGGAGAGGCTCTCTCCTCTCTCTTAGAATTTAGAAATTAGGATTTTTAGAAATTAGGATTTATTTCAACTCTTCATCAGGTTTAATATTTCTTTTACTTTATATTTCTCTTCTACTTTGAGATACTTTAATGCTTTTATTTATGTTTGATTAATGTTGCCCAATTGGCTTATGAACTTTTCCATGTTAGATTTTACTGCTTTGAATGAATGTTACTTGAGGTATTCCAGATATTTATGATTTCAATTTAGCTTCCCACATTATTGGCTTTAATTGATTAACTAGAAGCTCTTGAGTTACCAACTATTCATGATTGATTGTTATGCCGGCTAAATAACTGGAATTCCGCTAACTCTAGTCTTTCCTTAGGAATTGGCTAGGACTTGGGAAATTTGACCAATTAGTTCACTTGACTTTCCCTTGCTTACGCAAAGGTTAACTAAGTGGGATTAACTTTTATTCTCATAGGAGTAGCTAGGATAGGACTTCCGAATTTTCATATCTTGCCAAAAGTTTATCTTACAGTTATTTATTTATTTTACCTGCCATTTAAATTACTTGTTCCTCATCTTCAAAACCTCGATTTACAATCTTCATAACCAATAATAAGAACATACCTCTCTGCAATTCCTTGAGAAGACGACCCGAGGTTTAAATACTCGGTTATTAATTCTTAAAGGGGTTTGTTACTTGTGACAACCAAAATGTTTGTAAGAAAGGTTGGTTGCTTGGTTTAGTAACTATACTTACAACGAGAGTTTACTATAACTTCTAAACCATCAATCTTCAGTTCTTCAGCGTCCCAAGTTCCCTGAAAGAATATTTTGAGAGCTGGAGGACGATGAATTTGAGAAAAGATGTGCGGAAAATATGGTTTGTGGGATTCTTCTCAGTTATATGGAACATCTGGCTGTGTAGAAATGAGGTCATTTTTCAGAACAAGACAGCAGAAGTGGAAGATTGTATTGCTAAGACGTTTTGTCGCTTTAGAGAGTGGTGCAAGAGGTAATTCATGTTGTTGATGGCTATGCCGAAGATAACATAAGAGTTGTAAAACTTTATTTAATGCTTCTTGTATGCTCCATTGAATGTGTTGAGTTCATTTTTCATTCAAAAAAATGATTTGATTAATAAAAAAGTAACATGTAATGCATTATTTTTTTTAATCTAGTATTAATTGGATTAATTCTAAAATGGTTGTTAATCGGTTTTAATAATCTACTTTCTTCAATAAATCAGACATATATAATGAATGTGATCATAAATAATATAGTAATAGTTGAATCTACCAATAAATATATTAGCTATTATCACACTATAAAATAAATTAAATATAAAGGCTATTAGCACTTATAAATCTATAAAATCGCACCGTCTTTGATTCGTGCAAGGGTTTACTTATCAAATAAACTTAAAATATGAACAAAAAATATTTATAAAATGGACCTAGCATCACTTGAAAGAATCATGTAAAATAATCAACTTACCTTATTATCCATGAGAACCATTTCTATGTAAGTCGTTTTGTTCTTGTCAAATTTGGATGGGACTTTCCATAACCTTATATATTAGTTTTGTTAAATAATTCTATATATATATATATATATATATATATATATATATATATATATAATGGTAGTTTTTCTTAATATATATATACGTATACATAAATAATTCTATACATATACATAAATAAAAAATATATGAATTATATTTTGTTAAACCCTATGTTACCGGTTATTAAAAACATTTAAATCACATATATTATTTATTTTTTGTTATAATTATTTCGTTTTATATATATAATTATTTTTTATTCTATAATCATGTAATAATTTTTTATTTTTTATATCCACATATATTCCTCAATCCCGGCTCCATTTATACGCATATTAATATTTTTTTCTAATAGTGATTTTTAATTTTTCATTTTCCTTTTTTTCACATATTTTTCTTTTTTTTAATAGTGATGTTTTAATATTTTTTTCTTTTTTCAAATATATTTTTTTAAATAATTACATTACTAATCTGAAATATAAAATTAGAAAAAAAGGTGATACATATATCTAAGAAAGAAAATAAACTTCAAAATCAGAAAAAAAAAAGAAATTTTATATTAAAAAATATAAAAATAATATACTCAAAAAGAATAGTCGTAATATATAAATTGAGTCAACAATTTAAATTTCTCTAAAACTAATTTAATCAAATACCAATATTAGAAATAAATTACTTAAATAATATTAAATCTATTCTAGTCCTTAGACACGTATAGATTAGAGTCATTCTTGTAACCACAACCAACTGAAACAATATCATTAGTTCGAACATTTAGATTTCGTGAAAATTCAAACTATTTCCTTATTCTTTGAAAACCTTCTGTATCCCTGATAGAGTTGAATCGCAATTCCTTTTATGGAAAAAGAGCTGCGGAAGTGCCTTTGATGTGTTGGAGACCAAAGTCCGAAAGTCACTATTTATATTTGAGTGTGACACCCATTAAACCCTAAATGCCAAATAAAATAGTATCTCTGGTTTTATTCTCATTTAATTCTAAATCAAAAGTAATAATGACTTATTTAATTCAGCATTTATGATAATAAATGAGATGTTCATTATATAAGTTATTTAATGTAAAATAGCTTAATTTGCGATTATAATTAATATATGTATTGCTCATAAATAAATTAGAAAATAATAATTTCGTAACAAAATAATCATTCAATTTGAATTACAATTAATTGACTGATGGAAATGATAATAAATTGTATGACGTTTAAATAATTAACCAAATCAATTAGTTGATATAATTAATTTATTATAATAAATTAAATTTAATGAGTTAAAAAAATAAATCAAAAAAACACCATAAAAAACATGCCATCAAGTGATGCCATTACAATTTTATCATTAAGTTCATAAATTTAATTTTTATATAATATAATAGATACTTACATATTATTATATTAAACACAGACTAAAAAAATACACTAAACAAAATAAAAGCATCAATAGTAAAATATAACCTAAAAAATTACTTAAATTCAAAAAAGAACCTGTGAGAAATTATAATAAATCTATATATGAGAAGTAAAAATAAAATAAATAATTAAAAATAAAGTAAAAAGAGCAACTCAAAAAAGTAAAAGAAGATAGAAAAGATAATGTGTGGAGTAGATAAAAAATGTATTGTAATAGAATATTAATATAATTAATTAATAAAAAGGATGAAAGAGAAAAATCAAAATACGATCTTATTAAAAAAATTTCAAAAAAATATTTAAAAAAATCTATTAATCAACTTTTATAAAAATATTACAAAAAATTTAAATTATCTTTAAATAAAATAATAATACCGTTAAGAATTATTAATCAAAATAAATAAAAAAGAATTAATATAAAACAAAATTATAAAAAATATTAGCAAAATTAAGATAAAAAATAAAAATTACAAATTACAAATTACCTGAAGTATAAAATAGAGAGAGAGAAAAGAGATATATAAAATAATAAGATAATAAATTGAATTAATTAATTTTATTTATTTTTTTGCTTTATATATTATTTATTAAATAATTTAATATTTATCTCAATCAAATTAAATAATAAATTAGTTATAATTAATTTAGTTTAATGAATCAAACAAAATTTAAAATAATTTGATATTTACTCTAATTAACGTAAATATTTGAAGTTATGATTAATGTAATTTAATGAATCAAATAAAATATTAAATGATGAAATATTTATCCTAATCAAATCAAATTACATAATTTATTAGTTATAATTAATACAATTGAATGAATCAAACACATTAAATTGAAAAATAATTTAGTTAATTTGTGTCTTAAGGACACATTTTAAAAATATTTATTTTTCAACAACTTTTATAAAATATTTTTTTATAATATTTTTAACCTATAGTCTAAAGGCACAGTTATAATAACCTTTTAAAAAGTACTTAATTAGTTAATGTAAATAATTAGTATCATTGATTTAGTTTAATAAATCAAAATAACTAAAAGTGAATGAAAGAGATAAAGAGAAAGTGAAATTATAAAAATGTGTAGCCATTAAAAAACAATAAAAAAGTCCCTTTTAGGTTTTTACTTATTAATTATTAATTTATTATAATTAATTTCACAATATTTATTATGCGTTATTCATCTTACGAATTAATACAATCAGTTAATTGATATCAATTATCGATAAATAGTTATAATTGATATAACTCATTTCGCTATACTTTTTAAATAAATAATAAAAATACATGTCTCAATTTTTTGTTAAAGTAGAATAAAATAAAATACGTAAATTGAGTAGATATAAATCTAAAAATTATAAAATTTTATTAACAACTCAAATAAATTAGTACCGTAAAACTAAATTTAATATCTATGTTAAAAATAATTACTGACATTTTATTCTTTTAATTATTAATAATTTAAATAAAGTAATACTATATAACTTATTTTGTTATCTATTTTAAATAATTACTAATATTATATTTTCTAATTATTTGCTTGTCTTATTTATCATTTATGCTTTCAATCAATTATATTAATAAACTAAATTAACTCCGGTTATACTTGGACTATTCAACAATTCAACATAATCTTTTTAATTTGGAATTAATTACTAACGATAGAAAATAAAAAAATTTAGAATAATTCAATATTATGAACATTAATTATTATTGTGAAATAACCTAAAATTATAATGCAACAAGTGTAATTACCCATACCATGCACGTGATAAGATTGAAATTATAATTTTAAATAATTTTTTAAATTAATTTAAATTATAATAATTTGATTAGTTTTTTTTAATCTAGTGCTAATTGGATTAATTCTAAAATGGTTATTAATCGGTTTTAATAATCTACTTTCTTCAATAAATCAGACATATGTAATGAATGTGATCATAAATAATATAGTAATAGTTTAATCCACCAACAAATATATTGGCTATTATCACACTATAAAACAAATTAAATATAAAGGTTATTAGCACTTATAAATCTATAAAATCACACCGTCTTTGATTCATGCAAGAGTTTACTTATCAAATAAACTTAAAATATGAACAAAAAATATTTATAAAATGGGCCTAACATCACTTGAAAAAATCATGAAAAATAATCAACTTACCTTATTATCCATGAGAACCATTTCTATGTAAGTCGTTTTGTTCTTGTCAAATTTGGATGGGACTTTCTATAACCTTATATATTAGTTTTGTTGAATAATATATATATATATATATATATATATATATATATATATATATATATATATATATTATGGTAGTTTTTCTTAATATATATACATATACAGAAATAATTCTATACATATATATAAATAAATAATATATGAATTATATTTTGTTAAACCCTATGTTACTGGTTATTAAAAATATTTAAATCACATATATTAATTATTTTTTGTTATAATTATTTCGTTATATATATATAATTATTTTTTATTCTACAATCGTGTAATGATTTTTTATTTTTTATATCCATCTATATTCCTCAATCTCAACCCCATTTATATGCATATTAATAGATTTTTTTCTAATAGTGATTTTTAATTTTTCGTTTTCCTTTTTTTCACGTATCTTTCTTTTTTTTTAAATAGTGATGTTTTAATATTTTTGTTTTTTTTTTTAAATACATTTTTCTTAACAATTACGTTACTAATATGAAATATAAAATGAGAAAAAAGGTGAAACATATATCTAAGAAAGAAAATAAATTTAAAAATCAGAAAAAAAAAAGAAATTTTATATTAAAAAAGTAAAAATAATATATTCAAAAAGAATAGTCGTAATATAAAAATTGAGTCAACAATTTAAATTTCTCTAAAACTAATTTAATCAAATACCAATATTAGAAATAAATTATTTAAATAATATTTAATCTATTCTAGTCCTTAGACACGTATAGATTAGAGTCATTCTCGTAACCACAACCAACTGAAACAACATCATAAGTTCGAATATTTATAATTCGTGCAAATTCAAACCACTCCCTTATTCTTTGAAAATCTTCTGTATCCCTGATAGAGTTGAATCGCAATTCCTTTTATGGAAAAAGAGTTACGGAAGTGGCTTTGATGTGTTGGAGACCAAAATTCGAATTTCACTTGTAAAACTTGGTTAATTAATGGCTAATTAACCCATAAATGAGAATTTATTCTAGAAAGCCAAAAAATGTGATTTTTATGGCTAAATATGATAGATGAGATTGAGACGAGAATTGTGATACCAATTTTGTAGAATTCGGACCAAGATTGGACCGAATGGAAGTACACTCCTGATGCAAGCCATGTGTTAGAACCTGAATCAGTTCAGTTAAAAGAAGATTTGATGCTTCTGGTGGCTCCAGTCAGAATTGATGATACTAGTATCACACGGTTGCGTAGAAAAGAGGTTTCATTAGTCAAAGTGGCATGAAGTCGAGGCGGTGTTGAGGAACACACTTGGGAGATTGAGTCGGAGATGCGAACGGATTATCCGCACTTATTCTCAAGTAATTGAATTTGAATTTTGTGGAAAAAATTTTCAATTAGGTGGGTAGAATGTAAAACCCGATTAATAATGACTAATTAATCCATAAATGAGAATTTATTCTAGAAATCTAAAAAATGTGATTTTTACGGCTAAATATGATGGAGGAGATTGAGACGAGAATTACGATATCAATTTTGTAGAATTCGGACCAAGATTGGACCGAACGGGCCAAACCGGGCCAACAGGACCCATATTGGATCCTTGGCCCAACTAAACTAAACCTAATACACTCATTTCAGCACTCTCTCTCCTCACTACACTCAAGAAACACGTTGAAATGGAGGCCAAGGGGGGAAGAACACTCTCTCAAGTTCTAACCCTTGGTTGATCTTCAAACCACCATAACTTTTGATCTAGAGTTCCGATTGCCACACCGTTTGTGACCACATGTTCACCACGAAGCGCTCTACAAAACCCACTATTTTATTCCTGAGGTAAGCCATGAAATCATCTCATCTCTTCATCCTTAAATTTCGAGTTTCATGGTGAAATATGTTGAGATTTTGGGCGCTTTGATGTTTTAGGACCCAACTCTCTTGAAGGAGAAGATTAATCTTGTCTCCTTGAACCTTGGGTGTGGTAAGATCCTCAAACCCTAGTGAGAATGTTGAACCGCTGGTTATGGGTATTGAGCTATTGTGTTTTTGGTGTGATATCGTAGCTTAGGCATTATATATGTGTGTTTTGGAGCTTGATTGGTGATTTTGAAAAGTTTGGAGAGAGCTTTGTGTTTGAAAAATCTATTTTTAGGGGTGTTGGAACCTTGAGAGCTTGTGGACAAGTAATTTGGGAGTGCTTCGGTTGAGCTTGGGAAATCGGCTAAGGTATGGTCTTGGTTTCCTGTATCTAAAATGTAATGTGGTGTGAAAACTTAGGCTAGAGGCCCTAAGATAGGCATTGAATTGTTGATGTGGTTGAATGGTTGAGATATATGATGTGGTCATATATGTGATTATGAATATTGATACCTTGTTGGTGTGATACATGAGAAAAATGCATGTTATGATATATGATTGATGAATGGTTGAGGTTGAATTGTAGGTGAAACCATGTTGATGGTGAGTATGATATGGGTTATGTGTAATGATGATTGATTGAGAATGGTGTTTTGGAAATTGGAATGAGGATTGATGTATGACATGTTAATGAGTTGTGATTTAGCCATTTGATTGAAATGGGCAAAATGGTTGGATGGTAGTTTGAGAATTTTGGTAAAGTGTTAATGTGTGAGTTGAGGAGGCTTGATATTAATTTTGGTATATTCTGATTGATTTCAAAAAGGGTTGAAATTGGCATGTTTTGGTTGATTTTGAAAAGGGTGGAAAATGGCTTGTTTTGAAAATGGCACTTTGTGGTTTTATATAAAAATATAGTTTTTGGGCATACTTTGACGGGACATAACTTGGACTCTGGATCCCCGTTTTGTGCCAAATTTATTTAGAAATGAAATTGGATTTGGGATGTCCATGTCATTCGAAAAACGGGCGAAAAATGATTTAAAATGAAGAAGATATGCCCGTCGGAAGATTGGGGGTTGAATCTGTGAATTATGCAGTTTTTAACTTAGAAATTTTTTTAGGAAAATACCCCCACGCTTAGGCGTGCCTGACGCGTATGCGTTATTTTTCAGAAACGCGCCATCCACCCGTGCGCGTGTCTTACGCGTGCGCGTCGATGCACTGCACCCAATGCCCAGCCAAAATTCCCGAGAGTTGTGCCTGTTTTTTGCCAGTGTTGTGCCTGGGGCACAAACGCACCCACGCGTATGCGTGGCTAACGCGTAAGCGTCAGTGGATGTTTAATTCCATCCACGCGTGCGCGTGGGCGACACATATGCGTCGATGAACTTTGTGGCCATCCACGCGTGCGCGTGGAGGACGCGTACACGTGGTCCTGTTTTCATGCCAAAGTTGATTTTTGAGTTTTAAAAAACAAATTTCATACTTCTAAGCCTCCGATCTCACCCCTTATGTCTTAAATCATTATCATATTTCTAGCAATGAGAAAGGAACTAGCGGATGTGGTAACTTGTGAATGAAGCAAGGGGAAAAGTTATGATCAATGATGATCAAAGATGATTATATGAGATACGGAGGATGGCGGTGGAAGTGCTGTGTATGCCATAAGCCGAAGGGCTATATTTATTGATAAATTGGCTGGTTTTAGATTGAACCGTGAGCCGGATGGTTGAGTTATTGCAGAGTTACGGCGGAGTCATTGTTGATTATGGCCGATTATAAATGCATATATGCTATTGAATGAAATGTGAATGTTGCACTTCCACTATCTGAGATACGAGTTTTCCTGGGTGAAAGCAGTGGCTAGCCACCACGTGCTCCAGGTGGATACTCGAGACTCTGCTGACCCTATGTCGTAAGTGTGGCCGAGCACTGTGAAAGTCCTGGATGAGCTCGCCCCCGTGAATATATACCAGTGAGGGTGTTGGATATGGATTATGATTATGATCATGATAATGATCGAGGATAACTCGAGTTGGGGAAGCATGACAGAGGGACAGTCTAATGGTTAGCTACCAGGACATGTCAGGTTGGCTATATAACCGACAGATGATATCATCAGCCATTAGGGATAGGCATTCACCATATACATACTATGTGAATTGTTTGAGATTGCCTATCAGACTGCATATTACTTGCTAATTGTCTAAATGCTTTATATGTTCCTACTTGCATATCTCTTGTGTGATATAACTGTGTTTGCCATTTTTATACTCCTGCTGGTGGTTGGGAGGTCTGAAGGAATTGTAAAGGGAAGTATTAGATATACTGAAAAATCTTTAGTCAGTTGCCATTTATGGTTTAGCTTGTTTATAAGCTTTGAATTTTATCTGGTGGAAGTTCTAGGATTGCCTTCAGCTTTCCTAGGACATTACATGTTAGATATGTGTTTACTGTTACCATACTGAGAACCTCCGGTTCTCACCCATGCGGATTTTGTGGTTTTCAGAGCAGGACGTGAGGCTTCTCGTTGAAGCATGCTGGAGACTTCTGGATTAGCGAAGATCCTTATTTCTCGGGACTCTATTTTGGTTTATATGTTTTGTTTAGATACTTTTATCTCCACTAAATAATACAAACTGTGGTGACTCCTCTTAGAGGGGATTTTGGAGAATAGGTTTTCTGTATTTGTGTCCCTTTGGATTTCCTTGGGGTTCTTATTTTATTTACATGTATATATTGCTATGCTCGGACCAGTTATCTTTGCAACCGGATTTTGAGTTTTAATAATCCTGTTTTTGACACTCCTTTGAATATATATATATAATCTCACATTAGTTTATCCTTTGTTCGTTACGTTATCGATCGGAGCGATGCGCTTTCAAGTTACGATTTTGATTTTATGCCATTGATGCCAGGGCATCTTGGCTAGTTTTACTAGCCATTTTTTGTATGCTTTAGGTTGGTTTCATGCATTTTCTTAGGAAATAAGCAAGTATTTAGTTGAAAATGCAATCATACCATGATTCAAGCAAACATTGTGAATTTTGAATGATTTTATGAGAATTATGCATGAATTGAATGATAAATTGGATGATGCATGATCCCATGATTAAGAGCAAGACTTTGATGCACTTTGTTTGATTGATTTCAGGTAACAATAAGCAGAGAAGAGCCACGTTAGTGGCTACGTTAGTGCCACTAACGTGGCCATTAACGTGGAAGAAAAAGAGAAGCCCCAACGTTAGTGAGAAAGTTAGTGGCATTAACTTTGAAGAAGGAGAGCAAGGAACGTTAGTGGTAAAAGTGAACGCCACTAACGTTTGCGAAGCAAAGAAGGCCTACGTTAGCTTCCACGTTAACTACATTAATGTGGAAGTTAACGTGGAAGGAAAGGGAAACGCCAACGTTAGTGGAAAAAGTGAGTGCCACTAACATTTTCGAAGCAAAAAGACACACGTTAACAGTCACGTTAACTACATTAACGTGGTAGTTAACGTGGAAGGAAAGGGAGATGCCAATGTTAGTGGAAAAGGTGATCTCCACTAACGTTTTTGAAGCAAAAAGACCCACGTTAACAACCACGTTAACTACATTAACGTGGTAGTTAACGTGGGCAAAAGTCTCACCTGGCAGCCTGACCATGCCTTCTTCAAACAAGAATCTTGAGCCACAAAGCTCCAAATGAGGTGATTCCAAAGGCATTGGAAAGTAGGATTCCAGAGCTTTCCAAGCATATATGGCACTACATGGTGGACACTAAATTTGAGGGAGAAAACCTGCCCCGAAAGTGCAAGGATGAACATGGTATCAACCTGTAGTAAGGCCAACTGACCTCTTCACATTCCAAGAAGTGTAACTCGAGCTGTAGAGCTCCAAATGATACGCTTTCAAAGGCTTTGGAAAGTAGACATCCAGAACTTTCCAACAATATATAATAGTATGGGGTGGACATTAAGTTTGAGCTCCAGAATCTGGCAACATTAAGCCCCTGGTCACTAGCGTTATCGTGACTCACGTTTTCCAGTAACGCTAGCGACTATGCCAGCGACCATGTCCACTTCAAAGGAGCATAACTTGAGTTGCAGAGATCCAATTGAGGTGATTCTAGTTGCGTTAGAAAGCTGACATTCAGAGCTTTCCAAAGATATATAATAGTCTATGGTGGGTGTTCATACCCTGGGTCAACCTGTCCGACCCGGGATGTTTAGCGACAAGCCGACCGACCTCTTCAGGTCAGACTATCCGACCTCTTCTCAAAGAGCTCGGCTAAATGCCCGACCTCTTCTCAAAGAGCTCGGCTAAATGCCCGACCTCTTCTCAAAGAGCTCGGCTAAATGCCCGACCTCTTCTCAAAGAGCTCGGCTAAATGCCCGACCTCTTCTCAAAGAGCTCGGCCAACTCGCCAAAGGAGCCCAAAGCAGGCCCAAAACGAAGGAACACAGCCCAATCTAAAGGCCGCTAAAGCCCAGAAAGATAAAGGCGGTTCCCTTGAAGATATGATGACCTCACTTAAAGATAAGATAAAGATAAGATAAGATAACTAAACTTATCTTATCCACAGGAGGCCACATCTCACCATTATAAATACACTGGAGCACCCAGGTATAACTCATACTCTGATTCTACATAAAACCTGTTTAATACCCATGCTAACTTAAGCATCGGAGTCTCTTGCAGGTACCCCCCACCCTCCGGTGACGAAGGATCAGCAGTGCAACCAGTCCAACAAGTCGGACGCGGCGGCTCCGACCACCATCAACAAGTCGGACACAACAGCTCCGACCAGCACAGAAGATCTCATCCGAGATCGACCTACAGTTTCAGGTAACCCCCGGAACATTGGCGCCGTTGCCGGGGACCCTGGAAGTCATCCCATCACCATGGCGGACAACCATGACAACGACCATGATTCAGATCTAGAGGATAGAACACCGCACAAAGACGCGGATACTACACCAAAAAGATACTCTTCAACCCACCAAAGGCGAGAATTCGCCAAAAGAGGAGGCTATGGAGGCACTTCAAAATCGCTTAAAGCAACTCGAAAAAAAAGGTGGAACATCAACAAGAAGCTGAGAAAGACCTACGAAGGGAAGTTAGGTGATGCCACGAGTTAAAGGACAAGCTCCTAAAACTCGAAGCAGATCTCAAGGCCAAAAACAACTCGATCCGGTCACGAAGACAGCCCCTATAAAGATCAAGACCCATTCACCAAAGATATCATGAAAGCTAAAGTCCCAAAGGACTTCAAGGCTCCCGACATGATCCCGTACGGCGGCACCTTGGATCCAAGCCATCATCTCAGTAATTTCAGAAGAATGTACCTCACCGACACATCGGACGCCATTCGATGCAAAGTATTCCCGACTACTCTAACGAAGACAGCAATATGGTGCTTCGACAGTTTGTCTCCAAGATCCATCACAAGTTTGACGACCTTGTTAAGAAGATTCCTCGCCAGGTTCTCCATCCAGAAGGATAAAGCCAAACACACTTCAAGCTTGCTGGGAATTAAACAAGGAGATCAGAAAAGCCTTCACAGCTACATGGAAAGATTCAACAACGCATGCCTTGACATACAAAGTCTTCCAACAAAAGCGGCCATCATGGGACTCATCAATGGCCTAAGAGAAGGACCTCTCAGCCACTCAATATCCAAGAAGCACCCAACATCTCTGAACGAGGTACAGGAACGGGAACAGAAATACATCAACATGGAAGAGAACTCTCGACTAGGAGAAAGCTAAAAAACCGAATTCTCCTAACCCACCACGGGACAAGGATAAAGAGTCCAAGAAAAGAGAAGATCAATCGGAGAAGATCCCACCACCTCGCCCAATCAAAAGCAAAAAGGAGAAAGAGGTCGGACGAGTTGAAGGCCCACCTCATAACAAAGAATTGGCCAGGTTGAAGGTCCACCTCACACCGAAGAGGTCGGGCGAGTTGAAGGTCCACCTCACACTGAAGATGTCGGGCGAGTTTAAGCTCCACCTCACACCAAAGAGGTCGGACAAGTTGAAGGTCCACCTCACACCGAAGATGTCGGGCGAATTGAAGGTCCACCTCACACTAAAGAGGTCGGACAAGTTGAAGGTCCACCTCACACGGAAGAGGTCGGGCGAGTTAAGGTCCACCTCACAACAAAGAGGTCGGACAAGTTGAAGGTCCATCTCACAACAAAGAGGTCGGACAAGGTGAAGGTCCACCTCACACTGAAGATGTCGGGCGAGTTTAAGCTCCACCTCACACCAAAGAGGTCGGACAAGTTGAAGGTCCACCTCACACCGAAGATGTCGGGCGAATTGAAGGTCCACCTCACACCAAAGAGGTCGGACAAGTTGAAGGTCCACCTCACACGGAAGAGGTCGGGCGAGTTAAGGTCCACCTCACAACAAAGAGGTCGGACAAGTTGAAGGTCCATCTCACAACAAAGAGGTCGGACAAGGTGAAGGTCCACCTCACACCGAAGAGGTCGGGCGAGTTAAGGTCTACCTCACACCAAAGAGGTCGGACAAGTTGAAGGTCCACCTCACACTGAAGATGTCAGGCGAGTTTAAGCTCCACCTCACACCAAAGAGGTCGGACAAGTTGAAGGTCCACCTCACACCGAAGATGTCGGGCGAATTGAAGGTCCACCTCACACCAAAGAGGTCGGACAAGTTGAAGGTCCACCTCACAACCAAGAGGTCGGACGAGTTAAAGGTCCACCTCATACCAAAGAGGTCGAACGAGTTAAACATCTACCTCACACCAAAGAGGTCGGACGAGTTGAACGTCCACCTCACGCCAAGGAGGTCGGACGAGTTGAAAAGGACAACGGAGTACGAACAAGCCTTCCGAGATTTCAAAATTCTTGGGGCAACCACCCATCCTTTCCAGACCACAGGAAAGTGAAGAACTCATTATACCTCGCAGTGGGAAGTCAGGCAATAGCCTCAGCACTAGTCAGAGAAGACGAAAGTGGGAAACAACCCGTCTACTTCATCAGCAAAGCTTTACAAGGGACTGAACTAACCTATCAACAGATAGAAAAAGTTCGCCTACACCCTCATACTCACCTCTCGACGACTCCACCCATACTTTCAAGCTCACACTATCAGAGTTCCAACCAACCAGCCAATAAAGGGCATCCTGCAGGAAACAAACTTAGCTGGAAGAATCCTACAAAGGACAGCTCGGATAATTCGGGAGACCTTGGACAAAACCAGAGAACATCTCGGACAATTCGGGGGACTCTGGACAAAAACAGAAAATAGCTCGGACAAATCGGAGAAAAATGAAATCCGACACATAGAATGCCCGAGCTAATGCAGCCAGCACCAACAACTCGGACAAATTGGAGAAAAATGAAATCCGACACATAGAATGCCCGAGCTAATGCAGCCAGCACCAACAACTCGGACAAATCGGAGAAAAATGAAATCCGACACATAGAATGCCCGAGCTAATGCAGCCAGCACCAACAACTCGGACAAATCGGAGAAAAATGAAATCCGACACATAGAATGCCCGAGCTAATGCAGCCAGCACCAACAACTCGGACAAATCGGAGAAAAATGAAGTCCGACACATAGAATGCCCGAGCTTATACATTTTCAAAACCAGCCAGCACCAACAGCTCGGACAATTCGGGGATATGAGGTCCGACACATACCTTGAGAGCAGAATGCCCGAGCTGATGCATTTTCAAAACTAGCCAAACAAGGGGCAATAACAGAAGCCTCATCCGAGCTACATTTCAAGACCACAACAAATCGGTCTCGAAGGCGGTATAAGGGATGTACTCAGGGTCAGCCACAGTAAACACGCATTTAAACTATGAAATCCAGCTAATCAGACACGCTGTCCGGGATCTTAGTAGACATCTCAAAGACATAGGTCGACTATGGAATCACTACCAAACAACTCGGGCAAATAAGGAAACAACTCGGACAATAACAGTAAAACATAAAGTGACAGACGTGGCAGTAAAAGGGAAACCCCAGGACTCACACAAAAGTCCAAGGGCACCCTTTGGAGGCAACAACAGAGCAAAAACCCAAATACAAAGTCAAAGCTTTACATCAAAAAGCATGCCAACTTCCACATTGCCCCACCAGAGGAGCTCATCAGTGTAACATCACCTTGGCCGTTCGCAAAGAGGGGACTCGACCTCCTCGGACTATTTTTCCAAGGATCGGGACAAGTCAAGTTCCTCATTGTAGGGGTGGATTACTTCACAAAATGGATTGAGGCAGAGCTCCTAGCTAATGCCACTGCTCAAAGAAGTCAGAAATTCTTGTACAAGAACATTATTACAAGGTTTGGGGTTTCTTACTCCATCACCACAAGCAATGACACTCAATTCACGGACACAGGTTTCAAGAAAAGAGTGGCTAACTTGAAAATAAAGCACCAATTCACATCCGTAGAACACCCACAAGCCAATGGACAAGCAGAAGCTGCCAACAAAATCATACTAGCTAGGTTAAAACGGAGACTAAAGGACACAAAGGGAGCTTGGGCTGAAGAGCTCCCACAAGTCCTATGGGCATATCGGACAACTCCACACTTCACCACGGGGGAATCACCCTTCCGATTGATTTACGAAATAACTTAGAAGAGATCGACATAAAGAAGTCGGTCTCCTACAACGGACAAGTTATAAAAGTAATCCCTGAAAGAGATCTGACAAAGGTCCAAGAAAGAGGATTACAAAAATAACTTGGAGAAGGGACTGACGTAAAGAAGTCGTCCCATAAACAAAAAGTTATAAAAAGTAATCCCTGAAAGAGACCTGACAGAGGTCCAATAAAGAGGATTACTAGAAATAACTTAGAAGCGACAACAAAAAAAAGTCGGACCAAACAAAAGCTACAGCTTGGACCGACAGGAAGAAGTCGGACCAACGAAAACCACAGCTTGGACCGACAAGAAGTCGGACCAACGAAAGCTACAGCTCGTCGACACGAGAAATTGGACCAACGAAAAGCGTGCGCTAAAAGGGACATAGCTTTGCCCAAAAAGCCACGGCTCCATGACAAGGCTATCAAAATTGTTCAGACCAACTAAAAAGGTTCTACCAAAGAACACTAAAAAGTCGTCGGACAAGTTAGCCCCAAGGACCACCTCAACCAAGCAGAAAGTGGACAAAACCAGCAGTGATCCAAAGAGGTCGGACAAAAAAAATACCGACACTCTACAAAGATCCACAAAGGGGACAAAGACATCTCGCAACGGCCAGAGGAATGCCAGGAATGCTTTGCTAAAAGGTACGAAGTCTTGAAAAAAGACACTACTTAAAAGGCAAAAGCACAAATCAAAACGGCGCTAAAAAGTCATCCAAACAGACTATAAAAGGTTTCCCATCAGGAACTATACCTAAAAAGTTGTTGGATTATGACTAAAAAGCCCGAACAGTGAAGACAAACAAATCGGAAGAAGGCTGAAAAGACCTCTCAACAAAAAAAGGCAATGCCAAACTCGCACAAGATAAAACTACTCAAGATCGACCAAAGTCAGGATGCTTGAGTACGACTTCCCCAAAGAGAGCACGATCTCACAGAAAGATCGAACTCAAGCAGGGGCAAAGTCGTACAGGTCGACGTCAGCTAAGAAGAGGCGCAAGTACAATCTCAAAAAAGAACAAGCCAAAAGGTTAAGAAAAAACCTTAAGGCTCAAAAGTGCTTAGCTAAAAGGGATACAACTCCACTCAAAGAAGGCACAATCTCAAACAGGGCTACGAACGTCACCCGAGACTAAAAAAGGTTCTACATAAAGAACACTAAAAAAGTCATTGGACAAATCACTAAAAGTCCGGATATTAAGCCGCAAGGACAACTTCGCCAAAGCAAAGGGTTGTCAACACAAACTTAAAGCAAGGCGTGATCCAGAAGGCAAGGGTAGAAAACCCACGCTACCACTCAAAAGAGGTTGGACTGTGAAGTACCAAACCTCTAGAAAATCTACAAAGATTGCAAAGCAATGAAGAAACAAGCCAGACAGATGCTCGAGCACGACTTCCAAAGAGATCGAAGCTCTGAAAAGCATGATCTCATGGAAAGATCGAACTCAAGCAGGGGCACTGTTCATACCCTGGGTCAACCTGTCCGACCCGGGATGTTTAGCGACAAGCCGACCGACCTCTTCAGGTCAGACTATCCGACCTCTTCTCAAAGAGCTTGGCTAAATGCCCGACCTCTTCTCAAAGAGCTCGGCTAAATGCCCGACCTCTTCTCAAAGAGCTCGGCTAAATGCCCGACCTCTTCTCAAAGAGCTCGGCCAACTCGCCAAAGGAGCCCAAAGCAGGCCCAAAACGAAGGAACACAGCCCAATCTAAAGGCCGCTAAAGCCCAGAAAGATAAAGGCGGTTCCCTTGAAGATATGATGACCTCACTTAAAGATAAGATAAAGATAAGATAAGATAACTAAACTTATCTTATCCACAGGAGGCCACATCTCACCATTATAAATACACTGGAGCACCCAGGTATAACTCATACTCTGATTCTACATAAAACCTGTTTAATACCCATGCTAACTTAAGCATCGGAGTCTCTTGCAGGTACCCCCCACCCTCCGGTGACGAAGGATCAGCAGTGCAACCAGTCCAACAAGTCGGACGCGGCGGCTCCGACCACCATCAACAAGTCGGACACAACAGCTCCGACCAGCACAGAAGATCTCATCCGAGATCGACCTACAGTTTCAGGTAACCCCCGGAACAGTGGGCATGAAATTGGAGCACAAACAAGAGGCATCTTTTAAGCCCCCAAAACACCAATTGGTAACAAGTGCAACGTTAGCCACAATAACTTTGGCACTAACGCCACACTTGTAGCGTTAGTGTGGCTAACGGTAGCACTAACTTTAGCACCTGGACCTCAACTTGATTCACTTCTCTTTCAAGGACCACCCAACCTCAAGGAAGCAAGTCCACAAGTGTCAACCAATCAAGGCCATAAGAAGCATCTAGAATAGGAATTTTCATTTCATTGTAATTTGCTTTTAATTTCATTTTTTAATTTAGGAGAGCCTATATAAAGGCCTTAGTTTGTACATTCAAGTAGGCTGGGAAATTAGAGATTGAAGTGGGGTCTTTGGACTCCCTCCCCTCACACACTTTTCCTTCTCTTTCTTTTCTTTGTACTTTTCATTTATGAATTTGGAAGTTTCAATGTTAGTTTTAATCTTCATCTTTACTTTTCTGCACTTTCTTCTTTTCTATTTTGGTAGAGCAATGATCAACTAACTCTTTTCATTGGGTTAGAGAGCTCTATTGTGATTCAATGGATCAATTGTAGTTCTTATTCTTCTTCTTCTTTATTTTCTCTTGATTTTACTAGAGAGCTTTCGATCTTCATCCAATTGGGTAATTGTATTGGAAGAGAAATTGCTCATACCTGGATTTTCTCGGAACCTTGGAAGAGGAATGAGAAAATCATGCTAGAAATGCTCTCTCACATTGGATTAGGTTGGGGGTTAGATGGATATTATGACATTTAATCCTACCAATACATTGATCTATGAATGTGTGTGGTATAATCAGTGACCAAACTTCATCTCTTCCCATGAGCAATTAAATCAAGGAATTGGGAAATTGTTCAAGCTTAGAGAGATTGGATTGCCAAGGAATTGGGATCCAATCACTTAAGATTGCCAATGAGATCAATGAATGCATTGATTGAGGAAGAGATGATAATGAACTTGATCCGGAGGATTCAATATCTCTTGATCCCAATGTTCATTTTATTTTTAGTTCTTACATTTACTTTTCTTTCCATTTTACTTTTCTGCACTTTATTGCTTTCTTTACTTTTATGCCATTTACATTTCCTTGTTACTTATCACTCCAATATGATTCGTCTAACTAGGATAATCAATTAACCATTGATTGCTTAATCCGTTAATCTCTGTGGGATTCGATCTCACTCTTTTGTGAGTTATTACTTGACGACAATTCGGTATACTTGCCGAAGGAAAATTTGTTGAGAGACAAGTTTTCATGAATCAAGTTTATGGCGCCGTTGCCGGGGATTAATTGTGATTAACAAACTACCGGTTGATTGATTTACTATATTAGACACTTTTCTTTTGTCATTGTTTTCTTTTGTTTCTTTATTTTCTTTTGCTAACTAACTGTTTGTGATATTGCCTCACTGGGAATTTTCTCATTTGTGACAAGGGAAATTCCAAATCTCTTTTATCTTGGTGATTGTTGTTTGATACAGAGTAATTTGAAGAAAAATTGAGTATAGATCATCTTTTGGTCAATCAAATTACTTGGGATACTTCTCACCACCACAAAATAATTCATGCTATTATGATAATGGTGGCTGGGAATATCAAGAACATGAAACGGGGTGCTTCCCAGGGTCACAAAATGGTCCATATTTTGATGACTTTGATCACTACTCAAGCTGTGTCTGGAAAGATCAAAACCAAAGAAATTTCACTTATTCACACCCCATTCATCAAGAGCCATCATCCTTTAATTATTCAACCTCACCTCCTAGCTTTCCACATCAAAACCCTTCACCACTTGGACATGCCTCAACACAAAATTCCTTCCCACATCCATATAATTCATCCCACCACTCACACAATGCATTACATTACACACAAAATTCTTCTCACAGTCCACAAAACCCATATCATTACCCACAAAAGTCATACCACTCTCAGAACATAAAACCACAAAATAACCAATTCCATTCACAAAGTAGCCACCCTCAACCTCTAAATTTCACCCCAGCTGCACACCCTCCCCTCGAGGATAAGCTATCAAGGATAGTGGTGCACGAAATTGTGATTCATGTGTTATTGCATTTTGTAAAATTCATTGCTTTTTCTTTCCCTGGCAATGGTGCCAAAAACTTGGTGTCAATGCCATGGTTCACAACTTCGCACAACTAACCAGCAAGTGCACTGGGTCGTCCAAGTAATACCTTATGTGAGTAAGGGTCGATCCCACAGAGATTGTTGGTATGAAGCAAGTTATGGTCATCTTGTAAATCTCAGTCAGGCTTATCCATGTGGTTATGGGAGATTAGATAATTAAAAGATAAATAAAATAGGATAGAAATACTTATGTAAATTAATGGTGGGAATTTCACTAGGTGCATGGAGGTGCTTGTCCCTGTTGAATCTCTGCTTTCCTACTGCTTTTATTCTATTTTATCACTCCCTTCTATGGCAAGCTGTAAGTAGGGCATCACCGTTGTCAATGGCTACATCCCATCCTCTCAGTGAAAATGGTCCAAATGCTCTGTCACAGCACAGCTAATCATCTGTCGGTTCTCAATCAGGTTGGAGTAGAATCCCTTGATTCTTTTGCGTCTGTCACTAACGCCCAGCCTTCAGGAGTTTGAAGCTCGTCACAGTCATTCAATCCCAGAATCCTACTCGGAATACCACAGACAAGGTTTAGACTTTCTGGATTCTCATGAATGCCACCATCAATCTAGCTTATACCACGAAGATTCTGCTTAAGGAATCTAAGAGATACGCGCCCGGCCTAAGGTAGAACGGAAGTGGTTGTCAATCACGCGCGTTCATAGGTGAGAATGATGATGAGTGTCACGGATCATCACATTCATCAAGTTGAAGTGCAACGAGTATCTTAGAACATGAATAAATGGAATTGAATAGGAAATAGTAGTAATTGCATTAAAACTTGAGGTACAGCAGAGCTCCACACCCTTAATCTATGGTGTGTAGAAACTCCACCGTTAAAAATACATAAGTGATGAAGGTCCAGGCATGGCCGAGAGGCCAGCCCCCAAAACGTGATCAAAAAACCGAATGGTCAAAAGATGACTAATACACTAGTAAAAAGTCCTATTTATAATAAACTAGCTACTAGGGTTTACAGAAGTAAGTAATTGATACATAAATCCACTTCCGGGGCCCACTTGGTGTGTGTTTGGGCTGAGCTTGATTTATCCACGAGTTGAGGCTTCTCTTGGAGTTGAACTCCAAGTTGTAACGTGTTTTGGGCGTTCAACTCTGGTTCGTAACGTGTTTCTGGCGTTTGACTCCAGACAGCAACATGGAACTGGCGTTGAGCGCCAGTTTACGTCGTCAAATCCCGAATAAAGTATAAACTATTATATATTTCTGGAAAGCTCTGGATGTCTACTTTCCAACGCCGTTGAGAGCGCGCCATTTGGAGTTTTATAGCTCCAGAAAATCTATTTCGAGTGTAGGGAGGTCAGATTCCAACAACATCAGCAGTCCTTTGTCAGCCTCCTATCAGAGTTTTGTTTAAGTCCCTCAATTTCAGCCAGAAATTACCTGAAATCACAGAAAAACACACAAACTCATAGTAAAGTCCAGAAATGTGAATTTAACATAAAAACTAATAAAAGCATCCCTAAAAGTAGCTTGAACTTACTAAAAACTACCTAAAAACAATGCCAAAAAGCGTATAAATTATCCGCTCATCACAACACCAAACTTAAATTGTTGCTTGTCCCCAAGCAACTGAAAATCAAATAGGATAAAAAGAAGAGAATATACTATAAATTCCAAAATATCAATGAATATTAATTCTAATTAGATGAGCGGGACTTGTAGCTTTTTGCTTCTGAGCAGTTTTGGCATCTCACTTTTTCCCTTGAAGCTTAGAATGATTGGCATCTCTAGGAACTTAGAATTTCAGATAGTGTTATTGATTTTCCTAGTTAAGTTTGTTGATTCTTGAACACAGCTACTTTTATGAGTCTTGGCCGTGGCCCTAAGCACTTTGTTTTCCAGTATTACTACCAGATACATAAATGCCACAGACACATAACTGGGTGAACCTTTTCAGATTGTGACTTAGCTTTGCTAAAGTCCCCAGTTAGAGGTGTCCAGAGCTCTTAAGCACACTCTTTTTACTTTGGATCACGACTTTAACCACTCAGTCTCAAGCTTTTCACTTGGACCTGCATGCCACAAGCACATGGTTAGGGACAGCTTGAATTAGCCGCTTAGGCCTGGATTTTATTTCCTTTGGCCCTCCTATCCATTGATGCTCAAAGCCTTGGATCCTTTTTACCCTTGCCTTTTGGTTTTAAGGGCTATTGGCTTTTTCTGCTTGCTTTTTCTTTTTCTTTCTAAATATTTTTTTTTGCCAATTATTTTTTTTTGCAAGCTTTTGTTTTTCACTGCTTTTTCTTGCTTCAAGAATCAATTGTATGATTTTTCAGATCATCAATAACATTTCTCTTTGTTCATCATTCTTTCAAGAGCCAACAATTTTAACATTCATAAACAACAAGATAAAAAATATGCACTGTTCAAGCATTCATTCAGAAAACAAAAAGTATTGTCACCACATCAATATAATTAAATTAAATTCAAGGAGAAATTCGAAACTCATGTACTTCTTGTTCTTTTGAATTAAAAACATTTTTCATTTAAGAGAGGTGAAGGATTCATAGAATTATTCATAGCCTTAAGACATAGTTACTAAATACTAATACTCATGTAATAAAGACACAAGCATAGATAAACATATAACATAAAAAAAATGAAAAGCAGAAAAATTAAGGACAAGGAATGAGTCCACCTGAGTGAGGGTGGCGCCTTCTTGAAGGTCCAATGGTGCTTTTTGAGCTCCTTTATGTCTCTTCCTTGCTTCTGTTGCATGATCCCTAGTGATTTTGGTGTTCCTATCCTTAGTTGCTTCCAATAATTATGTGGAGGAACATGTATCCCCTGAGGTATCTCAGGGATTTCTTGAAGAGGGAATTTCTCATGCTCTCTTGATGTGTAGTCAAATATTCTACCACTGAGCTATAAACCCTTTAGATGAGTCTTTCCATCTTCCATGACTTGGAGGTGGAAGCTTTTTGTCTTCCCTTTTCTCTCTTTTTTTTCTTTTTTTTTTTTGAGGTTTTTCTGGCCTTAGGTGTAGTATAATCACCAAGCATCCTCCTTGCATTGTTATTATTTTCGGCTGCCATCTCCTTTTCTTTTTCGAAAATTTCTGTAAAGTTTTCTCTGAATTGTTGAATTTTAGTTTCTCTTGACTTCCTCTTCAGAGTCCTTTCAGGTTCAGGATCTGCTTCAATAAGAATGCCTTTTCTCTTGTTCCTGCTCATATGAAAGAGAAGAGGAAAAGAAAAGGAAGAGGAATCCTCTATGTCACAGTAAAGAGGATCATTATTATTAGTAGAAGAAGAAAGGGGATAATGGAAGGAGAGGGATGAATAGTCTGTATAAAGAGTAAGGATAGGGGGGATGATAAGAGATGAAGAGAAGTGTTAGTAAATAAATAAATAAATATAAGAAGATGAGAGAGGGATTTTCGAAAATATTTTTGAAAAGGAGTTAGTAATTTCAAAAATTAAAGATGAATTAAAATTAAAATTAAAATTTGAAACAATTAGTTAATTAAAAAGAATTTTTGAAAAAGGGTGAGATATTTTCGAAAATTAGAGAGGAAAGAGTAGTTAGGTGGTTTTGAAAAAGATTAGAAACAAACAAAAAGTTAATTGGTTAGTTGAAAAAGATATTAAAGTCAAAATTGAAAAGATAAGAAGATAAGAAGTTAGATAAGATATTTTTAAATCAAATTTTGAAAAAGATAAGATAAAAAGATAAGATTTTTGAAAAGATAAGATTGAAAAGATAATTTTTTTTGAAAAGATATGATTTTAAAAGATATGGTTTTAAAAAGATATGATTGAAATTAGTTTTGAAAAAGATTTAAATTTTAAAATCACAATTAATGACTTGACTCACAAGAAATCACAAGATATGATTCTAGAACTTAAAATTTGAATCTTTCTTAACAAGAAAGTAACAAACTTGAAATTTTTGAATCAAAACATTAATTTTTGATGCAATTTTCGAAAATATGATGTAAAGATAAGAAAAAGATTTTGAAAATATCTTTTTAAAAAGATTTTTGAAATTTTCGAATATAAAAAAAATGGAAAAGATATGATTTTTGAAAAAGATTTTAAAAAGATAAGATTTAAAAAGATAAGATATTTTTTTATTTTTGAATTTTTTTATGATGAGAGAGAAAAACATTGAAAATACTCAATGCATGAAAATTTTGGATCAAAACACATGATGCATGCAAGAACACTATGAATGTCAAGATGAACACCAAGAACACTTTGAAGATCATGATGAACATCAAGAACATATTTTTGAAAAATTTTCAATGTAAAGAAAACATGCAAGACACCAAACTTAAAAATTTTTAATGCTTGGAAAATATGAATGCAAAGATACACATGAAAAACAACAAAAGACATAAAACAAGAAATCATCAAGATCAAACAAGAAGACTTACCAAGAACAACTTGAAGATCATGAAGAATACCATGAATGCATGAATTTTTCGAAGAAAATGCAAGAAAAATTTTTAAAGCATGCAATTGACACCAAACTTAAAAGTTGACTCAAGACTCAAACATGAAACACAAAATATTTTTGATTTTTATGATTTTATGATTTTTTTGTATTTTTATTATATTTTTCGAAAATAAAATTTGGAAAAACGAAAAACAAAGAAAAATTTTTGAAAGATTTTTGAAAAGAAAATAAAAAGAAAATTACCTAATCTGAGCAACAAGATGAACCTTCAGTTGTCCATACTCGAACAATCCCCAGCAACGGCGCCAAAAACTTGGTGCACGAAATTGTGATTCATGTGTTATTGCATTTTGTAAAATTCATTGCTTTTTCTTTCCCTGGCAATGGCGCCAAAAACTTGGTGTCAATGCCATGGTTTACAACTTCGCACAACTAACCGGCAAGTGCACTGGGTCGTCCAAGTAATACCTTACGTGAGTAAGGGTCGATCCCACAGAGATTGTTGGTATGAAGCAAGTTATGGTCATCTTGTAAATCTCAGTCAGGCTTATCCATGTGGTTATGGGAGATTAGATAATTAAAAGATAAATAAAATAGGATAGAAATACTTATGTAAATTAATGGTGGGAATTTCAGCTAGGTGCATGGAGGTGCTTGTCCCTGTTGAATCTCTGCTTTCCTACTACTTTTATTCTATTTTATCACTCCCTTCTATGGCAAGCTGTATGTAGGGCATCACCGTTGTCAATGGCTACATCCCATCCTCTCAGTGAAAATGGTCCAAATGCTCTGTCACAGCACGGCTAATCATCTGTCGGTTCTCAATCAGGTTGGAGTAGAATCCCTTGATTCTTTTGCGTCTGTCACTAACGCCCAGCCTTCAGGAGTTTGAAGCTCGTCACAGTCATTCAATTCCAGAATCCTACTCGGAATACCACAGACAAGGTTTAGACTTTCCAGATTCTCATGAATGCCGCCATCAATCTAGCTTATACCACGAAGATTCTGTTTAAGGAATCTAAGAGATACGCGCCCGGCCTAAGGTAGAACGGAAGTGGTTGTCAATCACGCGCGTTCATATGTGAGAATGATGATGAGTGTCACGGATCATCACATTCATCAAGTTGAAGTGCAACGAGTATCTTAGAACAGGAATAAATGGAATTGAATAGGAAATAGTAGTAATTGCATTAAAACTTGAGGTACAGCAGAGCTCCACACCCTTAATCTATGGTGTGTAGAAACTCCACCATTAAAAATACATAAGTGATGAAGGTCCAGGCATGGCTGAGAGGCCAGCCCCCAAAACGTGATCAAAAGACCGAATGGTCAAAAGATGACTAATACACTAGTAAAAAGTCCTATTTATAATAAACTAGCTACTAGGGTTTACAGAAGTAAGTAATTGATGCATAAATCCACTTCCGGGGCCCACTTGGTGTGTGTTTGGGCTGAGCTTGATTTATCCACGAGCTGAGGCTTCTCTTGGAGTTGAACGCCAAGTTGTAACGTGTTTTGGGCGTTCAACTCTGGTTCGTAACGTGTTTCTGGCGTTTGACTCCAGACAGCAACATGGAACTGGCGTTGAGCGCCAGTTTACGTCATCAAATCCCGATTAAAGTATGGAATATTATATATTGCTGGAAAGCTCTGGATGTCTACTTTCCAACGCCGTTGAGAGTGCGCCATTTGGAGTTTTGTAGCTCCATAAAATCCATTTCGAGTGCAGGGAGGTCAGATTCCAACAGCATCAGCAGTCCTTTGTCAGCCTCCTATCAGAGTTTTGTTCAAGTCCCTCAATTTCATCCAGAAATTACCTGAATTCACAGAAAAACACACAAACTCATAGTAAAGTTCAGAAATGTGAATTTAACATAAAAACTAATGAAAACATCCCTAAAAGTAGCTTGAACTTACTAAAAACTACCTAAAAACAATGCCAAAAAGCGTATAAATTATCCGCTCATCAGATAGCAAACCTACTGGCAATGCTCTTGGAAGAATCTAAGGACACGAGAACTTTCCAAGAGGAAGTAAAATCCATTATGCAGAACCAGTAGGTTGCCATTAAGAAGCTTGAGGCACAAGTTGGATATCTATCAAAGCAATTCCATACCCATAATTCCCTTAGTGACACCATGGCAAACCCAAGGGAGGAATCAGAAGAAAAAGAAAAAGAGGCACCCATACCAAGTGTGATTTCTATGAAGAAGGAGGAGGTTGTGAGAATATATAAGCCTAAAGCTCCTTACCCATAGAGGTTACTAGTGGTGACAAAGGAACATGCAAACTCACTCCCAAAAGACTTAATGCAACATCATGTAGAAGAAAGGGAGGAAGTCAATCAAGGGAGCCGACACTCCAATGAAACAGAGAGTTGCATAGAGGGTGAGTTTATTGAACCACCAATTCAAGAAGCACTTGATGAAGAGGATGCTCCAACCATCATACAACACCCAAGTCCTGAAATCAAGGTGGTGAAGGCAATCAACATGAGCACTAAAAAGAGGATGGTGACCAAGAAAAGAAGGACAATATCCATGAAGAAGAAAAGGTCAACCAAAAGCCATCCCACCCCTACCCCAACAAGCAAGTTCACTCAAGCTAACAACAAAAGAAAGCTTGTTGGGGAGAGGCACTCTAAACAAGGGGCATTAACTGGCTCCTCTTTCCTCTTGAGGTCATTCCTCTTAACAAACTGGAAGAAGAGGAAGAAAGTCATGAACAACATGTCAAGCTAATGACATTAAAAGAGCGCTTGTTGGGAGGCAACCCAACCGTAGGTAACATTTTCTTTCCTTGCTTAGTTTACTTTCAATAATTTGGCATATGATTGCATTCTAAGTTTAGTGTTGCCATGCAACAATTTTATTTTCAATCTTCACTGGGTACTTGTAACATTTTAAATTGAGAGTGTCACACTAAGTTTGGTGTTGCCACTTATTTTTCATGCAAGGTACCAAGCACACCACTTATTAATGCAATCAAAATGTCTATGTTTGTATCTCTTGTGCCTTTATTGTATCCTTAATCTAGCTTGCTGAAACACATGCATACTCACACTTCATTCTAAGACATTCATGATCCATCATAGACCCCATCACCACTGTTTTAATTGTTGCTTGAGTATAAGCAAGCATTCTAAGTTTGGTGTGGAAAGGGAAAGAATAGGAGGAAAAGGGCAACAACGATGAAGATAAACTACAAGGTGGTAAAGTTCCTTTCTCTTCTTACTTATTTCTAGCACTTTAAATTGCATGATTGTCTTCTATTTTCTTTGTATGCATGTGTGATTACTCCTTGTGAATAAGCATAATTTGATATTTGATTTGTGACATGTTGCTATGATATCATGATTATCATCTTGAGTTTTACTTGTACCCAATATCTTTAAGAATGCAACAAAGAAATCATTCTTTTAAAAGGAAAATGTTGAAGAATTTTATAAATCATGGGGCAAGCAAAAGATTAAGAGGAGTGGAGGTTCTGATTGTATGATTGTGTATTGAGGTTGCATGTTTGTGAAAACTTGCATGGGAGCTCATAGACAGGAAATGAAGTTTAGAGAAGTATTATGGAATTTCTCAAACATCTATTGATCCAAGAAGCAGTAACAAAAGAAAACAAAAGAAAAAGAAAAAAAACAAAGAACAAGCCCAAGGCTCTGAGCATCAATTACTAGGAAGAAAAAGAAAGAAACAAGAACTCAAAGGGTTATTGTCCTAGTTAAATGCTTGTGGTGGATTTGTATCAGAGAGAAAGGCTTGAGCAAGTAAATCCAAAGGGGTACTTCAACACCTAATACCTTAGACCAACTGGTTTGGGAGTATTGATTGAAAGCTTATCTTAAAAAGCCGCTTTGATACATGACACCTAGAGTCGAGGCCAAGATACAAAAAGAAAAGAAAAATGCTAGAAAATAAGTGTTGCTTCAAGGTGACAATCTATAAAGAGACTTCCATAATATCATTTGAATGAAAGTCCTAAGATCTAAGACTTCCAAAATGTGAGGACTAATGAGCACTGGAATCCTTGCATAAGCATACAAATTAGAGTTCACCCCACTGTCACTTATTCACTTCACCCACTAAGGCATCATAAGCAATTCTTCAATACATTCCAATTAAGAGAATTCTTTGTGCATAGTTTTTTTCTTGCTTGGGGACAAGCAAGATTTAAGTTTGGTGTTGTGATGCCAGGGCATCTTGGCTAGTTTTACTAGCCATTTTTTATATGCTTTAGGTTGGTTTCATGCATTTTCTTAGGAAATAAGCAAGTATTTAGTTGAAAATGCAATCATACCATGATTCAAGCAAACATTGTGAATTTTGAAAGATTTCATGAGAATTATGCATGAATTTAATGATAAATTGGATGATGCATGATCCTATGATTAAGAGCAAGACTTTGATGCACTTTGTTTGATTGATTTCAGGTAACAATAAGCAGAGAAGAGCCACGTTAGTGGCTACGTTAGTGCCACTAACGTGGCCATTAACGTGGAAGAAAAAGAGAAGCCCCAACGTTAGTGAGAAAGTTAGTGGCATTAACTTTGAAGAAGGAGAGCATGGAACGTTAGTGGTAAAAGTGAATGCCACTAACGTTTGCGAAGCAAAGAAGGCCTACGTTAGCTTCCACGTTAACTACATTAACGTGGAAGTTAACGTGGAAGGAAAGGGAAACGCCAACGTTAGTGGAAAAAGTGAGTGCCACTAACGTTTTCGAAGCAAAAAGACCCACGTTAACAGTCACGTTAACTACATTAACATGGTAGTTAACGTGGAAGGAAAGGGAGATGCCAACGTTAGTGGAAAAGGTGATCTCCACTAACGTTTTTGAAGCAAAAAGACCCACGTTAACAACCACGTTAACTACATTAACGTGGTAGTTAACGTGGGCAAAAGTCTCACCTGGCAGCCTGACCATGCCTTCTTCAAACAAGAATCTTGAGCCATAAAGCTTCAAATGAGGTGATTCCAAAGGCATTGGAAAGTAGGATTCCAGAGCTTTCCAAGCATATATGGCACTACATGGTGGACACTAAATTTGAGGGAGAAAACCTGCCCCGAAAGTGCAAGGATGAACATGGTATCAACCTGTAGTAAGGCCAACTGACCTCTTCACCTTCCAAGAAGTGTAACTCGAGCTGTAGAGCTCGCTTTCAAAGGCTTTGGAAAGTAGACATCCAGAAATTTCCAACAATATATAATAGTATGGGGTGGACATTAAGTTTGAGCTCCAGAATCTGGCAACATTAAGCCCCTGGTCACTAGCGTTATCGTGACTCACGTTTTCCAGTAACGCTAGTGACTATGCCAGCGACCATGTCCACTTCAAAAGAGCATAACTTGGGTTGCAGAGATCCAATTGAGATGATTCTAGTTGCGTTAGAAAGCTGACATTCAGAGCTTTCCAAAGATATATAATAGTCTATAGTGGGCATGAAATTGAAGCACAAACAAGAGGCATCTTTTAAGCCCCCAAAACACCAATTGGTAACAAGTGCAACGTTAGCCACAATAACTTTGGCACTAATGCCACACTTGTAGCGTTAGTGTGGCTAACGGTAGCACTAACTTTAGCACCTGGACCTCAACTTGATTCACTTCTCTTTCAAGGACCACCCAACCTCAAGGAAGCAAGCCCACAAGTGTCAACCAATCAAGGCCACAAGAAGCATCTAGAATAGGAATTTTCATTTAATTGTAATTTGCTTTTTAATTTCATTTTTTAATTTAGGAGAGCCTATATAAAGGCCTTAGTTTGTACATTCAAGTAGGCTGGGAAATTGGAGATTGAAGTGGGGTCTTCGGACTCCCTCCCCTCACACACTTTTCCTTCTCTTTCTTTTCTTTGTACTTTTCATTTATGAATTTGGAAGTTTCAATGTTAGTTTTAATCTTCATCTTTACTTTTCTGCACTTTCTTCTTTTCTATTTTGGTAGAGCAATGATCAACTAACTCTTTTCATTGGGTTAGAGAGCTCTATTGTGATTCAATGGATCAATTATAGTTCTTATTCTTCTTCTTCTTTATTTTCTCTTGATTTTACTAGAGAGCTTTCGATCTTCATCCAATTGGGTAATTGTATTAGAAGAGAAATTGCTCATACTTGGATTTTCTCGGAACCTTGGAAGAGGAATGAGAAAATCATGCTAGAAATGCTCTCTCACATTGGATTAGGTTGGGGGTTAGATGGATATTATGACATTTAATCCTACCAATACATTGATCTATGAATGTGTGTGGTATAATCAGTGACCAAACTTCATCTCTTCCCATGAGCAATTAAATCAAGGAATTAGGAAATTGTTCAAGCTTAGAGAGATTGGATTGCCAAGGAATTGGGATCCAATCACTTAAGATTGCCAATGAGATCAATGAATGCATTGATTGAGGAAGAGATGATAATGAACTTGATCCGGAGGATTCAATATCTCTTGATCCCAATGTTCATTTTATTTTTAGTTCTTACATTTACTTTTCTTTCCATTTTACTTTTCTGCACTTTATTGCTTTCTTTACTTTTATGACATTTACATTTCCTTGTTACTTATCACTCCAATATGATTCGTCTAACTAGGATAATCAATTAACCATTGATTGCTTAATCTGTTAATCTCTGTGGGATTCGACCTCACCCTTTTGTGAGTTATTACTTGACGACAATTCGGTATACTTGCCGAAGGAAAATTTGTTGAGAGACAAGTTTTCATGCATCACCCATTTTCTTCAAAGACTCCTAGTTATACTCAATCATTCATACTACTATGTGTACTAAAATTTTCGTTTAGAGGTCGTAATACCTTGCCATCTCTGAATTATGACTTAAGCATAATACTCTGTATGGTAGGGTGTTACATTATGGTATCAAAGCAGTTCGTTCCTAAAGAGCCTGAGGGATGGACTGACTATGCTTCTGTGCATTCTCTGTATGTGTTTTATGTGATATTAGTATATCTACTTGATATAACTGGCATAAACATTCATGAGCATGCATTTGGGACCTTGAAGCACTAAACTTCTGATATTGAGACTGATCAACTTAATATCGATTGTTTGGTATGTATAGGAACCAGATGGCGCCTCATGGACGCGGTAGAGGCCGTGGGAGAGGTCGTACTAACCCTCTGGGACTAGGAGCCAACCCAAATAACCCGGTAGACTTTCTGGCGGCGTTGGAGAACATGGCTGCTGCTATGCAGGCCACTGCAGAGGCTCTTGGGCAACAAATGAACAACCATAGCAACGACAGAAATGAAGCCCAGGAACCAATGGAGATCAGAACTTTCTCCGAGTTGGTGAACAAGTGTAGGGTTGCTGAAGAATGTGTGAAGAAGGCGGCTGCAGAGAGAGAAAATCACAAGGGATCATTCCCACAGAACCGAGGGAAGAACTTTTCACTTAGAGGTCTACCTTTTAAGCAGGGAGGCTCTTTCAAGAGAGCCAACAACAACAACTCCCAAGGGGAGAGATTTGGGAAGCAGCCTCAGAGTGAGCGAGCTTGTGCTAGGTGTGGAAGTCACCATCCGGGAGCCCCGTGTAAGGCCGGATGGGGTTTATGCTATTCCTATGGTAAGGCGGGACATAAGCCCACAAACTGTTCAGAGAAGCAAAAATAAGGTGTTGGGAAGTCACAACAGACTGGTCGGGTGTTCACCACCTCAGCTATAGGTGCTTAGGGATCTGAGACACTTATCTGAGGTAACTGTGAAATGACTGGTCAAACTTTAAATACTGTATTTGATTTTGGAGCCACACATTCATTCATTGCATTCGATAAAGCTAGTGATCTAGGCTTGAAGATTGTAGTTTTAGGTTATAACCTAAAGGTGTATAATGCTACCCATGAAGCCATGGTAACTAGGCTAGGATGCCCGCAAGTTTCCTTTAGGTTCAAGCAGCATGATTTTGTCCATAATTTAATATGCTTGCCGATGATTGGACTTGATCTCATTTTGGGATTGGACTGGTTATCTGAGAACCATGTCCTGCTCGACTGTTCTACCAAAACAAGTGTGCTTCATGCCGAAAGATATAGAAGGACCAGTTGTGGTAAATAGTTATTACTTGAACTCTATAATGGTGAATTGTTTGGGAACCGAATGTCAGGGTATCTTGTTGTTAACTGCGGGTGTTTTGGGTGATGATCAAAGATTGGAACAAATTCTGGTTGTGTGTGAGTTTCCAGAAGTGTTTCTCAATGATATCGATGAATTTCCACCTAACTGAGAGGTTGAGTTTGCTATTGAGTTGGTGCTGGGGGCAGGACCAATCTCGAGTCCTCCTTATAGAATGTCATCACTAGAAATAGCCGAGCTAAAGTCTCAGTTAAAGGATCTATTAGGTAAGAAGTTTATCCGACCAAGTGTTTCTCCGTGGGGTGCTCCAGTGTTACTGGTAAAGAAGAAAGACGGGAGTATGCGGCTTTGTGTGGATTACAGGCAGCTGAACAAGGTCACAATAAAAAATAAGTACCCGTTGCCGAGAATTGATGACATCATGGATCAGTTACAAGGAGCTGAGGTTTTCTCCAAGATCGACTTGCGATCTGGTTATCACCAGATAAGGGTGAGGGGTGAGGATATCCTTAAGACTGCTTTCAGGACTCGTTATGGTAATTACGAGTACACTGTAATGTCTTTTGGGTTGATAAATGCTCCTGCAGTGTTCATGGATTATATGAACAGAGTCTTTCGTCCATTTTTGGATAAATTCGTTATTGTCTTCATTGACGACATACTGATTTTCTCCAAGACTGAAGAAGAGCATGCAGAACACTAGAGGACCGTGTTGCAAATACTAAAGGAAAAGAAACTCTATGCGAAACTGTCCAAATGTGAATTTTGGAAGAGTGAGGTGAAGTTTTTGGGCCATGTAGTGAGTAAACAGGGGATAGCGGTAGATATCTCTAAGGTGGAGGCAGTGATGGAATGGAAGCAACCAACCACAGTAACTGAGATAAGGAGTTTTCTGGGCTTAGCTGGTTATTACCGAAGATTCATCAAAGACTTTTTGTAATTAGCTTTGCCATTGACAAAGTTAACCCGCAAGGATACACCATTTGTTTGGACTCTTGAGTGAGAAAAGAGCTTTCAGGCGTTGAAGAAAAAGTTGACCACTGCACCTGAGTTGGTGTTACCTAAACCAAATGAGTCATTCGAGGTGTATTGTGATGCCTTATTGAAGGGACTAGGGTGCGTGCTGATGCAGCATCGTAATGTGGTGGCGTATGCCTCATGTCAATTGAGACCTCATAAAGTTAATTATCCTACACACGATTTGGAACTCGCTGCGGTTGTGTATGCACTAAAGGTGTGGAGACATTACCTCTATTGGGTTAAGTTCCAAGTTTTCTCTGATCACAAGAGCTTGAAGTACCTCTTTGATCAGAAAAAGCTTAATATGAGACAAAGGAGGTGGATGGAATTATTAAAGGACTTCAACTTTGAGTGGAATTATCATCCGGGGAAGGCGAATGTAGTGGCGGATGCGTTAAGTCAAAAGTCGTTGTATGCTGCTTGGATGATGCTTCGAAAAGAGGAGTTACTCAAGAAATTTGAGAGTCTGAAAATTGGTGTGCAAGAAGTGTCTGGGACTCTGTGTTTGAGTCAACTACAAATCTCAAGTGATTTTAAATCCGAACTCCTAAAAGCTCATGAGAATGATGAAGCGTTATGGAAGGTGTTACCGGCTATTGAGCAAGAAAAACAGTGGAGAGTGTCAGAGGATAAAGATGGGTTATGTAGATTCAATGGTAGGATCATTGTGTCGGATGTTGGCACTTTGCGGTAAGATATTCTAAAGGAAGCACACAAAAGCGGATTCTCTATTCACCCGGGAAGTACTAAGATGTACCATGATCTAAAGGCGATGTTTTGGTGGCCAAGTATGAAGAATGATGTGGCGGAGTATGTCTCGAAGTGCTTAACTTGTCAGAAGGTAAAGATTGAACATCAAAGACCTTCCGGGACGTTGCAACCTTTAGAGGTTCCGCAATGGAAGTGGGAAAGTATTGCAATGGACTTTGTGTCTGGATTGCCAAGGACTAGGGCTGGTTTTGATGCTGTCTGGGTGATCGTGGACTGACTGATGAAGTCAGCTCACTTTTTACCCATTCAGATGACTTACACCCTTGAGGAGCTAGCACGGTTATAGATAAAGGAGATTGTGAGACTTCATGGTGCACCTGCTACTATAATCTCTGATACAGATCCTTGTTTTACTTTGAGGTTTTGGGGTGCATTTCAAAAAGCTTTTGGAACCCGATTAAGCTTGAGCACGGCTTACCATCCTCAAATAGATGGTCAATCTGAGAGGACGATCTAAACATTGGAAGATATGTTGAGGGCTTGTGTTCTAGACCATCCGGTGAGCTGGGATCGCTATATGCCGCTAGTTGAGTTTGCGTACAATAATAGCTACCATGCGAGCATCGAAATGGCTCTGTATGAGGCTCTATATTGGAGAAAATGTTAATCTCCCCTATGTTGGTATGAAGTTGGGGAGAAAGGCTTGTTGGGGCCGGAGATGATAGCTGAGACCACTAAACAAGTCAAGAAAATTCGAGATAGGATGCTTACAGTGCAGAGTTGCCAGAAGAGTTTCACCGATCAAAGGCGGAAGCCCTTGGAATTTGAGGAAGGAGACCATGTTTTCCTTAAGATCACTCCAACCATGGGAGTAGGTATGGCGATTAAAGCAAAAAAGTTGAATCCCAGGTACATTGGTCCGTTTCAGATCCTGGAGAGGATTGAACCGGTGGCATATTAGATGGCTCTACCACCTCATCTTTCGAACCTACACGACGTTTTCCACATGTCGCGGCTTTGGAAGTACACTCCTGATGCAAGCCATGTGTTAGAACCTGAATCAGTTCAGTTAAAAGAATATTTGACGCTTCTGGTGGCTCCAGTCAGAATTGATAATACTAGTATCAAACGATTGCGTAGAAAAGAGGTTTCATTAGTCAAAGTGGCATGAAGTTGAGGCGGTGTTGAGGAACACACTTGGGAGCTTGAGTCGGAAATGCGAACAGATTATCCGCACTTATTCTCAGCTAATTGAATTTGAATTTTGTGGGCAAAATTCCCAATTAGGTGGGTTGAATGTAAAACCCGGTTAATTAATGGCTAATTAACCCATAAATGAGAATTTATTCTAGAAAGCCAAAAAATGTGATTTTTATGGCTAAATATGATAGAGGAGATTGAGACGAGAATTGTGATACCAATTTTGTAGAATTTGAACCAAGATTGGACCGAATGGGCCAAACCGGGCCAACCGGACCCATATTGGGCCCTTAGCCTAACTAAACTAAACCTAATACACTCATTTCAGCACTCTCTCTCCTTACTACACTCAAGAAACGCGCTGAAATGGAGGCCAAGGGGGGAAGAACACTCTCTCAAGTTCTAACCCTTGGTTGATCTTCAAACCATCATAACTTTTGATCTAGAGCTCTGACTGCCGCACCATTTATGGCCACGCGTTCAACGCCGAAGATCTCTACAAAAACCATTACTTTATTCTTGAGGTAAGCCACGAAATCATCTCAGCTCATCATCCCTAAATTTCGAGTTTCATGGTGAAATGTGTTGAGATTTTGGGCTATTTGATGTTATATGTAAAACCCGGTTAATTTATGGCTAATTAATCATAAATTAAAATATATTCTAGAAAGTGAGGAATGAGGTTTTTATGGTTTAATGTGGTAGAGAAATTTTAAAACGAGAATTTCAACACCAATTTTAAAGAAAACGGCCCAACATTGGGCTGAACGGGCCAAACCGGGGCAACCGGACCCAAGTTGGGTCCAAGGTCCCAGCCAAGCCTCATTTATTAATGAGAGCTTTCTCCCCAAAACAACACACACACACTGCACAAAGAAAGGGAAAGGGGGAAGATTGAAAACCCTTGTTCCTATTCACTTCCAACTTCCATGGTTGATAACTTTTGATCCGGAGCTCCGATTGACACACTGTTTGTGGCCACGCGACCGCGGCGTCGAGCTCTAAAAAACCCATACAAGAAATCTTGAGGTAATCCCTGTTTTCTTCTTCTCATTCCCAGCCTTGATTTTTTAGTTTCTTAGGAAAAATGTTAAGATTTTGAGCTTCTTTGTGTTATAGGATCTAATTAGCTTGAGGAGAAGGCTTGTTCTTGCTCCCTTGATCCTTGGGTAAGGTAAGAGACCTCAAACCCTAGTAATAATGTTCAATTTGAGGTATTGGGTATTGAGTTATTGTGTTTTGATGTGATATTATGGCTTAGGCTTTATGTATATGTGTATTGGAGCTTGATTGGTGGTTTTGGAAAGCTTGGAAAGGAACTTGGTGCTTGGAAATCTGTTATTGAGGCTTTGGGAACCTTGAAAGGTGAAAATCTAAGTGTTCCGGATGGAACGGGAATCGGCCAAGGTATGGTTTCGGTTTTCTATATCTAAAATGTAATGTGGTGTGAAAACTTAGGCTAGAGACCCTAAGATAGGAGTTGAATTATTAATGTTGTTGATGGATTGAAAAGAATTCTGTTGTTGTGTATGAATTTAGTGGATTGTGGAATGTTGATGTAGTTGTTGGATAAATTGGATTGAGATGAGTATTTGAGTAGTGGTTGGATGATTGTGAATTATGATAATTATTGGCGCAATCTGTGAAAGTTGTATGTGATGTGGGTTAATATGCTTAATAGATGATAATTGGTGAGACTCTTGTTGATGAACATGAGTTGAATGGGTGAGATTGATATATGTATATACATATGGTGAATGATAAATTTGGAATGTTTGATTGAGAATTGTGATATAAAGTGTTGGTTATGAATTGGATCATTGAGTTAAGATTCGGTTAAATGTGGAAGAATTTGTGGGTTGTTGACTAAAGGAGGAATGGAAATGTTTGATGTTGGAGTGGTTGAGTTTTGAATGGTTTCACATGAGAATTGGTAAATGCATATTTGAAAATTGGGAGTTTATAAGTTTTGGTAAAACTGGAATTTTGATGAAATTCGACTGATCATATCTTGAGAAATTATTTTCGAAATTTGATGATTTTTATATCATTGGAAAGATAATTTTATAAGCTTTAAAATGGTTTAAATTTGGTGGAAATCCGAATTTTGCGGAAAAAATATGATCGTTGGAAGTTTGGGTTAAAAACCTGAATTCTGCAACTTCTACCGAATTTGTGGTTTCTGATTTGTGTGCGCACGCACACTCGGCAAGAATTTGGTCTTGTACACACATACACATCCTTGTGTGTACGCACACGTGAAGACAGGGCTACTGGTGGCAGTGCTAGCACGCTCTGTGCGCACGCGCAACCAACAAAAGATTTCGACTTGTGCGTACGCACAAGCCTATGCGCACGCACACGTTGGGAATGGCACAATGGTGGTGGCGCTAGCACACGTTGTGTGTGTGCCACACCCTGAAGATTTTTCTTTCTGTGCATACGTACAAACCTGTGCATACGCACACGTTTAAAAATATTTCTGGGCATGCGCACGCACACCCCTGTGCGTACGCACGCGACCCAGTTCTTTTCCAAAACTTTGTTTTCAAGATCGTCACATTTCCAACAAGCTCGTAACCTTCCGAGATGTTATTTACGCATATAAACCTCCAAATTTATCCCTTAAACCTTAAATTATTATAGAACGCCTAGTGATTGAGAGTAACTAGGGGAGAAGGTAACTTGTGGGAGAAGAAAAGGGATGTTATGATGAATATGATGAATGATGATGATATGAGTTGTTGAGGAGGGTGGTGGAGTGTTATATATATGAGATAAACCGAATGGCTGAGCATGTTATGAGCCGAATGGCGGTGTATGATGGTGATTCTGGCTGATTATGTACTATGATTTGAAAGTCGGATGGCTAAGATGAATATTAATGTATGGCTGTGATTTAATGCATATATGCTGAATTGAATTGTTGATATTATGATTGTTTGCACCCCACCTATCTGAGATACGAGTTTTCCTGGGTGAAAGCAGTGGCTAGCCACTACCTGCTCCAGGTAGAGACTCGATACTCTGCTGATCCTATGTCATAAGTGTGGTCGAACACTGTGAAAGTTCCGGATGAGCTCGTTCCCATAAATATACACCAGTGAAGGTGTTGGATTATATATTATAATTATGTTTGTGGATAACTCGAGTTGGGGATGTGCGATAGAGGGACAGTCCAATGGTTAGCTACCAGGACTTGTCGGGTTGGCTTTATAATCGACAGATGAGACTTATCAGCCACTAGGACAGGCATGCATCATATGCATTATATGTGATTTGTTTGGAATGCCTAATTGATTGCATCATTACTTGCTAATTGCCTAGTTGCCTTATCTGCTTCCTACTTGTGCATTCTTTGCTTGATATACTTGTGTTTGCTTTTCCACTACTGTTGGTGGTTGGGAGGTTTACAGGATTTGGAAAGGGGATAAATAGTTAGATCGAAGATCCTTAAGTTAGTCGCCTATTTACATTTGTTATGGTTTAGTTATGTTTATACGCTTTAGTTATAATCTGGAAGTTCTAGGAGTGTCTTCGGCTTTCCCAAGACATTACATGTTAGATATTTGGTCACTGTTACCATGTTGAGAACCTCCGGTTCTCACCCATGCAGATTTTGTGATTTTCAGATGCAGGACGTGAGGCTCCTCGCTGAGGCATGCTGGAGACTTCCTTTTGGCGAATATCCTTAGTTTTCGGGGATTTTATTTTGATCTTATATACTTGTCTAGATATTTACATTCTCCACTGTATATATATATATATATATATTTGGTAACTCCTTTTAGAGGTTATTTTGGAGAAGCAGGATTTGTGTAATATCTTTTGGGTTGTCTTTTGGGATTTCCTTACTATACATGTATGTATACTATATGCTCGGACCGGTTATCTTCGCAAGCCGAGTCCCGAGTCTTGATATATGTATTTTGGCACTCTTTTGTATATCTCTTCGCTTTAGCTTAATCTCTAACTGTTCGTTTATGTTATCGATCGGAGTGTTGCGCTTTTGATTCGTCGGTTTTGATTTACCCACTTTTCTTCAAAGGCTCCTAGTTATGAATATTTTTGCAATACTATACGTACTATATTTTCTTTTTAGAGGTCGTAATACCTCGCCACCTCTGTTTTATGACTTAAGCATAAGACTCTGTGTGGTAGTATGTTACATTAGGGTATCAGATCAGTTCGTTCCTGTAGAGCCTGAGGGACGGACTGACTATGCTTCTGTGTATTCTCTGTGTCTGTGCTTATGTGCTATTAGAATACCTGACTGATATGACTGGCATAAACGTTCATGAGCATGCATTTGGGACTTTGAAGCACTAGACTTTCGATATTGTGACTGATCAACTTGATATCGATTGTTTGGTGTGTATAAAAACTAGAGGGCGACTCGTGGGCACGGTCATGAGCGTAATCGAGGTCAAGGACGGAGAGCTAATGAGGTAACCGTACCAGTAGGTAGTTTAACTGATTTCATTACCGCAATGACGAGTGTTGTCGCTGCCCTTGGTGCTGTTGCTGCTGCGACTATCCGAGTGATGGATGGAATGGAACCAAAAGCTGGAGCTGGCAACGATGGTGGTAATAAATATGAAGTTGGAGATAATGTTCCGAGTATTGGAGTACCAGTGGGTTATTCGGAGCAAGTTAACACGGGTCGGGCAGCAAGAGAAAGCTCAAGGAGGACTGAGGTAGCAAGGAGTAATCATGGGAATCCTTCGCAAAGAAAAAGAGAAAGATTACACCTAGGAGCCAAAGTTTCAAACGAAGTCGTTATGTCGCTGCCCATTCTAAGTACTGGAACTATGATCGAAGGGGTGACAACCGTTGGGGGCAGGATTCAGAGGGGCAGACTAGTACTCACCTAGAAGATTTGAAGTGCACGAGATGCACCAAATACCATCCAAACAGACCATGTAGGGCCGGACTAGACGTATGTTACAGGTGCAGGAGACCAGGGCATATGTCTTGGAATTATCGATATAGAAAACGCCGGGATGCAACCGAATCTGATTCTCAGACCCGAGGTAATTGCAAATTAGCAGTTGAATCTTTAACTACCTTGCATACCATTAATATGTAATTACCATTCGTGACTGATAAACCATTATTTTATGATTTATATTGTGTTTAATTGAGTGGTTTTATCAAGTCTTTACCCACTTATTCATGTGATTAGCATGATATTACAATTCCTTTCCAAAGTTGTTCTATGGTTGAAAACTTACTTCATAAAGATCTTTTTATTGTGTATTTTAATTCTCTTTTATACCATTCGATGCTCTGATCCGTGTGTTAAGTGTTTCAGGTTTTATAGGGCAGGAATGGCTTAGAGAATAGAAAGGAGGCTTGCAAAAATGGAAGGAACACAAGAAATCAAGGAGATGACCAGCGAACACTGACGCGGACACATGGCTCACGCGACTGCACGAAATAGAGAAAATCGCAGTGACGCATTCGCGTGCCTGACGCGAACGCGTGGATTGAAATCTGCACGGATGACGCAAACGTGTGGATGACGCGTACGCGTGGCGAGGAAAAATGCTGGATGACGCGATCGCGTGGACGACGCGTACGCGTGACATGGGCGATCTACAGAATTTACAAAAATCGCTGGGGGTGATTTTGGGCCGCGTTTTGACCCATTTTTCGGCCCAGAAACACAGACTAAAGCCGGGGAACATGCAGAGACTCGGGGGAAATTCTGATTAGGATAGTTTTTAGTTTTTAGATCGTATTTTACTCCTCCTCTAGGTTTTCTCTCTACACATTCATAGTTCTTAGAATTTTATTTGCTTTTGGATTTGAATATTGAGAAGAGTTGTTACCTCCGCCAAGACTTCGTCATTCTAGTTTGTTTTCTTACTTTTTACTTACTCTTCCATATCCTTAATTTGTCCAAAGTTACAATTGGATTATTTTTAGAGTTTATTAATATAAGAACTATTTTATTTTTAATTGATCTTTTTTATTATTGTTTATCATGTCTTTCTTTATTTTCCCTTTTAATTTTGTTAAGTATACATTCATGATAATGGAGTAGTTCCCCAACTTGATTGGGAGTTGATTAAAAGGAGAACCTTGAGTTGGAATACTCAAGAGTCAAATTGTAATTGGGTTTATTATTGGTTGACTCTTTAGTCACTAACGCTAATCCTTCCCAAGGGAGAGGATTAGAACTTGTGAATAGAAGTTGACTCCCAACTTACTTGACTTTCATTTATTCAATAAAGGATAACTAAGTGGAAACAACTACCAATTATCAATTGATCTTGAGAAAAATCCAACAAGGATAGAACTTCCAATTAATCTTCTCCCGGTCAAGATCTTTATTTAAATTACATAAATTCTCTTATTTATTTTTCTGTTTCTCAAACTCAAAATTTCTTGGAAAACCTCTGACCAATAAGCTGCACTCTTTTGTCAACTCATTGGGAGACGACCTGAGATTCATACTCCCAGTATTTTTATTCTAATTTTGTGACAACCCTTTTAAATTGATAAGTGGATTTTCACTGGTTAAGAATTGTACTTGCAACGTATTTATTCCATTAAATTCTTAATCGATCAATTTCTGCCTCCGCCAATTTTTGGTGTCGTTGTCGGGGAGTTGCAATAGTGTGCTAATTCATTAGTTAGAATTTATTTATTTGCATTTTTTTATTTTGTTTTATTACCATGAGCTCTATGTTTTTCTCATTGAATGACGCGGTCACTGCCTGATCCGAGCTTAGCCACTTTTGATCCTGAAATTGAAAGAACTCTTTCACGTATTAGGCGAGCTCGACGTCGGTTAGCCTCTGAGGGTGGTGAAGTGATTGTTATCGATTCACCAGTCTCATCTGAGGGCGAATCTGAACCACCATTTGAGGAAGAAACAAGCTCATTTACTACTGATTCAGTTGATTCACGTGCAAGTAACATGGCAGCACCTAGGAGGATTACTCTCCAGGAAGCTGGAGCCCCAGATTTTACACTGCAGCCGTATCAAGTGCATCATCCAACGGTGGCTGCAGATTTTGAACTGAACTACACTAATCAACTTGTTGCCCAAGTTTCATGGCTTACCTGCTCAAGAACCTATCAAGCACCTTAGGGATTTCCAGACAGCCTGTTCTACTGTTAGGCGTCATGGTGCAGATGAAACTTCTATTCTGTTAACCGCCTTCCCGTTTTCTCTTGAGGGAAAGGCGAGGGAATGGTACTACACTCAACCTGATGTGACTGTTACTAACTGGGATACGCATAGATGAGAATTTTTGGAAAAATACTTTCCAGCTGAAGTTACTGATAGATTGAGGAAAGAAATTTCTATGATTATTCAAGGTGAATCTGAGACTCTCTACGAATATTGGGAGCGCTTCAACAATCTCCTGGACGCATGCCCTCATCACGTGATTGACAAGATGGTGTTGATCAGCTACTTCACACAAGGCATGAACCCTCAGGATAAGACCACATTGGAAGGTGCTAGTAATGGTTCTATGAAAAAGTACAAGATTGAAGATGAAGCATGGCAATTGATCAACGACTTAGCTGAGTCCACTAGGAATCACAGGCATAGGCACAGCCACTCAAAAGCTGTTGCTGAGGTTTTCTCTAGCAAAGAGACTACTGCTCTGACCCAGAGTATATGTGAAATGACCAACCTACTGAAACAGATGCAGTTGAATCAACAACAAGCACAACAATCTCAGCCTCCCCCGCCCCAACAAAGCCAACAGTTGGTTCCACAAAGAGTATACGGGATCTGTGATGATTATAGTCATTACACTGATGAATGTCCACAGCTCCAACAGGAAGACAACATTGTGGCAGCCACTCACAACTTCTATGACTGCCCAAATCAAGGATACAATCAAGGTGGCAACTACAACCAAGGTAGCAACTATAACCATGGATGGCAGGACAATTCCAACCAAGGTTGGAGAGGCAATTCTAACCATGGTTGGAGGGACAACTACAACAGAGGAGGCAGAGATAATAATGGAAACCAGAGATGGAATAACAGTAACAACAACAGACAGCAGAATCAGAACCAACCTTACAGAGCACCTCACCTAAGACAACCTCAAGGACCCCAGCACAACCAACCACAAGCTCCTCAGATAACTTATTCTAATTCTTCATCAAATGACGAGATGCTCCGTTCTCTCGCACAAGGACAACAAGACATGCATACGCAGCTGCATTCTACTTTAAATGGTCTGACTGCCACTTTACAAGCTCTTGTCTCCCAGTTAGATTCCTCGCCTTGTTCCACCAATCAACCTTCAAGCTCCAGTGGAATTCCTTCTCAACCCCTACCTAATCCCAAGGGTGGCATCAATGCCATCATTTTGAGGTCCGAAACCACATTGCAGGAGAGGAACCAGGAGGAGGCAACCTCAACAGTACACGTCCCAGCTGAGTGGTGGAAGTGGAAGATGATGAAGAGGAAGAGGACGTACAGAACATAGTTGAAGAAGAAGTAGCTTAACCACAGAATGAAACACCAAAGAATGCAGAAGCTGCAAGCAACGCCCTCCCTATTCCCTTCCCACAACTTGCAAGGAAGCCCAGAAAGCAGATGGAACTTGATCCTAAAATGGTAGAAATATTCAAAAAGGTTGAGCTAACTGTCTCCCTTTTTGATGTTATTCAGCAGGTACCTAAATATGCAAAGTTTCTAAAAGATTTGTGCATACATAAAGATAAAATTAATGATTTAGAAACTATTCCCTTAGGTAGTTCTATATATGCTTTAATGGGAGGTATACCTGAAAAATATGGTGATCCAGGTCTATGTATGGTTAACTGTACCATTGGAGATGTAATATTCTCTGACTGTATATGTGATTTAGGAGCTTGTGTTAGTATAATGCCTTTGTCTATATATGATACTCTGAGGCTCCCTCCTTTAAAAAGGTCGACAGCTCATTTTGTGTTAGCAGATAAAAGCATTATTACAGTGGCTGGAATTGCTGAAGATGTATTGGTGAGCATTAAGGGGCTCACGTTTCCCATTGACTTCTATATCTTGGAGATGCCCCAAAATAACTCGGGAAAGCCGTCATCCATCCTACTTGAAAGACCATTCTTAAAGACTTCGAAGTTCAAGCTGGATGCCTTTTCAGGAACCTATTCCTTTGAAATAGACGACCGAGCAGTGAGCTTCAATCTGAATGAAGCTATGAAGCATCCTCCGGAAGATCATTCCGTATTCAAGTGCGATATTATTGATGAAACTGTCGCTGCAGTTCACCAGGAGGAAATAGCAGAGAAGCACATAGAGCAAGGTCCAAGTGTGGGGACATCCTCTGGACAAAATGAGGATGCCTTGCCATTATCATTAGCTCCAGAAGGTCCAGAGCCTAGCCATGAGCAAAAATTGGAATTAAAGCCCCTTCCTTCACACCTCAAGTATGCTTACCTTGAGGATAAGCAAAAGTTTCCAATTATCATTGCAAGGGAGCTCACTTCCCAACAGGAAGAACAACTGCTTAGTGTGTTGAGGAAGCATAAAAAAGTAATTGGATGGAGCTTGGCAAATATAGTAGGCATCAGCCCTCAAGTTTGTGAACACAGAATATTCTTAGAAGAATGAGCAAAGCCTGCCATCAGCCTCAAAGAAGATTGAACCCAACCATCTTAGAAGTTGAACTATCCAGAGCCATGCTTCCACGGAGTGATCAGTACGTCCCTAACGGGAAATATATCAGACCTCCAGTAGCCACTACCAGCCAACCTACAAAACAGGCCAAAAACATTCCTCCTTCCACACCACAAGCACCTACAACAAATAAACTGCTCCATCAGATACTTCAAAGGTTGGATCGGCAAGAACAAAAAGCAAAGCTAAGGGAGCGCCGTAACCAGCGCCGATTCACATACCTCAAGGAGCTGCTTATGGGAAACCACAGACCTGACAAAGACCCAGACACTTCGGACTCCACTTCATTTACAAGCACAGGGAGCTATGACGGTCCCGATTGTGGAGATACTGCTACTAGCCCCCTTTTGCTCTTGACAGATGGCACCAGGGATAGTGCAAAGCCTTAAGTGTGGGGAGGTCGGTCAGTACCTGACTTCCGGAGGTAACTTCTCTTCCCTAACATCAATAAAGTAGGATATTTAGTTATTTTTCCTTTGATTAGGATAGGATAGATTGTTTAATAATAGGTTATTTGCATGCATGTTCTATTTGGTTAAAAAATAATAAGATTTTTTAAGACCCTATTTTTGAAAAAAATTTCACTAATTTAAATCAAAACTTTTATGTTAAATTTGTTTGAAGTTGTATTTGGAACATAGTTTAAAAAGCTAAGAACACACAACCCGCGAGATTTTGAGCCTAATCACATGGTTACATTATTTAACCATAAATATTTTATTCTGTGCATTTACTTCTCTATGATTATAATCTATATTTTGTTTCATCCTATATGTCCAATGTTTAATGTGTTATACGCATGCATATGATTGAGGCCATCACTTGTTTAGCTCACTTATCCCAAATAAGCATACCCTTTAAATCACCCTTGTCAGCCACTTTGAGCCTATTAATCCCCATTTGTTCTATATTTTACCACATCACTAGCCTTAAGTAGAAAAATAATTAAAAATCCCAAATTGAATCTTTGGTTATCTTAAGATAAAGATTGTGTGTTAAATTAAGTATGGGAAAAATTGTGGGAACATGGGTTAATAAGGGAATATGTTATGTCTTTACTTTAATAAAATATTGGGAATTTAGGTGCCTACTCATGTAAAACAGAAAAATTAAAAATCTATGTGCATTGATATGTTAATTTTACTTTTACTAATTAAAAAAATTCGTTAAATAAGTAAATAATTAAGGGGAGAAAAGTTACCCCAATTCTAAATTGAGTTAAGTTCCAAAATCAATGCACATGTGAAAAAAAATTAAAAGAAAGTTGATACATGAGTATGAAATGCAAAGTGAGAAATTTTGGGTAGCTAGGCACGATTCTAAGTTATATAGAGTGTATGTATACTAGGTGAGAGCTTAGGTTATTCAAAGATTCATATTTTAGCTCACTTAGCCTTATATATATACCCTTACCCTTACCTTAGCCCCATTACAACCTCGAAAAGACCTCATAATGTTTGCATTGGTATATTAAATATTGTTGATTGGTTAGGAAAAGAACAAAGTTTAGAAAGCATGATTAAAGAAGGATAGAGTGATTACCCTATACACTAGAGAGATTAGAGTGCACATACACCATCAGTGAGGGTTCAATACTTGATCCTATGTTCCCTGCTTTTATGAGCTGTCTTCTTACAAGTTTACCTATTCTTACTGTATGACTTGAATTAGTGGAATTTGATTTATGTTTATCCTAAAGAACTTATTTGCTTTTAACCAAGTAGACAAAATCATATAGTTTCATTCATATATATAGGTCGCATTGCATTGCATGAGTCTTACATTCCCCCTACTCATTTATTTTATCTCCTTGAACTAAGCATGAGGACATGCTAATGCTTAAGTGTGGGGAGGTTGATAAACCATTATTTTATGATTTATATTGTGTTTAATTGAGTGGTTTTATCAAGTATTTACCCACTTTTTCATGTGATTAGCATGATATTACAATTCCTTCCCAAAGTTGTTCTATGGTTGAAAACTTGCTTCATATAGATCTTTTTATTATGTATTTTAATTCTCTTTTATACCATTCAATGATGTAATCCGTGTGTTAAGTGTTTCAGGTTTTATAGGACAGGAATGGCTTAGAGAATGGAGAGGAAGCTTGCAAAAATGGAAGGAACACAAGAAATCAAGGAGATGACCAGCGAAAACCGACGCAGACGCATGGCTCACGCGACCACGCAAAATGGAGAAAATCGCAGTGATGCATTCGCGTGCCTGATGCGAACGCGTGGATTAAAATCTGCACGAATGACGCAAATGCGTGGATGACGCATACACATGGCGAGGAAAAACGCTGGATGACGCGATCGCGTGGACGACGCGTACGCGTGACATGGGCGATCTACAGAATTTACAGAAATCGCTGGGGGCGATTTTGGGCCGCGTTTTGACCCAGTTTTTGGCCCAGAAACACAGACTAAAGCCGGGGAACATGCAGAGACTCAGGGGAGATTCTCATTAGGATATTTTTTAGTTTTTAGATCGGATTTTACTCCTCCTCTAGGTTTTCTCTCTACACATTCATAGTTCTTAGAATTTTATTTGCTTTTGGATTTGGATATTGAGAAGAGTTGTTACCTCCGCCAAGACTTCGTCATTCTAGTTTGTTTTCTTACTTTTTACTTACTCTTTCATATCCTTAATTTGTCCAGAGTTACAATTGGATTATTTTTAGAGTTTATTAATATAAGAACTATTTTTATTTTTAATTGATCTTTTTTATTATTGTTTATCATGTCTTTCTTTATTTTCCTTTTTAATTTTGTGAAATCTACATTCATGATAATGGAGTAGTTCCCCAACTTGATTGGGAGTTGATTAAAAGGAGAACCTTGAGTTGGAATACTCAAGAGTCAAATTGTAATTGGATTTATTATTGGTTGACTCTCTAGTCACTAACACTAATCCTTCCCAAGGGAGAGGATTAGAACTTGTGAATAGAAGTTGACTCCCAACTTACTTGACTTTCCTTTATTCAGTAAAGGATAACTAAGTAGAAACAACTACCAATTATTAATTGATCTTGAGAAAAATCTAACAAGGATAGAACTTCCAATAAATCTTCTCCCAGTCAAGATCTTTAATTAAATTACATAAATTCTCTTATTTATTTTCCTATTTCTCAAACTCAAAATTTCTTGGAAAACCTCTGACCAATAAGCTACACTCTTTTGTCAACTCGTTGGGAGACGACCTGGGATTCATACTCCCAGTATTTTTATTCTAATTTTGTGACAACCCTTTTAAATTGATAAGTGAATTTTTACTGGTTAAGAACTGTACTTGCAACGTATTTATTCCATTAAATTCTTAATCGGTCAATTTTTGCCTCCGTCAATGACGCATGATAAGTTTTGACAACCGTGAAGTCCAAGTCGATGACTAGCCGAAGACTATTAGTTGTGAAGACGGGAGTAATATTTAGTTAATTTAAAGTAGTGGCTAAGCCCTTGAAGGATAAGGATCGAAGTGTCATGGCAGAAGCAGGCTGGATTATATCTAAAGAATAAGGAGTGTTGAGGGATACGCGGAGTTATTGTTTGAAATCTAGTGACGGTGGGACTTTGAGGAAGATGAATGGAGCGAATTCAACCTTCAGCTGTTAATTGTTAAGAGGCGTGTGAGGATGAGACTAAATTCCTATACGAGAAAGTTTTCGAGACAGCTTTTGAAGGTGTGCCAGAATTTCCATCTCAGATAGAGAAAGTGAGCTTGTGATAGACTTGTGCCGAAAGCCGAATCAGTGGTTGATTGCATCACAAGCGGAGACACCATTACAATCAGTAGAACTTAGGATTGAATTGAAGAGAGTACTGGAAGAGAGAATCTTCCAACTAAGTGTTATCTTGCGAAAAGCGCCCGTATACCAGTGAAGAAGGGAGAGGATGATAAGAGACTTTATACAAGAAGAAATGTGCCAACAAACCCCTGTAACCCAATCTAATCTTCATTTTGAAACCTGCGTTAAAACTCTACTCGAAGTTCTTCTTAAACGACTAAATCATCTTTCCAGTTGTACCCTTTATGCGCATGAACCTTGTTTCATCCAGGATGAGTCTGAGCTTGTCCCAGTATAATCACGTAATCATTGAATCTTGAGAGTTTGCTGTGAATAGAATTACTCCTATTCGCAAACCATATTCTTCGAAGTCAACTAAGATTCCTTTGACTCTATACGCTTTGTTCTTCCTACCAAAAGGGTCCTTGATTTGAACTTTTCTTGAGATGCACCTATGTTCCTCTCCTTGTGCATTCCATTATTCCCGTACAGCTCTATTTGACCGTATACAAGATTTTCTTTCTGACTCCTCACGAACACCGTTCATAGTGATCATCCGTCTTTCAATCTTAATGCCTTTTTGAAAATTAACTCAAACTTATATTAATATCGCGTATGAATCCTAACTGTAACCCTCAAGGCGTTGTTTTTCCTTAGGGCGATACTTTTGGACGCAGGAGAAGAAGCTTGTAAGTACGCGACATTAAGAGGAATTGCGGAGTTTTGAATCCTTGCCAACTGTAATACCTATGAGTAAGTTAACACGCTAAAGTGTACCTTCTATATGGATGCCTGAATGCAAAAAGGCTTGTTGCTCTTTCAGATCTATATGTTAAAGGTGCATTTGGTACCCGAGCCGAATGAACCATTTGAGGTGTATTGTGATACCTCACTAAAGGGTCTGGGGTGTGTGCTGATGCAGCACTGGAATGTGGTAGCGTATGCCTCAAGGCAGCTTAGACCTCATGAAGTTAATTACCTGACGTACAATCTGAAACTCGCTGCAGTTATGTTTACGCTAAAGGTGTGGATGCAGTACCATCTGGGGAAGGCGAATATTGCGGCGGATGCGCTTAGTCGGAAATCGTTGTATACTTCTTGGATTATGCTTCGAGAAGACGAGTTGCTTAAAGCATTCGAGAGTCTGAAAGATTGGTGCTCAAGAAGTGTCTGGAACTCTGTGTTGGAGCCAATTACAGATCTTAATCGATTTTTAATCCGAACTCCTGAAGGCTCATCAAAATGATGACGCATTGTCTAAGATGTTGCCAGCCATTGATCAAGAGAAGTAGTGGAGATTTAAGGGTCGGATTATTGTGCCGGATGTTGGGACTTTGCGGTAGGATATCTTGAAAGAAGTACACAAAAGCGGATTTTCTGTTCACCCTGGGAGTACTAAGATGTACCATGACTTAAAGGCTATATTCTGGTGGCCTGGTATGAAGGATGATGTGGCGGAATATGTCTCAAAGTGTTTAACTTGTCAAAAGGTGAAGATTGAACACCAGAAACCTTCTGGGACGTTACAACCTTTGGAGATTCCACAATGGAAGTGGGAGAGTATTGTGATGGATTTTATATCGGGATTACCGAGAACTAGAACCGGTTTTGATGCTGTCTGGGTGATCGTGGACCGACTGACGAAGTCGGCTCACTTTCTACCCATTCGAATGAACTACGCTCTTGAGGAGTTAGCGCGTCTATATATCAAGGAGATTGTGAGACTTCATGGCGTGCCCACTAGCATAATTTTTGACAAAGATCCCCATTTTACTTCAAGGTTCCGGGGTGCATTCCAGAAAGCTTTTGGAACCCGCTTGAGCTTAAGTACAGCTTACCATCCTCAAACCGATGGTCAATCTGAGAGGAGAATCCAAACCCTAGAAGATATGTTGAGGGCTTGCATTTTGGATCAACCGGCAAGCTGGGATAGGTATATGCTGCTAGTGGAGTTTGCGTACAATAATAGCTACCATGCAAGCATCGGAATGGCTCCGTATGAGGTTCTATATGGGAGGAAATATCAATCTTTGCTATGCTGGTATGAGGCCAGAGAAATTGATAGCTGAGACTACCAAGCAAGTTAAGGAAATCGGAGATAGGATGCTCACTACTTAGAGCTGTCAGAAAAGTTATGCCGATCAGAGGCAGAAGCCCTTAGAGTTTGAGGAAGGAGACCATGATTTCCTTAATGTTACTCTAATAACAGGAGTAGGCATAGCGATTAAGATGAAAAAGTTAAACCCCCAATACATCGGTCCATTTTAGATTCTTGAGAGAGTTGGACCGGTGGCGTATCGGATGACTCTACCGCCTCACCTTTCAAACCTGCACGACGTGTTTTATGTGTCGCAGCTTCAAAAGTATACTCCTGATGCTAGCCATGTGTTAGAACCTGAATCAGTTCAGTTAAAGGAAGACTTGACTCTACTGGTGACCCCTGTTAGGATTGATGACAAGAGTATTAAGAAGTTACGCAGAAAAGATGTTCATTAGTGAAAGTGGCCTCGAGTCGAGCTGGTGTTGGGGAGCACACCTGGGAGCTTGAATCAGAGACACGAACAGACTACCTACACCTATTTTCAGGTAACTAGATTCGAATTTTGTGGGCAAAATTTCCAATTTAGGTGGATAAAATGTAAAACCCGGTTAATTTATGGCTAATTAACCATAAATTAAAATATATTCTAGAAAGTTAGGAATGAGGTTTTTATGGTTTAATGTGGTAGAGAAATTTAAAACGAGAATTTTGACACCAATTTTAAAGAAAACGGCCAAAGATTGGGCCAAACGGGCCAAATCGGGCCAACTGGACCCAAGTTGGGCCCAAGGGCCCAGCCAAGCGTCATTTATTAATGAGACCTCAGCTCTCTTCTCCCCAAAACAACACACACACACTGCACAAAGAAAGGGAAAGGGGGAAGATTGAAAACCCTTGTTCCTATTCACTTCTAACTTCCATGGTTGATAACTTTTGATCCGGAGCTCCGATTAACGCACCATTTGTGGCCACGCAACCGCGGCGTCGAGCTCTACAAAATCCATACAAGCAATCTTGAGTAAGCCACATTTTTTCTTTGAATTCCCAGCCTTAATTTTTGAGTTTCTTAGGCAAAATACTGAGATTTTGAGCTCCTTTGTGTTATAGGATCTAATTAACTTGAGGGGAAGGCTTGTTCTTCCTACCTTGATCCTTGGGTAAGGTAAGATACCTCAAACCCTAGAAAGAATATTGAATTTGAGGTATTGGGTATTGAGTTATTGTGTTTTGATGTGATATTATGGGTTAGGCTTTATGTATATGTGTATTGGAGCTTGATTGGTGGTTTTGGAAAGCTTGGAAAGGAACTTAGTGCTTGGAAATCTATTATTGAGGCTTTGGAAACCTTGAAAGGTGGAAATCTAAGTGTCTGGGTGGAACGGGAATCGGCCAAGGTATGGTTTCGTTTTCCTGTATCTAAAATGTAATGTGGTGTGAAAACTTAGGCTAGAGACCCTAAGATAGGAGTTGAATTATTAATGTTGTTGATGGATTGAAAAGAATTCTGTTGTTGTGTATGAATTTAGTGGATTGTAGAATGTTGATGTAGTTGTTGGATAAATTGGATTGAGATGAGTATTTGAGTAGTGGTTGGATGATTGTGAATTATGATAATTGTTGGTGCAATATGTGAAAGTTGTATGTGATGTGGGTTAATATGCTTAATGGATGATAATTGGTGAGACTCTTGTTGATGAACATGAGTTGAATGGGTGAGATTGATATATGTATGTGTACATATGGTGAATGATAAATTTGGAATGTTTGATTGGGAATTGTGATATATAAGTGTTGGTTACGAATTGGATCATTGAGTTAAGATTCGGTTAAATGTGGAAGAATTTGTGGGTTGTTGATTAAATAAGGAATGGAAATGTTTGATGTTGGAGTGGTTGAGTTTTTAATGGTTTCACATGAGAATTGGTAAATGCATGTTTGAAAATGGGGAGTTTATAAGTTTTGGTAAAATTGGAATTTTGATTAACTTCGACAGATCATATCTTGAGCAATTATTTTCGAAATTTGATGATTTTTATATCAATGGAAAGATAAATTTATAAGCTTTAAAATGGTTTAAATTTGGTGGAAACCCGAATTTTGTGAAACGAGATATGATCATTGGATGTTTGGGTTAAAAACCTGAATTTTGCAACTTCTGCAGAATTTGTGGTTTCTGATTTGTGTGTGCACGCACAGCCCTGTGCACATGCACACTCGGTAAAAATTTTGTCCTTGTGCACGCACATCCTTGTGTGTACGCACACGCAAAAACAAGATTGCTGGTGGCAGCGCTAGCACTCCCTGTGCTCACACGCAACCAACGAAGGATTTCGAGCTATGCGTGCGCACACAAGTGCACGCACACGTTGGGAATGGCACATTGGTGGTCGCGCTAGCACACGTTGTGCGCGCACTTCACCCTGAAGATTTTGCTTTCTGTGCATATACGCACGCGACCCAGTTCTTTTCCAAAACTTTTTTTTCAAGCTCTTCACATTCCCAACAAGCTCGTAACCTTCCGAGATGTTATTTCATGCTTATAAACCCCCCAAATTCATCCCTTAAACCTTGAATTGGTATAGAACGCCTAGTGATTGAGAGCAACTAGGGGAGAGGGTATCTTGTGGGAGAAGAAAAGGGATGTTATGATGAATATGATGAATGATGATGATATGAGTTGTTGAGGACGGTGGTGGAGTGCTGTATATTTGAGATGAACCGAATGGTTGAGCATGTTATGAGCCGAATGGCGGTGTATGATGGTGATTATGGCTGATTATGTACTATGATTTAAAAGCCGGATGGCTGAGATGAATATTAATGTATGGCTGTGATTTAATGCATATATGCTGAATTGAATTGTTGATATTATGATTGTTTGCACTCCACCTATCTAAGATACGAGTTTCCTGGTGCACGAAATTGTAAATCAAACTTTTCACAATTCGTACCACTAACCAGCAAGTGCACTGGGTTGTCCAAGTAATACCTTACGTGAGTAAGGGTCGATTCCACGGAGATTGTTGGCTTGAAGCAAGCTATGGTTATCTTGTAACTCTTAGTCAGGATATCAATTATAATTATCAGTTGACTTGCAAATGAACAAGAGAGCATGGATTAAATAATACTTATTATGCAGTAATGGAGAATATTTTGGAGTTTTGGAGATGCTTTGTCTTCTGAATCTCTGCTTTCCCCTGTCTTCTTCTTCAAGCATGCAAGGTTCCTCCTATGGCAAGCTGTGTGTTGGTGGATCACCGTTGTCAATGGCTACCATCTGTCCTTTCAGTGAAAATAGTCCAGGTGCGCTGTCACTGCATAGCTAATCATCTGTCGGTTCTCACTCATGCTGGAATAGGATCCATTGATCTTTTTGCATCTGTCACTACGCCCAACCCTTGTAAGTTTGAAGCTCATCACAATCATTCAATACCACAGACAAGGTTTAGACTTTCCGGATTCTCAAGAATGCTGCCAATGGATTCTAGCTTATACCACGAAGATTCTGATTAAGGAATTTAAGAGATACTCATTCAATCGAAGGTAGAACGGAAGTGGTTGTCAGGCACGCGTTCATAGGTTGAGAATAGTGATGAGTGTCATGGATCATCACCTTCTTCATATTGAAGTGTGAATGAATATCTTAGATAGAAACAAGCGTGTTTGAATAGAAAATAGAAATAATTGCATTAATTCATCGAGACACAGCAGAGCTCCTCACCCCCAACAATGGAGTTTAGAGACTCATGCCGTCAAAGAGTACAAAGTTCAGATCTAAAATGTCATGAGATACAAATAAATCTCTAAAAGTTGTTTAAATACTAAACTAGTAACCTAGGTTTACAGAAAATGAGTAAACTAAGATAGATAGTGCATAAATCCACTTCTGGGGCCCACTTGGTGTATGCTGGGGCTAAGACTGGAGCTTTTCACGTGCCTGGTCTATTTCTGGAGTTAAACATCAGGTTGTAACCTGTTTTGGGTGTTTAACTCCAATTTGCAACCTGTTTCTGGCGTTTAACGCCAGAATGAAATATGGAACTGGTGTTAAACGCCAGTTTACATCATTTATCTTCGAGCAAAATATGGATCATTATATATTGCTAGAAAGCCCTGGATGTCTACTTTCCAACCCAATTGAGAGCGCGCCAATTGGACTCCTGTAGATCCAAAAAATCTATTCCGAGTGCAGGGAGGTCACAATCCAACAGCATCAGCAGTCCTTTTTCAGCCTGAATCAGATTTTTGCTCAACTCCCTCAATTTCAGTCAGAAAATACCTGAAATCACAGAAAAAACACACAAACTCATAGTAAAGTCCAAAAATATGAATTTTGCCTAAAAACTAATAAAAATATACTAAAAACTAACTAAAACATACTAAAAACTACATGAAATTACCCCCAAAAAGCGTATAAAATATCCGCTCATCACAACACCAAACTTAAACTGTTGCTTGTCCCCAAGCAACTAGATAAATAAAATAGGATAAAAAGAAATCAAGAAGCAATAATGTCTCAGAGTTTTAAGTGAAGCTCAGATTCTAATTAGATGAGCGGGACTAGTAACTTTTTGCTTCCAAATAGTTTTGGCATCTCACTTTATCCTTTGAAATTCAGAATAATTGGCATCCATAGGAACTCAGAATTCAGATAGTATTATTGATTCTCCTAGTTTAGTATGTTGATTCTTGAACACAGCTACTTTATGAGTCTTGGCCGAGGCCCTAAGTACTTTATTTTCCAGTATTACCACTGGATACATAAATGCCACAGACACATAACTGGGTGAACCTTTTCAGATTGTGACTTAGCTTTGCTAGAGTCCCCAATTAGAGGTGTCCAGAGTTCTTAAACACACTCTTTTCCTTTGGATCACGACTTTAACTACTCAGTCTCGAGCTTTTCACTTGGACCTGCATGCCACAAGCACATGGTTAGGGACAGCTTGATTTAGCCGCTTAGGCCTGTATTTATTTCCTTGGACCCTCCTTTCCATTGATGCTCAAAGCCTTAGATCCTTTTTACCCTTGCCTTTTGGTTTAAAGGGCTATTGGCTTTTTCTACTGCTCCTTTTTTTTCACTGCTTTTTCTTGCTTCAAGAATCAATTTCATGATTTTTCAAATCATCAATAACATTTCTCTTGTTCATCATTCTTTCAAGAGCCAACAATTTTAACATTCATAAAATTCAATATTAAAAATATGCACTGTTCAGGCATTTATTCAGAAGACAAAAAGTATTGCCACCACATATAAATAATTAGAATTTTCCTTATTAAAAACTCGAAAAAAAATATTGCCTCCTTATTCTAAAAATCTGCTATTTTATTCATGTTTGATGATGATGAGAAAAATAAATTATAGCTTAATTGGAGATAAAATCAAAATAGAGATTCTAATTACTACTACTCATATAGGTTCCTAAAATAAAAGTTATCACAGATTTAAGGTTAAGATTAGGACTCAACAACCTTTAGTTTGGGAAATGATGGGTGCTCTTTCAACCTGTGGGGTGTCTGGTCCTTCAAGAGACAGCTTATGGCGCTTCAGCTCCTGTATCTCCGAATATTTGTCTTCTTTTAGATCGAATTTAACTACCGGATATTTGTCTTCTTTTTGTGGTAATGGTCTGCGTGTTCGTTGGTTAAGAACTTCTCTTGATTCTAAAGTGGTTTTGGAATATTCTCTTTTTTGCCTCTTGAAGTGGTTTGTTTTCCCTTAGGTGTCATGATCTTGATGAGTTTTAGCTCAGTGATCACGGAAAAACACACCAAACTTAGAGGTTTGCTTGTCCTCAAGCAAAATAAAGGAAAGGAGAGGAATAGAAGGGGAGGCAATTTCAAAAATTCAAAAGATATGATGAGATTTTTAAAAAGATAACTTTGAATTTAAAAAGATAATATGATGAGTTTGAAAAAGATTTGAGAAGAAATTAAAAAGATTTGAAAAGAATTTAAAAAGATAGATGAGTTTTGAAAAAGATTTGAAAAGAGATTGAAGAAGAATGAAGAAATATTTTAGGATTAAGAGTTTTTTGCATTTTGAAGTTGAAAGATGAGAATTTGTACATGTTTATGCAAGAAATCATAAATTGAAACATGAAAAATAGAAAAAAATCTGAAGTGAAAACGAAATTACCTCCTCCCCACAATCCTTGTGTTAAACGCCCAGGAGATGCTTCCTTTGGGCGTTTAATGCTCAGTCCTTGCTTGTTTTGGGCGTTTAACGCCCACTTGCTGCTTCTTTCTGGCGTTAAACGCCAGAAACCTTCCTTACTAGCATTTTTGCACTAGTGATGTCCTTTTCTCTGTGATTCCTCTGCTTTATGTCCTGAACCTTTATTTCTCTGTATCATTCACTGAAATGTATTATCTAATTTAGAATTAAAATTACAAATAAAATAAACTCATGACTGGGTTGCCTCCCAGCAAGCGCTTCTTTACTGTCTTTAGTTGGACTATTACTGAGCTTTTAATCTAGTCTGCAATGTCTGCAAACCACGGAGCTTCCTGAATAGCAAATAATTGCTCATTCGGAAAGGTTTCAAAGATCTCAGTAGGAGGGAGGGACACTCCTGCTATTGGTTCTATCCAAGACAGGTGATCAGCTACTTGATTTTCTGTCTCTTATTTCTATATCAAACTCTTGCAGAAGCAACACCCATCTTATGAGCCTGGGTTTTGAATCCTGCTTTGTGAGTAGATATTTAAGAGCAGTATGGTCAGTGTACACAATCACTTTTGATCCTACTAAATAAGATCTGAATTTGTCAATGGCATAAACCACTGCAAGCAATTCCTTTTCTGTGGTTGTGTAGTTCTTCTACGCATCATTTAGAATACGGCTGCCATAATAAATGACGTGCAGTAGCTTATCATGCCTTTGTCCCAATACTGCACCAATGGCATGGTCACTGGAATCAAACATTAGTTCGAATGGTAATACCCAGTTTAGTGCAGAAATAATTGGTGATGTGACCAACTTAGCTTTCAGAGTCTTAAAGGCCTGCAAACACTCTTTGTCAAAGACAAATGGTGTATCAGTAGCCAGCAGATTGCTCAGAGGTTTTGTGATTTTTGAAAAATCTTTTATAAACCTCCTATAGAATCCTGCATGCCCCAGAAAGCTTCTGATTGCCTTAACATTGGCAGGTGGTGGTAATTTTTTAATTACCTCTACCTTAGCTTGATCCACCTTTATTTCCTTGTTCAAAATTTTGTGCCCAAGGACAATTCCTTCAGTCACCATAAAGTGACATTTCTCCCAGTTTAAAACCAGGTTAGTCTCTTGGCACCTCTTTAGAACAAGTGCTAGATGGTCAAGACAGGAGCTGAATGAGTCTCCAAATACTGAAAAGTCATCCATGAAGACTTCCAGAAATTTTTTCACCATATCAGAGAAAATAGAGAGCATGCACCTTTGAAAGTTTGAAGGTGCATTGCACAGACCAAATGGCATCCTTCTGTATGCAAATACTCCAGATGGACATGTGAATGTTGTTTTTTCTTGATCTTGGGGATCTACTGCAATTTGATTATAACCTGAATATCCATCCAAAAAGCAGTAGTAATCATGACCTGCTAGTCTTTCTAGCATCTGGTCTATGAATGGTAAAAGAAAATGATCTTTTCTGGTAGCTGTATTGAGCCTTCTGTAATCAATACACATACGTCACCCTGTAACTGTTCTTGTGGGAACCAGTTCATTTTTTTCATTATGAACCACTGTCATGCCACCCTTCTTAGGGACGACTTGGATAGGGCTCACCCAGGGGCTATCAGAAATAGGATAAATAATCCCAGCCTCTAGTAATTTAGTGACCTCCTTCTGCACCACCTCCTTCATGGCTGGATTCAGCCGCCTCTATGGTTGAACCACTGGCTTAGCGTCATCCTCCAATAGGATCTTGTGCATGCATTTGGCTAGGCTAATGCCCTTAAGATCACTGATGGACCACCCAAGAGCTGTCTTGTGTGTCCTCAGCACTTGAATTAGTGCTTCCTCTTCCTGTGGCTCTAAGGTAGAGCTTATGATTACAGGAAAAGTGTCACCTTCTCCTAGAAATGCATATTTTAGGGATAGTGGTAATGGTTTGAGCTCGGGTTTAGGAGGTTTTTCCTCTTCCTGAGGGATTTTCAGAGGTTCTATTATTCTCTCTGGTTCCTCCAGATCAGGCTGAATATCTTTAAAGATATTCTCTAGCTCTAATTCGAGACTCTCAGTCATATTGACCTCTTCCACCAGAGAGTCAATAATATCAATGCTTATGCAGTCGTTTGGGGTGTCTGGATGCTGCATAGCTTTGACAACATTCAACTTAAACTCGTCCTCATTGACTCTCAGGGTTAATTCCCCTTTTTGGACGTCAATGAGGGTTCGTCAAGTTGCTAGGAAGGGTCTTCCTAGAATGAGAGTTGCACTCTTGTGCTCCTCCATTTCCAGCACCGCAAAGTCAGTGGGAAAGGCAAATGGCCCAACCTTGACAATCATGTCTTCAATCACGCCTGATGGGTATTTAATGGAGCCATCAGCAAGTTGGAGACATATCCGGGTTGGTTTGACTTCTTCAGTCAAACCAAGCTTTTTGATAGTGGATGCATTTATTAGGTTGATACTTGCTCCAAGATCACATAGAGCTTTCTTCGTACAAGTACCCTCTAATGTGCATGGTATCATGAAGCTTCCGAGATCTTTAAGCTTCTCAGGTAAGCTTTTCAGAATGACTGCACTACATTCTTCAGTGAGGTAAACTTTTTCAGTTTCTCTCCAATCCTTCTTATGACTTAAGATCTCTTTCATGAACTTAGCATAAGAGGGTATTTGCTCAAGGGCCTCTACAAACGGAATCTTTATTTCAAGAGTCCTGAGATAGTCTGCAAAGCGGGCAAATTGCTTATCATGTTCTGCTTGGCAGAGCTTCTGAGGATAAGGCATCTTGGCTTTGTATTCCTCAACCTTAGTTGCTGCAGGTTTATTTCCTACAGATGTGGTTGGAGAAGCCTTTTTAGAGGGGTTGCTATCAGCACTTGTATGTGTCTGATCCCTCACTGGCGTTTGAATGCCAGGGTTGGAAGCTGGATTGGCGTTGGATGCTAACTCATTACCTGTTTCTGGCATTTGAACGCCAGAACTGAGCTTTCCTTGAGCGTTTAACGCCAAATCTTTACCTGTTTGTGGCGTTTGAACGCCAGAACTGAGCATGGGTTGGGCGTTTAACGCCAGCTCTCCACCCTTTTCTGGCGTTTGAGCGCCAGAATTATTCCTCTCTAGGCTCTTACTGTCCTCAAAGGGATTTTAGGTAGCAGTTTGTTCATTTCTTGGCTTCCTGCTGCCTTGAAGTGAGGTATTTAATATTTTCCCACTTCTTAATTGAACTGCTTGGCACTCTTCTGTTATTTGTTTTGATAACTGCTATTCTGTTTGCTTCAATTGTACTTCCATATTCATGTTAGCCATTCTTGTGTCTTCTAGTATCTCCTTGAATTCGGCTAGCTGTTATGTCAGAAAATCTAATTGCTTATTGAATTCAGTAACTTGTTCTGCAGGACTGGGTTCAGCAGTTACTGTTTTAGCCTCTTCTTTCATTGAGGGTTCACTACTTAGGTATAGATGCTGATTTCTGGCAACTGTATCAATGAGCTCTTGAGCTTCTTCAATTGTCTTTCTCATGTGTATGGATCCACCAGCTAAGTGGTCCAAAGACATCTGAGCTTTCTCTGCAAGCCCATAATAGAAGATGTCTAACTACACCCACTCTGAAAACATTTCAGAGGGGCATTTTCTTAGCATTTCTCTGTATCTCTCCCAGGCATCATAAAGAGATTCATTATCTCCTTGTTTAAAGCCTTGGATGTTCAGCCTTAGCTGTGTCATCCGTTTTGGAGGGAAATATTGATTCAGAAATTTTTCTGACAACTGTTTCCATGTCCTTATGCTAGCCTTAGGTTGGTTCTTTAACCACCTCTTAGCTTGGTCTTTTATAGCAAATGGAAACAGTAATAATCTGTAGACATCCTGATCTACTTCCTTATCATGTACTGTGTCAGCAATTTGTAAAAACTATGCCAGAAACTCTGTAGGTTCTTCCTGTGGAAGACCAGAATACTAGCAACTTTGTTGCACCATGATAATGAGCTGAGGATTCAACTCAAAACTTCTGACTCTGATGGAGTGTATACAGATACTACTCCCATATGAAGTAGTGGTGGGGTTAGCATATGACCCCAGAGTCCTTCTGGACTGTTCATTTCCACTTAGGTCCATGATGGAGAAAGGGAGATGACGTGGATTTATTTTATTTATTTTATTATATTAAAAAATTTCGAAATAATAGATTAAAATAAAATAAAAACTAAGATAAAAATAAAAATAAAAATAAAATAAAAAATAAAAAATAAAAAAGATTTAAAAATATTTTATGAAGATTTTCGAAAAAGTGAGGAGAGAGAAAGTGGTTAGGATATTTTTGAAAAAATATGATTTTAAAAATCTTAAAAGAATATAATTTGAAAAATTTTGACCAAGTCAACCCAAGGGATTCAAAAATTATGAGCAATTAAAGGAAAAGATATTTTTTGATTTTTTAATTTTATTATGAAAGAGAAGAACACACAAAAGACTCAAGACTTAAAATTTTTAGATCCAATGCTCCTTGTTTTCGAAAATTTTGGAGGGAAAATACCAAGGAACACCAAACTTAAAAATTTTAAGATCAAAACACAAAGAAGACTCAAGAACACTTTGAAGACTCACAAGAACAACAAGAACGTGAAGATAGAAGACCAAACTTAAAATTTTTAGAAAACCACAATAAAATTTTCGAAAACTAAAGGAAAATTAACAAGAAAATACCAAACTTAAAATTTGGCACAAGATTTAATCAAAGAAAATTTATTTTTCAAAAAGTTTTTATAAGAAGATGCCCAATTACCAAGAACACAAGCACAATGCTCTAACCAACTGAGCTAGAAATTTAACGTGTTTTAAAAAGGTATTTTTAATATATATAAAATTTTTTGAAAACTAAAAATTTGAAAATGCACAAGAAAAACAAGAAAAAACACAAAACAAGAAAAACTAAAGATCAAACAAGAAAAATTGACAAGAACAACTTGAAGATCAAGGAAGAACAAAGAACATGCAATTCGAAAATTGAAAGACAAAGAAAAGCATGCAATTGACACCAAACTTAAAACATTACACTAAACTCACAGAAAAACTAAAAATTAATAAAGAAAAATAATATTTTGAAAAAAATTTTTGAAAAGAAAATAAAAGACTCTGACCCAAAAGACAAAATTTTCCTAATCTAAGCAACAAGATTCACCGTCAGTTGTTCAAACTCAAACAATCCCCGACAACGGCGCCAAAAACTTGGTGCACAAAATTGTAAATCACACTTTTCACAATTCGTACCACTAACCAGCAAGTGCACTGGGTCGTCCAAGTAATACCTTACGTGAGTAAGGGTCGATCCTACAGAGATTGTTGGCTTGAAGCAAGCTATGGTTATCTTGTAACTTTTAGTCAGGATATCAATTATAATTATCAGTTGACTTGCAAATGAACAAGAGAGCATGGATTAAATAATACTTATTATGCAGTAATGGAGAATATGTTGGAGTTTTAGAGATGCTTTGTCTTCTGAATCTCTGCTTTTCCATGTCTTCTTCTTCACGCACGCAAGGTTTCTCCTATGGCAAGCTGTGTGTTGGTGGATCACCGTTGTCAATGGATACCATCCGTCCTTTCAGTGAAAATGGTCCAGGTGCACTGTCACCACACGGCTAATCGTCTGTCGGTTCTCACTCATGCTGGAATAGGATCCATTGATCCTTTTGCATCTGTCACTACGCCCAACCCTTGTGAGTTTGAAGCTCGTCACAGTCATTCAATTCCTGAATCCTACTCGGAATACCACGGACAAGGTTTAGACTTTCCAGATTCTCAAGAATGCTGCCAATGGATTCTAGCTTATACCACGAAGATTCTGATTAAGGAATCCAAGAGATACTCATTCAATTGAAGGTAGAACGGAAGTGGTTGTCAGGCACGCGTTCATAGGTTGAGAATGGTGATGAGTGTCACGGATCATCACCTTCTTCATATTAAAGTGCGAATGAATATCTTAGATAGAAACAAGTGTGTTTGATAGAAAACAGAAATAATTGCATTAATTTATCGAGACACAGCAGAGCTCCTCACCCCCAACAATGGAGTTTAGAGACTCATGCCGTCAAAGAGTACAAAGTTTAGATCTAAAATGTCATGAGATACAAAATAAATCTCTAAAAGGTGTTTAAATATTAAACTAGTAACCTAGGTTTACAAAAAATGAGTAAACTAAGATAGATAGTGCAGAAATCCACTTCTGGGGCCCACTTGGTGTGTGCTGGGGCTGAGACTTGAGCTTTTCACGTGCCTGGGCTATTTTTGGAGTTAAAGGTCAGGTTGTAACCTAATTTGGGCGTTTAACTCCAATTTGCAACCTATTTCTGGCGTTTAACGCCAGAATGCAATATGGAACTGGTGTTAAACGCCAGTTTATGTCGTTTATCTTCGAGCAAAATATGGACTATTAGATTTCTGGAAAGTCCTGGATGTCTACTTTCCAACCCAATTGAGAGTGCACCAATTGGACTCCTGTAGCTCCAAAAAATCCATTCTGAGTGTAGGGAGGTCAGAATCTAACAGCATCAGCAGTCCTTTTTCAGCCTGAATCAGATTTTTGCTCAGCTCTCTCAATTTTAGCCAGAAAATATCTGAAATCACAGAAAAATACACAAACTCATAGTAAAGTCCAGGAATATGAATTTTGCCTAAAAACTAATAAAAACTAACTAAAACATACTAAAAACTACATGAAATTACCCCCAAAAAGCGTATAAAATATCTGCTCATCATTTCCCTGGGTGAAAGCAGTGGCTAGCCACCACATGCTCCAGGTGGAGACTCGATACTTGGCTGACCCTATGTCGCAAGTATGGCTGGACACTGTGAAAGTTTCGGATGAGCTCACCCCCGTAAATATACACCAGTGAAGGTGTGGGATTATATATTATAATTATGTTTGTGGATAACTCGAGTTAGGGATGCGCGACAGAGGGACAGTCCAATGGTTAGCTACCAGGACTTGTCGGGTTGGCTTTATAACCAACAGATGAGACTCATCAGCCATTAGGACAAGAATGCATCATATGCATTATATGTGATTTGTTTGGAATGCCTAATTGATTGCATCATTACTTGCTAATTGCCTTATTTGCTTCCTACTTGTGCATTCTTTGCTTGATAAACTTGTGTTTGCTTTCTCACTACTGTTGGCGGTTGGGATGTTTGCAGGATTTTGAAAGGGGATAAATAGTTAAACCGAATATCCTTAAAGGAAAAGATTAATCTTGTCTCCTTGAACCTTGGGTGTGGTAAAATCCTCAAGCCCTAGTGAGAATGTTGAACTTGTGGTTATGGGTATTGAGCTATTGTATTTTTGGTGTGATATCGTAGCTTAGGCATTACATATGTGTGTTTTGGAGCTTGATTGGTGATTTTGGAAAGCTTGGAGAGAGCTTTGTGTTTGCAAAATCTGTTCTTAGAGGTGTTGGAACTTTGAGAGCTTGTGGACAAGTAATTTGGGAGTGCTCCGGTTGAGCTTGGGAAATCGGCTAAGGTATGGTCTCGGTTTCCTATATCTAAAATGTAATGTGGTGTGAAAACTTAGGCTAGAGGCCCTAAGATAGGCATTGAATTGTTGATGTAGTTGAATGGTTGAGATATATGATGTGGTCATATATGTAATTATGAATATTGATACCTTGTTGGTGTGATACATGAAAAAAATGCATGTTGTGATATATGCTTGATGAATGGTTGAGGTTGAATTGTGGGTGAAACCATGTTGATGGTGAGTATGATATGGGTTATGTGTAATGATGATTGATTGGGAATGGTGTTTTGGAAATTGGAATGAGGATTGATGTATGACATGTTAATGAGTTATGATTTAGCCATTTGATTAAAATGGGCAAAATGGTTGGATGGTAGTTTGAGAATTTTGGTAAAGTGTTAATGTGTGAGTTGAAGAGGCTTGATGTTGATTTTGGTATATTCTGATTGATTTCAAAAAGGGTTGAAATTGGCATGTTTTGGTTGCTTTTGAAAAGGGTGGAAAATGGCTTGTTTTGAAAATGGCACTTTGTGGTTTTGTATGAAAATATAGTTTTAGGGCATACTTTGATGAGACATAACTTGGACTCCGGATTCTCATTTGTGCCAAACTTATTTAGAAATGAAATTGGATCCGGGATGTCCATGTCGTTCGAAGAACGGGGAAAAATGATTTAAAATGAAGAAGTTATGTCCGTCGGAAGATTGGGGGTTGAATTTGTGACTTCTGCAGGTTTTAACTTAGAAATATTTTTAGCAGAATACCACCCACACGTAGGCGTGCCTGACGCGTACGCGTCATTTTTCAGAAACGCGCCATCCACGCGTGCGCGTGGCCCACGCGTGCGCATCAATGCGCTGCACCCAATGCCCAGCCAAAATTTCTGAGAGTTGTGCCTGATTTATGCCAGTGTCGTGCCTGGGGCACAAACGCACCCACGCGTATACGTGGCTGACGCGTAGGCGTCAGTGAGCATTTAATTCCATCCACGCATGCGCATGAGCGACGCATACGCATCGATGAACTTTGCGGCCATCCACGCGTGCGCATGGAGGATGCGTACGCGTGGTCCTGTTTTCATGCCAAAGTTGATTTTTGAGTTTTAAAAGCCAAATTTGATACTTCTAAGCCTCCGATCTCACCCCTTATGTCTTAAATCATTATCATATGCCTGGCAATGAGAAAGGAACTAGGGGATGTGATAACTTGCGAATGAAGTAAGGGAAAAAGTTATAATCAATGATGATCAAAGATGATTATTTGAGATACGAAGGATGGCGGTAGAAGTGCTGTGTATGCCATAAGCCGAAGGGCTGTATTTATTGATAAATTGGCTGGTTCTGGATTGAACCGTGAGCCGGATGGCTGAGTTGTTGCCGAGTTACGGCGAAGCCACTGTTGATTATGGCCGATTATAAATGCATATATGCTATTGAATGAAATGTGAATGTTGCACTTCCACTATCTGAGATACGAGTTTTCCTGGGTGAAAGCAGTGGCTAGCCACCACGTGCTTTGGGTAGAGACTCGAGACTCTACTGACCCTATGTCGTAAGTGTGGCCGGGCACTGTGAAAGTCTCGGATGAGATTGCCCCCGTGAATATACACCAGTGAGGGTGTTGGATATGGATTATGATTATGATCATGATGATGATCGAGGATAACTCGAGTTGGGGAAGCACGATAGAGGGACAGTCCAATGGTTAGCTACCAGGACATGTCAGGTTGGCTATATAACCGACAGATGATATCATCAGCCATTAGGGACAGGCATTCATCATATGCATACTATGTGAATTGTTTGAGATTGCCTATCTGACTGCATATTACTTGCTAATTGTCTAAATACCTTATCTATTCCTACTTGTATATCTCTTGTGTGATATAACTGTGTTTGCCATTTTTATACTCCTGCTAGAGGTTGGGAGGTATGAAGGATTCGAAAAGGGAAGTATTAGATAGACTGAAGAATCTTTAGTCAGTTGCCATTTATGGTTTAGCTTGTTTATAAGCTTTGAATTTTATCTGGTGGAAGTTCTAGGATTGCCTTCGGCTTTCCCAGGACATTACATGTTAGATATGTGGGTACTGTTACCATACTGAGAACCTACGATTCTCACCCATGCGGATTTTGTGGTTTTCAGATACAGGACGTGAGGCTTCTCATTGAAGCATGTTGGAGACTTCTAGATTAGCGAAGATCCTTGTTTCTCGGGACTCTATTTTGGTTTATATGTTTTGTTTAGATACTTTTATCTCCACCAAATAATACAAATTGTGATGACTCCTCTTAGAGGGGATTTCGGAGAATAGGTTTTCTGTATTTGTGTCCCTTTGGGTTTCCTTGGGGTTCTTATTTTATTTAGATGTACATATTGCTATGCTCGGACCGGTTATCCTCGTAACCGGTTTTTGAGTTTTGATAATCCTGTTTTTGACACTCCTTTGTATATATATATAATCTCATGTTAGTTTATCCTTTGTTCGTTACGTTATCGATCGGAGCGATGCGTTTTCAAGTTACGATTTTGATTTTATCCCATTTTCTTCAAAGGCTCCTAGTTATAGTCAATCATTCATACTACTATGTGTACTAAATTTTTATTTTAGAGGTCGTAATACCTTGTCATCTATGAATTATGACTTAAGCATAAGACTCTATATGGTAGGGTGTTATATTATGATATCAGAGCAGTTCGTTCCTATAGAGCTTGAGGGACGGACTGACTATGCTTCTGTGCATTCTCTGTATGTGTGTTATTTGCTATTAGTATATCTGCTTAATATAACTGGCATAAACATTCATGAGCATGCATTTGTGACCTTGAAGTACTAAACTTCCGATATTGAGACTGATCAACTTAATATCGATTGTTTGGTGTGTATAGGAACCAGATGGCACTTCGTGGAGGTGGTAGAGGCCGTGGGAGAGGTCGTACTAACCCTCTAGGACCAGGAGCTAACCTAAATAACCCGGTAGACTTTCTGGCGGCATTGGAGAACATGGATGCTACTATGCAAGCCACTGCAGAGGCTCTTGGGCAACAGATGAACAACCATGGCAACGACGGAAATGGAGCTCAAGGACCAATGGAGATCAGAACTTTCTCCGAGTTGGTGAACAAGTGTAGAGTTGCTGAAGAATGTGTGAAGAAGGTGGCTGCAGAGAGATTAGGTCACAAGGGATCATTCTCACAGAACCGAGGGAAGAAATTTTCACCTAGAGGTCCGCCTTTCAAGCATGGAGGCTCTTTCAAGAGAGCCAAAAATAACAACTCCCAAGGGGAGGAATTTGGGAAGCAACTTCAGAGTGAGCGAGCTTGTGCTAGGTATGGAAGTCACCATCCGAGAGCCCCGTGTAAGGCCGGATGGGGTTTATGCTATTCCTGTGGTAAAGCAGAACATAAGGCCACAAACTGTCCGGAGAAGCATAAACAAGGTGCCGGGAAGTCACAGCAGACTGGTCAGGTGTTCACCACCTCAGCTATAGGTAATAAAGGATCTGAGACACTTATCTGAGGTAACTGTGAAATGGCTGGTCAAACTTTAAATGCTTTATTTGATTCGGGAGCCATGCATTCATTCATTGCATTCGATAAAGCTAGTGAGCTAGGCTTGAAGATTGTAGTTTTAGGTTATGACCAAAAGATGTATAATGCTACCCATGAAGCCATGGTAACTAGGCTAGGATGTCCGCAAGTTTTCTTTAGGTTCAAGCAGCGTGATTTTGTCCACAAATTAATCTGCTTGCCGATGATTGGACTTGATCTCATCTTGGGATTGGACTGGTTATCTGAGAACCATGTCCTGCTCGACTGTTCTACAAAAATAGTGTGCTTCATGCTGAAAGATACAGAAGAACCAGTTGTGGTAAATAGTTATTACTTGAACTCTATGATGGTGAATTGTTCAAGAACCAAATGTCAGGGTATCTTGTTATTAACTGCGGGTGTTTCGGGTGATGATCAAAGATTGGAACAAATTTTGGTTGTGTGTGAGTTTCTGGAAGTAATTCCTGATGACATCAATGAATTTTTACCTAACCGAGAGTTTGAGTTTGCTATTGAGTTGGTGCCGGGGGTAGGACCAATCTCAAGTGCTCCTTATAGAATGTCACCACTAGAAATGGCCGAACTAAAGTCTCAGTTAGAGGATCTGTTAGGTAAGAACTTTATCTGACCAAGTATTTCTCCGTGTGGTACTCCAGTGTTACTAGTAAAGAAGAAAGACGGGAGTATGCGGCTCTATGTGGATTACAGGCAACTGAACAATGTCACAATAAAGAACAAGTACCCGTTGCTGAGAATTGATGACCTCATGGATCAGTTACAAGGAGCTGGGATTTTCTCCAAGATTGACTTGCGATCCGGTTATCACCAGATAAGGGTGAGGGTGAGGATATCCCTAAGACCATTTTCAGGACTCGTTATGATCATTACGAGTACAATGTAATGTCTTTTGAGTTGACAAACGCTCCTACAGTGTTCATGGATTATATTAACAGAGTATTTCATCCATTTTTGGATAAATTCATTGTTGTCTTCATCGACGACATACTGATTTACTCCAAGACTGAAGAAGAGCATGCAGAACACTTGAGGACCATGTTGCAGATACTAAAGGAAAAGAAACTCTATGCGAAACTGTCCAAATGTGAATTTTGGAAGAATGAGGTGAAGTTTTTGGGGCATGTAGTGAGTAAACAGGGGATAGCGGTAGATCCCTCTAAGGTGGAGGCAGTGATGGAATAGAAGCAACCAACCACAGTAATTGAGATAAGAAGTTTTCTGGGCTTAGCTGTTTATTACCGAAGATTCATCAAAGGCTTTTCGCAATTAGCTTTGCCATTGACAAAGTTAACCCGCAAGGACACACCATTTGTTTGGACTCCTGAATGAGAAGAGAGCTTTCAGGCATTGAAGAAAAAGTTTACCATTGCACCTGTGTTGGTGTTACCTGAGCCAAATGAGTCATTCGAGGTGTAATGTGATGCCTCATTGAAGGGTCTAGGGTGCGTGCTGATGCAGCATCGTAATGTGGTGGCGTATGCCTCGCGTTGAGACCTCATGAAGTTAATTATCCTATGCACGATTCGGAACTCGCTGCGGTTGTGTATGCACTAAAGGTGTAGAGGCATTACCTCTATGGGTTAAGTTCCAAGTTTTCTCTTATCACAAGAGTTTGAAGTACCTCTTTGATCAGAAAGAGCTTTATATGAGACAAAGGAGGTGGATGGAATTATTAAAGGACTACGACTTTGAGTTGAATTACCATCCGGGGAAGGCAAATGTAGTGGTAGATGCGTTAAGCTGGAATTCGTTGAATGCTGCTTGGATGATGCTCCGAGAATAGGAGTTGCTCAAAAAATTTGAGAGTCTGAAAATTGGTGTCCAAGAAGTGTCTGGGACTCTGTGTTTGAGTCAACTACAAATCTCAAGTGATTTTAAATCTGAACTCCTAAAGGCTCATGAGAATGATGAAGCGTTATGGAAGGAGTTACCGGCTATTAAGCAAGGGAAACAGTGGAGAGTGTCAGAGGATAAAGATGGGTTATATATGAAGATTCAAGGGTAAGATCATTATGCCGGATGTTGGCACTTTGCGACAAGATATTCTAAAGGAAGCACACAAAAGTGGATTCTCCATTCACCTAGGAAGTACTAAGATGTACCATGATCTAAAGGCGATGTTTTTGTGGCCAGGAATGAAGAATGATGTGGCAGAGTATGTCTCGAAGTGCTTAACTTGTCATAAGGTAAATATTGAACATCAAAGACCTTCCGGGACATTGCAACCTTTAGAGGTTCCGCAATGAAAGTGGGAAAGTATTACAATGGACTTTGTGTCTGGATTGCGAAGGACAAGGGCTGGTTTTGATGCTGTTTGGGTGATCGTGGACCGACTGACAAAGTCAGCTCACTTTTTACCCATTCGAATGACTTACACCCTTGAAGAGTTCGCACGGTTATACATAAAGGAGATTGTGAGACTTCATGGTGTACCTGCTACTATAATATCTGATAGAGATCCTCGTTTCACTTCGAGGTTTTGGGGTGCATTTCAGTAAGCTTTCGAAACCCGATTAAGCTTGAGCACGACTTACCATCCTCAAATAGATGGTCAATCTGAAAGGACGATCCAAACATTGGAAGATATGTTGAGGGCTTGTGTTCTAGACCAGCCGGCGAGCTGGGATCGCTATATGCCGCTAGTGGAGTTTGCGTACAATAATAGCTACCATGTGAGCATCGAAATGGCTCCGTATAAGGCTCTAGCTGAGACCACTGAACAAGTCAAGAAAATTCGAGATAAGATGCTTACGGCGCAGAGTTTCCAGAAGAGTTACGTTGATCAGAGGCAGAAGCCCTTGGAATTTGAGGAAGGATACCATGTTTTCCTTAAGGTTACTCCAACCACGGGAGTAGGTAGGGCGATTAAAGCAAAGAAGTTGAATCCCAGGTACATTGGTCCATTTCAGATCCTGGAGAGGATTGGACCAGTGGCATATCGGATGGCTCTACCACCTCATCCTTCGAACCTACATGACGTATTTCACGTGTCGTAGCTTTGGAAGTATACTCCTGATGCAAGCCATGTGTTAGAACTTGAATCGGTTCAGTTAAAAGAATATTTGATGCTTCTGGTGGCTCCAGTCAGAATTGATGATACTAGTATCAAACGGTTGCGTGAAAAAGAGGTTTCATTAGTCAAAGTGGCATGAAGTCAAGGCAGTGTTGAGGAACACACTTGGGAGCTTGAGTCGGAGATGCGAACGGATTATCTGCACTTATTCTCAGGTAATTGAATTTAAATTTTGTGGGCAAAATTCCCAATTAGGTGGGTAGAATGTAAAACCCGGCTAATTAATGGCTAATTAACCCATAAATAATAATTTATTCTAGAAAGCCAAAAAAATGTGATTTTTATGGCTAAATATGATAGAGAAGATTGAGACGAGAATTGCGATACCAATTTTGTAGAATTCTGACCAAGATTGGACCGAACGGGCCAAATCGGGCCAATCGGACCCATATTGGGCCCCTGGCCCAACTAAACTAAACCTAATACACTCATTTCAGCACTCTCTCTCCTCACTACACTCAAGAAACACGCTAAAATGGAGGCCAAGGGGGGAAGAACACTCTCTCAAGTTCTAACCCTTAGTTGATCTTCAAACCACCATAACTTTTGATCAAGAGCCCTGATTGTCGCACCATTTGTGTCCACGCGTTCACCGCGACGAGCTCTACAAAACCCATTACTTTATTCTTGAGGTAAGCCACGAAATTATCTCAGCTCTTAATCCCTAAATTTTGAGTTTCATGGTGAAATGTGTTGAGATTTTGGGCTCTTTGATGTTATAGAACCCAACTTTCTTGAAAGAGAAGATTAATCTTGTCTCCTTGAACCTTGGGTGTGGTAAGATCCTCAAACCCTAGTGAGAATGTTAAACTTGTGGCTATGGGTATTGAGCTATTGTGTTTTTGGTGTGATATCGTGGCTTAGGCATTATATATGTGTGTTTTGGAGCTTGATTGGTGATGTTGGAAAGTTTGGAGAGAGCTTTGTGTTTGCAAAATCTATTCTTGGAGGTGTTGGAACCTTGAGAACTTATGGACAAGTAATTTGGGAGTGCTCCAGTTGAGCTTGGAAAATTGGCTAAGGTATGGTCTCAGTTTCCTGTATCTAAAATGTAATGTGGTGTGAAAACTTAGGCTAGAGGCCCTAAGATAGGCATTGAATTGTTGATGTGGTTGAATGGTTGAGATATATGATGTGGTCATATATGTGATTATGAATATTGATACCTTGTTGGTGTGATACATGAGAAAAATGCATGTTGTGATATATGCTTGATGAATGGTTGAGGTTGAATTGTGGGTAAAACCATGTTGATGGTGAGTATGATATGGGTTATGTGTAATGATGATTGATTGGGAATGGTGTTTTGGAAATTGGAATGAGGATTGATGTATGACATGTTAATGAGTTGTGATTTAGCCATTTGATTAAATGGGCAAAATGGTTGGATGGTTGTTTGAAAATTTTGGTAAAGTGTTAATGTGTGAGTTGAGGAGGCCTGATGTTGATTTTGGTATATTCTGATTGATTTTAAAAAGGGTTGAAATTGGCATGTTTTGGTTGATTTTGAAAAGGGTCGAAAATGGCTTGTTTTGAAAATGGCACTTTGTGGTTTTATATAAAAATATAGTTTTTTGGCATAATTTGATGGGACATAACTTGGACTCCGGATTCCCGTTTTGTGCTAAACTTATTTAGAAATGAAATTGGATTCGGGATGTCCATGCCGTTCGAAGAACGAGCGAAAAATGATTTAAAATGAAGAAGTTATGTCCGTCGGAAGATTGGGGGTTGAATCTGTTAATTCTGCAACTTTTAACTTAGAAAAATTTTTAGCAGAATACACACCATGTGTAGGAGTGCCTAACGCGTACGTGTCTTTTTCCAGAAATGTGCCATCCACGCGTGCGCGTGGCCTACGCGTGCGCGTGGCCCACGCGTGCGCGTCGATGCGCTGCACCCAATGCCCAGCCAAAATTCCCGAGAGTTGTGCCTGTTTTGTGCCAGTGTTATGCCTGGGGCACAAACACACCCACGCGTATGCATGGCTGACTTGTAGGCGTCAGTGAGCGTTTAATTCCGTCCACGCGTGCGCGTGGAGGACGCGTACGCGTGGTCCTGTTTTCATGCCAAAGTTGATTTTTGAGTTTTAAAAGCCAAATTTCATACTTCTATGCCTCCAATCTCACCCCTTATGTCTTAAATCATTATCATATGCCTAGCAATAAGAAATGAACTAGGGGATGTGGTAACTTGCGAATGAAGCAAGGGGAAAAGTTATGATCAATGATGATCAAAGATGATTATATGAGATACGGAGGATGGCAGTGGAAGTGTTGTGTATGCCATAAGCCGAAGGGCTATATTTATTGATAAATTGGTTGGTTCTAGATTGAATCGTGAGCCGGATGGCTGAGTTATTGCCGAGTTACGGCAGAGCCATTGTTGATTATGGCCGATTATAAATGCATATATGCTATTGAATGAAATGTGAATATTGTACTTCCACTATCTGAGATACGAGTTTCCCTGGGTGAAAGTAGTGGCTAGCCACCACGTGCTCCAGGTGGAGACTCGAGACTCTGCTGACCCTATGTCGTAAGTGTGACCGGGCTCTGTGAAAGTCCCGAATGAGCTCGCCCCCGTGAATATACACCAATGAGGGTGTTGGATATGGATTATGATTATGATCATGATGATGATCGAGGTAACTCGAGTTGGGGAAGCACGACAGAGGGACAATCCAATTGTTAGCTACCAGGACATGTCAGGTTGGCTATATAACCGACAGATGATATTATCAGCCATTAGGGATAGGCATTCATCATATGCATACTATGTGAATTGTTTGAGATTGCCTATCTGACTACATATTACTTGCTAATTGTCTAAATGCCTTATCTATTCCTACTTGTATATCTCTTGTGTGATATAACTGTGTCTGCCATTTTTATACTTCTGCTGGTGGTTAGGAGGTCTGAAGGAATTGAAAAGGGAAGTATTAGATAGACTGAAGAATCTTTAGTCAGTTGCCATTTATGGTTTAGCTTGTTTATAAGCTTTGAATTTTATCTAGTGGAAGTTTTAGGATTGCCTTCGGCTTTCCCAGGACATTACATGTTAGATATGTGGATACTGTTACCATACTGAGAACCTTCGGTTCTCACTGATGCGTGACCATCTTTCCTATCTTTTTCTAGTGAATCTACATCTAATTTGTTGAGTTTAATAAAGAATTAATTAACTTTTAGCCAATATGGATGCTACTTTGAGTCTTTTGCAATTTTATTTATTTTAAGTAGCATTCGGCTGGATTTGATGGAGTTTCTGCAGCACAAGAATCAAAGGAGATCGCAGCGAGGAGTGACGCGTACGCGTGACTGACGCGTGTGCGTGATTTGAAGCTTTCCATGGCGACGCGTGCGCGTGACTGACGCGTACGCGTGATTTGAAGATTTGCACACCGACGCGTCCGCGTGACTTGCGAAAAAGACGATCGACGCGTATGCATGACTAACGCGTACGCATGACACGCGCCACGTGCAGAAAATGTAGAAAACATTGGGGTGATTTCTGGGCCCCATTTTAGCACCCAAGTAGGCGCAGATCCAGTGAAGCCAAGTGGTCCCCACGTTACAAGACGCGGAGTAGTTAATTAATTCTGATTTAAATTCAAATTTGATTTTTAAAATAGGAAAAGATATTATTTTAATTTTAGATTTTTAAATTAATTAGGATTAGTTATAAAAGGGAGACTTCTCTTCTATTGAGGAGGTTCCATCAGGGGGATTCCATTAGGGAATTCTATACCAATTTACATTCGGTATTCTGAGTCATGAGAAACTAAACCTCCATTGTTAAGGTTAGGAGCTCTATCTATTGTATGGATTGATACTATTATTTTTCTATTTTAATTCATGTTTTGATTTATATTTCAATAATTGTTTTCGTTCTTTATTTTATGAATTTAGGTGGAACGGAAGTATGACCCATGTTCTAATTGAGTTCTTGTATAACTTGGAAAAGCTCTTTACTTGAACAACAGCTTGAAAACATATTATCCTTAATTTCAAATTGTTTGTATTTAACGAGATACGTGACATATAATCCCCTTATTTTTGGATAATTAGAATTCTTGTGGCATATAAACTGGAATTTGATTATCACCCTCTAATTGGAATTAATTGACCAAGGGATTGGCAGTTGATGAATTTTAGAGGAGACTAGGAAAGTCTAAGGATTTAGGGTCTAGTCACAAATAGTTTGCCATGAATTAAATCTTGTATGATTAAAATAGTTAGTAAGAAAAGTCAATCCAGAAAATAGATAACTCTGAAGCCTTAACTATTTTCTCCCATATTTTATTCCCAACTTAATTACTTACTGCCTTCTGATATTTTGAAGTCACTTTTTAAACCTTTTGAACATCTCAAAACCATTTTCTGCTTGCCTAACTAAGCCAATCACTCAATTATCGTTGCTTGATCCATCAATCCTCGTGGGATCGACCCTCACTCACCTGAGGTATTACTTGGTACGACCCGGTGCACTTGTCGGTTAGTCTGTGGTTGTATAAAACACCGCATCACTCACCCATGCAGATTTTGTGGTTTTCAAATGCAGGACGTGAGGCTTCTCGTTGAAGCATGCTGGAGACTTCTGGATTAGCGAAGATCCTTATTTCTCGGGACTCTATTTTGGTTTATATGTTTTGTTTAGATACTTTTATCTCCACTAAATAATACAAACTGTGATGACTCCTCTTAGAGGAGATTTTGGAGAATATGTTTTCTGTATATGTGTCCTTTTGAGTTTCCTTGGGGTTCTTATTTTATTTACATGTATATATTGCTATGCTCGGACCGGTTATCTTCGTAACCAGATTTTGAATTTTGATAATCCTGTTTTTGACACTCCTTTGTATATATAATCTCACGTTAGTTTATCTTTTGTTCGTCACGTTATCGATCGGAGCGATGCGCTTTCGAGTTACGATTTTGATTTTATCCCATTTTCTTCAAAGGCTCCTAGTTATACTCAATCATTCATAGTACTATGTGTACTAAATTTTTGTTTTAGAGGTCGTAATGCCTTGCCATCTCTGAATTATGACTTAAGCATAAGACTCTGTATAGTAGAGTATTACATCACTATTTATATTTGAGTGTGACACCCATTAAACCCTAAATGCCAAATAAAATAGTATCTCTGGTTTTATTCTCATTTAATTCTAAATCAAAAGTAATAATGACTTATTTAATTCAGCATTTATGATAATAAATGAGATGACCATTATATAAGTTATTTAATGTAAAATAGCTTAATTTGCGATTATAATTAATATATGTATTACCCATAAATAAATTAGGAAATAATAATTTTGTAACAAAATAATCATTCAATTTGAATTACAATTAATTGATTGATGGAAATGATAATAAATTGTATGATGTTTAAATAATTAACCAAATCAATTAGTTGATATAATTAATTTGTTATAATAAATTGAATTTAATGAGTTAAAAAAATAAATCAAAAAATACCATAAAAATATGACAGTGATGCCATGACAGTTTTATCATTAAGTGCATAAATTTAATTTTGTTATAATATAATACATATTTACAGATTATTATATTAAACACATACTAAAAAAATACTAAACAAAATAAAAGCATCAATGGTAAAATATAACCTAAAAAATCACTTAAATTCAAAAAAGAACCTGTGATGAATTATAATAAATCTATATATGAGAAGTAAAAGTAAAATAAACAATTAAAAATAAAGTAAAAAGAGCATTTTAAAAAAAGTAAAAGAAGATAGAAAAGATAATGTGTGGAGTATATAAAAAATGTATTATAATAGAATATTAATATAATTAATTAATACAAAGGATGAAAGAGAAAAATCAAAATACGATCTTATTAAAAAAATTTCAAAAAAAATATTTTAAAAAAGAACCTAGTAATCAACTTTTATAAAAATATTACAAAAAAATTAAATTATCTTTAAATAAAATAATAATACCCTTAAGAATTATTAATCAAAATAAATAAAAAAGAATTAATATAAAACAAAATCATAAAAAAATATTACAAAAATAAAAAATTACAAATTACCTTAAGTACAAAATAGAGAGAGAAAATGGATATATAAAATAATAAAATAGTAAATTGAATTAATTGATTTCATTTATTTTTTTGTTTTATATATTTATTATTAAATAATTTAATATTTATCTCGATCAAATTAAATAATAAATTAGTTATAATTAATTTGGTTTAATGAATCAAACAAAATTTAAAATAATTTGATATTTACTCTAATTAAAGTAAATATTTGAAGTTATGATTAATGTAATTTAATGAATCAAATAAAATATTAAATGATGAAATATTTATCCTAATTAAATCAAATTACATAATTTATTAGTTATAATTAATACAATTGAATGAATCAAACACATTAAATTGAAAAATAATTTAGTTAATTTGTGTCTTAAGGACACATTTTAAAAATATTTATTTTTCAACAACTTTTATAAAATATTTTTTTATAATATTTTTAACCTATGGTCTAAAGGCACAGTTATAATAACCCATTAAAAAGTACTTAATTAATTAATACAAATAATTAGTATAGTTTAATAAATCAAAAGAACTAAAAGTGAAAGAAAGAGATAAAGAGAAAGTGAAATTATAAAAACGTGTAGCTATTAAAAAGTAATAAAAAAGTCCCATTTAGTTTTTTATTTATTAATTATTAATTTATTATAATTAATTTCACAATATTTATTATATGTTATTCATCTTACAAATGAATACAATCAATTAATTGATATCAATTATCGATAATTAATTGTAATTGATATAACTCATTTAGCTATACTTTTTAAATAATTAATTAAAAATACATGTCTCAATTTTTTGTTAAAGTAGAATAAAATAAAATACATAAATTGAGTAGATATAAATCTAAAAATTATAAAATTTTATTAACAACTCAAATAAATTAGTACCATAAAACTAAATTTAATGTCTATTTTAAAAATAATTACTGACCTTTTATTCTTTTAATTATTAATAATTCAAATAAAGCAATACTCTATAACTTATTTTGTTATCTATTTTAAGTAATTACTAATATTATATTTTCTAATTATTTGTTTGTCTTATTTATCATTTATGCTTTCAATCAATTATATTAATAAACTAAATTAACTCCAGTTATACTTGAACTATTCAACAATTCAACATAATCTTTTTAATTTGGGATTAACTACTAACGATAGAAAAAAATTAGAATAATTCAATATTATGAACATTAATTATTATTGTGAAATAACCTAAAATTATAATGCAACAAGTGTAATTATCCGTGCCATACACGTGATAAGATTGAAATTATAATTTTAAATAATTTTTTTAAATTAATTTAAATTATAATAATTTGATTAATAAAAAAGTAGCATGTTATCATTGTTTTTTTAATCTAGTGCTAATTAGATTAATTCTAAAATAGTTATTAATCGGTTTTAATAATCTACTTTCTTCAATAAATCAGACATATATAATGAATGTGATCATAAATAATATAGTAATAGTTGAATCCACCAACAAATATATTGGCTATTATCACACTATAAAATAAATTAAATATAAAGGCTATTACCACTTATAAATCTATAAAATCGCACCGTCTTTTATTCGTGTAAGGGTTTACTTATCAAATAAATTTAAAATATGAACAAAAAATATTTATAAAATGGACCTAGCATTACTTGAAAGAATCATGGAAAATAATCAACTTACCTTATTATCCATGAGAACCATTTCTATGTAAGTCGTTTTGTTCTTGTCAAATTTGGATGGAACTTTTCATAACCTTATATATTAGTTTTGTTAAATAATTCTCTCTATATATATAGAGAGAGAGAATTATATTTTGTTAAATATATATATTATCATAGTTTTTCTTAATATATATACATATACATAAATAAAAAAAAATATGAATTATATTTTGTTAAACCCTATGTTATCGGTTATTAAAAACATTTAAATCACATATATTAATTATTTTTGTTATAATTATTTTGTTTTATATATATAATTATTTTTTATTCTACAATCGTGTAATAATTTTTTATTTTTTATATCCATATATATTTCTCAATCCCGGCCCCATTTATATGCATATTAATAGTTTTTTTCTAATAGTGATTTTTAATTTTTCGTTTTCCTTTTTTTTACATGTCTTTTTTTTAAATAGTGATGTTTTAATATTTTTGTTCTTTTTTTTAAATACATTTTTCTTAATAATTACGTTACTAATCTGAAATATAAAATGAGAAAAAAAGGTGATACATATATCTAAGAAAGAAAATAAACTTAAAAAAAAAGAAATTTTATATTAAAAAGTGTAAAAATAATATATTCAAAAAGAATAGTCGTAATATATAAATTGAGTCAATAATTTAAATTTCTCTAAAACTAATTTAATCAAATACCAATATTAGAAATAAATTACTTAAATAATATTTAATCTATTCTAGTCCTTAGACAATTATAGATTAGAGTCATTCTCGTAACCACAACCAACTGAAACAACATCATAAGTTCGAACATTTAGAATTCGTGCAAATTCAAACCATTCCCTTGTTCTTTGAAAACCTTCTGTACTCCTGATAGAGTTGAATCACAATTCCTTTTATGGAAAAAGAGTTACGAAAGTGACTTTGATGTGTTGGAGACCAAAATCCGGAAGTCACTATTTATATTTGAGTGTGACATCCATTAAACTCTAAAGGCCAAATAAAATAGTATCTCTGGTTTTATTCTCATTTAATTCTAAATCAAAAGTAATAATGACTTATTTAATTCAACATTTATGATAATAAATGATATGACAATTATATAAGTTATTTAATGTAAAATAGTTTAATTTGCGATTAGAATTAATATATGTATTACCCATAAATAAATTAGAAAATAATAATTTTGTAACAAAATAATCATTCAATTTGAATTACAATTAATTGATTGAGGAAAATGATAATAAATTGTATGATGTTTAAGTAATTAACCAAATCAATTAGTAGATATAATTAATTTATTATAATAAATTGAATTTAATGAGTTAAAAAAATAAATCGAAAAACACCATAAAAAACATGACAGTGATGCCATGACAGTTTTATTATTAAATGCATAAATTTAATTTTTATATAATACAATAGATATTTACAGATTATTATATTAAACACAGACTATAAAAATACACTAAACAAAATAAAAGTATCAATGGTAAAATATAACCTAAAAAATCACTTAAATTCAAAAAAGAACCTGTGATGAATTATAATAAATCTATATATGATAAGTAAAGGTAAAATAAATAATTAAAAATAAAGTAAAAAGATTAATTAAAAAAAGTAAAAGAAGATAGAAAAGATAATGTGTGGAGTAGATAAAAAATTATTGCAATAGAATATTAATATAATTAATTAATACAAAAGATGAAAGAGAAAAATCAAAATACAATCTTATTAAAAAATTTCAAAAAATATATTTTAAAAAAACCTATTAATCAACTTTTATAAAAATATTACAAAAAAATTAAATTATCTTTAAATAAAATAATAATACACTTAAGAATTATTAATCAAAATAAATAAAAAAAGAATTAATATAAAAAAATCATAAAAATATTACAAAAATAAAAAATTACAAACTACCTTAAGTAAGAGAGAGAAAATGGATATATAAAATAATAAGATAATAAATTTAATTAATTGATTTCATTTATTTTTTGCTTTATATATTATTTATTAAATAATTTAATATTTATCTCGATCAAATTAAATAATAAATTAGTTATAATTAATTTGGTTTAATAAATCAAACAAAATTTAAAATAATTTGATATTTACTCTAATTAAAGTAAATATTTGAAGTTATGATTAATGTAATTTAATGAATCAAATAAAATATTAAATGATAAAATATTTATCCTAATTAAATCAAATTACATAATTTATTAGTTATAATTAATACAATTGAATGAATCAAATACATTAAATTGAAAAATAATTTAGTTAATTTATGTCTTAAGGACACATTTTGAAAATATTTATTTTTTAACAACTTTTATAAAATATTTTTTTATAATATTTTTAACCTATAATCTAAAACTAAGGAACAGTTAAAATAACCTATTAAAAAATACTTAATTAGTTAATACAAATAATTAGCATAATTGATTTAGTTTAATAAATCAAAAGAATTAAAAGTGAAAGGAAGAGATAAAGAGAAAGTGAAATTATAAAAACGTATAGCCATTAAAAAGCAATAAAAAAGTTTCTTTTAGTTTTTTATTTATTAATTATTAATTTATTATAATTAATTTCATAATATTTATTATACATTATTCATCTTACAAATTAATACAATCAATTAATTGATATCAATTATCGATAATTAATTATAATTGATATAACTCATTTTGCTATACTTTTTAAATAAATAATTAAAAATGCATGTCTCAATTTTTTGTTAAGTAGAATAAAATAAAATACATAAATTGAGTATATATAAATCTAAAAATTATAAAATTTTATTAACAACTCAAATAAATTAGTACCATAAAACTAAATTTAATGTCTATTTTAAAAATAATTACTGACCTTTTATTCTTTTAAGTATTAATAATTTAAATAAAGTAATACTCTATAACTTTTTATGTTATCTATTTTAAGTAATTACTAATATTATATTTTTTAATTATTTGTCTGTCTTATTTATCATTTATGCTTTCAATCAATTATATTAATAAACTAAATTAACTCCTGTTATACTTGGACTATTCAACAATTCAACATATATAATCTTTTTAATTTGGGATTAACTACTAACGATAGAAAAAAAATTAGAATAATTCAATATTATGAACATTAATTATTATTGTGAAATAACCTAAAATTATAATGTATTTTATTTTTAAAGAAATAATCAAGTATTATTGTTAATTATGAAATAACCTAAAATCACAATGCATTTTATTTTTAAAGAAACAATCATCCATTAATATCTATAAATAGAAACTATCGTCAAAATGCTTTGATTAAAAATATGAGGGGTTAATTACTATTCATTATTAATAATATATCGATTATATCAAAAATTAAAAATATAATTATCCGCATTTACACCATTAGAAGAATTACCATCATGAGTAAAATTTTGTCAAAAAAAAAGAAGAATAAAATTGCATACATAGTGAATTTAAAAAATAAATTCGTTAAGTAATTATGCTTTTTTTTAATAAATAGTAAAAAATTAAATATCATAAATTATATTCTTTTAAAAATAACCCTTTTAAGTTGTTATGTTTGGTATGGTTTATTTGTATATCATTTAAATTGATATTATTTTTAATTATAATAATCATTTATCCTTAATAATTATCGTTAGAATTTAATAATTTTTCATACCTTACAATAATTATCTATAAAAAATATATATCCTGAAAAAATTATTAAATAAATTTATTCTTTTTGCCTTATTTGTACATTAAAAAATTTTTTTTTCTATCTTTTTTAATTGTTATTATGTTATTAGAATTGTTAAATAATATTTAAAAAAATTCTTTAAAAATAGAAAAAACGATGGCACCTTGAATAATTAATTCAATAGAATTAAATTTAAACGAATAAGATTATTCAATTAATTATACAAATAATAGCATATTTATAAATATTAATAATGAAAATAGTATCACTAATGTAAATGATCAATACAATAATTATATGGAAAAACAACTAATTTCATAACTGCATAGTTTTCAAGATCCTATATAGTTGAATCTAATATACAAATAAAAAAATATCTATATGATAATATCCTAATATTTTAGCATACTATAAATCATATTATAAATTTATATATCATATTATAATTTTAAGTCAACTCTTTAAACATATTATAACATAAACCATCTAAAAAGATACATCAAATTAACGAATATCACATGGGTAACAATATACACTCTAAATTGTTACGATATTTTAAATAAAAAGAGCATCAATACAGAGAAATCAATGAATATAATTAAAATAAAGAGCAACAAAGAGACATACAAAAAAATAATAATAAAGAAAATTATAAAAACATTAACATATAAACTACATACACGAACAATGTATATATTAATTGTGAATCACAACAAAAAATACAATATATATATATATATATATATATATATATTATATATATATATATATATGCCTAATAATAAGCAATTAAAATAAATAAAAATTAAAAAAAATATAAAAAAATAAAATATATAAATAAAGATAAAGAAACAAAAAATAAATAAATTACAAAAATTGTACCTTAAACACGAGAGATAAGAAGGGGGAGGGAGGCAGGAAGAAAGAGAGAAAAGAGAGCGAATGAATAAAAAATATTTCATCTTGTATAAATAAATGGTATTGAGAAAAATAAACTAATTAAATTAATTTATATATTTCGTTATTATATTTATTATTTATTAAATAATTTGATATTTATTCCAATTAAATCAAATAATTAATATAATTAACCAAATTAATTAATTGATATAATTAATCAATTCATATAAATTATAATAAATGTTGAGATTTGAATGTCTAATCAAATTACTTAATTGATATAATTAATTAATTATAATTAATTTGCTTTAACGAATTAAATGAAATAAATCAGGAAACACCTTAAGAGTATGCCACATCAATTCCATCATTAAGTACAAAAATCCGATTTTTATATAATAGGATAGATAGATAATAAAGATATTTTCTTCAATTAGTATAATTATGCATTATTCATTAAATATTAATTATAATATTGTAATATAATTATAATAAATATATTTTTTTAAAATAAATTTATTTAGAAAAATATAAATTAGTCATTAATAACCAGTTACAGTATCATATAATTATCATATTATTATTATTATAATTAAAATTATTAGAAATATTTTCGATTGAGAATTGATAAATAGTTTAATAATGCATTAAATATTGATTTTATATAACTACTATAATAAAGATATTTTTCTAAATTAGTATAATTATGCATTATTACTTAAATGCTAATTATAGTATAATTATAATAAAGATATTTTTATAAAATAAATTTAGAAGAGAAAATAGTGCATTCATTTATTTTGGCAGAAAAATGAATTCATAAGGAATCGACACCTCACTTTTATTAGTTGAGTGAAAACCCAGTTTTAGTATATTACAAGTATAATTACCCGTGCCATGCACGTGATAAAATTGAAATTATAATTTTAATTTTTTTAAATTAATTTGAATTATAATAATTTTATTAATAAAAAAGTAACATGTTTTGTATTATTTGTTTTTTTAATTTAGTGGTAATTGGATTAACTCTAAAATAGTTATTAATCGATTTTAATAATCTACTTTCTTCAATAAATCAGACATATTACTGAATATGATTATAAAAAGAATATAGTAATAGTTAAATCCACCAATAAATATATTGGTTATTATCACCTATAAAATAAATTAAATATAAAGGCTATCAACACTTATAAATCTATAAAATTGCACTGTCTTTGATTGGTGTGCAAGAATTTACTTATTAAATAAACTTAAAATATGAACTAAACATATTTATAAATTAGACCTAGCATCACTTGAAAGAATAATGGAAAATAATCAACTTATCTTATCATTCATGAGAATCATTTCTATGTAAGTTGTCTTGTTTTTATCAAATTTGAATGAGACTTTCTATATATATATATATATATATACATATACATAAATAATTCTATACATATACATAAAAAATATATGAATTATATTTTATTAAACTCTATGTTATCGGTTATTGAAAATATTAAAATATGAACAAAAATTATTTATAAAATAGACCTAACATCATTTCAAAGAATCATGAAAAATAATCAACTTACCTTCATGAGAACCATTTCTATGTAAGTTGTAACACCCTAACCTTTAGCACGTCATGATCGTACCAAAAGTAAGGAGTTACTAGCATGTTCTCCTTATTTACTATTTAATATTGAGCCCTTAGGTCGATATCGCGTTTTAGTTTATAAGAAAATACCAGAAAATTATTTGTAGTAATTCAAATCACATAATTATTAATAATAATAAATGCTATACAAATGAATTCAATATAAAATTCAAATACAATACATATCCCTCTGGATAAAATAAAACTTAAAGCAACAAGGGTGAGGGAACTCTATAAAAATAACAGGAATCACAAGTAAATCTACTAGTCGTCTGCATCTTCTAACTGAATCTTCGAACCTGTGTCACTGAAAGGGTGAAAGATTTTGGGGTGAGAACAAACCACACGTTCTCAGTAGGGAATGGGAATGCCGTAAAAGTAATGAATTTAATGCAAATAATTAACTTACTTAGTAAAACTATTTTGTTAACCCTTTGGAAATACTTTTATTTCTACTTTAGATAAATAATTACTTTTCTTTAAATTTCTAAACTCAAAACAAATTTTAAATATAAAACTAGTCACATTTTCTGTCTCTCAGCCACATAGTTAATCCTCAGTTAAATGTCAACTCGTAATCACTTTAATACACTCACAAACAAATAGTGCAAGCAAGATATTCAATTCAATGTACAAGCAAGTCACAACAAGACAAACAATACAATCACAAAGTAATAAAACAAGCAAGCGCAATCAAATGCAAATGTGCAAACAACATGATGCATGTCTATCCCTAACGCAGGCCATGAGCTTATGTGTCGGTTGCCTACCCGCTCCCGACATTACCCGGGCACAAGTCCCAGATATGGCTTTTCAGATGCATCAGTGTGCTTATAAGTCGTACGGCTAGGCCGCATCAGTGTGACTTTCCAAATCAATAAGCGTAAATCTGGAAAACAGTTCTCAGTGTGTGGGCATTCCCACTTTACATTTGGCACTAAGGCCCAAACAATATCACATATGCTCTCCTGTGGCAGACGCTTCATTAATTAATATATTCCTTTAATCTTTGTTCTCTGATCTCCTGTGGCAGAGATTTCTTTTCTTAAAAAAAAAACTCAAAACAACACTTAGAACAAAATCTCTCCTTACAAAATTGGATTTAAAACATTATGTTTTTCTTAATAAATCTAGTTTAAAAATAGAATACACCTTTTCTCAACTAAATAAATCTCAAATAATTTAATTTTCCAAAACCAAATCTTTTAAAATAACTTTTCAAATAAAACCTCAGATTTTTATAAAATTTCGGCAGCACTTCTCCTAAAACTCGGGGTTAGCCACCCTTTTTCGGGTCCCAACTGAATCATTTTCAACCTCTTTTCAATCGAGAAATCAAATACATATTCATCAAATTCAGTCACAAACACAACTCAAACTCATCATTCAGTCATTTCAAACAATCATAAATTATTTACAAATACCCACTAAACTTCCATGACATTCATAGTTTAAAAACAGTTAATTTCAAAACAAAATTCCCTACCTCCGTATGAAATTAAAATCAACGAAAACTCCGGAGAAACTTTCTAACCGAGCTGCTGAAGAGGAAAGCGTCAGAAATCATCTGTGCCTCCTAGAACTCCAATTGGCCGAACTCAAGGGGCAGGAGAGCTATGTCGTCGTTGACTTCTACTGGACCAAAATAACGTCAACATGTAGAGTAGGAAGATACGAACACTTTTATCGGATTAGATTTTTTATTAGAACGACGGATCAAAAGAAATCGAAAATGAAAATTGAAAGGAACTCACGGTTTTCACATGAACTTCGGCCACTCTCTCTTCTTGTTTTGATACATGCAAGTTCGGTTATTGCATAATGAACATGCTTAATGGATTTTATGATGATTTGGACAAAGAAAGGGTGATTAAGTGTCACCTTTATATATATATGTATTGGTACACAAGCCACGTTTGGCTTGATCCCTTTTAGTTTTCCTAGGCTTTCGGTCATGAGGAATGATGTATTAAATATTATTAGGTAATAGTGTTATTCAAAGAACATAGGATAAGTTAAGATAGTAATACATAAGGTTAAATAATAATAATAATAATAATAATAATAATAATAATAATAATAATAATAATAATAATAATTTAATATTTGTCTAATCAAAATATATATATTTTTTATAAATAATTTAAATTTAATAAAATAAATAATATTTAATTATTTTTGTTGAAAATAAATTTTTTTTATATCTCAATATAATATAATAACTTATAAATAGTTAATTATTTAATTTTTAAAAATTCGGAGTCTTACATAAGTCGTCTTATTCTTGTCAAATTTGGATAGAACTTTCATAACCTTATATATGAATTTTGTTAAATAATTATATATATATATATATATATATATATATATATATATATATATATATATTACGGTAGTTTTTCTTAATATATACATATACATAAATAATTTTATACATATACATAAATAAAAAAATATGTGAATTATATTTTGTTAAACTCTATGTTATCATTTATTAAAAACATCTAAATTACATATATTAATTATTTTTTGTTATAATTATTTTGTTTTATATATATGTTTTTTTTATTCTATAATCGTGCAATAATTTTTTATTTTTTATATCTATATATATTCCTTAATTCCGACTCCATTTATATTCATATTAACAGGTGATGTTTTAATTTTTCGTTTTCTTTTTTTCACATATCTTTCTTTTTTTTAATAGTGATGTTTTAATATTTTTTAAATATATTTTTCTTAATAATTACATTACTAATTTAAAAGATAAAATGAGAAAAAAGTGATATATATCCAAGAAAGAAAATAAACATAAAAATAAAAAAAAGAAATTTTATATTAAAAAATTTAAAAATAATACATTCAAAAAGAATAGTCGTAATTTATAAATTGAGTCAACAATTTAAATTTCTCTAAAACTAATTTAATTAAATACCAATATTAGAAATAAATTACTTAAATAATATTTAATCTATTTTAGTCTATAGACACGTATAGATTAGAGTCATTCTCGTAACGACAATGAACTGAAACAACGTCGTAAGTTCGAACATTTAAAATTCATGCAAATTCAGACCATTCCTTTGTTCTTTGAAAACCATTTGTATCTCTGTTAGAGTTAAATCGAAATTTTCTTTATGGAAAAAGAGTTACGAAAATGGCTTTGATGTGTTGGAGACTAAAATACGGAAGTCATTTAATTCTAAATCAAAAGTAATAATGACTTATTTAATTCAACATTTAAGATAATAAATGAGATGACCATTATATAAGTCATTTAATGTAAAATAGCTTAATTTACGATTATAATTAATATATGTATTGCCTATAAATAGATTAAGAAATAATAATTTCGTAACAAAATAATCATTCAATTTGAATTACAATTAATTGATTGATAGAAATTATAATAAATTGTATGATATTTAAATAATTAAGCAAATCAATTAGTTGATATAATTAATTTATTATAATAAAATGAATTTAATGAGTTAAAAGAAATAAATCAAAAAACACCATCAAAAACATGTTACGATAGTTTTATCATTAAGTGCATAAATTTAATTTTTACATAATAGAATAGATATTTACAAATTATTATATTAAACATAGACTAAAAAAATACACTAAACAAAATAAAAGTATCAATGGTAAAATATAACCTAAAAATCACTTAAATTAAAAAGGAACCTGTGATGAATTATAATAAATTTATATATGAGAAGTAAAAGTAAAATAAACAATTAAAAATAAAGTAAATAGAGCAATTAAAAAAAGTGAAAAAAGATAGAAAAGATAATATGTGGAGTAGATAAAAAATGTATTGCAATAGAAGATTAATATAATTAATTAATACAAAGGATGAAAGAGAAAAATCAAAATACGGTCTTATAAAAAATTTTCAAAAAAATATTTTAAAAAAGAACCTATTGATCAACTTTTATAAAAATATTACAAAAAATTTAAATTAAATTTAAATAAAATAATAATACTTTTAAGAATTATTAATCAAAAATAAATAAAAAATAATTAATATAAAACAAAATCATAGAAAAATATTAGTAAAATTAAGATAAAAAAATAAAAATAAAAAATTACAAATATTTTACCTGAAGTACAAAATAAAAAAGAAAAAAAGGGATATATAAAATAATAAGATAATAATTTGAATGAATTGAGTTCATTTATTTTATTGTTTTATATATTATTTATTAAATAATTTAATATTTATCTCGATCATATTAAATAATAAATTAGTTATAATTAATTGGTTTAATGAATCAAATAAAATTTAAAATAATTTAATATTTACTCTAATTAAATGAAATATTTGAAGTTATGATTAATGTAATTTAATGAATCAAATAAAATATTAAATGATAAAATATTTATCATAATCAAATAAAATTACATAATTGATTAGTTATAATTAATATAATTGAATGAATCAAACACGTTAAATTAAAAAAATAATTTAGTTAATTTGTGTTTTAAGGACACATTTTAAAAATATTTATTTTTCAATAATTTTTCTAAAAAAATTTTTTATAATATTTTTAATCTATGGTCTAAAGGCACAGTTAAATTAATCCATTAAAAAGTACTTAATTAGTTAATATAAATATTTTTTTGGTGTCAAATATAAATAATTAATATAATTGATTTAGTTCAATAAATTAAAAGAAATAAATATGAAAGCAATAAAAAATGTATATTAATTTATTATAAAAATGTATATCGATTAAAAAGTAATAAAAAATTTCTTTTAGTTTTTTATTTATTAATTATTAATTTATTATAATTAATTTCATAACATTCATTACACATTATTCATCTTATAAATTAATACAATCAATTTATTGATATCAGTTATCGATAATTAATTATAATTGATACAAATCATTTCGCTATACTTTCTAAATAAATAATTAAAAATTCACGTCTCAATTTTTTGTTAAAGTAAAATAAAATAAAATATATAAATTGAGTAGATATAAACCTAAAAATTATAAATTTTATTAACAATTCAAATAAATTACTACTTTAAAGTTAAATTTAATATCTATTTCAAAAATAATTACTGACCTTTTATTCTTTTAATTATTAATAATTTAAATAAAATAATACCCTATAACTTATTTTATTATTTATTTTAAGTAATTACTAACATAGTTATTAGTAATACCCAAGTGTATATTATCAACATAATTTTATCACGGGTATTTCAATCTTATCGTCATTACAATTTTGTACCGTCTTACTTTTTTTAATTGTTATTATGTTATTAGAATTGTTAAATAATATTTAAAAATTTAAAAATACAAATAGCGGTGGCACCTTGAATAATTAATTCAATAGAATTAAATTTAAATAAATAAGATGATTCAATCAATTATATAAATAATAGCATATTTATAAATATTAATATTAAAAATAGTCTCACTAATATAAATGATCAATATAATAATTATATAAAAAATAATTAATTACATAATTGGATAATTTCCAAGATCCTATATAGTTGAATCTAACGGACAAATAAAAAATATCTATATGATAATGTCTTAATATTTTAGCATACTTTAAATCATATTATAAATTTATATATCATATTATAATTTTAAGTCAACTCCTTAAACACATTATAACATAAACCATCTAAAAAGATACACTAAATTAATGAATATCACATAGGTTACAACATACACTCTAAATTGTCACAATATTTCAAATAAAAAGAACATCAATACAGAAAAATCAATGAATATATATAACAAAAATAAAGATCAACAAAGAGACACAAAAAAATTAAAGAGAATCAATAAAAACATTAACATATAAATCACATATACGAACAATGTATATATTAATTGTGAATCACAAAAAAGACAATATATATATATATATATGAATTAAAGTACACATGACAAAATAGAATATTACAAAACAAAATTATAGTAAGATTATTTAAAAACAACATAAAAATGACACATTTTTTTTGTTAATCAGAAGTTAAAAGAAAAAAATGTGCGCCTAATAATAAGCAATTAAAATAAACAAAAATTTTAAAAAAATATAAAAAATATGAAATGTATAAATAAAGATAAAAGAAACAAAAATTCAATAAATTACAAAAATTGTACCTAAACACGAGAGAGAGAGAGGGAGAGAGAGGGAGGGAGGGAGGGAGAGAGAGAAAAAAGAAAGCGAATGAGTAAAAAATATTTGATTTTGTATAAATAGATGATATTGAAAATAATAGACTAATTAACTTAATTCATATATTTTGTTATCATATTTATTATTTATTAAATAATTCAATATTTACTCCAATCAAATCAAATAATTAATATAATTAACTAAATTAATTCATTGATATAATTAATTATAATTAATAAATTCATATAAATTGTAATAAATGGTGAGATTTGAATGTCTAATCAAATTAATTAATTGATATAATTAATTAATTATAATTGATTTGCTTTAACGAATTAAATGAAATAAATCAAGAAATACCTTAAGAACATGTCGCATCATTTCTATTATTAAGTGCAAAAATATGACTTTTATATAATAGAATAGATAGATAGATAGATAATAAAGATATTTTCTGAAATTAGTATAATTGTGCATTATTCATTAAATATTAATTATAATATTGTAATATAATTATAATAAAGATATTTTTCTAAAATAAATTTATTTAGAGAAATATAAATTGGTTATTAATAACCGGTGCCATTATTATATAATTATCATATTATATTATTATTATTATTATCAATATAATTAAAATGATTAAAAATATTTTTGATTGATAATTGATAAGTAGTTTAATAATACATTAAATATTGATTTTATATAACTATAATAAAGATATTTTTCTAAATTAGTATAATTATGTATTATTACTTAAATGCTAATTATAATATAATTATAATAAAGATATTTTTATAAAATAAACTTAGAAGCGAAGATAATGCATTCATTTTGACGGAAAAATAGATTTATGAGAAATCGACACCTCACTTCCATTAGTTGGAGAAAAACCAAATTTTAGTATATTAAGAAAATAGATAGAATTTAAATAATAATAATATACGGGTAATTGAAATAGTTTATATACGGGTTTTTCAAGTTATTATTATTATTATTATTATTATTATTGGATAATGAATAAGAATTAGAATTATATTAATATTTTAAAAATTAATATAATTAAAATTACTAAAAATATTTAAAATTAATGTGCCTTATTAAGATCATAAAATTTGATATTTTATGATTAGATTCAAATATTCTTATCATAATTACCACATCATAATTACCACGATCGGTACAATTATCATATCATTATTATTATTATTATTATTATTATTATTATTATTATTTATTATTATTATTATTATTAAAAGTATTTTTAATTGATAATTGATAAGTAGTTTAATAATGCATTAAATATTGATTTAATATAATTATAATAAAGATATGTTCCTAAATTAGTATAATTATATATTATTCATTAAATATTAATTATGACGTAATTATAATAAAGATATTTTTTATAAAATAATTTAGAATAGAGAATATAAAAGTTTATTTTGGAGGAAAAATAAAGTCACGAGGGATCGACACCTCACCTTCATTAGTTTGGAGAAAACCAATTTTAGTATATTAAGTAGAAGTAGATAGATTAAGTAGATTAAGTAGATTAGTGAAAATATATTTTTTAAATTTTTGACTATTTTTATTTTTTATTTATATAAAACTATAAAATCGATTTAACTGGTAACTTACCCGTTGAATCAATAATCCAATAATCCAACAACTTGATTAATTCAATCACCGGTTTCTTATTACGGACTTCGAAATTTATTTTCGCTACCCAGGTTTTCTTAATAAACTTTTTGAAAACTGAAAAAAAAAAAACCTTACAACACAAAAACGAAAAACCTATAAATATCCGAAAAGAATTGACTGGGCCTGCCCATATCATTAGCGCTACGAATCCACCAATCAAGAGTTCAAGACTTAAAAATTCAAAAAACCTGTTTCCATAATATATATTAGTTATGTGGTTAGTTTTTAAATTCATATTACCATCCGAGGTGAAACTGAAAAGCAACAAAAAATTCACGTAACTTTTTAAAAAATTATATATGAATAAAAGTATTACATATTAATAAAATATTATAAAATTATTATATATTAAAAAAATTCTGTTATAATATTGTTACGATGGGTAACCGGAGATTAATAAGATGGATGGCTTTGGTTGGCCCAATCGTCCGTGGATGGTGGCTTCCGAGCTGGTTTGCATGTTGGAGCCTCCTTCCGACTTGCACTCGTGAGTGAATGGGGGGTGGTACCTGCAAAGACACTCCGATGCCTAAGTTAGCAAGGGTGTGAGCAGGTCTAGAGAGTATTGGGCTTAGAGATACCTGAGGGGTGTCAGTGTATTTATAGTGGTGAGCCAATAACCACCGTTGGAGTAGTGCCATATCTTTAGGGTGTTAACCGTCCCATTATCTTAGGGAGGTTAAGATATGGCTTTATGAAGCGGTTAGAGAGATTTTAGGGGCGGTTACACATTTGAATGAGTGTTTATCTGCCAACTAATCTCGTGCCCGACTTCTTTAGAGTAGGTCGTGGTCAACACCGACTTCTTATATGAAGGCCGGTGCTTAGCTAGGCTTAATTCTTCGGATTAGGCCTTTTATTTGGACCTGGGCCCTTATTATTGGGCCATGGTATGAACAGTACCCCTACTTGAGTCCAAGATTCCTTTAGGGCTTGGGTTCAAGTATTTAACTCGGGTTCGTAGCCGACTTTCTCGGAGGAAACACGGGTTTTTAAACCGACGTGATTTTCGCGACCTTTTGTTTCTGACAGTTACGTCTATTCAAGCGTCGTGTCCGTTAGGGATGCACTTAGGGATTGATGGCTTTGGTAACGGTGCACTCTCATTAATGACTGCTCCGTTTTTACCATTATGCCCCTTAGCATGTTTTATAAATACTTTCCCTTTCTTTCATTTTTTCGTTTCTGCAATCTTTCAAATTTCTTCTTTCTTCGTTCGTGCTGCATTCTTGTGTTTGAAGTCTTCTGCTTCTTTCAACCTCCACCTTTTCAGATAAAGGTTAGCTTTTCTTCTTTTATGATACGCCTTGTGTTTGCATGCTTTTATTTTGCGGGTAGATAGGTTGGTTTGTAGATTTTGGCTTCGTGTCTCCTCCCTTTAGAGACCGTGTTTTTTTATTTTTCTTTTCTTTTTTCTTTTTGTAGGTTTCTGTCACCTTTTATAAGAAAAAAGAAAATGGCTTCCGTAGATGTTCTTTCTCAGTGGGTTGATGTTACGGTCCTGGGGGAGGAACCCTTGGTCGATGCTGAGTTTATTACTCATCTTCGTACTCACCACAGGGTTTGTACTTCGGAGGAGGACGAGCCAAATATGAGTTGGTAATCCCGGGTCCGGAAGACCGGGTTTGTTTTGGGAGGGCCAATGAGGCGGCCCCTCATTTTTTCTTTATGTATGAATGTATGATCACCCGTTTGGGTGTTTTTCTTCCTTTTTCAGATTTTGAAATATCTGTTTTACACCACTGTCGAGTTGCCCCTACCCAACTTCACCCCAACTCTTGGGGTTTCTTGAAAATTTATCAGTTTATTAGCCATGCTTTGGACTTTCCGACCTCTTTGAGGATTTTCTTCTTTCTTTTTCACATGACTAAGCCCTTTAGTGGGCTAAATAATAAACAACAATGGGTTTCCTTCCGAGCCATACAAGGTCGGAGAATTTTTACCTTTTTTGACGAGTCCTTCCATGACTTTAAAAATTACTTTTTCAAAGTGCAAGCTGTAGAGGGTCACCACCCCTTTTTTCTGGACGACAACTCCTCTCCTCGCTTTCCTTTATACTGGCTGGAGGTTTCTCCTTGTGAGAAGTACAGCCTAGACGACCTGGACGAGGTGGAGGCGGCCATTGTGGGGTTTTTCCGAGAAGTGTGGGGGAGGGCCCCATACTTGGACACTAGGAAATTCCTCCAGGGATCGCCGACCTTTGTTCAGTCGCAACTAGGTAGTATATGTATTCCTTATTTCCGACTTGTATCTGCCGACTTTCGGTTTGCCGACTTGTAATCTTTGCTATTTGTTTCTTTTGCAGACATGGCAAGGAAGAATGCTCAGGAATCTTACCAGAGAGTTCAGGAGGCTAAGGCAAAGTCCCGGGCCAGGACAGGTGGTGCCAGGGCGATCATCTCTCCTCCTCCTCCTCCTCCTCCTCCCCAAAACGTGGGGACTCCCTCTCAGCCTATTGTGATTTCTTCAACTTTGTCTCGGCCACTCCCTTCCGCCCGACTTCTTCCTGAGCCGGAGAAGAAGAAGCGCAAGACTTTAGAGTCTGGCTCTTCTTTTGATGGTGGGGTTAAGGCGGATGCTCTCGCATTCGTCCGAAAGAACATCTATCCTCATATAAGTATGGATGATGTTTCTGTTCGAAACCACCTCACCGCTCTGGCTGAGGAGAGTTTTAGGGCGGCGGGTGTTTGTGGGAAGCTTTTGGACATTTTTGAGAAGACTCCTCTCAGCTCTTTGGGGGTAACCTCGAAGGTTGAAGAGTTGGAGGGGAGGCTTCTTTCTTACCAGGACCACGAGAGGGAGTTGAAGGAGGAGGTAGCTAAACTGAGGGCGGAGAGAGATAGCCTTCGGGAGAAGGAGAGCAAGCTGCGGGCCCAATGCAACATGGAGGCGAACTTGAGGAAGACAGCACAGGAGAGTTATCAGAGTTTATTTCAAGATCTTGTGTCTGTGAAGAAGGATTTGCTGAATTCTCGGAATGCGTACGCCGAGTTGGAGGACTCTATCGCTGATGGTGCCGAGGAGTCTTGGAGGATTTTCCTGGAGCAAGTCAGAGTTATCGCTCCCGACTTGGATCTTTCTCCTTTACATCCTGATAAAGTTGTCATTGATGGTGCTATCGTGGATCCTCCTGTCCCCGTGATTGTTTCCGAGTCAGAATTGAAGACTCGGGGGCAGAGGATCATTGAGTCCCCTCCTCGTTCTAAGGACGCTCCGAGTTCTTCAGTTATTCCTCCGACTTCCTCTTCCTCTCCTGTGGGTGCTTCTCTTCCTGGTCCTGATGGCGCTTTTACCAACTCTGGTGGTGGTGATTCGTCTACTCCTCTGAAAAAATAACTTTTTATGGCTATATGGGGGCTCGGCCTGTGAGTCCCCCCTTTTTTAAACTCTTTTATTTCTTGTTGGTTGGTTGAACAATTTCTTTTGGCCTTTTAAGGCCGTAAACAAAATATTTTATAAGTACCCTTTTTTAACAAGGGTTTAAGTTACCTTATGTGCGTATGCCTTTTTGATTTTCTGAATTCCCCTTGACCTTTTCTTGAAAACCTTTCTTTTTGGCTTTGTTTGTTTTTCTGAGCTTTTTGTTTAAGGACTTTTGGGACAGCCTTTAAACTTCTTCCTAGGTTTTCCTATCTCTTTTCGTTATCCCTCATACTCAACTTTGTTCTAGCGAGTTCTTATGACTTAGGTTATTTTTGCGATGCGTTTTTCTTCTACTCGGTTTTACACTCCGATTTATGGATCAAAGTGTTCCCGAGCTTTCCTACTCGGGATCTCGTTTCGACTTATGAGTCGGATTTGTTCCCGAGTTTTTACGATCGACTCATATAACCTCTTTACACCGACTTGTACCTCGTCGTTTTATCCTGACGACCACTTAGGTCGATTCATGGGATTTTCACGTTTTGTCGAGCTTAAGTCGGTGCGTTTCGTAGAAAGACAAAAAATAAAAAATGAAAAGGATTTTATAAGAGATATCGTAGATGAAAAAAAGATCTTTATTAATCGGGGAGGTACCTTTTTTGCTACTAAGGGTTTTGATAATCTATTTCCCTTAGCCTCTACTATGATGCCTCGTTAAAATCCCTTCTCCAGAAAAAACCCTTTTGGGAAAAAATCATGAAGTTGGGAAAAGAGTACATCAGGGAGTAGAGTTCGCTTTTAACTATAGTACCTTTTCATGTTACAAGCATGCCACGACCTCGGGAGCAAGGTGCCGTTCAGGTCGATTATTTTATAATAACCTTTTCCTAAAACTTCATTGACTTTGTATGGTCCCTTCCAATTTGCGGCGAGCTTGCCTTCTCCTGATTTGTTGACTCCAATGTCGTTTCTGATTAAGACCAAATCATCTGGAGCAAATGTTCTTCGAATGACTTTCTTGTTGTACCTTGTAGTCATCCTTTGCTTTAACGCTGCTTCTCTTATCTGGGCATCTTCTCGGACTTCGGGGAGCAAGTCGAGCTCCTCTTTGTGCCCCTGTATGTTTCCGATCTCGTCGTGGAGAATTACCCTTGGGCTTTGCTCATTGATTTCTATTGGTATCATTGCCTCCACACCATAGACTAGTCGGAAGGGTGTTTCTCCAGTGGCGGACTGGGGTGTTGTCCTGTAAGCCCATAGCACTTGAGGGAGCTCTTCAGCCCAAGCTCCTTTTGCTTCTTGTAGTCTCTTCTTTAGTCCTGCCAGTATGACTTTGTTGGCTGCCTCGGCTTGCCCATTGGCTTGTGGGTGCTCCACCGAGGTGAACTGATGTTTGATTTTCATACTGGCTACTAGGCTTCTGAAGGTAGCATCGGTGAACTGGGTTCCATTATCCGTAGTAATGGAATAAGGTATCCCATATCTTGTGATGATGTTTTTGTAGAGGAACCTCCGACTTCTTTGAGCGGTGATAGTGGCCAATGGTTCTGCTTCTATCCACTTTGTGAAGTAATCTATCCCCACGATCAGGTATTTGACTTGTCCTGGCGCTTGGGGAAAAGGACCTAACAAATCCATTCCCCATTTTGCAAAAGGCCATGGAGAAGTGATACTGATGAGCTCTTCTGGTGGAGCTACGTGGAAATTTGCATGCATCTGACATGGTTGACACTTTTTCACAAATTCTGTGGCGTCTTTCTGCAAGGTCGGCCAATAGAATCCGGCTCGGATTACTTTTCTGGCTAGTGACCTTGCTCCGAGATGGTTTCCGCAGATCCCACTATGTACTTCCTCCAACACCTCGTCAGTTCTTGAGGTCGGTACACACTTTAATAGTGGTGTTGATATCCCCCTTCTGTAGAGGATATTTCTCACCAAGGTGTAGTGTTGTACTTCCCTTCGGATCTTTTTGGCTTCTTTTTCCTCTTTAGGGAGGATGTCGAATTTCATGTATTCAACTAAGGGGTTCATCCATCCGAGGTTTAAACCGACTACCTCAAGTACTTCTTGTTTATCTTTTATTACTGAGGGTTCCTGGAGGGTTTCTTGGATCAGACTTCTGTTGTTCCCTCCTGGTTTGGTACTTGCTAACTTGGATAGGGCGTCTGCTCTGCTGTTCAGATCCCGAGTTATGTGTTTGACCTCGGTTTCTGCAAAGCGCCCAAGGTATTCTAAAGTTTTTTTCCAAGTACCTCTTCATATTTGGGTCCTTTGCCTGATACTCTCCACTTATTTGGAAGGTCAACACTTGCGAGTCGCTGTATATCATGACCTTTGTAGCACCGACTTCTTCTGCTAGTTTTAGCCCAGCAATCAAGGCTTCATATTCTGCCTGATTATTTGAGGCTGTGAATTCAAATTTTAGAGAAACCTCTATCTGGGTTCCTCTTTCATCTACCAATATTATGCCTGCGCCGCTTCCCGTTTTGTTGGAGGATCCATCTACATAGAGTTCCCATGTAGTTGGTTTTTCCTCTTGATCCCCTGCGTATTCTGCAACGAAGTCGGCGAGGCATTGAGCTTTGATTGCAGTCCGAGTTTCATATCTTAAGTCGAACTCGGAGAGCTCTATTGCCCATTGAACCATTCTCCCTGCAACATCCGTTTTTTGGAGGATTTGCTTCATGGGTTGGTTCGTACGGACTCTTATGGTGTGAGCTTGAAAGTAAGGCCGTAACCTTCGCGAGGCTACTACCAAGGAGTAAACAAACTTTTCTAGTTTGTGGTACCTTAGTTCGGGGCCTTGTAGAACTTTACTGATGAAGTAGACTGGATGTTGTCCGACCTCGTCTTCTTTTATCAGGGCTGACGAGACAGCCTTGTTTGCTACGGACAAGTATAGGACGAGGTCTTTCCCAGGTACGGGTCGGGTTAGAATAGGAGGTTGGCTTAAAAACTTTTTGAACTCCTGGAATGCCTCCTCGCATTCAGGAGTCCATTTGAACTGGCATCCCTTTCTTAATAAGGAGAATAGTGGCAGGGATTTCAATGCCGAACCTGCCAAAAATCTGGAGAGAGCTGCAAGTCGGCCGTTTAGCTGCTGGACTTCTCTCAAACAAGTCGGGCTTTTCATTTCTAGGATGGCTCTACACTTGTCGGGATTAGCTTCGATCCCTCTTTGTGTTAGCATAAACCCTAGAAATTTCCCTGCTTCCACCGCGAAGGCGCATTTTGCGGGGTTTAGTCTCATCCCGTGCAGCCTTATGGTGTCAAAGACTTGAGAGAGGTCTGATAAGAGGTCGACTTCTTTCTTGGTCTTTACCAGCATGTCGTCGATGTATACTTCCATTAGACTCCCCAGATGAGGGGAAAACACTTTATTCATCAACCTTTGATATGTGGCCCCTGCATTCTTTAATCCGAATGGCATGACCACGTAGCAGAAATTAGCTCTGGGTGTGATGAATGATGTTTTCTCCTGGTCGGGTTCGTACATCGGGATTTGATTATATCCCGAGTAGGCATCCATAAATGATAAGTATTGGTACCCCGAGCTAGAGTCTACTAGGGTATCAATACTTGGCAAGGGATAAGGGTCCTTAGGACATGCCTTATTTAAGTCGGTGTAGTCGACACACATTCTCCATTTGCCATTCTGTTTTTTGACTAGCACTACATTGGCTAGCCATGTTGGGTACTTGACTTCTCTGATGAAGCCAGCTTCCAGGAGCGCCTGTACTTGTTCTTCCACTATTAGGGCTCGTTCTGGGCCGAGCTTGCGTCTTCTTTGTTGTACAGGTCGGGATCCTGGATAAACCGAGAGCTTGTGGGACATGAGCTTGGGGTCAATCCCAAGCATGTCAGAGGCCTTCCAGGCGAAGAGGTCGGAATTATCTCTTAGGAGCCTAGTCAACCCTTGTTTTAGAGTTTCCCCTAGGTTGGCTCCTATATGAGTGTTCTTCCCTTCCTCTTTACCAACCTGTATCTCCTCGGTTTTTCCTCCCGGTTGTGGTCGCAGCTCTTCTTTGGCCCTTGCGCCACCGAGCTCTATTGTGTTAACTTCTCTGCCCTTTCCCCTTAGGTTTAGGCTTTCATTGTAGCACTTCCTTGCTAACTTTTGATCTCCCCTTACCGTTGCTATTCCCGCTGAGGTCGGGAATTTCATGCAGAGGTGAGGAGTAGATACCACTGCTCCGAGTCGATTGAGGGTAGCTCTGCCGATTAGAGCATTATATGCTGACCCCACATCAATGACTATGAAGTCTATACTCAGAGTCTTTGATTTTTCCCCTTTTCCAAAAGTAGTGTGAAGGGGTAAAAATCCTAGTGGTTTTATTGGCGTGTCCCCTAGTCCGTATAGGGTGTCGGGGTAAGCTCTTAATTCTTTCTCATCTAACCCTAGCTTGTCGAAGGCGGGCTTAAAAAGAATGTCCGCCGAGCTTCCTTGGTCCACCAGGGTTATGTGGAGATGGGCATTTGCTAGGATCATGGTTATCACTACTGGATCATCATGTCCAGGGATTATTCCTCGCCCATCTTCTTTTGTGAATGAAATGGTAGGGAGGTCGGATGGCTCTTCCCCGACCTGATAGACTCTTTTGAGATGTCTTTTGCGAGAGGATTTGGTGAGTCCTCCTCCCGCGAACCCTCCTGAGATCATGTGGATATGTCTCTCTGGTGTCTGCGGTGGTGGGTCTCTTCTATCCATGTCGTCTCGCTTTCTCTTTCCGTGACCGTCCGACCTTTCTATGAGATATCTATCAAGCCGACCTTCTCTAGCCAGCTTTTCTATCACATTTTTAAGGTCGTAACAGTCGTTTGTGGAGTGACCATATATCTTATGGTACTCGCAGTAATCGTTGCGGCTTCCCCCTTTTTTATTTTTAATGGGTCTAGGGGGTGGCAATCTCTCGGTGTTACAAATCTCTCTGTATACGTCCACTATAGAGACTTTCAGAGGAGTATAAGAGTGATATTTTCTTGGCCTTTCGAGACCGAGTTCTTCCTTTTTCTTGGTTTCCCTTTCCCTCTCCTTTGTTGAGGGAGGGGGTCCGGGTCGCCAACTCAGGTCTCTTAATTTGGCGTTTTCCTCCATGTTGATGTACTTTTCAGCTCTTTCCTGTACATCACTCAAGGAGGTGGGGTGTCTTTTGGATATGGACTGCGAGAAAGGACCTTCCCTAAGTCCATTGACTAACCCCATTATTACTGCTTCGGTGGGTAGGTCTTGAATCTCCAAACATGCTTTGTTGAACCTTTCCATATAGGTTCGTAAAGATTCTCCGACCTCCTGTTTTATTCCCAGGAGGCTCGGTGCATGTTTCATTTTGTCTTTTTGGATTGAGAACCTCATCAAAAACTTCCTCGAGAGGTCTTCAAAATTAGTAACCGACCTCGGGGGGAGGCTATCGAACCACTTCATCGCTGCTTTCGATAGAGTGGTCGGGAAGGCATTGCATCGTGTAGCGTCGGAAGCGTCAGCTAGGTACATCCGACTTTTGAAGTTGCTCAGGTGATGCTTCGGATCCGTGGTCCCGTCATAGAGGTCCATGTCAGGGCTTTTGAAGTTTCTCGGAACTTTAGCCCTCATGATGTCCTCGCTGAAGGGATCCTCCCCTCCTAAAGGTGGTTCTTCGTGTTCATCGCGGGAGTTGCGACTTTTGAGGGAGGATTCCAACTGTAAGAGCTTTCTTTCTAGCTCTTTTCATCGTTCCATCTCCTCTTTTAGGCTCTTTTCAGTTTCCTTTTGTCGTTCTCGCTCCTGCTCTAATTGTTCCAGGCGGCTGTGGACTAATCCCATGAGTTCAGTTACATGGGGTGGTCCTTCTTTTTCTTATTCGCGCCCTTCTGAGGAGTTCACCTTCGGATTCTTTATTCCAGAAGTGCCTTCCCTGTGTTGATTATCGATTTCTTGGTGGAGGGTGAGGTCCACATCGTTGTTGCCTGTGTCCAGATTCTATTGTTCAGAGTCTGTCTCCACATGGCCTTCTTCGTGGGATCTATCTGCCATCGTTGGATGATCTCTCAGGTCCCCGGCAACGGCGCCAATGTTACGATGGGTAACCGGAGATTAATAAGATGGATGGCTTTGGTTGGCCCAATCGTCCGCGGATGGTGGCTTCCGAGCTGGTTTGCACGTTGGAGCCTCCTTCCGACTTGCACTCGTGAGTGAATGGGGGGTGGTACCTGCAAAGACACTCCGATGCCTAAGTTAGCAAGGGTGTGAGCAGGTCTAGAGAGTATTGGGCTTAGAGATACCTGAGGGGTGTCAGTGTATTTATAGTGGTGAGCCAATAACCACCGTTGGAGTAGTGCCATATCTTTAGGGTGTTAACCGTCCCATTATCTTAGGGAGGTTAAGATATGGCTTTATGAAGCGGTTAGAGAGATTTTAGGGGCGGTTACACATTTGAATGAGTGTTTATCTGCCAACTAATCTCGTGCCCGACTTCTTTAGAGTAGGTCGTGGTCAACACCAACTTCTTATATGAAGGCCGGTGCTTAGCTAGGCTTAATTCTTCGGATCAGGCCTTTTATTTGGACCTGGGCCCTTATTATTGGGCCATGGTATGAACAAATATATTATATTTTTTATTTAAAATAATTTTAGAAAATTTATATATTAATAAAAAGAAAAAAAATATTGAAAGTCAATATATTTAATGTACAATGTATACAATAGAAGTTAAATTGAACAATAATTTAAAAATCAAAATTTTTAAATTAATTTTTCAAAAATTAGATTTTCAAAAAATTTAAGAAGGCCGTCATCTATATTGGAATTTTGTTACACATCCAAGTATTTTTTTCATCCAAATTTTATTCAAGTACGTCCAACACCAATAAAGACTACTTTCATTAAAAGAGCGTCATTGCACGTACTTTATTTTCTTTTGCCCCCTGCGCTTTTTCTTCTTCTTCTTCTCCCCTGCGCTTCTTCTTCTTCTTTCAAATATGTTTTATTCATTTAGTACTATCAAATTGTTTCACAATGAGTACGTGTTCGGTTCATTACGCAGAAAGCTGTTTGAATTTGATTTTATCTAATGAATTATGTTTCGTTCATTCAATACTATACAATTGTTTCACCATGAGTACGTGTTCGGTTCATTATGTAGAAATCTGTTTGATTTGATTTTATATAATGGATTATCTTTCGTTCATTTAATACTATACAATTGTTTCACCCTGAGTACGTATTCGGTTCATTATGCAGAAAGCTGTTCGAATTTTAATTTACATAATGGATAATGTTCCATTAATTTAGTATTATACAATTGTTTTACCATAATAACATGGTTGATTCATTTATGTTGTGCATAATTCAAAACTCTTCCTCCTCACATTCTACTGCTTCTTCACCTAGGAGAGAAGGAGAAAAAGACAAAAAAAATACAGCAACAACAACAACAAAAGAATGATGATAGGGAGAAAATACGTGAAGAAGAAGAAACGCGAAAAAGGAGGAGGAGAATGAGGAGGAGAAAAGCAAAGAAGAAAAAGACGCTCTGTGCACAAACGAGCATGAGAAAGAGAACAAGAAGCGTGGGGGAGAAGAGAAGAAGAAGAAGAGAAGAAGCGTGAGGAAAGAAGAAAGCGAAAAAAGCGCGTGACCTAAAATTGCTTGGGTGAACTTGGATACCAAAATTGATTGGACACGGAGAATATCTCATCCATTATATAAAAAACATTTACTCTCACTGATAATTCTAATCCCTCTCCCTCAAATCCTAATTTCTCTCCCCAAACCCTATTTTCTCTCCCGCATACAACGCAGAGAGCCTTCACGAGTGGCAGGAAAATTCCACCGGCCGCGCTGAAACCGACGGGATCGCCAGCGTGAGAAGCGCTTTGCTGAAGACCAAGCTGTACCCTAACCCCAACGAGGAGCTTCCGAAGAGTGAGACGAACTAGTACGCGACGCGGTTTTCGAGGCTGGGCTTGATGAATCCCTTGGCGAAGAAGAACGCCGCAGCGAATGGAAGGATTTTAGTGAGGATGAAGACACCAAATTCGAGGATGGCGACGGCAATGGAGGACCAGCTCCGACGTGGCTGAACAAACGTCCGACAGAAGAATTTTCTGCACCTTTAGCCGGACGCATCATCGGTACGAAACAACGACAGGCATGATAGCGGCGACAGCAGCGTCACCAGAGAAGCGTATGGATCATTGGAAGATCGATGCTGGACGCACAGACTGATGATGGGAGAAAGTATGCAGCGGAAGTTTTATATATGCAAGTAGATGTTTATTTTTCATGTAAATGAGATGTTTATTCTTAATGTAAATAGAATTTTTGTTTTTTATATAAATGAGATGTTTGTTCTTAATGTAAATGTGATGTTTATTTTTCTTGCAAATGAGATGTTTGTTTTTAATACGGCACTCGAGGTTGGTGACGACGGGAGATGGCGACGTTGGGGAGAGAATTTGGATTAGAAGGGAGTGTAATTAGAGTTAAAAAGGAGATGATGGTTAAAATTTTCAAGGGGTTAAAATAATCTAAATGTTCAATTAAAATAATTTAAATGTTCAATACAGTAGATATGCAGATTATTGTTTTAATGAATATTTAGATGATTAATTTATTAGATTTGGTTGAAGCATAAAAATCTAAGAGTGATCAGTTTTATATATAACGGGCTGTTGAGGTGGGTGACGACTAGAAAAGATGTCATGAGGCTATTAGAGCTATTGGAATTAGGCATTGCTAGAATTTAGTAGTGGGTAGAAGATGGTTAAAATTTAAAATTAAGAAATAAAAAATTTTTGTTACTAAAATTTAGAAAGTATTTCTTATTTTTTAATTTACTATGAGCCAATAAATTAATCCATTATAAACGTTATTAAGATTTTTTTTTTTTTTTTTTTTTTTTTTTGTCTCTCGAGAGAAATTCTATATAAAAATATTCCCTCTTAACAAAACCCTTTAAAGGAAAAGGGAAGAAAGAGGGAGAGGGAAAGGGAAAGCATCAAGCATAAGAAAACAGCGGTGAGCAGTCCAAAGCTGAAAGCTCCAAAAAGGGGGCAGTGTGACTGTGACCGTGACTGTGACGGTGACCGTGACTGTGAGAGTGAGGGTAAACAAGGGTTGACTGAGTCCACCGAGTCACTCACTCGCTCACTCACCTACAATGGAGACCCTGACGGCCACATCCGACACGGGCACGACCGTGCGTGTCTCCAACATCCCCATATCCGCCACCGCCACCGACCTCGTCCACTTCCTCCAAGCCACACTGGGACCCTCCTCCGTCTTCGCCCTTGAGATCTTCACCGATCAGAACAACGCCACCTGGAACTCCCGCTCCTTCGGCCGCGTTCAGTTCGAGACACCGGACGCCAAAACCAAGGCCCTCTCCCTCTCCCACCACAACACCCTCGTCTTCAAATCCCACTTCCTCCACCTTTCCCACGCCCCCGACGATGTCGTCTTCCGCCCCTCTCTCCCCTCCCACCGCCTCGAAAACGGCACTCTCTATGCCGGCTTCATGGTCCGCGACGACCGCATGAGTGTGCTGCACACCTGGGAACGTGTCAGGGGCTGGCCCATGCCCGAGAGGAGGAAGATCGAGTTCTGGGTCCCACATGATGGACAGTGCTACAAGCTCGAGATTTGGTTCGAGGATATTCTGGAGGCCAATGGGTACTGTTTGGGTGGTGGTGACAAACTCAATGCCCTCCTCTTGAAGGTACATCCAAGTGCTTCTTGATTAATGTGTAGTGCCTACAAGGTGTTTGATTTTTTGCCAATGAGCTCCAGAACTGTGTGTTGTATTGTCTTTTTTTCTTTTTTTAATGGTCTGTTATGCATGTGGGTCTTTGCCAAGCTTTGGTACAGTATTTTTCTTACAAAGTAATGATCTTTTTCTGACTAGGCTAAGCACTTAATTTTGTCGTCGGTTGATGTAATTTTTGGTTTGTTATATAAACTGCAATGACAATGTTGCAATTTTTCATCTTGATCTGTAATTTTTCTGAACTTCTAACTTTTGCTTGACTATTTCATTCTCAGCTGAAATATGCACCAAAGATTTATCAGAAAAAATTTGGGTCAAATGTGTCGTCGAAGTTTAATGCTGCTAATGGTAGGTACCATTTCTGCAAGGAGGATTATGATTTTACTTGGGTGCGTACGACAGACTTCTCAGCTATGAAGGCACTTGGACATTCTACATCGTTTTGTTGGGAGATTGAGGAAGGACCATTCAATCAGGATATTTTTTGTAGTTTCCCGCTCTACAGAGAAATTCTGAAAGATCTAACTCTAGAGGAGGGGGAAGAGTATTGTTCTCCGGCAGAAATAGTTCCACTTGTAAACTGTCTTTCTACAGATACTAAGATACCGTACGAGACCCTTTTCCAATTGAATTCCCTCATTCATACCCAGAAAATCAGTCTTGCATCAGTAGATAGTGATTTCATTGACTTGCTAGGAAGTTTAGATGAAGAAACCAAAGCCCTGATTTTTCAGAAATTGCACAAGCTGAATTCCACTTGTTATGAACCTCAAAAATTTGTGAATACTCAATTACATGTGCTAAGTAGTAAGGGTAGAGGTCCTCATCCATCATCGCAGAAAAGGCTGATGGAGAATAACATAATGAGCTGTCATAGAGCCTTGATTACCCCAACAAAGATTTATTGTCTTGGTCCTGAGCTTGAAACCTCAAATCATGTGGTAAAGCATTTTTCTCAATTTGCTTCAGATTTCATGAGGATCACTTTTGTTGATGAGAACTGGGGTAAGCTTCCAGTTAATGCTGTATCAGCTAGTTTGCAAAAGGGAATCTTTTCAGAACCTTTTAGAACTAAAATATATGAGCGGATATTGACTATTCTTCGAGATGGGATTGTAATTGGTTTGAAAAAATTTGAGTTTCTGGCCTTCTCTGCAAGTCAACTCCGATCAAATTCAGTTTGGGTTTTTGCTTCAAGTGACAAGTTGAAAGCAGCAGATATTAGAGAATGGATGGGATGCTTCAACAATATTCGCAGCGTTTCTAAATGTGCAGCGAGGATGGGTCAGTTGTTCAGTTCATCAATGCAAACTTATGAAGTGCCCATTCAAGATGTGGAAATAATTCAAGATATTGAAGTTGAGACTGATGGTATAAAATACTGTTTCTCAGATGGTATTGGGAAAATTTCCCTCTCTTTTGCAAAAAAGGTTGCTGAAAAGCTAAAGTTGGATAAGAATCAGATTCCATCAGCATTTCAAATTCGATATGGTGGATACAAAGGTGTTCTTGCTGTTGATCGCCATTCCTTTAGGAAGTTATCGCTGCGTGGCAGTATGCTTAAATTTGAATCGAAAAACAAAATGCTTTGTGTCACTAATTGGAGTGATTCAATGCCTTGCTTTCTCAACCGAGAGGTTATATCTTTGCTGTCTACTTTAGGAGTAAAAGATGAGGCGTTTTTGGCAATGCAGCAGGAACAAGTGCATTTGCTAGGAAGGATGTTGACTGACAGTGATGCGGCTTTGGAAGTTTTGGAAACCCTAAGTGGAGCTGATTCTAAAAGCATTCTAGTGAAGATGTTGCATGGATTTTATAAGCCGAACAGTGAGCCTTACCTGGCGATGATGCTCAAAGCAAATTATGCATACCAGTTATCTGATTTGAGAACTAGATGCCGAATATTTGTTCCCAAGGGTCGAATCTTGTTAGGTTGCTTGGATGAAACTGGTCAATTGGATTATGGTCAAGTATTTGTCCGCATAACTGTGCCCAAAGCTAAGCAACAGTTTGAAGATGAAAGCTTGAGGAAAGTGGATGGTGATGACAGCACTTGTATACTAGTGGGGAAGGTGGTAGTAACAAAAAATCCTTGTCTTCACCCTGGAGACATCAGAGTCCTTGATGCTGTCTACAATGAAGAACTAGAGGAAATGGGTTTGAGGGATTGCCTTGTATTTCCACAAAAAGGTCGTAGGTATGTATAAGCTGCATTAAATTTGCAAACCACATTTGATTGCAATCATTATTTTATTAAAGGTGAAATTATTGTATTCTTACATTCATATTTAGGGCAGGTTGGGTTTTCTTTTCTCTTGATAGAAAGTCCAGGTATATTGTTGTTAACTAATGAGTCATTAATCTTTTGGTAACAAAAGAAGATACTTATTTTGTGGTTAGTTGGTGCACTGATGTCTTGTAATGCAAATACTGTTTCGTGGGCATACAGGCCTCATCCAAATGAATGCTCTGGGGGTGACCTTGATGGAGATTTATTTTTCTTAAGCTGGGAGAAAGATATGATCCCATCTCACACTGATTCTCCAATGGACTACACGGGGAGGAGGCCTCGTATAATGGACCACGATGTGACACTGGAGGTAATTTAAACAGTCAGATAAGTATATTTATATATATATATATATATATATATATATATTTTAACATTGATAAGTATGAAACCATTCCTTATCTGCTTACCTATGTTTGTGAGAGTAGGAAATCCATAGGTTTTTTGTTGATTACATGATCAATGATACCTTGGGTGCTATCTCAACCGCTCATCTGGTTCACGCTGACCGTGAACCAGAAAAGGCCAGGAGTCACAAATGCCGGGAGTTGGCAGAACTTCATTCCATGGCTGTTGACTTTGCAAAGACTGGAGCACCTGCTGAAATGCCAAGAGTTCTGAAGCCAAGAGAGTATCCGGATTTCATGGAGAGGTTTGACAAGCCTATGTATATCTCCAACGGGGTACTAGGAAAACTCTACCGTGACATAACTGAGTTGAAATTGCAAGTAACATCAAGCTCTGCCTGGTCAGAGAAGCTTGCTGAGCAATACTATGATCACGAACTTGAAGTTGATGGTTTTGACGCCTACCTTGAAACCGCATCAAGTCACAAAGAAATGTATGCTCAGAAGATGACTAGTTTAATGAAATTCTATTGTGCAGAGACTGAAGATGAGCTGCTGACTGGAAACTTGATAAACCGCGCGTCATATTTGCAGCGTGATAACAGGAGATATGGAGATATGAAGGACCGGATCCTGATCTCGGTCAAGGATCTTCAGCGTGAAGCCAAAGAATGGTTTGAAACAAGCTGTGAACCCCGTGAATATCAACCTATGGCATCTGCATGGTATCATGTGACCTATCACCCAAAATATTACCAGGAAAACTCCAACTTTTTGAGTTTTCCATGGATAGTTGGTGATATTTTACTGCATATAAAGGCTGTATATAGTGGAGTTAACAAATAGTAGCTTGGTCTAAGGATTAGGATCACTCCTTGCTAAATGAATACCAGAGGGTCATGTTCTCATCTCCACCCTCCAACTTTTACAATTATAATAATTTATCCTTCTCAAGTTTATTTAAAAAGGAGGATCATAATGTTAATCTGAGGTTTTCTTTTGGCATATTATATTCTTGCTTGGTGGTTGGCCCATTCTCCTACAACCGAAGATCCTATTTTTGGTATTGTACATATAAAAGTTATAGATATTATTACATTAAAATATTTGATTTAATTATCTATTATCTCAATGGTATTTTAAATTGTAATGTGATTAATTAGTTGTCAGTCTAGTTTATAATACACTGATTGAAAATTTAAAAAAGTCTCAAATTAATATTCTGAAATAGTCCTTTCAAATATTTTTAATCTTTTTCAAAAGTCAATATCGTATAATGTTTTTATTAACCAGACTAGTAAAATATGATTAAAAATATATAATAAATAAAGAATACAAAATATAATAAAATATATACTAAAAAATAATTTTATTTATTAACATAAAAATGTCATAAAAAATAATATTATTTAAATATTAATTTATGATACCTATATTTAGATGATGTAAAAATCATAATAATAACAATAAAATCTAGAAATTATTACATTATGAAGGTCATTATTTATATACCTAAATTTTTTTAAGATATTGATATTGAATAAATTTAGAAAAATATTCCTATGTAAAAAGAATCTTTTTTTTTTTGTATAAATTCTAACTATGGTAGTACAAATTAAACAGATTTAATTGCAAGTCTATTTTATGCAATATTACAATCAGTAAATTCAAAAGAAAATTTAAAAAATGAATGAAACACTTAGATTTATCAATACATTTCTTCTTCAAATATTGTTTGTTACCTATACTTTTCCATGGTAAAATATTAGGAGTTTTAGTGTTTCACATTGGAATTTTATAAATCATCTACATTGACTTTGTGGTTAATTAAAATTTACAAATTTGACTTCACAGATGATTTAGTTCACATTGCATGCAAGTTCCAAATTTTTACCTTCATAAGCATTTATACAAATATTTCCAATAAAAATTTTGTTAAATTAGAGTTATCATATCTCTTCAAACAACACTAACTCATTCTTTTTTTCGTCACTAAAGAATGATAATAGAATATAGTACTTATAGATTAAATTAAATTAATATCTAGTCAAAAATAAATATGGATCTATTTATTTTAAATTTTATTTTTGCAAAATAGTGTCTTTCCAAAATTTATTTTAAAAATACAAAATTTTTTTTGTATATATAAATAATCAAACTTGAGATAAATAAATAAACAATTTTGGAAGTTAAAATTTATTAATTTAGAAATAATTATATAAATCATTTGAAGATACTATTTTAGAATTTTTAGAATTTTTTAGGAACTGTTTTGAAAATTTTTTAAATTTTTCGAGATATATTTTATACTTCAACGTAGAGATTAATTTGTCTATATTGCACATGTAAATACATAACGACCATGTGTGTGATTTGATGTTCTATGTAAGCTATACTAACAAAAGGAATTGTATTGTCTAAGGAAAATAAATATTAGAAACTATTTGGAGTATTTTAAAACTTTGAAAGACTAAAATATTCAATTTTAAAAATCTTAAAAACTGATTTAAATAATCACTCTTAATTGCGATCAAAATTACTGCTATGTTCTCTAATTAAAAGATTTTTTAGTGGTAAATAATTGTTAAGATAATTATTAAATTTATTAAGCATATAAATATTTAAAAGAAAAAGATAAAAATATTTTTAATTAGTTATTTGTTGGTTAGTTTTTCATTTTTTAATTTTCTTTTTGTAAAAATATAACAGAAAAATTAACTAATAATTCATTAAAATTGAAAAATAATATTTGATTTAAATAAAAATAAATAATTATGAAGAGAGGAAATAATGTGTTAGGTGAAAAAACCATATACGTCTTGTCATAAAATCAAAGCATAGAAATGCCAAATAAATAATGTAATCCACACTTATATTCGTGTGACATTGAGGTAGAACTACTGTACAGAAACGTAGGGGTTGCGCACATTACGATATGACTTGCATCCAGACCTTAGGATCAAAAATTCAAAACACTACGATTTTTTTCTTTTTTCACTCGCCAGGACCTTACTGCCTACACTATAATTAAATTTTCCAATATTTATTCAAGCAAAGGAATAAATTAATAGATAAAACAACTCAAGTTGATTTTAAAGCCCCTCGATATAGTGGTGCCTTATGCAATAAGTGGTTCAATCAAAATTTGTTTGGAACAACAAAGTCTTGATCTCTAAAGATGAGGTGTAATTCTTATATATTTTTATAAGTAAATACAAAATTATCTATCAAATCAATTATTATATAAACAACTATGTTAAATATATATTAAAATATAAAATATACATTAAAAATAAATTTTATATATATATATATATATATATATATATATATATATAATGTTTGATTTAATAATTGATATTGTGTATATAATATTTCTGTTATATAAAATATATATAAAATAGGGCAAATCACTTAATTAGGCTATGGTGAAGAATATTTTACACAAATTCACCAAACTAAAATTTGGTTCATGAATCAACCAATGCACGTTCTTATATAGTTCGAAACAGTTCAATTCAAACTCTATTTACATATAATTCGAATCACCTTGATTCGAATTATATACACACGCACACACACGAACTAATTCGAATTAACCTAATTCGAATTACACACAGTAATTCGAATCAAGGTGATTCGAACTATACCCACGCACGCGTTTTCAAGTAATTTGAATTTGACTGATTCGAATTATTCATGGTATAATTCGAATTATGTTGTTAAAAAATTAATAATTTAAAAATTAAAAAAATATATATTTTATTTCATACATTAAAAAAAGCTAACAAAATATTTAATTACGAGACTTTTTTTAAATATTAATGAGCTATCAATTCGAATTCCATACAATACTCTTTTGTCTATTTTTAATAGCTCATGAATATTTTTTAATAAATGTATTTAAATTATACTACAAAAAATATTTTATTCTATGCAAAACAATTTAAAAAATGGCTTACAAAATGTTAGGAGTACTATAAAAATTTGTAATGTTCTAATGACTTAGATAAATACATGCATGTACTCAAATTTTAAATAAAATACTCTACATAGTCAATAATAAATTAGAAATGAAAGAAAATATTTTATTACATACAAAACAATTAAAAAATATATTTTATTCGATAGAAAATAATTTTAAAAAAATGGCTTAAAAGATGTTATGAGTACTATAAAAGTTTGTAATATTCTAGTGATTTAGGTAAATACATGATAAAAATATATTTTCTTTAATTTCTAAATTATTATTGACTATGTAGAGTATTTCTTTAATGTCTTAAGTCATTAGGACATTACAAATTTTTATAGTACTTCTAACATCTTTTAAGCCATTTTTTAAATTATTTTGCATAGAATAAAATATTTTTTGTGGTATAATTTACATAAATTTATTAAAAAATATTCATGATAATTTTTTAATAAAATTATTTAAATTATACAGTGAGATATTACATGATTCGAATTAAGCATGAAGAAGTTCGAATCACTCTGATTCAAATTATATGGTGAGCAATTCGAATTCTATACAATACTCTTTTGCCCATTCTTGATAGCTCATGAATATTTTTGAATAAATTTATTAAAATTATACTACAAAAAATATTTTATTCCATGCAAAATAATTTAAAAAATAGCTTAAAAGATGTTAGAAGTACTATAAAAATTTGTAATGTCCTAATCACTTAATAAATTTTTTTAATAAATTATTAATTTTTTAACAGCATAATTTGAACTATACCATGAATAATTTGAATCAGTCAAATTCGAATTACATGAAAACACGTGCGTGGGTGTAGTTCGAATCACCCTGATTCAAATTACCATGTGTAATTCGAATCAGGTTGATTCGAATTAGTGTGTGTGCGTGTGAATATAATTCGAATCAAGCTGATTCGAATTATATGTAAATAGAGTTCGAATTTAGCTAGTTCGAATTATATATAAACGTGCATTAGTTGATTCATGAACCAAATTTTAATTTGGCGACTTTGTGTAAAAATTTTCTCACCTTGACTTATTTGAGTTTTTTATCCTATAAAATATGAATATATGTTAAAAGTATATAAAACAAAACATAAATATATACAAATCGATGATAGTTAATTTTTAATATGTACATAATATATTTATACATAAATAATTATTCTTCTTTTACATTAGTTTAACATTATAATATAATTAAAGAAGAGGGAAAAATATAACAAAATAAATAATAAATAATTATCAAACAATATGAAATAATGTTTTTATATTAAAAAATGATAGAATTTTCTTGGATGAAATGTGTGATATAACAAGCACTACTCAGTAATAATTAATAAAATGGCATTTCATCAAAAGTGATGTGAATTAATATAATACAATTAGATAACCAATAATTATAAAACATTATTCAGTCAACAAATACATATTTAGATATTTTATATCTTACATCTTCTCTCTTGCATTTAAATTACAAAATCAATATTCTTAAAAATCAATATCTTCAAATTAGAATCAAAATCTTATAAAAGATAAACAAAATGAAATCTTAAACAAAACTAAATTAACAAAAGCAAAATCAGGAACAAAAACATAACCCAACGCAAGAAACTGATGTGCCGCTGCTCCCCTTCTTCTCGTTTCCTACCTCTTTGAAGCACATCCCCAAATTTATTCATATTTTTAGGTGTGTATGGGATCAATATGGGATGCGTTTAGAAGGTGTTTGATACGTGCTTCAAATGTTTGAGATATGGAGAGTTTAAGTATTATTTAGAAAATATTAGTTTATATTTTTAAAATATTTAATTTGATGTATTTTGATTTCGTTTATTTAATTACTAGATTGGACCTTATATCTATGGATTTAGGGTTTTCTATATTTTAACCTAATAAGAGGTTATAAATATCTCATAAACTAGAGTAGTCGTAGCATAGAATGATTTAGAGGTTTCAAAATCCTTTTTTGGTTTCGTGATGAAACCATGGTGTGGACAATTGAGGTTGAGAAATTCCTCTCTTGTTGCATTGGAAAATTGGGTAGAAGGTTGAAGAGTCCCTTCGATTCAATTCCCAAACTATGACGTTGACAAGTTATGTTGAGGAGTCCCTCTCTTGTTGCGTCAAGAAATTGGGTAGAAAATAGAGTGATTCTCTTTGTATTCAATTTCAATCTATTATTTTTGTTTCTATTTTAATTTCAATGTATCTTTTCTATTCAATTTCAATTCTTGTCTTGTTTATCTTGTTATTTCGTATTATTTGGTATCAGAGCTCAGATATTAGATTAATTCTTATTAATCTATATTTGTTCTTCTTTTATCATAAAAAAAGTCCAGTACTTGTCGCGTCTTCCTTTAAGTTCTTATGTTCTTATTTCCGTTTGCATTTCATTATTGTTTTGTCATGATTGTTGATTTTATTGTTTGAAAAAATAAAAAAAGCATATAGTGCAAAAAAAAAAAAGAAAAAAGAAATACATACAAAAGAGGAAAAAAAAAAAGAAATTATCTTCCTTGTAATTATTATACTTTTCATATACTATTTTTTCACCTACAAGATTCAAAGACGAATCTTTTTTTGAAGAGGAAGAGAACGATACGTGCTTCAAATGTTCGAGATATGGAGAGTTTAAGTATTATTTAGAAGATATTAATTTACATTTTTAGAATATTTAATTACTAGATTGGACCTTATATTCATGGGCTTAGGGTTTTCTTAACCTAATAAGAGGTTATAAATACCTCATAAACTAGAGTAGTCGTAGCATAGAATGATTTAGAGGTTTCAAAACCCCTTTTTGGTTTCGTGATGAAACCATGGTGTGGACAATTGAGGTTGAGGAGTCCCTCTCTTATTGCATCGGAGAATTGTGTAGAAGGTTGAGGAATCCCTCTGATACCAAATGATACGAAATAACAAGATAAACAAGACAAGAATAGATAAAAAATACTTTTGAATGTTGATTTTCTATAACCTAATCACTAAGATTACAATTGTTTAGGCAATTAATTCTTTATTTGCTCTCTTATTAGTTCTATTTTTTAAGTAGAAACTGATAAAATAGTAATAAAATCAAAGAAATTATTGTGGAGTTAGTGTTTGCTGTTTTGTTGTATATGATATGGTAGATAAAAATAAAAAAATAAATATAAAATGTGTGTAAATCTATATTTTGTTGTTGTTTTTTATGTTTTTTTACTTCTATTAGAATTTTCTCTTCTTTTATTGAGGTCAAGAACTTACTATAACTAACTATAAAAATAACAGCAGCTATATAAAAATAAAATTACATGGAAAAAAATAAAATTAAAACTGAGATTTTATACCACACACAATGTTAAATACAAATTTAATAATAAAAATAGAGTGGTAAAATGATAAAAAAATGAAAGAAATATATGCAATAAGTGATTCAGATGGAACATTATTTTAAAATGGTGGTTGAGGGTCAATATTTTTAGCAGATAAATCATTACGTGAAAATGATGGTGGAAGGCCAATGCTTCTAGCAGATGGAATCTTGGGTAAAAATGGTGGTAAAGGACTAATATTTCCAGTATTTTTTTCAGAACCAAGAATAAAAGTAGATTTTTTTTTGTTTTGAAATCATTTTTTATACAGAAACTATAGAATGACTTATTGAAGAAGAGAAGTCATATATTTTAACTTCTTCAAAAAGCTATGAATTAACTTTTCGAAAAATTAAAAGTTCTTTTTAAAATAGTGTCAAACACGCATACTGTAACTTTTCATAATTCAAAAATAAAAAAGTAGCTTCTCCTCAAACGGACTCTAAGTTTCGGATGTGTTTAAAAGACATTTTCGAGATATGTATTTTATATTTGAGGGATGAGTTGCTAAGTTTGAAAATAAAATAAACTACAAAATTAAAGAAAATGAGCTTTAGAAAAGATAAGGAAGAACAATTTTTAAAGGAAAAGTATATGGAACCAAGAGGTTATCAGCCAAAAACTAAACAAAACCATATTTATTAATAAGAGGAGTGAGAGATAATGAGAGGGCGAGGGCGAGAGAGAGTGAGGGTGGGAAACACGGGAAGGGAGGGGACAGAGATCCAAGGGTTTGGAACAGAGAAGAGTATCGGCGGCTAGAACATGAGTCTTTCTCCATTTTTGTACACAATCTTCCTGAAGACGTTTCGAAGAGAGAGTTGTTCCACCACATCTTTGTCGCTCTTGATAAATGGATCACCATCTAAGCCGTTCAAAATGGAAAGGGGTTTGAGACAAGGCGAACCGCTATCTCCTTTTCTGTTTGTGCTGGTTGTATATGTTCTGCATAGAATGATTGGAGAGGCAGTCAGAAACGAGTGCATATCACCATTGACGGTTGGAAGAGACAACATAGAATTGTCGCATCTTCAGTTTGCGGATGACACTATTCTGTTTTGTCCACCAGAGGAGGAGACTGTGAAGAATTACAAGCGGCTTCTGCGTTGTTTTGAGTTGATGTCAAGGCTAAGTATAAATTTCGACAAGTCCAGCTTGATACCAATCAACTGTGAAGGGCAATGGGTTCACCGAATGTGTAGCTTATTGGGTTGCAAGGAAGGTACCCTACCTTTTAAATATCTTGGAGTTCTTCTTGGAGAAAATCCGAGATTAGTCAAGACTTGGAAGCCTATTATTGACAAGGTGGAGGAGAAACTGAGCTTGTGAAAAGATAAAGTACTAAATAAGGCTGGGAAGTTGGTACTTATAAGATCAGTATTGAACAGCTTGCCAACGTATTATTTGAGTTTATATAAGATGCCAAAAGCTGTGGCTGAGAAGCTGATTTCTCTACAGAGAAGATTCCTTTGGAGCAAGGAGGAGGGGAGGCAGGGTATAGCTTTAGTGAAATGGGAAGTGGTGCAGGCCCCTAAGAAGCTTGGAGGGTTGGGAGTGGGTGACACTATGCTTCGTAACACTGCACTTCTGTTCAAGTGGTGGTGGCGGTTTGCAAAGGAAGAGTGCCCGTTGTGGAAAAAAGTGGTCTGCTCCTGTAATAATCTGAATCTGAATGAGCAATTATCCACTCAAGTGCTACCTACTAGAGGAGGTCCATGGAAGGACATTTGCCAAATCCTTATAAAGGAGCAACATATAAGGGGTAAAATGCTTACAGGCTTGTCCATGGAGGTTGGAGATGGGAGGCGGACTAGGTTTTGGGAGGACGTATGGTTACATTGTGGACCCTTGAAAGATCGGTTCCCCAAGCTATTCTCTGTTTCAAACCAATGTGGATCGGTTATAGGGGATTGTGGGTTTTTGGGATGGGCTAGACTGGATTTGGAACTTCCAATGGAGGAGAGAACTTTTTCAGTGGGAGTTGGACCTTCTGGGTCAGTTACATGAGACTTTGCGACCTGTGAAGCTCCTAACTAACAGAGAGGACAGAATGGTATGGAAATATGATAGGCAAGGAGTTTTTTCGACTAACTCATTTGTGAAAGTTTTACAGATGAAATTACTGTCGGAGGATATATCCAGCTACAATTTCACTAAGACCATCTGGAAGGGTGTAGTGCCCCCAAGAGTGGAGCTTTTTACATGGTTTGCCTTGGTAGGGAGGGTGAATACTAAGGATAGGCTGAGTCGGTTCGGAATTATTAGGCAGGAAGATACTGGCTGTGTTCTATATAACAATGATATGGAAAGGGTCCATCACTTGTTTCTGGGCTGTGAGTTTTCTTGGCAGGTGTGGTGTGCGTGGATAGCTGCATTTGGTCGACAATGGTCTTTTCCGGGTTCAATGAAGGATCATTTTCAGAGCTGGACAGAAGAACCGCGTAGAAAAGAGGATCGTAAACAGTGGTTGAGATGCTTCTGTGCAATAGTTTGGAACCTTTGGCTAGAAAGGAATATAAGGCTTTTTTAGAATCAAAGCAAAGATGTACAAGAAATTATCAACATGACCTCGCTTTGCTGTAACGAGTGGAAAGGTGTGAATCCCTTTGGTTGTTGATGGCGATGCATGTGATGACTTGCGGATTCTCTTGTGCTGTTTGATTGTTTTGTTTTCTTTGTTTTGTTTTTAATTCTGTTTGCTCCACTTTAATGTGGAGCTCTTTTGTTTCAAAAAAAAATTATATTAATAATTAATTAATTTTAAATTTTTTAAATTCAAAATTTTAAAAATTTAAAATTAGTAACCCTAATTAAAACCTATAAAAACATTCCTCTTCTCTCTCATATTAACCTACTCACCTCCAACAATCACACATACAGACCCCTCTTTCTCACCGTCAGGCCCTCTCCGCCTGCCCATTGGATTCGCCACGAGTGGTGTCGTCTTTGAGCTCAGAACGCCAAGGATTTCCTTCGTAATCTTCCTCCGCTTCATTTCTTCATGGTGGAAGGAGTTGCTCGTCGCTTTTCCTACCTAACGACTTTCCTAATGCCTCTGTTTCGTGCCATTCCTCTCTAGCCATTGCACCAATTTGTTCTCCATATTTTTTATTTTTTTTGTCTCTGCAAAAGAACCTAATTATTATTTTCATTAGTTCAGTGCGCCTTATACTCACTGCCACTCTTCAAAAACTCCCATCCTCAATTTTGAGTATTTTGAGTCGCAGTTCATCACGATGTTGCTCTCTGCATTTAGGGATATTAGGTGCTGTTTTGATGATTAAAGAGACTGCAAACTACACACTTGATCTTAGTCAAAAGGATTTTTTGAACAATTACATAAATATAAAAAAATATTCATTTAATATAAAAAAACATCCTAATACTTAACAAAAGAAATATCCAGTTATATTTTAACAAAAATAATTAAATATCTATAAAATTTAAAAAAATTATGAAATTCTTAAAAAAAAAAGAGACATTCATATTTGTAATACAAAAAAATTCGAAAAATATATAAAAGAACATCCATTTAGTATGAAAAAAAAATATTCTAATACTTAGCAGAAGAAACATCCATATATATTAACTCGTAGAAATTTTGGATTCACCTAGAGATATTTAGCTGATTTTTGGCTAATACCCTTTTGGTTCAAAAAGCATTACTCATTTTAAAAAAAATAATAAGATGTGAAATGATATATAAAAACATTATGAAGTAAGAAATTGTGAAGGGAGATTAGGAGCGCCAATAGAAAGAAAATGGAGTGAAGTACCAACCCAGCTCCTGTCCATTTCTAAGAATGACAATGCGACCCCTCAAAATAAAATCGATCCACTTCGGTTCTTATCCCCTGATTCTGTCACACAACGCGGTCCTTGTGGGTATTTTTCCGTCAACTTTGAACGGAAAATGCTGACGTGTCAGGTTCAGAAATGGACATAGATCTAATTGCCTCTAAATTTAAATTGGTTAGGGATTTATTTGTCCTTATAATTTTTTAAACAATATTTTTTTAGATTATTTTTTTATTTATGATATTAATATTTTTTCTAATAAATTATTAAATATATGGTATAATAAGTACAAACTAATTAATAAATTATTCAAATTTAAAAATATCATTTATTATGAAACTAAATAAATAATTCTCAAATATAATTTTTAAATACATAAATAATAAACATTAAAATTCAGTTAATACATTAATAATAATAACCCTATGATATACTATTAGTATTATGATCTAGATAATTTTTCACAATAAAGTGAAAACTAATGAACACATCACTTGATATATAGTAAAATATTTGAGTAATAACAAATTTAATTTTTTATCTCTTTAAACTAAATTAATAATTCTATTTAATATCTTTGTACTAAAATATACTATAAGCAAGTTACTAATACTAAATAAAATAATTAAAATATATAACCTTTAATGAAATAATTAAATACTAATTGAAATAATTCAATTTTTTATCTCTTTAATTGAATTTTAATATACTTAAAATTTTAATTAATCTATATTATTCTTATATTGATAAATCTTTATCAATCTATAACCTTATGATCACATGTATTATTAATAGATTAATAATATTATTGATACTTTAAATTTATTGAGTTTATAAATGCTCTCCATCATATATTAATTATATTTTAATTATTTCATTTAGTATTTAATAGTTTACTCATAGTGTATTTTAGTATAAAGATATCAAATAAAATCATTAATTTAGTTTAAAGAGTTAAAAAATTAAATTTATTATTACTAAAAAATATTTTACTACATATCAAGTAATGTGTTTATTAGTTTTCACTTTATTGTGAAAAATTATCTAGATCATAATACTAATAGTATATCATAGAGTTATTATTATTAATGTTTTAACTGAATTTTAATGTTTATTATTTATGTATTTAAAAATTATATTTGAGAATGATTTATTTAGTTTCATAATAAATGATATTTTTAAATTTGAATAATTTATTAATTAGTTTGTACTTATTATACCATATATTTAATAATTTATTGGAAAAAGAATATTAATATAATAAATAAAAAAATAATCTAAAAAAATATTGTTTAAAAAATTATAAGGACAAATAAACTCCTAACCAATTTAAATTTAGAGACAATTAAACTCCTGTCCATTTCTGAACCTGACACGTTAGCATTTTCCGTTCAGAGTTGACGGAAAAATACCCACAAGGACCGAAGTGGATCGATTTTATTTTGAGGGATCGCGTTGTCATTCTTAAAAATGGACAGGACCGGGTTGGTACTTCACTCAAAGAAAATGACATAAGAGGGTTCGCACCAGTATGATATAAAAAGAACAAAAATGAAAATTAATTTGATTAATAAAATAAATTAAAAGAATTCAAACACATCTGACTGAGACAACAAATGAAGAATAATACTAACAAAATAAGAAGAAGAGTAAAGTATCGTTTTTGTCCCCAACGTTTGGGGTAAGTCTCAAAGTTGTCCCTAACGTTTCAATCGTCCTATTTAAGTCCCCAACGTTTCAAAATTGACTCAATGTTGTCCTATCGTTAGGGATCCGTTAATAAAATTGACGGCGGGACAAAATTGAAACGATTTTGAAACGTTAGGGACTTAAATAGGACGAAAACGTTGGGGACAAAAATGATACATAAAAATAAATTTTAATTTTATTCTTCAATAATAATAATTTTTTACTATACATAGTATTCAATTATTTTTAATCACATTTACACTTAATCACATCACTTTTATTCTAAATAAAATTTTTTTTATTTTATACTTAAAGTAATGTAATTTTTTTATAAATAAATAAATTTTACACTTTTATTCTAAATAAATAATGTAATATGAATAGAATGAAAGTGTAAAATTATAAAAAAAAATATAAGTAATGTGATTGAGTAATGAAAGTAAAATTACATTATTTAGAATGAAAGAGTAAAAGTATAAAAAAATTAATTTATTTTGAATGAAAGTGTAAAATTATAAAAAAAAAATTATAAGTAATGTGATTAAGTAATGAAAGTAAAATTACATTATTTAGAATGAAAGTATAAAATTTATTTATTTATAAAAGAATTACAATACTTAAGCATAAAATTATAAAAAATTTATTTATTTAGAATGAAAGTGTAAAATTAAAAAATATATAAGTAATGTGATTAAGTAATGAAAGTAAAATTATATTATTTAGAATGAAAGTGTAAAAGTTATTTATTTATAAAAAAAATTACATTACTTTAAATGTAAAATTATTAAAAAAATTATAAGTAATGTGATTAAATAATGAAAGTGTAAAATTTATTTATTTATAAAAAAATTACATTACTTTAAGAATAAAATTATAACAAAATTAATTTATTTAAAATAAAAGTAATGTGATTAACTGTAATTTAAAAAACGATTGAATATTATGTACAGTAAAAATTAATATTATTGAAGGATAAAATTAAAATTTATTTCTATGTATCGTTTTTGTCCCCAACGTTTTAAAATTGTCTCAATTTTGTCCCGCCGTTAATTCTATTAACGGATCCCTAACGGCAGGACAACATTGAGTCAATTTTGAAACGTTAGGGACTTAAATAGGACGATTGAAACGTTAGGGACAACTTTGGGACTTACCCCAAACGTTAGGGACAAAAACGATACTTTACTCTAAGAAGAAATAGCGTATGCAAAGAATATAGGAGAACAAAGCAGTGATACTAATGAAAGATAAGAAAAAATGAAAAAAAATCACTTTGGTTAATAAAATAAACTAGAAGGGAAAAAAAATTCTCGGAATTTGAAGAAGACTATTACCGAGAAAATGAGAAGATATGACTTCACCAGGAATAGGGGATAGCCGGAGAACTCATTGAGAAAGGAACAAATTTGAATGTTGGTAAAGCTAAAAATTAGTAAAATAGATATATAAAATTAATACAATTACGAAGCAGTTATAATTTACTTTTAAATTATAAGAACTGATTAATGCTTAAAAATTATTGGCTAAATAACATTTTTCTAATTCATACGGATCAGAATTTTTTTTAAGTTGCTTATCCTTAAAAAAAGGTTTCTCTTAAGCCTTACTAAACTACACGGAGACAAGTCACCAAAAAAAAAAAAAAAAACTACACGGAGACAGCATTATAGGTTTCAATTTGCCAAATCCGAAAGCAAACCCCACCAGGCCACCACCATTCATCACATCCATATCCCAATCACAATAATTATTATTATCAAAAATATTATTTGTATATTAAAATTAATCATTAAAATTAATTATCATATATTTATATAAAAATATATATTATTTAATTTATTTTTAATAAATATTTATATTTTAATATATATTTTATATTAGTAATTAATTTTAGTGTATAATTAATATAATTGTATAATTATTAATCATTAACTATTTAAAAGTATAATTCCAAAAATAAATTAATTTCCCAAAAATAACAAAAGCAGAAAAGGAGAAGATTGTGAATTAGAAGCGACGCCTTCTACCTTCTCACAATCCCCAAGCAGGTACCAACCATTATTAATTTATTATTCAGATTAAAGAAGAAGGGGAAAAGAATTGATTGTGATGAAGTACGCTAATTGTGAAGCAAAATCAATATACAGGTATATAGACAATTACATTGGATCGAAAAGAAAGGAAGAAGTAAACCAACCTAGTAATTACTTTAGGAGAATAACAATAAAAATGCAGAAAAGCAAAATACGAAAGGGCCAAAATAAGAAAAAAACTAGTGAGAGGGAAAGGTTGCTACAATGGCATTGGCACCACCCACCAATGTCACATTCAAGAGTCACAGAGTGGAGAAGACACCAACCGAATCCCACGCGCAGTCACTCTCACTCTCACCCTTTGCTGGCATTGTCTTTCCACTATCCACCACATGAATCTTGCCAGCTCACCTCATACCAAAACGACGTCATCTTTACCCGAACCGCAACCAGCCTCCTCCTCCGCGCCCGAAACGCTTTTTACGTTGGCAGAGGCGTAGCGCGTGGAGAAGTTGCGTACGTCAGGGTCATCGTGAAAATCACCGTTTTGCCCCTCGTCGAAGTTGAGGGCGTAGCTGAGTGGGTCGTACTGGTAGTTTGCGGCGACGCGCTTGGATGCGCGGTTGTTGTTGCGATTGAAGGTCCTGCGAATGAAGGTCTTCCATCTAGGACCGGCGAGGAGCTCAGACCACTCGCGGAGCTTCTTGAATGCCCGGAGTCCGCGGGACCACCAGTGGTCGGCGGCGGTGGGAGGAGGAGCGCGGGGGGAGGAGTTGTCGGACCAGGAGGCTGTACGGACGCGCTGCCACCATGAGGCGGAGCGTCGGCGCGGCGCGAAGCAGGGGAAGCAGGATGAGCGGGAAGTGGCTTGGGCTGTGGGTGTGGAGGAGGATTCAAGTTCCAGTTCCATGGACGAAATCTTCTTATCTTGTATTATATATATCACAGTGGCTATGAATCAATAATTCAATATATATGATGAGTGTGTTGTTGGTTTTGTTTTTGTGTGTAGAAAGTGGTTGCAACGGGATTTGGAGAAAGGGAGAGGGTGGAGTGTGAGTTTGGAGGGTTATAAACTTATAATTTATAAATGGGAGAGTGATTCGTCGATGGATGGTGAGGTGGGCTCAGTTGAGTTGGCTTCGCTGGTGCCTCCCTGTTTTTGCTTAATTTAATCCCCAATCCAATTGTAATTTTGTAACGGAAATACCTACTATTAAGTGCTACTCACTTGCACGGTACATGGGCCCCGCTTATACACGAGTTTAATTAGATTAAAAATTATTAATTATATATTAAAAATAATAGTTGAGTTAATCAGTATAAATAATTAAATATATATATATATATATATATATATATATTATTTAATTTATATTTTATAATCTGATGTCTAATTTTTGTTACACTTAACATAATTAACATACAAATGAAATTGAACTTAAATATTTTATCATTTTTATGTTAAATATATGAATTTGATTTGAAATAAATTTGGTAAAATTGAATAGATATGATATATAATTTGTTTCGAGAGTTACCTGAAACGTTGACATCTTTGGTGCTAAGGTGTTGCCTGTCCGAGTTCCTCGTGAGGAGGTTGGGGGTAGTACCTACAAGAGACTCCGATACTTAAGTTAGCAAGGGCTTTAAGCAGGATTTTAGTAGATTAGAAGAGTTAAATCTCAGAGTGGTCCCTGAACTTGCACTCGAGCTTCAAAGTCGTCCCTAAACTTGCATTGGCCCCAATACTGTCCTCGAATTTAACAAAGATGACTCACGGTCGTCCCTGAAGCATTTTTCGGTGACGAAAAGATGACTTGGATTGACGGATGCCACGCTGGAAGCTAGGCTGGACTTCCAAAATGACGTCATTTTTAATTTGGCGCCCAAATTGCATCGAAACGTCATCGGTTAGTGTATACAGAGGGGGATTTAACTTGCAGTAACTACTCTCTCAATCCAACACAGTCTCTTCCTCTTCTCCTTATTTTCTTCAATGGCGCCACTTTGAGAGAGATTTTCGCTGGTCTTCTCTCTCAAGAAAAGCATCTTGATTGTTAGAGGTAACCAAAATAGAAAGGAGAAATAAAATAGCTACCATCCACTCCTCTGTTTTTCTTGATCATCGCTTTTTCTACATTGTTAAGTCGATATATATTCATTCGTTCATCGTTTTCTTATGTGGTTTTTCTAGAAATTTTTGTTAGAGCTTTCTTCGTATCTTCTTGTTGCGATTTTATTGTTTGTTTTTGGCTGTAATGATGGTAGCTATAGTTGTAATGTGCTGAAAATAGAAGTATGTGTGTTGTTTATGTATGCAGTTTATGTGTTTTCATGGTGCGTTAGGGACTGGGGTTATTGTGCTTTCTTGATTGATGGAAATTTTGATGATCATTTGTTATTTGTAGATGGGTCTCATAACTATTGTGTGTCACCATGGGGGATCCTTTGTGACGAGTGAAGATGGTGTCGTCTCATACACCAGGGACCATATTTTAGAGATTTCGAAACTTGACCCTAATCGGCTAGATGTCTTTTTCATAAGGAATTACTACAAAGAGCTTGGGTATGATAAGGCAAAACACTGTTGGGAGTTGCTTCCAAACAGACCCTTAGAGATTGACCTAAGAGAACTTAATTATGATGCTGAGCTCCTAGAGATGTGCTTCCTTGCTAAAAGCAACCACGAAGAGGTGCATGTGTACTATGAACATGGGGTATCTATTCCAACGTACTTGAAAGAATCACCATTCAAAAAGGGCAAGGAGGTGGTGGTTGAAGTCCCTACCCAACCAATTTTGCTGAGAACAGGACCAAGCTCCAGGGCCATTCCTCCACACCCAGTTCCAAGCCCATGTATCAACCATCGTAAAACTATCGAACCCACCCAAGAGGCAACCTCTACCATTCCGAACCCAATTTATATGGCTGCTACCCCTCCCCACCCAACCAAGATATGGATCATACTCAAGTACCAGCTGCAACCACCAAATCAACCCCAATTCCTAAATCTACCATTTCGAACCTAATTTCTATGATTGCTATTCCTGCCCCACCCAACCAAGACAAGGATCATACTCAAGTACCAACTGCAACCACCAAATCAACCCTAATTCCCAAAAGCACTCCAACACTAGTGCCTAAGCCAAAACTGGATAAGATTTTTCAACCCAAATTGCCCTCAAAGAATGGGATAGAAAAAAAAAGGTGCTACTGCAAAAAAAAAAAACTGCAAAGAAAGGCAAATCAAGAACAACATTGAATAGGAGACATATAGCTAGGGGTCTAGCCAAAGGTCATGTGACAAGGTAAACAACTAAAGGCAAGGGAAAGGAAGTTGATACGGTTGTGTTATCAGAATCAGAATTTTCGCACAATTATGAAAGTGCAGAGGATAATGCTTACAAGCTCAGAGCTTAGGAGAGTTCTAGTGATGAAGAGGTCACCAGTACAATACTGAAAGCTAAAAGGAAAGAGGTAAATAGGAAGCATGATACAAAAGTTAAACTCAGTAAATTGAGGAAGGAGATACTACAAACTGATGATGGATTAGTACCTGAAGATGATTCGGGTGAAGATGATAAGTTATTTTTTGGACCAACAGAGAATATGTACATGTAGATTTTGGCAACTGAGTGGTATTAATTTAATTATGATTACTGTTCTTATAGTAAATGTCATTATTGTTACACTTTAGTCTTTGTTCCAATACTTATTCTAATATTGTAATTGTGGGTGCATTTTATTGATTTGAAACAAGTATGCTCTGTGTCCATGCTTATGCTGCAATGACTAGGGCAGACAAGCAGCCTGAAAAATTCTATCATAGATGGTTGACAATGGATAAATACAATGATACATATGCATTCCATATCAATCCTATTCCTGGCCAGAAACTATGGGAGAAGTCACTCTACAACAGACCATAAGCACCCAAGTTTAAGAAGATGCCAGGAGCACCCAAGAAGAAACGAAGAAAGGAGGCTGATGAAGGCCCAGTTGGAGGTAAGAAGCAGAAGATCACCAAGATGAAGAGGGTATATAAAAAGCGTTCTTGCCGTCATTGTGGTGGCAAGGGTCACGACAAGAGAAATTGTGCCAAGAAGAAGGCTGACGACGAGGCTACAGCTGTTGCAGCTGGTGGTGGTGGTGGTGGTGGTGGTGGTGAAACTGATACAGGAAATCAGTAATAACCTCCCCCTGCTGCAACTGAAGTCCAAAATGAGGACAATGCTACTGAAATTGAGGTAGGCATGAGTCAACCAATTGTGCCAGAAAACGAAAAGGAAGACTCCCACCAGGTACTTCAACTATTGCTCTCTGTTATTGTTGCTTTATATATTCATTTTGATATCACTAAATATATTTTTACAGGTTACAACACCTGACCTGCAAGTCCAGGCAAGACCACCAAAGCTCCCATAAAAAAGAAGACAACCTCCACCATCTGGACCAGCCTCAATCCCACCACCAGCAACCGGTGCTCCTCCACCAAATGTTTCAAATGCTCCTCCACCGTGTGCTTTGTGGTGGAGAGAGGTGCTTTCCATGTGATTAGCGCATATGTACCGCAAGTGGGTTCAGACGAACAACACAAGATAAGATTTTGGGAGGATCTAGAGAGTTTGGTTCAAGACATACCTTTGGGAGATAAGATTTTCTTAGGAGGAGATTTAAATGGCCATGTTGAGAGAGAAGCGACTGGGTATGGGAGTATTCACAGAGGCCATGGTTTCAGAGTGATCAATGTCGAGAGTAAAACTATTTTGGACTTTTCCTCAACTTTTGATCTTCTCATCGCAAATACTTATTTTAAAAAGAGAGACGAACATCTTATAACCTATAAGAGTGGCATGACAAGCTCTCAAATCAACTTTTTCTTGTTGAAGAGAGTCGACCAAAAATTTTGCATTAATTGTAAAATTATCCAGAGAGAGAGTTTGATAACACAACATAGGGTACTCGTCATGGACTTTCGCGTTAAGCAAAAGTTGAGAAAAAGACATCATACGAAGAACCCAAGGACGATGTAGTGGCGGATGAAAGGTGAGAAAAAAAAAAGCTTCCTAAGACGGGTAGGAGAAGAGACAAAGTGGGATGGGAATAGAAGCGCGAAAGAGATGTGGAGGGAGATGACAGAAATTATTAGAAGAACAGCAAAAAAAAGCTTTGATGAATCTAAAGGAATAGGACCAAGAGACGAGGAGTCTTGGTGGTGGAATGCGAGTGTACAAGAAAAGACAAAAATAAAAAGAGAGTGCTTTAAAGAGTGGTTTTTATGATGCAATGCAGATAACAGGAAAAAATATAAAGCGGCTAAGAAAGACAAAAGTGGCTATAAGTGAAGCAAGAACAAGAGCATATGAGGGTCTCTACCAGTTTTTGGGCACGAAAGAAGGAGAAAAAGGTATATATAAAATCGCAAGGAACCGTGAAGAAGAACGAGAGATTTTGATCAGGTTAAGTGCATAAAGGATAAGGATGGAGAGGTGCTGGCTCAAAAGGAGAATATTAATGAAAGGTGAGTTATTTAATGAGGGACAGAAGACTCTTCCGAGCCTTGGTCGGTTATGCACAAGGAAATAAGATCAAAACTTTAACTACTATCGAAGGATTCGAGACTTGAGGTAAAAGAGGCTCTAAAGCAGATGAAAATGGCAGGGTAGTAGGACCTGATAATATCCCGATTGAGGTTTGGAAGGGTCTTAGAGGAAAAGGCATCAACTGGTTAACCAAACTTTTTAATGAGATTTTAAGGTTAAAGAAGATGCCTGATAAGTGGAGAAAGAGCACCTTGATACCTATCTACAAGAATAAGGGAATATACAAAGTTACAGAAATTATAGAATGATCAAACTCATGAGTCATATCATGAAGTTATGGGAAAGAGTGATAGAACGGAGGTTGGAAAAAGAGACCCAAGTAATAGAGAACCAATTTGGATTTATGCCAGACAGATCTACCACTAAAGCGATATACATATTAAGAAGGATGATGGAGATGTATCGTAGTAATAAAATGGATCTACATATAGTGTTTATTGATTTGGAAAAAGCGTATGATAGGGTGCCAAGGGAGGTCTTATGAAAGATTTTAGAAAAGAAGAGAGTAAGGATCGCATGTATTCGTGGAATTAAAGACATGTATGATAGGACGACAACTAGTGTGAAGACTCAAGATGGTGTGAAAGAGAAATTTCCAATTGGTATAGGATTACACCAGGATCATCCTTAAGTCCATACATTTTCACATTAGTCTTGGAAGTACTCACAGAGCACATTCAAGAGCCTGTGCCATGATACATGCTTTTTGCCGATGATATCATCCTTTTGGGAGAGTCAAGAAAAGACCTAAATAAGAAGTTGGACTTATGGAAAGAAGTTCTAGAAGTGTATGGTCTGCGCATAAGCCGTAGCAAGACGGAATATATAGAATATAAGTTCAATTTGAGAAGGAAAAATCCTAGTATAGAGGTGAAGATTGGAGAAAATATCTTACAAAAAATTAAAAGTTTTAATTATTTTGGGTGCATAATTCAGGATAACGGAGAGATTGAACATGATGTAAATCATATGATCCAAACAGGTTGACCAAAATGGTGGAGTGCATCTGGTTTTATATGCGACAAAAAAGTACCTTTAAAACTTAAAGGTAAATTCTATCACACGACTATAAGACTGGCTATGCTTTATGGTACGGAATGTTGGACGGTTAAAGGGGAGCACAAACATATGCTAGGTGTGGTAGAGATTAAAGTTTTGATATGGATGAGTGGTCATACCAATTGGATAAAATAAGGAACGAAGGTATAAGGGAGAGAGTTGGAGTAGCACCCATTGTAAAAAAGATGGTTGAATTATGTCTCAGGTGGTTTGGACATGTGAGAAGAATGCCGATAAAACACCCAGTCAAAAGGATGGATGAGATGAAAGATGGACAAGGGACAAAAAGCAGAGGAAGACCTAAGAAGACCATTCATAAGGTGGTCAAACGAGATCTACATATAAACAGTCTTTCTGTAGACATAATACATAACAGAATACAATAACATCGTTTGATTCATGTAGCCGACTCTATCTAGTGGAATAAAATTTTATTGTTGTTTGTTATTTTTATTTATTTTGGTAAACTTTTTTATTCTTACTAACAGAACATTTGTTTACGATTTTTTACCATAGAAATATTTAAATGATTTCCTCTTACTATTACGGTAGTAGTACAGAAACATTGAAAATTTTAAAGAAAAATTAAAATATTTAGCCAAAACAATACTAGATATTTTTTGATCTAAGGGAAAGATTATTGATAATTTATTTAAAGTTTTAGACTTTAGTAAATTTTATTTTTTGTTTTTCTCGGTAATATTTCACTATTTCTAGCGGCTGTGTGTAAACCGTGTGTGGAGTGTGTGCCCCCGCAGGAAAATGAGAAGAAAATAAATAGCTACTAAGGGAAAAAGCACGGGTCGTATACTCGTATATTTAGTATTGGTTTGGTCAATTTTTTACTTTTCGAAAATAGTTTATAAAATCTATCTTTTAAAAGACAGCTTTTTAAAAGCTACAACATTTGCGTTTTATAAAATCATGTTAAAAATAATTTTTAATAAACACAAATATTACAATTATGTTTGATAAAACAGTTTTTAAAAATTTAAAAAAATTATAATAAATATATTTATAACGAAGAATAATTTTTTTTTTCAAATTTTAGAGACCAATAATTTAAATATTTATTTGATTTATTCTCTATATTAATATAAATAGAGTTATCATTAGTCAATAATAAAACTTGTATGTAATCCAATGTTAGTACTGAAACTTCTATTATCCATCTATATATATTGACTCACTTTTATAAATCACAGAAAATGGGACACATATCTCAAGTAAAATTATATATATATATATATATATATATATATATATATATATATATATATATATATGTTGTTATTAAAATTTTGACTAATGTTCATGAGGTTGGTGTACGAAAATTTTTTGATTGGTTTCCATAAATCAGGTCTCCTTTACGTTTTAAAGAACAGAAAAAAACAAACATCTACTAAAAAATACAAAAAACCACACAAAAAAATAATATAAATAGATAGAAGTTCCTACCTAATACGTGATAGAGATGTATTTGTGTTGAAATTGTGAAGATTAGGTTGAAAAATAAAAAAATATATGAAGATTGTGTTAGAATTTTAATAAGCACAAGCCAACTTTAAAAAACTCCCTCTTAGGTGCTTTCAAAAGCACCCCTAACTTTAAAAAACCGCAAGCATAAACACTTAGGCTTTTTAATTTACCAAACGCAAGATGAGATATTTGTACTTTTAAAAAACACAAACATCTCTTCAAAAAATTTTATCAAACCCAGCCTTATTCATATAATGGGAAACTACCGTGCTTATGGTACACATCACACGCACTCGGCTACTAAGCTAAAGAAAACTCGGCTACTAAGCTAAAGAAAAAGTACATCCTATATAGTAAATAACGCAAACAACGAATTCAAAAAAAGGGGTAAGTTAATTATATATTTTAGCAGATTTTTAATTAATTATTATCAAAATTTAAAATTTAAAATTTAAAAATTTAATATTAGCACTCTTAAACACATTTACACTACAAACAATTACTTCTAATTCCATTGTAACAGAGTTTTCGATGTCCGCCGCACAGCTTATATAGTGCCCCTCTGGAAATGGATTCTCTCTATTTTTTTTGTCACTGGAGAGAATAAAGTGTAATTTTCCACCTTTAATTTTACAAGTGGGACCAACAATAAATGAGAGAAAGAATGTAATGAGTGGTGAGATCTTCCACTGGATACTATCTAGTTTTTTTCCACTGGAGAGGATCCACTCCCTGTCCACATCCACAATTCGCCGTCATCACCGGAGATAACTTTGTGGCGAGGTGCCTTTCCTTCCAAGAGCTCCATTGTCTTCTGCACCCCGTGCAGCCGCAGTCGTAGTTTCACAATCCTATGCTCCCGCCTTCGCTGCAGTTCACGACCCCATGACAGTCCCGGATGTTTATTTTTGATGCAGATGCGGATAGTTATTTTTCATACAGATGGGATTGTTTATTTTCCATTCGAGATGGGTTGCTTACCGTTACCAGGGGTGTCAGAAACAACTTAGGGCCGACGATGCGATGAATCCGGTTCTGCGGAGCCAGTGACGACGCCGTCAACGGTAGGGATGTAGGAGGTGGCGCTGTGGATGGTAAGGGCTTCAGAAGGAAGGGTGGCAGCGTAGCGAAATGGTGGTGTGGACTGGATGAAGGGCGGCAGCACTTAGGTCCAGCACAGCAACAGCGGCGGCACGATGGGGACGATACGAGGCAACGCTGACGTGCGTCTCTAACGGCAATGATGACGGCACAATGGAGAAGAGTCAGCGATGCGGTGGAGATGCGACGGCACGACGGAGAAGAGGAGTGTGCGTTTGGGAGGCTGCTGTAAAAAAAAGGGTTACGGTTTGATGGGGGTTAGGGTTTTTTATGGTTATCGGGCCTGAAATGCGATTCGTTGTTCACATCTCCCATTGTTTACCTAGCATCCTCATCGTCACTAATCAGAACTCTCCACTCTATCCTTGAAGGCAAAAACAAAAGCCTCTTGGTGGAAAATACTGCCCAAAGCAGCGTTGCTTGAATGCCCCAGTTTTTTCCCTCACGAAACAGAAAACACAGCTGATTACATTCATGATCACACTGCAAATGCTCTCCCACATTCGAACCCCGACATTTACTGAAACGGACGAGTGAGCTAACTACTCGACCAACCCAAGTTGATTGCTCTCCCATAATTATGTTTGTAAACTAAAACATTATGGGGCTCAACGTTCATTTGGATAACCAATTTTCTTTTACATCACAATCACAACAAAACACAAACTTTACGGTTGAATCACATTCATAAATAATTAAATATTGTTCACATGATTATAGTCCCACTCCTCTAATCTGCTGAGACAATCATTATCCATTTCATAGTTTATGACAATCTGACCCTCCGCCTAGTTTCCACATTTTTACCAAATAATCCATGCCAAATTCTCAACTCCACCATAAACATTAACAGCAGTACTAATTCAGCCACCCTTGAAATTTTGAATTTCACGGTGCCCTCAACATACACGGGCATCTAATAACTCATATTATTCTTCCACTTTCAGCCACAAGGACCCTTTTTCCCCATCAAAACATCTTAAATACTATCATCTAACATCAAAGTCCAACAAAATCTAAGGTTCTGCTCTATCAACAATTATATTTCAGCTCCAGTGACCAATTCTAAGGTAACATGAAATTAGACTCATCACATAGACACATACACATTGCATTGCGTCATCCCCAACTCATCTCAATGTATCTCAATTAGGATTCAGGACTTTTGCTTAAACATGCTTACCAGATCATCTTTTAGACATTCAATTAAATAGTTGACATGCACAGAAAAGCAAATGACAGTTGCTAAATGACTTCATAACTTGACAGAATTAAAGAAAAGAAACAGCACGAATATGCAAAGCAAAAGTAATCAGGTCGATTAAAAACTACAACACAGAAAGCACAGATCACTCACTAACAACTTAAGAAGTACTTTGAGCATCAAGCATGAAACAAACAACTGTACATAAACTTGAACTCACATTGATAGCGCATGGCCAAGAAGATCACCATGAAGGTTCCAGAAAACACTGCCAGCGTCATCTGAATTTCCGGTATCAATAGCAATGGCACCAAAGATAGCTCGAAACGCGCCGCAAACCACAGAAGGCGCAGAAGCGTTGGTGTTGGGAGCAACTCTGACCACCTTGTGCAAGCTCAGCCGCGTTCCATCGACGGCACAAGAAGATTCCACATTTGAGACTCGTGATACCATTTTGTTCAGCTCAGAAGCCGAAACATCAATGTCCTTGGACAGAAGCTTGAAGGACACGGCGGTTTCGATGACACTGCCGCCCAAAACTGCCAAGGCTTTGTTGTTCTCCTCAGAGAACGAAGCATGGGTCATGGCACGGCGAAGAAGCCCAATTTTCTTGAAAGTGTAACTGATAGCATAAACATAGCAAACAAATTCCAAGATCACAAATTTATAAACATATGACAGTAGGTGTAAAAAAGAAGCTATACATGTGCGTACACAATAGCATTCCCTAGTAACTAACTAACTAACTAACTGAGTAATTAAGAAGAAGCACAAACCCTAGCTGTTTCTGGAGGGTTTCGAGAGCGGAGGAAAACGGCGAAAGAGATTTGAAGTGAGCGTTAATCGGTGCGTGTGCCTACTTAGGAAAAGATGAGCATTTGGTTATGGTAAATTGGTGATCGATGACAGAGAAGAGAAAAAAGATAATAAATGGAAATTGTTAGTGACCTGAATAGAGGGTAGGAGTGCGATGAATAACAGAGAAAAGGCAATGAAGGAAGGAGACGATCGCATTTTGGAGTCTGCTTGCTGCTGCTGCTACTTAAGCTGAAGCGTCCGAATTGATTTGTCACTGAAAAAGGCTTTACTTTCCTTTGCTAAGAAGGAACCAAATAACAATTCTTTTCTTTTCTTTGCATTCTACCAAGTTAAAAGTTAAAACTTAAAAGACACTACTTTTTGTTTTATCACTTTTATGTATCAAATTCGCCGAGAGATTAATAAAATTATCAAATGGGAAATATTAGAAGCGTTCAAACTTCGAAGTTTATTATTTTTGTTTATCGATTAATGTTAATTTTTAAAAATATAGAATAAAATATATTATTAAATTATAGACTAATGAATTAGAGTAAAATAAATAAGTTGATAATTAAATAATGACAAAAAATAATAAATTGTGAAATAATATTATATATCTAAGTTTTTTTTGTTAATTAAATCCAACTATTTTGGTCTAGCATAATAAAAATTAGTTATGGCTGTCATTATTCTAAGTCTTATTGTTTAACTTAGTTGAACTTGATTCATAAAAAGACTTGGATCTAAATTTTGATAGTCTCCTAATATTTCTTATTATAAAAAAAAAAAAACAGATCTGTTATACATCCAAAGCATTATTATTATCCAAGTCCAACCAAGTAGACCCAACACCAATCAAAATCACTCTCATTAAAAAGAAAGTGATTATACGCGCACACGTCATTCTTCCAACCAAGTCATTTACGTTCACGCACGGGACTTCATGTTATTGCCGTTGTCATCTTTGCGTTCCTTCTCCTCCTCCTTCTTTGTGTGTTTTCTCCTCATCTTCATTTTTTGTTACTGTTGTTGTTATTGTATTTTTTTTTCTCATCCCCTCCTTGATAATTTTGCAGTATTATGTGTTTTTTTCTTCTTTATTTTATTTTTCTTCTCTTTTTCTTGGTTTTATTCTTCTTAAAAGAGCGAAACAAGAAGAATTATAACAAAATAAAATAAGAAGATGAAAAAGAAAAAATGAAAAAGAAGCAATAAATGTGAGGAGGAAGAATTTTGAATTGTGCAGAACAACGAGTCCAAATGCACCTTAATTCACTCAGAAATGAACCAAAATTATATAACAATTGTGACACATAAACTCAGTTCGAAAATATAATGATAAGAAGTGTAATGAGCGGATATTTTATACGCTTTTTGGGGTAATTTCATGTAGTTTTTATTATGTTTTAGTTAGTTTTTAATATATTTTTATTAGTTTTTAGGCAAAATTCATATTTCTGGACTTTACTATGAGTTTGTGTATTTTTCTGTGATTTCAGGTATTTTCTGGCTGAAATTAAAGGATCTGAGCAAAAATCTGATTCAAGCTGAAAAAAGGACTGCTGATGCTGTTGGATTCTGACCTCCCTGCACTCGGAATAGATTTTTTAGAGCTACAGAAGTCCAATTGGCAAGCTCTCAATTGCGTTGGAAAGTAGACATCCAGGGCTTTCCAGCAATATATAATAGTCCATACTTTGCTCGAAGATAAACGACATAAACTGGCGTTTGACGACAATTCCATGTTCCATTCTGGCGTTAAACGCCAGAAACAGGTTACAACCTGGCGTTTAACTCCAGAAACAGCCTATGCACATGTAAAGCTTAAAGCTCAGCCCCAGCACACACCAAGTGGGCCCCAGAAGTGGATTTCTGCACTATTTATCGCAGTTTACTCATTTTCTATAAACCTAGGTTACTAATTTAGTATTTAAACAACTTTTAGAGATTTATTTTGTACCTCATGACATTTTTAGATATGAACTTTGTACTCTTTGACGGCATGAGTCTCTAAACTCTATTGTTGGAGGTGAGGAGCTCTGCTGTGTCTCGATGAATTAATGCAATTATTTCTGTTTTTTATTCAAACACGCTTGTTTCTATCTAAGATACTCATTCGCACTTCAATATGATGAATGTGATGATTCGTGACTCTCATCACCATTCTCAACCTATGAACACTTGTCTGACAACCACCTCCATTCTATATTAGATTGAATGAGTATCTCTTGGATTCCTTAATCATAATCTTCGTGGTATAAGCTAGAATCCATTGGCAGCATTCTTGAGAATCCGGAAAGTCTAAACCTTGTCTGTGGTATTCTGAGTAGGATTCAGGGATTGAATGACTATGACGAGCTTCAAACTCACAAGAGTTGGGCGTAGTGATAGACGCAAAAGGATCAATGGATCCTATTCCAGCATGAGTGAGAACCGACAGATGATTAGCCATGCGGTGACAGCGCACCTGGACCATTTTCACTGAGAGGACGGATGGTAGCCATTGACAACGGTGATCCACCAACACATAGCTTGCCATAGGAGGAAGCTTGCGTGCGTGAAGAAGAAGACAAGGGAAAAGCAGAGATTCAGAAGACAAAGCATCTCCAAAACTCCAACATATTCTCCATTACTGCATAACAAGTATTATTTAATCCATGCTTTTTATTTACTACCAATCAAAACTGAGAATTATTATTATCCTGACTAAGAGTTACAAGATAACCATAGCTTGCTTCAAGCCAACAATCTCCGTGGGATTCGAGCCTTGCTCACGTAAGGTATTACTTGGACAACCCAGTGCACTTGCTGGTTAGTGGTACGAGTTGTGAAAAGTGTGATTTAAAATTTCGTGCACCAAGTTTTTGGCGCCGTTGTCGGGGATTATTCGAGTTTGAATAACTGACGGTTTATCTTGTTACTTAGATTAGAAAAAATTTGTCTTTTTAGTTTAGAGTCACTAGGATTGCATCTTTTATTATTCCTTTTAAAAATCTTTCAAAAATATTATTTTTCTTTATTAGTTTTTAATTTTTTTCTTGGAGTCTTTTGTTTGAGTTTAGTTTCATATCTTAAGTTTGGTGTCAATTGCATATTTTTATTTTCCTTTAAAAATACCTTTTTAAAACACGTTAAATTTATAGCTCAGTTGGCTAGAGCACTGTGCTTGTGTTCTTGGTAATTGGGTATCTTCTTTTTAAAACTTTTCAAAAATAATTTTTCTTTGATTAAATCTTGTGCCAAATTTTAAGTTTGGCGTTCATTTGTTAATTTTTCTTTAGTTTTCGAAAATTTTATTTTGGTTTTCTAAAAATTTTAAGTTTGGTGTTCTTTCTTTTGTTCTTGTTGTTCTTGTGAGTCTTCAAGGTGTTCTTGAGTCTTCTTTGTGTTTTGATCTTAAAATTTTAAAGTTTGGTGTGCCTTGGTGTTTTCCCTCCAAAATTTTCGAAAACAAGGAGCATTGAATCTAAAAATTTTAAGTCTTGTGTCTTTTGCAAGGTTGCGAGAACCGGACCGGTCAAAGAACCGGTGAGGTCACTGGTTCAATGGTTCACTGGTTCGACCGGGGTTCAACCGGGGTTCAACCGGTTTAATTAAATATTAAATAAAATTATTAAAATCTAAAAATAATTTTAAATAATAAATTATTATAAATATATAAATTTAATAATTTCTAACTTAATAAAATTTAAAATTTCACATAATAAAGAGCAAAACTTCAAGAAGAAAACTATGTAGAATCAGCACCTAAGCATAAATATGCAGCATATACATATAGTATTCTTCCATACATTATTTGAAACAGAGGAAATTTCATTCAGGATAAAGGAAAGACATCTAACATAGCCAAGTTCTGAACATGGCTTGGGGCATCTTCCATCCACATGCAATTTGGAGTGGTAAGAGCTAAGGTTGCTAATTCATGAGCTACTGTATTCCCTTCCCTCTTAACATGACTAAATTCCACAAATCTAAAATTTCTAATAAGTGAAATGGCACCAGTAATAGAAGTTCCAAAACAAGAATTAAAACACCTTCTCTGTTTGAGGACACCCATTACTTCTATATTGTCACTTTCAAGAATCACCTTTGAAAAACAACAGTCTTTTACAAAATTCAACCTCCAAAATGCTGCATATGCTTCTGCTCATGTGCTTCAAGGGGATAAGGTATTGTCTGGGTTGTTGATGCCTCCATTATGATTCTCATCTCATTCCTAATTACAACACCAACTCCTCCATTAATATCATGTGACTCATTATGTATTCTTCCATACATTAGTCTTTGAAACAAGACTAAAAATGCACAAGCACAAGCATAAAAATCAAAACCATGTAAATAACATGACACTTATGTTTAAATTGTTAGTAACCACAACACCAGCAGCAGTTTAAATACAACACCAAGAACAACACAGCAAGATTATTAACAAAAAATACAGATTATTGTGTAATATAAATTATTAACAATTAATCAATAACACAGCAAAAAGAACAATTATTAACACCATAACAAGAACACAGTAACAGCCAAAAACACAGCAAAGAGGATTGCAACAGCACACCATTCCATACCATAACACAGCAAGAACGACTTTCCAATACACAACACAGCAAGAACACAGCAAAGAGGAGAGGACTCACCTACCAGAATCTTCAACAAGCACGGAAGAGCAGAGGGAGGCGACCACGGCAGAAGATCAATAAAAAGCCTTTTGAATTGAAATTCAACATCTTCAGTATCTTGTGGCTGTGGGTTACTTTGTGATTGTTCCATCTGTAACAATCAGAAAATCAAATTCATGAAGCAGCAAATAAAAATCAGAAGCAGCAAACAAAAATCATGAAGCAATCCAAAACAAATTCACTGATGAACAAATAACCTCAGCAAATAAATCAAAAAATTTATTCAAAATAGGAAGTTACGAACAGAAGCCAGAAAAATTTATTCAACGTTTCAACAAATTTATTCAACATACAAAAAATTGAAGAACAAATTTATTCTTCTCACAAAAAATTGAAGAACAAATTTATTCAAAATTCGAATGGAAGCCAGAAACCCAGAACTTACCGCAAGTGAAGAACGAACAGAAGCCATAAACCCAGAAATCCAGAAGCCAGAAACCCAGAACCCGCAACGGTGCTTCACGACCAGCGACCAAAACCCAGAAACCCAGAAGGCAGAAACCCAGAACCCGCAACGGTGCTTCACGACCCGCGACCAAAACCCAGAAACCCAGCAGCCGCAACGGTGCGCGACGACCCGCAACGGTGGGAGTGTTCTTCACGGCGTTCGTCGGTTGTCCGTCGTTTGCAGATTGTCCAGCCTCGAGCTTAGGGTTGGGAGTGGAGTGTTGAGTGTTCTTCGAAGATTAGGGATTGATTTAGGGTAAACTGATGCTTCTACCCGTGTTGCTCAGCGCTTCAGCCTTTTTTTTTTATATAAAATAGCCAAACGACGCCGTTCCAATAGTTGGAGGAAAAACCGGTACTTGGAAAAACCGGGCCGGTTCGCCCGGTTCGCCGGTTAACCACCGGTTTGTCCGGTTTTTCCACCGGTTTTTTGCAACACGGTTTTACATGTGGACCGGACCGGTTAGGTGACCGGTTTCCGGTTAACCCGGTTGAACCGGCCGGTCCGGTCCGGTTTTCAGAACATTGGTCTTTTGTGTGTTTTTCTCTTTCATAATAAAATTCAAAAATTAAAAATATCTTTTTCTTTAATTGCTCATAATTTTCGAATCCCTTGGGTTGACTTGGTCAAAATTTTTCAAACCATATCCTTTTAAGTTTTTTAAAATCGTATAATTTTCAAAAATATCCTAACCACTTTCTCTCTCCTCACTTTTTCAAAAATCCTCATAAAATATTTTCAAATCTTTTTTATTTTTATTTTAGTTTTATTTTATTTTATTATTTCAAAATTTTTTTTATAAATATAATAAAATAAATAAAACTTTTATCTACATTATCTCCCTTTCTCCATCATGGACCTAAGTGGAAATGAACAGTCCAGAAGGACTCTGGGGTCATATGCTAACCCCACTACTGTTTCATATGGGAGTAGTATCTGTATACACTCCATCAGAGTCAGTAGTTTTGAGTTGAATCCTCAGCTCATTATCATGGTGCAGCAAAATTGCCAGTATTCCGGTCTTCCACAAGAAGAACCTACAGAGTTTCTGGCATAGTTTTTACAAATTACTGACACAGTACATGATAAGGAAGTAGATAAGGATGTATACAGATTATTACTGTTTCCATTTGCTGTAAAAGACCAAGCTAAGAGGTGGTTAAAGAACCAACCTAAGGCTAGCATAAGGACATGGAAACAGCTGTCAGAAAAATTTCTGAATCAATATTTCCCTCCAAAATGGATGACACAGCTAAGGCTGAACATCCAAGGCTTTAAACAAGGAGATAATGAATCTCTTTATGATGCCTGGGAGAGATACAGAGAGATGCTAAGAAAATGCCCCTCTGAAATGTTTCCAGAGTGGGTGCAGTTAGACATCTTCTATTATGGGCTTACAGAAAAAGCTCAGATGTCTTTGGACCACTCAACTGGTGGATCTATACACATGAGAAAGACAATTGAAGAAGCTCAAGAGCTCATTGATACAGTTGTCAGAAATCAGCATCTGTACCTAAGTAGTGAGTCTTCCATGAAAGAAGAGGCTAAAACAGTAACTGCTGAACTCAGTCCTGCAGAACAAGTTACTGGATTCAATCAGCAATTAGATTTTCAAACAAAACAGCTAGCCGAATTCAAGGAGATACTACAAGACACAAGAATGGCTAATATGAATATGAAAGTACAGTTGAAGCAAATAAAACAGCAGTTATCAAAACAAATAACAGAAGAGTGCCAAGCAGTTCAATTAAGAAGTGGAAAAACATTAAATACCTCACTTTAAAGCAGCAGGAAGCCAAGAAATGAACAAACTGCTACCCAAAATCCCTCTGAGGATAGTAAGAGCCCAGAGAGGAATAATTCTGGCGCTCAAACGCCAGAAAAGGGTGGAGAGCTGGCGTTAAACGCCCAACCTATGCTCAGTTCTGGCGTTCAAACGCTAGAAACAGGTAAGGAGTTGGCATCCAACGCCAATCCAGCTTCCAACCCTGGAATTCAAACGCCAGTGAGGGATCAGACACATACAAGTGCTGATAGCAATTCCTCTAAAAAGGTTTCTCCAACCACATCTGTAGGAAATAAACCTGCAGCAACTAAGGTTGAGAAATACAAAGCCAAAATGCCTTATCCTCAGAAACTCCGACAAGCAGAACAGGATAAGCAATTTGTCCGCTTTGCAGACTATCTCAGGACTCTTGAAATAAAGATTCTGTTTGCAGAGGCACTTGAGCAAATACCCTCTTATGCTAAGTTCATGAAAGAGATCTTAAGTCATAAGAAGGATTGGAGAGAAACTGAAAAAGTTTACCTCACTGAAGAATGCAGTGCAGTCATTCTGAAAAGCTTACCAGAGAAGCTTAAGGATCCTGAAAGCTTTATGATACCATGCACATTAGAGGGGACTTGTACCAAGACAACTCTATGTGATCTTGGGACAAGTATCAACCTAGTACCTGCATCCACTATCAGAAAGCTTGGCTTGGCAGAAGAAATCAAACCAACCAGGATCTATTTTCAACTTGCTGATGGATCCATTAAATACCCATCAGGCATGATTGAGGATGTGATTGTCACAGTTGGGCCATTTGCATTCCCCACTGATTTCGTAGTGCTGGAAATGGAGGAGCACAAGAGTGCAACTCTCATCCTAGGAAGACCTTTCCTAGCAACTAGATGAATCCTCATTGATGTCGAAAAAGGAGAAGTGACCCTGAGAGTCAATGAGGATGAGTTCAGGCTGAATGCTGTTGAAGCAATGAAGCATCCAGACACATCAAATGACTGCATGAGCGTTGATGTTATTGACTCCCTGGTAGAGGAGATCAATATGGCTGAGAGTATCGAGTCAGAGCTTGAGAATATCTTTAAAGATGTTCAGCCTGATCTGGAGGAATCAGAGAGAATAATAGAACCTCTGAAAACCTCTCAGGAAGAGGAGAAACCTCCTAAACCTGAGGTCAAACCATTGCCACCATCCCTGAAATATGTATTTCTGGGAGAAGGTGACACTTTTCCTGTAATCATAAGCTCTGCCTTAGAGCCACAGGAAGAGGAAGCACTAATTCAAGTGCTAAGGACACACAAGACAGCTCTTGGGTAGTCCATCAGTGATCTTAAGGGCATTCGCTCAGCCAGATGCATGCACAAGATCCTATTGGAGGATGATGCTAAGCCAGTGGTTCAACCACAGAGGCGACTGAATCCGGCTATGAAGGAGGTGGTGCAAAAGGAGGTCACTAAATTACTAGAGGCTGGGATTATTTATCCTATTTCTGATAGCCCCTGGGTGAGCCCTGTTCAAGTTGTCCCCAAGAAGGGAGGCATGATAGTGGTTCATAATGAAAAGAATGAACTGGTTCCTACAAGAACAGTTACAGGTTGGCGCATGTGAATTGACTACAGAAGACTCATCACAGTGACCAGAAAGGATCATTTTCCTTTACCATTCATAGACCAGATGCTAAAAAGACTAGCAGGTCATAATTACTACTGCTTTCTGGATGGCTAATCAGGTTACAACCAGATTGCAGTAGATCCCAAGGATAAAGAGAAAACAGCATTCACATGTCCATCTGGAGTGTTTGCTTACAGAAGGATGCCATTTGGTCTGTGTAATGCACCTGCAACCTTTCAGAGGTGCATGCTCTCTATTTTCTCTGATATGGTGGAAAAGTTTTTGGAAGTCTTCATAGACGACTTCTCAGTATTTAGAGACTCATTCAGCTCTTGTCTTGACCATCTAGCACTTGTTCTGAAAAGGTGCCAAGAGACTAACCTGGTTTTAAACTGGGAAAAATGTCACTTTATGGTGACTGAAGGAATCGTCCTTGGGCATAAAATTTCGAACAAAGGAATAGAAGTGGATCAAGCTATGGTGGAGGTAATTGAAAAATTACCACCACCTAGCAATATTAAAGAAATCAGAAGCTTTCTGGGGCATGGGCAGGATTCTATAGGAGGTTTATAAAAGATTTTTCAAAAATTGCAAAACCTCTGAGTAATCTGCTAGCTGCTGACACGCCATTTATCTTTGATAAGGAGTGTCTGCAGGCGTTTGAGACTCTGAAAGCTAAGCTGGTCACAGCACAGTCATATCTGCACCAGACTGGACATTACCATTCGAACTAATGTGTGATGCCAGTGACCATGCCATTAGTGCAGTGTTGGGACAAAGGCATGACAAACTTCTGCACGTCATTTATTATGCCAGTCGTGTTTCAAATGACGCACAGAAGAACTACACGACCACAGAAAAAGAGTTACTTGCAGTGGTTTATGCCATTGACACGTTCAGATCTTATTTTGTAGGATCAAAACTGATTGTGTACACTGACCATGCTGCTCTTAAATATCTACTCACAAAGCAGGATTCAAAACCCAAACTCATAAGATGGGTGTTGCTTCCACAAAAGTTTGATATAGAAATAAGAGACAGAAAAGGGACAGAGAACTGGTGGACGAAATTGTGATCACATTATATGTTTCTTGGATTTTGAATGAAAGCTTATTTATGGCACTGCCATGTTCTAATTATTTTGAGATGAAGGCTTCTAAGGGGCAGCACCTGTGTGAGGTTTTCTTTATTGGAATTCACAACTTCGTTCAACTAACCAGCAAGTGTACTGGGTCGTCCAAGTAATAACCTTACGTGAGTAAGGGTCGAATCCACAGAGATTGTTGGTATGAAGCAAGCTATGGTCACCTTGCAAATCTCAGTCAGGCGGATTAAAGAGTAATTGTGATTATCATTAAATAAAAAGGAATAATAAAAGGGATAGGAATACTTATGTAGGTTCATTGGTAGGAATTTCAGATAAGCGGAATGGAGATGCTGTAGAGCTCTCGGACGCCTGCTCTCCTATTCCTTCTACCCAATCCTTCTTACTCCTTTCCATGGCAAGCTTTGTATAGGGGTTCACTATCAGCTGTGGCTACTTTCATTCCTCTCAGGGAAATAACCTGTGCGGCTGTCACTCGCACAGCTAACCAGTCTGGAGGCATCACCCATGGTTGATAGCTACATCCCATCCTCGCAGTGAAAGCTAATGCACGCACTCTGTCACAGTACGGCCAATCACCGGTTGGTTTCCGCTCCTGCTGGAATAGAATCCCTCTTTTGCGTTTGTCACTAACGCCCAGCAGGTTAAAGTTTGAAGCACGTCACAGTCATTCATTACCGGAATCCTACTCGGAATACCACAGACAAGGTGAGACTTTCCGGATTCCCAGGATCCTACTCGGAACACCACAGACAAGGTTGGACTTTCCGGATCCTCATAAATGCCGCCATCCATCTAGCTTATACCACGAAGATTCTGTTGGGGAATCTAAGAGATACACATTCAAGCTTGTGGTGCATGTAGAACGTAAGTGGTTGTCAATCACGCGTGTTCATGAGTGAGAATAATAATGAGGGTTATTAACTCATCACATTCATCATGTTCTTGGGTACGAATGAATATCTTGGAATAAGAATAAGAGAGGAATTGAATAAAAGAAAATAGAACTTCATTAATCTTTGAGGTACAGCAGAGCTCCACACCCTTAATCTATGGTGTGCAGAAACTCCACCGTTGAAAATACATAAGCAAAAGGTCCAGGCATGGCCGAATGGCCAGCCCCCTAAACGTGATCACAGGATAGAAAATACAATCCAGGATGTCTAATACAATAGTAAGAGAGACTAGCTACTAGGGTTTACATAAGTAAGTAATTGATGCATAAATTCACTTCCGGGGCCCACTTGGTGTGTGTTTGGGCTGAGCTTGATCAATCCACGTGTAGAGGCATTTATTGGCGTCAAACTTCAGGTTATGACGTGTTTTGGGCGTTTGACTCCGGATCATGACGTTTTTCTGGCGTTTTACTCCAGACAGCAGCATGAACTTGGCGTTTAACGCCAAGTTACGTCGTCATTCTTCGAATAAAGCATGGACTATTATATATTGCTGGAAAGCCCTGGATGTCTACTTTCCAACGCCGTTGAGAGCGCGCCATTTGGAGTTCTGTAGCTCCAGAAAATCCATTTCGAGTGCAGGGAGGTCAGAATCCAACAGCATCAGCAGTCCTTTTGTCAGCCTTTTTCAGAGTTTTGCTCAAATCCCTCAATTTCAGTCAGAATTTACCTGAAATCACAGAAAAACACACAAACTCATAGTAAAGTCCAGAATTGTGAATTTAACATAAAACTAATGAAAACATCCCTAAAAGTAGCTTAAACTTACTAAAACTATATAAAAACAATGCCAAAAAGCGTATAAATTATCCGCTCATCACAACACCAAACTTAAATTGTTGCTTGTCCCCAAGCAACTGAAAATCAAATAGGATAAAAGAAGAGAATATACTATAAAATCCAAAATATCAATGAATATTAATTTAATTACATGAGCGGGACTTGTAGCTTTTTGCTTCTGAACAGCTTTGGCATCTCACTTTTTCCTTTGTAGTTTAGAGGTATTGGCGTCTCTGGGGGAATTTAGAATTTGGGATAGTGTTATTGACTTTCTTAGTTAAGCATGTTGATTCTTGAACACAGCTACTTATGAGTCTTGGCTGTGGCCCTAAGCATTTTGTCTTCCAGTATTACCACCAGATACACAAATGCCACAGACACATAACTGGGTGAACCTTTTCAGATTGTGACTTAGCTTTGCTAAAGTCCCCAATTAGTGGTGTCCAGAGCTCTTAAGCACACTCTTTGCTTTGGATCACGACTTTAACCACTCAGTCTCAAGCTTTTCACTTGGACCTTCATGACACAAGCACATGGTTTAGGGACAGCCTGATTTAGCCGCTTAGGCCCGGATTTAATTTCCTTGGGTCCTCCTATCCATTGATGCTCAAAGCCTTGGATCCTTGCTTTAGAATTTTTCGCCTCTCTCTCTTTTTTTTTCCACTGCTTTTTCTTGCTTCAAGAATCAATTTCATGATGTTTTTCAGATCATCAATAACATTTCTCTTTGTTCCTCATTCTTTCAAGAACCAACAATTTTAAACACTCATAAACAACAAGATCAAAAGACATATGCACTGTTCAATCATTCATTCAGAAGACAAAAATTATTGTCACCACATCAATATAATTAAGCTAAATTCACTAATAATTTCGAAAATTATGTACTTCTTGTTCTTTTGAATTAAAACATTTTTCTTTTAAGAGAGGTGAAGGACTAATGGATTTTATTTCATAGCTTTAAGGCATGGTTTACATACTAATGATCATGAAGTAGAGACACAAAAATATAAATAAACATAGCATTAAAAACCGAAAACAGAAAGAAATAAAGAACAAGGAATGAATCCACCTTAGTGGCGTCTTCTTCTTGAAGGACCAATGATGTTCTTCAACTCTTCTATGTCCCTTCCTTGCCTTTGTTGCTCCTCCCTCATTGCTCTTTGATCTTCTCTTATTTCTTGAAGAGTGAGGGCGTGTTCATGATGTTCCACCCTTAGTTGTTCAACATTATGACTCAAATCCTCTAAGGAGGTGTTGAGTTGCTCCCAATAGTTGTTAGGAGGAAAGTGCATTCCTTGAGGCATTTGTTGATGATGCACTTCCTCATGTTCTTCTTGGAGGCCGTGAGGAGCTTCCCTTGTTTGCTCCATCTTTTTCTTGGTAATGGGCTTGTCTTCTTCAATGGAGACATCTCCTTCTATGATAACTCCAGCTGAGTAACATAGATGGCATATAAGGTGGGGGAAGGCTAACCGTGCCATGTATGAAGGCTTGTCAGCTATTTTGTAGAGTTCATTGGAGATGACTTCATGAACCTCTACTTCTTCACCAATCATGATGCTATGAACCATGATGGCCCGATCCACAGTAACTTCAGATCGGTTGCTTGTAGGGATGATGGATCTTTGAATGAACTCCAACCATCCTCTAGCTACAGGCTTGAGGTCCAGTCTTCTTAGTTGGACTGGCTTGCCTTTGGAGTCTACTCTCCATTGGGCGCCTTCCACACATATGTCCATAAGGACTTGGTCCAACCTTTGGTTAAAGTTGACCCTTCTTGTGTAGGGGTGTTCATCACCTTGCATCATAGGCAAATGAAACGCCAACCTCACATTTTCCGGACTGAAATCCAAGTATTTCCCATAACCATTGTGAGATAATTCTTTGGGTTTGGGTTCATACTTTGGTCATGGTTCCTAGTGATCCATGCATTGGCATAGAACTCTTGAACCATGAGAATTCCGACTTGTTGCATGGGGTTGGCTAAGACTTCCCAACCTCTTCTTTGAATTTCATGTCGGATCTCCGGATACTCATTTTTCTTGAGCTTGAAAGGGACCTCAGGGATCACTTTCTTCTTTGCCACAACATCATAGAAGTGGTCTTGATGGCTTTTGGAGATGAACCTCTCCTTCTCCCATGACTCGGAGGAAGAAGCTTTTGCTTTCCCTTTTCCTTTTCTTGAGGAAATTCCGGTCTTGGGTGCCATTGATGGTGAATGAAAATCAAAAAGCTTAGGCTTTTTACCACACCAAACTTAAAATTTGCTTGTCCCCAAGCAAAAAAGAAAAGAAGAGTAGAAGAAGAAGAAGAATATGGTAGAGAGGGAGAAGAGAGGGTTTCGGCTATGGGGGAGAATGTGGGTTTGTGTTGTGTGAAAATGTAAAAGAAAAGAAGGGTATTTATAGGGAGGGGGGAGGGTATAGGTTCGGCCATTTTGGGTGGGAAAGGGTGGGAAATTGAATTTGAATTTTTATGGAGGTAGGTGGGGTGTATGGGGAAGAGGAGGTTGATGTGAATGGTGAATGAGGTAATTGGGAAGAGGAATTGAGGTGATTGATGAATGTTTTGGGAAGGGTGACATTGGGAATGAGATTTGGATTAGAAGGTAAGGTGTGAATATGTTAGGTGGGGATCCTGTGGGGTCCACAGATCCTGTAGTGGGGATCCTGTGGGGTCCACAGATCCTGAGGTGAAAACAAATACCATTCCTTCACCATATAAGCATGTAACATGCCTCCATGCATCATTCTGGCGTTTAAACGCCCATTGATGCACGTTCTGGGCGTTAAACGCCCATGTGATGCTTGTTTCTGGCGTTGAACGCCAGTTTCAAGCTTGTTTCTGGCGTTCAGCGCCAGATTGTCCTCTGTGTGCGCATTCTGGTGTTAAACGCCAGAATGTAGCTTGTTTTGGGCGTTCAGCGCCAGGAAGATGCTCTGTTCTGGCGTTGAACGCCAGCCAGATGCTCCTTCTGGGCGCTGAACGCCAGCCCGTGCGTCCTCCAGGGTGAAAAATTTTTTTTCTTCTGTTTTGACTCTGTTTTTAATTTTTTTGATTTTTTTCGTGACTCCTCATGATCATGTACCTATTTAAACACAAAAATAACAAAGAAACAAAATAAAATAAAATTAGATAAATAAAATTGGGTTGCCTCCCAACAAGCGCTTCTTTAATGTCAATAGCTTGACAGTGGCTCTCATGGAGCCACAAGGTGATCAGGTCAACTTAAGTGTGGTATTCCCAACACCAAACTTAGAGTTTGGATATGGGGTTTGAACACCAAACTTAGAGTTTGGTTGTGGCCTCACAACACCAAACTTAGAGTTTGACTGTGTGGGCTCTTCTTGACTCTGAGCTGAGAGAAGCTCTTCATGCTCACTCTCTTTTGTCACAGAGGGATGGCTATGTGCCTGAAACACAAGGTAATCCCCATTCAATTGAAGGACTAACTCACCTCTGTTGACATCTATCACAGCTCCTGCTGTGGCTAGGAAAGGTCTTCCTAGGATGATGCATTCATCATCTTCCTTCCTAGTGTCTAGGATTATGAAATCAGTGGGGATGTAAAGGCTTTCAACCTTTACTAGCACGTCCTCCACTCTTCCATAAGCTTGTCTTATGGACTTGTCTGCCAATTGTAATGAGAATAAGGCAGGTTGTACCTCAATAATTCCCAGCTTCTCCATTACAGAGAGTGGCATGAGATTTATTCCTGATCCCAGATCACATAGAGCCTTCTCAAAGCTCAATGTGCCAATGGTGCAAGGTATTAAGAATTTGCCAGGATCTTGTTTCTTTTGAGGTAGAGTTCTCTGAATCCAAGTATCTAGTTCACTAATGAACAAGGGAGGTTCACTTTCCCAAGTCTCATTACCAAACAGCTTGGCATTCAGCTTCATGATAGCTCCTAAGTATTGAGCAACTTGCTCTCCAGTCACATCTTCATTCTCTTCAGAGGATGAATATTCTTCAGAGCTCATGAATGGCAGAAGGAGATTTAGAGGAATCTCTATGGTCTCTAGATGAGCCTCAGATTCCTCAGGATCCTTAGTAGGGAACTCCTTCTTGCTTGAGGAACGTCCCAGGAGGTCTTCCTCACTGGGATTTTCGTCCTCCTCCTCCCTTGTACATTCGGCCACTTTGATTAAATCAATGGCCTTGCACTCTCCTTTTGGATTCTCTTCTGTATTGCTTGGGAGAGTACTGGGAGGAGTGTCAATGACTTTCTTACTCAGCTGGCCCACTTGTGCCTCCAAATTTCTAATGGAGGATCTTGTTTCATTCATGAAACTGAAAGTGGCCTTTGACAGATCAGAGACTATATTGGCTAAATTAGAAGTGTTTTGTTCAGAGTTCTCTGTCTGTTGCTGAGAAGATGATGGATATGGCTTACTATTGCCTAGCCTATTACGTCCACCATTGTTAAAACCTTGTTGAGGTTTTTGTTGATCCTTCCAGGAGAAATTAGGATGATTTCTCCATGATGAGTTATAGGTGTTTCCATAAGGTTCACCCATGTAATTAACCTCTGCCATGGCAGGGTTCTCAGGATCATAAGCTTCTTCAGAAGCTGCCTCTCTAGTACTGTTGGATGCATGTTGCAATCCATTCAGATTTTGAGAGATCATGTTGACCTGTTGAGTCAACACTTTGTTCTGAGCCAATATGGCATTCAGAGCATCAATTTCAAGAACTCCTTTCTTCTGAGGTATGCCATTGTTGACCGAATTCCTCTCAGAAGTGTACATAAACTGGTTGTTTGCAACCATGTCAATGAGTTCTTGAGCCTCTTCAGGCGTTTTCTTCAGGTGAATAGATCCACCTGCAGAATGGTCCAGTGACATTTTCGAAAACACAGAGAGACCATAATAGAATATATCTAATATGGTCCATTCTGAAAACATGTCAGATGGACATCTCTTTGTCAGCTGCTTGTATCTTTCCCAAGCTTCATAGAGGGATTCACCATCTTTTTGTTTGAAGGTTTGAACATCCACTCTCAGCTTGCTCAGCTTTTGAGGAGGAAAGAATTTATCTAAGAATGCAGTGACAAGCTTATCCCATGAGTCCAGGCTATCCTTGGGTTGAGAATCCAACCATACTCTAGCTCTGTCTCTTACAGCAAAAGGGAAAAGCAAGAGTCTGTAGACTTCAGGATTAACTCCATTTGTCTTTACAGTGTCACAGATCTGCAAGAACTCAGTTAAAAACTGGTAAGGATCTTCAGATGGAAGTCCATAAAACTTGCAGTTTTGTTGCATTAAAGCAACTAGTTGAGGCTTAAGCTCAAAGTTATTGGCTCCAATGGCAGGAATGGAGATGCTTCTTCCATCAAACTTGGATGTTGGCTTTGTGAAGTCACCAAGCATTCTCCTTGCATTATTATTATTATTTTCGGCCATCACCTCTTGTGCTAATGTTTCTGAAAGGTTGTTTCTGGATTGTTGTAATTTAGCTTCTCTTAATTTTCTCTTCAGAGTCCTTTCAGGTTCTGGATCAATTTCAACAAGAGTGCCTTTATCCTTGTTCCTGCTCATATGAAAGAGAAGAAAACAAGAAAAGAAAGAGGAATCCTCTATGTCACAGTACAGAGATTCCTTTATGTTAGTAGAAGAAGAAAGGGGTAGAAGAAGAGGGATGGAAGGTTTCGGATTTATGGAGGAAGAGAGGTGAAGAGAAGTGTTAGTAATTAATTAATTAAATAGAAGAGGAGAAGAGAAGGAAGAATTCGAAAATAAGTTTGAAAAGATGGTTAGTGATTTTCGAAAATTAGAGATAAAATAAAATTAGAATTAAAATTTAAAACAATTAATTAATTAAAAAGAATTTTTGAAAAAGGGAAGAGATATTTTCGAAAATAGAGGAGGGAAAAGTAGTTAGGTAGTTTTGAAAAAGATAAGAAACAAACAACAAGTTAGTTAGTTGATTGAAAAAGATTTGAAATCAAAATTGAAAAAGATAAGAAGATAGTAAGTTAGATAAGATATTTTAAAATCAAATTTTGAAAAATATAAAATTTTAAAAAGAATAAGATAAAGAGATAAGATAAAAGTTTTAAGAAAAAGATTTAGTTTTTAAAATAACTTAACTAACAAGAAACTACAAGATAAGATTCTAGAACTTAAAGATTGAACCTTTCTTAACAAGAAAGTAACAAACTTCAAATTTTTGAACCAATCACATTAATTGTTAGCTAATTTTCGAAAATTACATATAAAGATAAGAAAAAGATTTTGAAAATAATTTGAAAAATATTTTTGAAATTTTCGAAAATAATAAAAAAAATTGAAAAAGATATGAATTTGAAAAAGATTTTGAAAAGATAAGATTTTTAAAATTGAAATTTTGACTTTGACTTGTAAGAAACAACTAATTTTGAAAATTTTTGACCAAGTCAAACCAAAATTTCGAAATTTTGGAGAGAATTAAGGAAAAGATATATATATATTTTTTTTTTTGATTTTTGAATTTTTAATTATGAAAGAGAAAACAACAAAGATATTCAATGCATGAAATTTTTAGATCAAAACAATGAATGCATGCAAGAATGCTATGAATGTCAAGATGAACACCAAGAACACTTTGAAGATCATGATGAACATCAAGAACATAATTTTGAAAAATTTTTGATGCAAAGAAAACATGCAAGACACCAAACTTAGAAATCTTTAATGCATGGAAAATATGAATGCAAAAATGCACATGAAAAACAAGAAAAGACACAAAACAAGAAATCATCAAGATCAAACAAGAAGACTTGTCAAGAACAACTTGAAGATCATGAAGAACACTATGAATGCATGGGATTTTCGAAAAATGCAAGAAAAATTTTTAAAAGCATGCAATTGACACCAAACTTAAAATTTGACTCAAAACTCAAACAAGAAACATAAAATATTTTTGATTTTTATGATTTTCTAATTTTTTTTTTTGAATTTTTATTATTATTTTTCGAAAATAAAGTTAAGAAAAACGAAAAATAAAAGAAAAATTTTGAAAAAGATTTTTGAAAAGAAAATTACCTAATCTGAGCAACAAGATGAACCGTCAGTTGTCCATACTCGAACAATCCCCGGCAACGGCGCTAAAAACTTGGTGGACGAAATTGTGATCACATTATATGTTTCTTGGATTTTGAATGAAAGCTTATTTATGGCACTGCCATGTTCTAATTATTTTGAGATGAAGGCTTCTAAGGGGCAGCACCTGTGTGAGGTTTTCTTTATTGGAATTCACAACTTCGTTCAACTAACCAGCAAGTGTACTGGGTCGTCCAAGTAATAACCTTACGTGAGTAAGGGTCGAATCCACAGAGATTGTTGGTATGAAGCAAGCTATGGTCACCTTGCAAATCTCAGTCAGGCGGATTAAAGAGTAATTGTGATTATCATTAAATAAAAAGGAATAATAAAAGGGATAGGAATACTTATGTAGGTTCATTGGTAGGAATTTCAGATAAGCGGAATGGAGATGCTGTAGAGCTCTCGGACGCCTGCTCTCCTATTCCTTCTACCCAATCCTTCTTACTCCTTTCCATGGCAAGCTTTGTATAGGGGTTCACTATCAGCTGTGGCTACTTTCATTCCTCTCGGGGAAATAACCTGTGCGGCTGTCACTCGCACAGCTAACCAGTCTGGAGGCATCACCCATGGTTGATAGCTACATCCCATCCTCGCAGTGAAAGCTAATGCACGCACTCTGTCACAGTACGGCCAATCACCGGTTGGTTCCCGCTCCTGCTGGAATAGAATCCCTCTTTTGCGTTTGTCACTAACGCCCAGCAGGTTAAAGTTTGAAGCACGTCACAGTCATTCATTACCGGAATCCTACTCGGAATACCACAGACAAGGTGAGACTTTCCGGATTCCCAGGATCCTACTCGGAACACCACAGACAAGGTTGGACTTTCCAGATCCTCATAAATGCCGCCATCCATCTAGCTTATACCACGAAGATTCTGTTGGGGAATCTAAGAGATACACATTCAAGCTTGTGGTGCATGTAGAACGTAAGTGGTTGTCAATCACGCGCGTTCATGAGTGAGAATAATAATGAGGGTTATTAAATCATCACATTCATCATGTTCTTGGGTACGAATGAATATCTTGGAATAAGAATAAGAGAGGAATTGAATAAAAGAAAATAGAACTTCATTAATCTTTGAGGTACAGTAGAGCTCCACACCCTTAATCTATGGTGTGCAGAAACTCCACCGTTGAAAATACATAAGCAAAAGGTCCAGGCATGGCCGAATGGCCAGCCCCCTAAACGTGATCACAGGATAGAAAATACAATCCAGGATGTCTAATACAATAGTAAGAGGTCCTATATATACTAGACTAGCTACTAGGGTTTACATAAGTAAGTAATTGATGCATAAATTCACTTCCGGGGCCCACTTGGTGTGTGTTTGGGCTGAGCTTGATCAATCCACGTGTAGAGGCATTTATTGGCGTCAAACTTCAGGTTATGACGTGTTTTGGGCGTTTGACTCCGGATCATGACGTTTTTCTGGCGTTTTACTCCAGACAGCAGCATGAACTTGGCGTTTAACGCCAAGTTACGTCGTCATTCTTCGAATAAAGCATGGACTATATATTGCTGGAAAGCCCTGGATGTCTACTTTCCAACGCCGTTGAGAGCGCGCCATTTGGAGTTCTGTAGCTCCAGAAAATCCATTTCGAGTGCAGGGAGGTCAGAATCCAACAGCATCAGCAGTCCTTTTGTCAGCCTTTTTCAGAGTTTTGCTCAAATCCCTCAATTTCAGTCAGAATTTACCTGAAATCACAGAAAAACACACAAACTCATAGTAAAGTCCAGAATTGTGAATTTAACATAAAAACTAATGAAAACATCCCTAAAAGTAGCTTAAACTTACTAAAAACTATATAAAAACAATGCCAAAAAGCGTATAAATTATCCGCTCATCAAGAACCAAGTAGTAGATCACCTGTCCCGAATAGAACCAGTAGAAGGGGCGTCCCTCCCTCTTACTGAAATATCTGAAACCTTTCCGAATGAGAAACTCTTTGCCATCTAAGAAGTACCATGGTTTGCAGACATTGCAAACTACAAGGCTATGAGATTCATACCTATTCATATCCTGGGTTGAGCTGTCCGACCCGAGATGTTCTACAGATAAAGCGACCGACCTCTTCAGATCAGGACAATCCGACCTCCTCTCAAAGAGCTCGGCCAAGTCACGAGAAAGCCCAAACAAAGGGCCCAAATAGAGGAACACGCCCCAGATCCTAAGGCAGCCCAAGCCTACAAGAGAAGGGCAGTTCCCTTGAAGATAAGATGACCTCACTTAAAGATAAAGATAAGATAAGATAACTAACTTATCTTATCCACAGGAGGCCACATCTCACCATTATAAATACACTGGAGCACCCAGGTATAACTCATACTCTGATTCTACTAAATACCTGCTTAATACCCTTGCTAACTTAAGCATCGGAGTCCCTTGCAGGTACCCCCCACCCTCTGGGGACGAAGGATCAGCAGCACTTTCAGTCCCACAAGTCGGACACACTAGCTCCAACTGCTATACACCTGCCGGACACGTCGGCTCCGACCAACACAGAAGATTTCGACCAAGATCGACCTACAGTTTCAGGTAACCCTAGGAACATTGGCGCCGTTGCCGGGGAACCTGGAAGTCATCCCAACACCATGGCGGACAACCATGACAACGACCACGACTCAGGTTTGGAAGATAGAACGCCGCACAAGAACATGGATGCTATACTTAAAGATACTCCGGAATCCAATGGGGACAAAAATTCATCAAATCCGGGGGTGATAGAAGCATTTCAAGATCGATTAAAGCAACTTGAGAAAGAAGCCCAACATCAACGCGAAAAAGAAGAGGATCTACATCGGGAGACAAGGCGGCGTCGAAAATTAGAAGATAAGCTTATAAAACTCGAAGCTGATCTCAAAACTAAAGCTACTCGATCCACCCCTGAGGATAGCTCTCATAAAGATCAAGATCCATTCACCAGGGAAATTATGAAGACCAAAATTCCAAAAGATTTTAAACTTCCGGATATGACTATGTATGATGGCACCTCGGACCCCAACCACCATCTCAGCAACTTCAGAAGTAGGATGTACCTCACTGACGCCTCAGATGCAGTTCGCTGCAAAGCCTTTCCGACAACTCTTACCAAGGCAGCCATTAGATAGTTCGACAACCTACCTCCAAAATCTATCTCGAGTTTTGACGACCTGGCCAAAAAGTTCATGGCCAAATTTTTCATACAAAAGGACAAAGCCAAACACGCAGCCAGCCTACTAGGAATCAAGCAAGGAGATCGAGAGAGTCTTCGTAACTACATGGAAAGATTCAACAAAGTATGCATGGACATACAAAGTCTACCAACAGAAGCTGCCATCATGGGCCTCATAAACGGCCTACGAGAAGGACCATTTAGCCAATCTATATCAAAGAAGTCCCCAGCATCCCTAGACGAAGTACAAGAACGGGCGCAGAAGTACATTAACATGGAGGAGAATTCTCGACTTGGGGAAGCCTCGAGGTTCAGTTCTGACTACCGAGATAAAAATAAAGAATCCAAGAAGAAGGAAGATCGCTCCGGGGAGAAAATAAAAAAATATCATAACTACACCCCCTCTTAGGGTATCCTTGGTAGATGTTTACAAAGAGGTCTGCCATACGAAAAAAATACCCCCAGCTCGGTCACTCAAAGGCAAAAGGGGAGGAGGAAATTGGAACGAATACTGTGAATATCACCGAGTCCGAGGACATTCCACCAACGAATGCTTTGACTTGAAAAACGTCATAGAGAAATTAGTAAGGGAAGGAAAACTAGATCGGTTCCTAGCCAATCGGGACGAAGAACCAAGAAAAAGAAGAAGGGATGAAGATGTCGGACGATCTGAACGATCACCCCGTACACCGGAAAGACATGTCCACGTGATACACGGCGGATTTGCTGGAGGAGGAATCTCCAAATCATCCCGCAAGCGACACCTCAAATAAATATACCATGTCGAAGGCAAGAAAGAGGTACCAGACATCCCAGCAATCACATTTACCAAAGAAGATGCATCCGGAATCATCTCAGGACACGACGACCCCATGGTCATCACAATCATATTGGCAAACACCAACCTCCACCGTACATTAATTGACCAAGGAAGCTCCGCCGACATCTTATTCAAAACTGCCTTCGACAAGCTCGGCTTAGAAGAAAAAGAGCTAAGAGCATACCCGAACAGCCTGTTCAGACTTGGGGATACCCCAGTACAGCCACTGGGATACGTATCATTACATACAACCTTCGGAAAGGGGAACCAATCCAGAACACTTAAGATAGACTATATCGTGGTTGACGTAAGCTCAGCCTACAATGCCTTAATAGGTCGGACAACGTTAAATCAACTCGGACCAATAGTTTCAACTCCACACCTATGTATGAAATTCCCAACTGCAGAAGGGATAGCTACAATAAAAGCAGATCAAAAGATGGCGCGTCGCTGTTATAACGAAAGTCTAAACCTCCGAGGCGAAGGAGGAGAGTTCCACACAATCGAACTCAGTGGAGATAAAAAACGAGAAGAACTCTGCCCACGACCCGAAGGAGAAATAGAAAGAGTCCAGATCGGAGATACCTCGGACAAAACAACTAACATTGGCACGATCTTGAAAGGAGACGCAAAAGAATCACTGATACGGTTTCCATGAGATAATGTTGATCTCTTCGCATGGAAAGCTGTCGACATGCCAGGCATAGATCCCGAACTAATGAGCCACAAGTTGGCAGTCTACCCGGGATCCTGGCCGGTACAACAAAGACGAAGAAAACTCGGGCCAGAACAGTCTCAGGCTGTAGAAGAACAAGTACAAACACTACTAGAGGCAGGGTTCATAAGAGAAGTTAAATACCCACTATGGCTAGCAAACGTCGTCTTGGTGAAAAAGTCAAATGAAAAGTGGCGAATGTGCACCGACTACACCGACCTCAACAAAGCCTGCCCAAAAGACCCTTATCCACTCCCAAGCATCGATGCTCTAGTAGATGCCTCATCAGGATATAAGTATCTCTCGTTCATGGACGCATACTCAGGTTACAACCAGATTCCAATGTATCCACCGGATCAAGAAAAAACCTCGTTTTTCACACCAAAGGCAAATTATTGCTACATCGTAATGCCTTTCGGCCTTAAGAACGCGGGAGCCACTTATCAAAGGCTAATGAATAAAGTTTTCTCAGACCACATCGGAAAAATCATGGAGGTCTATGTGGATGACATGTTGATAAAGACACAAAGCGAAGAAACATTACTAACCGACTTGGTTCAAGTGTTCGACACCATACGGAAGCACGACATGCGACTCAACCTGGCTAAATGCACCTTCGCAGTGGAAGCAGGTAAATTTTTGGGCTTTATGCTCACACAAAGAGGAATCGAGGCAAATCCAGATAAATGCCAGGCCATACTCAGCATGAAAAGCCCAACCTGCGTCAAAGAGGTACAACAACTCAATGGGAGATTGGCGGCCTTGTCCAGATTCCTAGCGGGGTCAGCAATAAGATCCCTCCCCTTCTACGCTACCTTAAGGAAGGGAAAGAACTTCGAGTGGACAACGGAATGTGAACAAGCCTTCTGAGACTTTAAAGAATTCTTGGGACAACCCCCATCCTATCTCGACCACGAGAGGGAGAACCACTTATACTGTACCTCGCAGTAGTCGGGCAATAGCCTCAGCCTTAATTAGAGAAGATGAAGGGGAACAACAACCCGTCTACTTCATTAGTAAAGCACTACTGGGGTCAGAGCTAAACTACCAGAAAATAGAGAAGTTTGCCTACGCTCTGATACTCGCATCCCAACGACTTCGCCCATACTTCCAAGCGCACACCATTAAAGTTCGGACCAACCAGCCCATAAAAGGGATATTGTAGAAAATAGATCTAGCAGGAAGAATCCTACAGTGGGCAATCGAGTTATCTGAGTTCGACCTCCAATACGAGGCACGAACAGCCATCAAATCACAATACCTAGCCGACTTCATTGCAAAATTCACAGACACCACAGAAATCCCCATAGAGTGGAACATATACGTGGATGGTTCCTCGAATAAAACTGGAAGCGGTGCCGGTGTGATAATCGAAAGCAACCAAGGAACCCAACTTGAGCTTTTCCTGAAATTCGAATTTTCGGCCTCAAACAACCAGGCGGAATATGAAGCATTATTAGCTAGTTTGAAGCTGGCTAGGAAAGTTGGAGCTCAGAAACTCAACATCTACAGTGACTCACAAGTCGTTACCTCACAAATAACGGGAAGCTACCAAGCCAAAGATCCTACCATGAAAAAATATTTGGATAAAACCAAAGAACAGCTCGGACAACTCGGGGAATATAGGATCTGCCACATACCCCGCGAGCAAAATGCCCGAGCTAACGCACTCTCAAAACTAGCCAGCACCAAACCAGGGGGCAACAATAGAAGCCTCATCCAGGAAATATTGCAGAACCCATCAATATCGGAAGAAGAAAATATCCTAGCCATAACAGGTCGGGATCAAGGATGAATGACCCCCATAATTAACTACCTCAAAACAGAAGCGCTCCCTACAGATGAAAAGGAGGCAAAGAGGTTAAAAAGGGAGGCACAGTACTACACTATCATAAACAACACCTTATACAAAAGAGTGATCTCAACACCATTGTTAAAATGCGTACCGACCTCCAATACAAGGAAGTCTTGAAGGAAGTACACAGCGGCATTTGTGGCAATCATCTCGGAGCGTAAGCTCTCACCAAAAAGGTACTCCGGGCGGGATTCTATTGGCCAACTCTACAAAAGAAAGCTACCGAATTTGTAAAGACATGTCCACCATGTCAGAAGCATGCCAACTTTCACATCGCCCCGCCGGAAAAGCTCATCAGCATAACCTCACCCTGGCCATTTGCAAAGTGGGGACTCGATCTTCTCGGACCCTTTCCCCAGGGATCGGGACAAGTCAAGTTCCTCATAGTAGGGGTAGACTACTTCACAAAATGGATCGAGGCAGAACCCCTAGCCAACGCCACTGCTCAAAGAAGTCGGAAATTCCTATATAGGAATATTATTACAAGGTTCGGGGTTCCATACTCCATCACCACGGATAATGGCACCCAATTCACAGATGCAGGCTTCAGAAAACTAGTAGCCGAATTGAACATAAAATACCAGTTCACCTCCGTCGAACATCCCCAAGCCAATGGACAAGCCGAAGCAGCCAACAAAGTCATATTGGCCGGGTTGAAACGGAGACTACAAGAAGCAAAGGGAGCTTGGGCTGAGGAACTTCCACAAGTCCTATGGGCGTATCGAATAACTCCACATTCCACTACGAACGAATCACCATTTCGATTAACATACGGAGTGGAGGCAATGATTCCAATAGAAGTTGAGGAAGGGTCTCCCCGAGTAGTCCACTACAATGAACAAACCAACTCTCAACTTCAAAGAGAAGAGCTCGACCTACTTCCGAAAATCCAAGAGAGAGCTCGGATCAGAGAAGAAGCACTAAAGCGGTGAATGGCTTCCAGATATAATCAAAAGGTAGTGCCAAGAGGTTTCGCTGAGAATGATCTCATCTTAATCTGAAATGATATTGGAACAACTCGACCCGGAGAAGGAAAGCTGGCAGCCAACTGGAAAGGACCCTACCGAGTCACAGAGGTACTTAGGAAGGGCTACTACAGACTGTCCGAACTCGAGGGAGGAGAACTCCCCAGATCATGGCACGCCTGTAACCTAAGAAGGTACTATAGTTAGATAAAGGTCTCATCACAAGATGCACTCTTTTTCTTGAAAAGGTTTTTTAATGAGGCGTCAAGATTGAGATCCGACTTAAGGGTATGAAAAACTCCCGCTTGTATATATTTGCACTTTCTTTAAATAAAATACATTTCAGATATTCTACAAGTTCTCAAGACGCATTAATCTGAAGCATTCATCATCCGATTATAAAGCAACGGATCAAACATAAAGTGAAGAACAGATTCACTATACGATCTCGATAGGAATGATCGACCGACAAAGGTGAAAATGCGATTCACCTAAAGGTCGATTAAAATAGGACAGAAACCTCAATCTACAAGTCGGCAAAAGATGAACACAGAATAATTCAAGAAGTTATCGAAAGTGATCCTAAAAAGAGCCTGATGAGGTCTTATGGATTACTATATAATAACTTAAAAAGACTGGCCGACACTAAAAAGTCGGACCAAGTCAATCTAAGTTATCAGCAAATCCCTGAAAAGAGGTCTGGCCAACCCTATTAAAGAGGAATTGCTATAACTTAGAAGAGATCGACCTAACGAAGTCGGTCTCCTACAAAGACAAGTTGTAAAAGTAATCCCTGAAAGAGACCTAACAAAGGTCCAAGAAAGAGGATTACAAAAATAACTTAAAAGAGATCGACCTAACGAGGTCGGTCTCCTACAAAGACAAGTTGTAAAAGTAATCCCTGAAAGAGACCTAACAAAGGTCCAAGAAAGAGGATTACAAAAACAACTTAGAAGAGATCGACCTAACGAGGTCGGTCTCCTACAAAACAAGTTGTAAAAGTAATCCCTGAAAGAGACCTAACAAAGGTCCAAGAAAGAGGATTACAAAAACAACTTAGAAGAGATCGACCTAACGAAGTCGGTCTCCTACAAAACAAGTTGTAAAAGTAATCTCTGAAAGAGACCTAAATAAAGGTCCAAGAAAGAGGATTACAAAAACAACTAGGAAAAGATCGACCTAACGAAGTCGGTCTCCTACAAAGATAAGTTATAAAAGTAATCCCTTAAAGAGACCTGACAAAGGTCCGGGAAAGAGGATTACAAAAATAACTTGAAAGGGGACCAACATAAAGAAATCGGTTATAAGGCGCTAAAAATACAAACAAAAGCGAGGAAACCGAGAAACAAGTCGGACCCCCCCACAGTCACAACCTCAAAAGGATTCAAGCTACAACAATAAGTACGAAAGCAATCTAAAGAGGCCAAGCAGCAAGATTCCAACATATACCTTGTTAAAGCACAGTGAAAGCATAGTATGATAAAGCTTCAAGAGGCCACCAAAATCAACCTCAGAGAAACCATTTTGTTTTCAAAATAAAGTTGCTAAAAATAGCAACTGGAGTATCAACAGTCAATAAAACATCATTCACAAAAAAAAAGAGTTCAAAGCCCACAAACCGGGCTATTTACACAAATAGTTAAAGGAGATTAACCAAGATCTGGAGCCTTCCCGGCAACATCAGTACGGGGAGAAGGAGGGCAAGTCTGAATAGGCACAGCATCTACAGTTCCATCATCCCGGTTCAAAATCTGGCAATCCGGATCGGACGTAACAGGAGGAACCGAGGAGGTCGACACTTTAAGAGAAGGCACTGGGGGAGGGTCAGCATCATCATCCTGGTCATCAGGGACAATGTTACCATCCCTCACAACATTGTCCAGGCTGACGAGAGTCAAGTCGGCATCAGGAGCAACAATCCGGAACTGCTCCATCAGCAGTTACGCTGCCCACAAGTTGACCCTGAAGCTCGGCATAATTAACCCGAGCAGTTTTCAAATCATCCCGGAGATGCATTAATTCCCTATAAGCCGAGACATAGCTATCCTTATGCTTCAAGGCCATGTCCTCAGCCAACTTCAAAGAAGCAGCCAGGGCAATAGAGCTGGCCTTCTCACCCTCCAGCTCCTTCTCCACCTTCGCCAACTTCACCTCCAACTCATCCTTCATACCCTTGATTTGATCAAATTCGGACTTTGCCTCCTCCATGAAGGATTTTGTGGCATGAATCGGAATCCCCTGAACTGTTCAGAAAATAGCCGCACCCATATGAGCCATCTTCACACTACTTTTGGTGATGAAATCCAGATGTTGAAGAAGAGACACGTCGTCCATGGAAAGCCCACCATAGGGGGCAATTTGCTGGTCAACAAACTCGATAGTATCAAAGTCCGGGGCATTTAGGTTAAAAGGCTCGGATGTTTTTTGCTTTTCCAAGGGAGGGACACCAGAAGCAACGGCAGAAGTCTGAGGAGGATCGACCTGATGAAACTAAGGAGTAGGAATTACTTTCCTCGGCCCGAGGGAATTCGGCACAAAAGGCTTCACTGAGACCTGAGAAGAGCCCTCGCCGGCCACTTTGGCCGAGATGTTCAGAGCAGCAGTTGCCTTTTTTACTCTTTTAAAGGCCTTCATGGAGTCGTTGTTCTTTGACATCTTTGCAAATACAGAATTAGCCACAGCAAAGAGTTACGGTCACAACAAAAGAAAGAAAAAATTAAGAAACAAGTATAAGAGACTGGTGCATGAAATTGTGATCATCAATGGCGCCATCAACATGGTACGCTCAATTGCAATCTCAACTCCTTATCACAACTTCGCACAACTAACCAGCAAGTGCACTGGGTCGTCCAAGTAATAAACCTTACGCGAGTAAGGGTCGATCCCACGGAGATTGTTGGTATGAAGCAAGCTATGGTCACCTTGTAAATCTTAGTCAGGCAGATTCAAATGGTTATGGATGATATATGAATAAAGCATAAAGTAAAGATAGAGATACTTATGTAATTCATTGGTGAGAACTTCAGATAAGCGTATGGAGATGCTTTGTCCCTTCCGTCTCTCTGCTTTCCTACTGTCTTCATCCAATCCTTCTTACTCCTTTCCATGGCAAGCTGTATGTTGGGCATCACCGTTGTCAGTGGCTACAGTCCCGTCCTCTCAGTGAAAATGTTCAACGCACCCTATCACGGCACGGCTAATCATCTGTCAGTTCTCAATCAGGTTGGAATAGAATTCATTGATTCTTTTGCGTCTGTCACTAACGCCCAGCCTTCAGGAGTTTGAAGCTCGTCACAGTCATTCAATCATTGAATCCTACTCAGAATACCACAGGCAAGGTTTAGACCTTCCGGATTCTCTTGAATGCCGCCATCAATTCTAGCTTATACCACGAAGATTCTGATTAAGGAATCCAAGAGATAAACATTCAAGCCTTGTTTGCTTGTAGAACGGGAGTGATTGTCAGGCACGCGTTCATAAGTGAGAATGATGATGAGCGTCACATAATCATCACATTCATCATGTTTTTGGGTACGAATGAATATCTTAGAATAAGAACAAGCTGAATTGAATAGAAGAACAATAGTAATTGCATTAATATTCGAGGTACAGCAGAGCTCCACACCTTAATCTATGGTGTGTAGAAACTCCACCGTTGAAAATACATAAGAACAAAAGTGATCATTGGCTTCGGCCCCAGAGAGGGAACCAGAAAAACCAAGATGAGAATACAATAGCAAAAGGTCCTATTTGTAAAGAACTAGTAGCGTAGGGTTTACAGAAATGAGTAAATGACATAAAAATCCACTTCCGGGCCCACTTGGTGTGTGCTTGGGCTGAGCATTGAAGCTTTCATGTGTAGAGACTTTTCTTGGAGTTAAACTCCAGCTTTTGTGCCAGTTTGGGCGTTTAACTCCCATTCTTGTGCCAGTTCCGGCGTTTAACGCCGGGCAGTTTTGAGCTGATTTGGAACGCCGGTTTGGGCCATCAAATCTCGGGTAAAGTATGGACTATTATATATTGCTGAAAAGCCCAGGATGTCTACTTTCCAACGCCGTTAAGAGCGCGCCAATTGGGTTTTTATAGCTCCAGAAAATCCACTTCGAGTGCAGGGAGGTCAGAATCCAACAGCATCTGCAGTCCTTTTCAGCCTCTGAATCAGATTTTTGCTCAGGTCCCTCAATTTCAGCCAGAAAATACCTGAAATCACAGAAAAACACACAAACTCATAGTAAATTCTAGAAAAGTGAATTTTAACTAAAAACTAATAAAAATATACTAAAAACTAACTAAAACATACTAAAAACATACTAAAAACAATGCCAAAAACCGTATAAATTATCCGCTCATCACAACACCAAACTTAAATTGTTGCTTGTCCCCAAGCAACTGAAAGTCAAATAAGATAAAGAGAAGAGAATATGCAATGAATTCCAAAAACATCTATGAAGATCAGTATTAATTAGATGAGCGGGGCTTTTAGCTTTTTGCCTTTGAACAGTTTTGGCATCTCACTCTATCCTTTGAAATTCAGAATGATTGGCTTCTATAGGAACTCAGAATCCAGATAGTGTCATTGATTCTCCTAGTTAAGTATGATGATTCTTGAACACAGCTACTTTATGAGTCTTGGCCGTGGCCCAAAGCACTATGTCTTACAGTATTACCACCGGATACATACATGCCACAGACACATAATTGGGTGAACCTTTTCAGATTGTGACTCAGCTTTGCTAGAGTCCCCAATTAGAGGTGTCCAGGGTTCTTAAGCACACTCTTTTTGCCTTGGATCACAACTTTATTTTTTTTTCGTTTTTCTCCTTTTTTTGTATTCACTGCTTTTTCTTGCTTCAAGAATCATTTTTATGATTTTTCAGATCCTCAGTAACATGTCTCCTTTTTCATCATTCTTTCAAGAGCCAACCATTCATGAACAACAAATTCAAAAGACATATGCACTGTTTAAGCATACATTCAGAAAACAAAAGTATTGTCACCACATCAAAATAATTAATCTATTATAAAATTCAAAATTCATGTAATTCTTCTCTTTTTCAATTAAGAACATTTTTCATTTAAGAAAGGTGATGGATTCATAGGACATTCATAACTTTAAGGCATAGACACTAAGACACTAATGATCATGAGACACAAACATAGATAAACATAAGCATAATTTTCGAAAAACAGGAAAATAAGGAATAAGGGAATTAAAGAACGGGTCCACCTTAGTGATGGCGGCTTGTTCTTCCTCTTGAAGGTCTTATGGAGTGTTTGAGCTCCTCAATGTCTCTTCCTTGTCTTTGTTGTTCCTCTCTCATGATTCTTTGATCTTCTCTAATTTCATGGAGGAGGATGGAATGTTCTTGGTGCTCCACCCTTAGTTGTCCCATGTTGGAACTCAATTCTCCTGGGGAGGTGTTGATTTACTCCCAATAGTTTTGTGGAGGAAAGTGCATCCCTTGAGGCATCTCAGGGATTTCATGATGAGTGGGATCTCTTGTTTACTCCATCCTTTTCTTAGTGATGGGCTTGTCCTCATCAATGGGGATGTCTCCCTCTATGTCAATTCCAACTGAATAACAGAGGTGACAAATGAGATGAGGAAAGGCTAACCTTGCCAAGGTAGAGGACTTGTCCGCCACCTTATAAAGTTCTTGGGCTATAACCTCATGAACTTCTACTTCCTCTCCAATCATGATGCTATGAATCATGATGGCCCGGTCTATAGTAACTTCAGACCGGTTGCTAGTGGGAATGATTGAGCGTTGGATAAACTCCAACCATCCCCTAGCCACGGGCTTGAGGTCATGCCTTCTCAGTTGAACCGGCTTCCCTCTTGAATCTCTCTTCCATTAGGCGCCCTCTTCACAGATGTCTATGAGGACTTGGTCCAACCTTTGATCAAAGTTGACCCTACTAGTGTAAGGGTGTTCATCTCCTTGCATCATGGGCAAGTTGAATGCTGGTGCACGAAATTGCAATAACACTTTTGCAATCCCGCACAACTAACCAGCAAGTGCACTGGGTCGTCCAAGTAATACCTTGTGTGAGCAAGGGTCGATCCCACGGAGATTGTCGGCTTGAAGCAAGCTATGGTTATCTTGTAAATCTTAGTCAGGAGATCAGAAATTATCAGGATTGATTGTAAAAAGTAAAAGAACATGAAATGGTTACTTGTTTTGCAGTAATGGAGAATAGGTTGGGGTTTTGGAGATGCTCCATCTTCTGAATCTCTGCTTTCCTACTGTCTTCTTCATCAAACACGCAAGTCTCCTTCCATGGCAAGCTCATGTAGGGTTTCACCGTTGTCAATGGCTACCTCCCATCCTCGCAGTGAAAGCTAATGCACGCACTCTGTCACAGTACTGCCAATCACCGGTTTGGTTCCCTCCCCTACCGGAATAGAATCCCTCTTTTGCGTCTGTCACTAACGCCCAGTAGGTTACAGGTTTGAAGCACGTCACAGTCATTCAATCATTGAATCCTACTCAGAATACCACAGACAAGGTTTAGACCTTCCGGATTCTCTTGAATGCTGCCATCAGGTCCTGCCTATACCACGAAGATTCCGATTAAAGAACCCAAGAGATAACTACTCAATCTAAAATAGAAAAGAGGTGGTTGTCAGGCACGTGTTCATAGTTGAGAATGATGATGATTGTCACGGATCATCACATTCATCCGGATTAAGAACAAGTGTTATCTTAGAATGGAAGCAAGCATGATTGAATAAGAAACAGTAGTAATTGCATTAATCCATCAAGACACAGCAGAGCTCCTCACCCCCAACCATGGGGTTTAGAGGCTCATACTGTGGAAAGAAACGTGTACAAAATGTTATGGGGTCATAAGGTACGGATACAATGTCAAAAGATCCTATAAGTAGTAAACTAGTGTCCTAAGGTTTACAGAAATGAGTAAATGACAGAAAAATCCACTTCCGGGCCCACTTGGTGTGTGCTTAGGCTGAGCAATGAAGGAATTTCGTGTAGAGACCTTTTCTGGAGTTAAACGCCAGCTTTCATGCCAGTTTGGGCGTTTAACTCCAAATTTTATGCCAGTTCCGGCGTTTAACGCTGGAATTTCTGTAGGTGACTTTGAGCGCCGGTTTGGGCCATCAAATCTTGGGCAAAGTATGGACTATTATATATTGCTGGAAAGCCCAGGATGTCTACTTTCCAATGCCGTTGAGAGCGCGCTAATTGGGCTTCTGTAGCTCCAGAAAATCCACTTTGAGTGCAGGGAGGTCAGAATCCAACAGCATCTGCAGTCCTTTTCAGTCTCTGGATCAGATTTTTGCTCAGGACCCTCAATTTCAGTCAGAAAATACCTGAAATCACAGAAAAACACACAAACTCATAGTAAAGTCCAGAAAAGTGAATTTTAATTAAAAACTAATAAAAATATACTAAAAACTAACTAAAAGATACTAAAAACATACTAAAAACAATGCCAAAAAGCGTACAAATTATCCGCTCATCACAACACCAAACTTAAATTGTTGCTTGTCCCCAAGCAACTGAAAATCAAAATAGGATAAAAAGAAGAGAACATACTATAGATTCCAAAATATCAAAGAAACATAGCTCCAATTAGATGAGCGGGACTAATAGCTTTTTGCCTCCGAACAGTTTTGGCATCTCACTCTATCCTTTGAAGTTCAGAATGATTGGCATCTATAAGAACTCAGAACTCAGATAGTGTTATTGATTCTCCTAGTTAAGTATATTGATTCTTGAACATGGCCAGTGTATGAGTCTTGGCTGTGGCCCAAAGCACTCTGTCTTCCAGTATTACCACCGGATACATACATGCCACAGACACATAATTGGGTGAACCTCTTTAGATTGTGACTCAGCTTTGCTAAAGTCCCCAATTAGAGGTGTCCAGGGTTCTTAAGCACACTCTTTTTGCTTTGGATCACAACTTTATTCCTTTCTTTTTCTCTTTTCTTTTCTTTTTCTTTTTCTTTCTTTTTTTTTTCGAAATTTTTTTTTTTTGCTTTTCTTGCTTCAAGAATCAATTTGATGATTTTTCAGATCCTCAATAACAGTTCTCTTTCTCCTCATTCTTTCAAGAGCCAACAATTTTAACATTCTTAGAACAACAAATTCAAAAGACATATGCACTGTTCAAGCATTCATTCAGAAAACAAAAAGTATTGCCACCACATCAAACTAATTCAACTAGTTTCAGAGATAAATTTCGAAACCCTGTACTTCTTGTTCTTTTGTGATTAAAGCATTTTTCTTTTAAGAGAGGTGATGGATTCATAGGACATTCATAGCTTTAAGGCATAAACTTTATTAATTTTATTAATTAAGAACAAGACTCAAATATAGATATAAGATAAAATTAAAAATAGAAAACAAGAACAAAAACGAAAAAAAATAGGCTCCTAATGATAGAGGTGTTCACAGAGTTAGGACTCAACAACCTTGATTTTGAGAAGTGGATGCTCCCTCAGCTTGAGAGGAGAGCTTTTGGCGTTTCATCTCTTGAATTTCACGCCCCTGCTTCTCTTGTTCCTTCAGCAATTTGCAGAGCATGCAGTTCTGATTCTGCTGTTCTTCCTTCAGTTGCTCCATAGTCTCTTGCAACTTGTTAATAGATGCTTCTAGGTTGGACCAGTAGTCAATTCTTGGAAATTCAAGGAGGAATTCCTGCGCCCTCCTCTTGATGGAGTTGTCTTGCACTTGTCCTTCCATTAACTTCTTGGTGATTGGGTGTTCAATGGGTATGAACTCATCTACTCCCATCTTCACCCCAGCCTCTTTACAGAGCAAGGAAATCAAGCTTGGATAAGCCAATTTGGCTTCAGTGGAATTCTTATTTGCAATTGTGTAGATCTCACAAGCAATCACATGATGCACCTCCACTTCTTTTCCAAGCATAATGCAATGAATCATCACTGCTCTCTTGATGGTGACCTCAGAACGGTTGTTAGTGGGCAATATGGAACGCCCAATGAAGTCTAGCCAACCTCTTGCAATTGGTTTGAGGTCTCCCCTCTTGAGTTGGTTTGGGACACCCTTAGAATTGGTTATCCACTTAGTTCCAGGGAGGCATATGTCCTCTAGAACTTGATCCAACCCCTTATCTACTCTCACCATCCTCCTATTAAAGGAATCAGGATCATCTTGCAGTTGAGGCAACTTGAAGATTTCTCTTATTTTGTCCAGATGAAAGTATATAACTTTCCCTCTGACCATGGTTCTGTAGGTATGGTAAGCGGTTCCAGTCATTCTCTGCTTATCTGTTAGCCACAGATTTGAGTAGAATTCCTGAACCATGTTCCTTCCAACCTTTGTTTCAGGATTGGTTAGAACTTCCCATCCTCTGTTTCGAATTTGCTCTTGGATCCCCGGATATTCATCTTCTTTCAGATCAAATTTAACTTCCGGGATCACTGACCTCAGACCCATTATTTTATGATAATGGTCTTCATGTTCTTTGGTTAAGAACTTCTCTTCATTCCAAAGATTCTTTGGATTATTCTCTTTCTTGCCTCTTAAATTGGTTTGTTTTCCCTTAGGAGCCATGATATTGATGAATCTTGGCTTAGTGATCACGAAAAAGCACACCAAACTTAGAGGTTTGCTTGTCCTCAAGCAAAATAAAAGAGAGAAGAGAGGGGGAGGAAGAGAAAATTCGAATGGTGTGGTGGAATGAGGGAGCCAAACGTGTATTTATAAGGTGGGGAGGGGAGTTTTCGAAAAACAAGAGAGGGATTTGAAAAGATATGGAAAGAAATTGAGAAAAGGGTGAGTTTTTGAAGAAGATTTGGGATTAATTTGAAATAGATTTGAAGAATGGTTTTGATTTGTGAAGATTTAAAAGTGAATGATGAAGGATTGAAGTGCATTTATGTAGAAGAGTATGGTTAGAAAGAGGAAAGTTTGAAAAAAATTGAGTTGAAAACAAAAATGTGGTCCCCCCACCTTTCTGGCGTTAAACGCCCAGAATGGCACCCATTCTGGCGTTTAACGCCCATTTGCTACCCTTTTTGGGCGTTTAACGCCCAGCCAGGTGCCCTGGCTGGCGTTAAACGCCAGAAATCCTTTATCACTGGGCGTTTTTCCAAAACGCCCAGGATGCTGCACACCTGGCGTTAAACGCCCAGAATGGTGCCCATTCTGGCGTTTAACGCCCAAAATGGCACCATTCCTGGCGTTAAACGCCCAGAATGGTACCCATTCTGGCGTTTAACGCCCAAAATGCCCCTTACTGGCGTTTTTTTGCCAGTAAGCTCATTTTCTCTGCTTTTTGAGCTGAATCCTTCTGTAACTCTGTGAATTCCTTCATTTTTGATACTTGCCTCTGTAAGAACTAATCATACAACTTTCTAATGACTGGGTTGCCTCCCAGCAAGCGCTTCTTTACTGTCTTTAGCTGGACTTTCACTGAGAATCACTCAAGTCTCAGTTTTGAGCATTCCTGCTCAAAATTTCCTTCAAGATAGTGCTTGATTCTCTGTCCATTAGCAATGAACTTCTTGTCAGAATCAATATCCTGAAGCTCAACATATCCATATGGTGATACTCCTGTAATCACATACGGACCCCTCCACCGGGACTTGAGTTTTCCTGGAAACAGTTTGAGCCTGGAGTTGAAGAGCAGAACTTTCTGTCCTGGCTCAAAGACTCTGGTTGACAATCTCTTGTCATGCCACTTCTTTGCCTTTTCCTTATAAATTTTTGCATTTTCAAAGGCATTGAGTCTGAACTCCTCTAGCTCATTTAGCTGGAGCAGTCTTTTCTCACCAGCTAACTGTGCATCCATGTTTAGGAATCTGGTTGCCCAGTAGGCTTTGTGTTCCAGTTCCACAGGCAAATGACAGGCCTTCCCATACACCAATTGGTATGGAGAGGTTCCTATAGGAGTCTTGAATGCTGTTCTGTATGCCCACAGAGCATCATCCAAGCTCTTTGCCCAATCCTTTCTTCGGGCTATCACAGTCCGTTCTAGGATTCTTTTTAGCTCTCTGTTAGAGACTTCAGCTTGCCCATTTGTCTGTGGATGATACGGAGTTGCCACTTTATGGCTGATTCCATATCTAACCATAGCAGAGTATAGCTGTTTATTGCAGAAATGAGTGCCCCCATCACTGATTAGCACTCTGGGGACGCCAAACCTGCTGAAAATGTTTTTCTGGAGGAATTTCAGTACGGTTTTGGTATCATTAGTGGGTGTAGCAATTGCTTCTACCCACTTAGATACATAGTCCACTGCCACCAGAATGTAAGTGTTTGAGTATGATGGTGGGAATGGCCCCATGAAGTCAATTCCCCATACATCAAACAATTCTATCTCTAATATCCCTTGTTGAGGCATGGCATATCCGTGAGGCAGATTACCAGATCTTTGGCAACTGTCACAGTTACGCACAAACTCTCGGGAGTCTTTATAGAGAGTAGGCCAGTAGAAGCCGCACTGGAGAACTTTAGTGGCTGTTCGCTCACTTCCAAAATGTCCTCCATAATGTGATCCATGGCAGTGCCATAGGATCTTTTGTGCTTCTTCTCTGGGTATACACCTGCGGATCACTCCGTCAGCACATCTCTTAAAGAGATATGGTTCATCCCAAAGGTAGTACTTGGCATCTGAAATTAGTTTCTTTCTCTGCACACTGCTGTACTCCTTGGGTATGAACCTTACAGCTTTATAATTTGCAATGTCTGCAAACCATGGAGCTTCCTGAATGGCAAAGAGTTGCTCATCTGGGAAAGTCTCAGAGATCTCAGTAGAAGGGAGGGACGCCCCAGCTACTGGTTCTATCCGGGACAGATGATCAGCCACTTGGTTCTCTGTCCCTTTTCTGTCTCTTATTTCTATATCAAACTCTTGCAGAAGCAACACCCATCTTATAAGCCTGGGTTTTGAATCCTGCTTTGTGAGTAAGTATTAAGAGCAGCATGGTCAGTGTACACAATCACCTTTGATCCCACTAAGTAGGATCTAAACTTGTCAATGGCATAGACCACTGCAAGCAACTCTTTTTCTGTGGTTGTGTAATTCTTCTGTGCGTCATTTAGAACACGGCTAGCATAATAAATGACGTGCAAAAGCTTGTTATGCCTCTGACCCAACACTGCACCAATGGCATGATCACTGGCATCACACATTAATTCAAATGGTAATGCCCAATCTGGTGCAGAGATGACTGGTGTTGTGACCAGTTTAGCTTTCAGGGTCTCAAATGCCTGCAAACACTGTGTGTCAAACACAAATGGCGTGTCAGCAGCTAACAGGTTACTCAGAGGTTTAGCAATTTTCGAAAAATCCTTGATAAACCTTCTATAGAATCCTGCATGCCCCAGAAAGCTTCTGATTGCCTTAACATTGGCAGGTGGTGGTAATTTTTCAATTACCTCTACCTTTGTCTTATCCACCTCTATTCCCTTGCTTGAAATTTTGTGCCCAAGGACAATTCCTTCAGTCACCATAAAGTGACATTTCTCCCAGTTTAAAACCAGGTTAGTCTCTTGGCATCTTTTCAGGACAAGTGATAGGTGGTTAAGACAGGAGCTAAATGAGTCTCCATATACTGAAAAGTCATCCATGAAGACTTCCAGAAATTTCTCTACCATATCTGAGAAGATAGAGAGCATGCACCTCTGAAAGGTTGCAGGTGCATTGCACAGACCAAAAGGCATCCTTCTGTAGGCAAACACGCCAGAAGGGCAAGTGAATGCTGTCTTCTCTTGGTCCTGAGGATCTACTGCAATTTGGTTGTAGCCTGAGTAGCCATCCAAAAAGCAGTAGTAATCATGACCAGCTAGTCTTTCTAGCATTTGGTCTATGAATGGTAAAGGAAAATGATCCTTTCTGGTGGCTGTATTGAGTCTTCTGTAGTCAATACACATGCGCCACCCTGTGACTGTTCTTGTAGGAACCAGTTCATTTTTTTCATTATGAACCACTGTCATGCCTCCCTTTTTGGGAACAACTTGGACAGGGCTCACCCAGGGGCTATCAGAAATAGGATAAATAATCCCAGCCTCCAGTAATTTAGTGACCTCTTTCTGCACCACCTCCTTCATGGCAGGATTTAGCCTCCTCTGTGGTTGGACCACTGGTTTGGCATTATCCTCTAACAGGATTTTGTGCATGCATCTAGCTGGGCTAATACCCTTGAGATCACTTATGGACCACCCAAGAGCTGTCTTGTGTGTCCTTAGCACTTTAATCAGTGCTTCCTCTTCCTGTGGATTTAAAGCTGAGCTTATAATCACTGGAAAAGTGTCACCCTCTCCCAGAAATGCATATTTCAGGGATGATGGTAGTGGTTTGAGTTCAGGCTTAGGAGGCTTATCCTCCTCCTGAGGAATTTTCGAAAATTCCTTTGCCTCCTCTGGCTCTTCCTGATCAGTTTGAGCATCTTTGAAGATGTCCTCAAGCTCTGATTCTAGGCTTTCAGCCATATTGATCTCTTCTACCAGAGAGTCAATAATGTCAGCGTCCATACAGTCCTCTGGTGTGTCTGGATGCTGCATAGCTTTTACAGCATTCAACTTGAACTCATCCTCATTGACTCTCAAGGTTACTTCCCCCTTTTGTACATCAATGAGAGTTCGTCCAGTTGCTAGGAAAGTTCTTCCTAGAATGAGAGTTGCACTTTTGTGCTCCTCCATTTCCAGCACCACAAAGTCAGTTGGAAAGGCAAATGGCCCAACCTTGACAATCATGTCCTCTATTATGCCTGATGGGTGTTTAATGGAGCCATCAGCAAGTTGGAGGCATATCCTGGTATTAACTTCTCTAATCAACCCAAGCTTTCTGATAGTGGATGCAGGTATTAAATTGATACTTGCTCCAAGATCACATAAGGCTATCTTGGTGTAAGTGCCTTCCAATGTGCATGGTATCAGAAAGCTTCCAGGATCTTGAAGCTTTTCTGGTAAGCTTTTTAGAATGACTGCACTGCATTCTTCAGTGAGAAACACTTTTTCAGTTTCTCTCCAGTCCTTCTTATGACTTAAGATCTCTTTCATGAACTTAGCATAAGAAGGTATTTGCTCAAGTGCCTCTGCAAAAGGAATCTTTATTTCAAGAGTCCTTAAATAGTCTGCAAAGCGGGCAAATTGCTTATCCTGTTCCGCTTTGCGGAGTTTCTGAGGATAAGGCATCTTGGCTTGATATTCTTCAACCTTAGATGCTGCAGGTTTATTCCGTACAGAAGTGGTTGAAGAAGCCTTGTTAGGGGGATTACTGTCAGCACTCTCAGGTGTCTGATCCTCCCTTGGCGTTTGGACGCCAGAATTGGGTGGAAAATGGGCGTTTAACGCCAACTTTTCCCCTTTTTCTGGCGTTTGAACGCCAGAACTGGGCAAGGAATGGGCGTTTAACGCCAGTTTTCCTTCCCTCTCTGGCGTTTGAACGCCAATATTCCTCTCTGGGCTCTTACTGTCCTCAGAGGGATTTTGAACAGTGGTTTGGTTGTCCTCTGTCAATTGTTCCTTGTTTGGCTTTTTGCTCTTTTGAGCAGTGTTATTCAAGGTCTTCCCACTCCTCAATTGAACTGCTTGACACTCCTCTGTTATCTGTTTAGATATTTGCTGTTTTGCTTGATTCAACTGTAGTTCTATGCTTTTATTAGCAACTTTAGTTTCATGGAGCATCTCTTTAAATTCTGCTAACTGTTCTGTCATCAGGAGTAATTGTTGATTAAGCTCATTCATCTGTTCTTGAGGGTTAGGATCAGTGACTACTGTCATGACTTCCTCTTCTGGAGAGAACTCATTGCTAGAGTACAGATATTGGTTTCTAGCAACAGTGTCTATAAGCTCTTGAGCTTCTTCAATTATCTTCCTCATGTGTATAGATCCACCAGCTGAGTGGTCTAAAGACATCTGAGCTTTCTCTGTAAGCCCATAGTAGAAAATGTCTAACTGTACCCACTCTGAAAACATTTCAGAGGGACATTTTCTTAGCATACCTCTATACCTCTCCCAGGCACTATAAAGGGATTCATTATCCTCTTGTTTAAAGCCTTGGATGTCCAGCCTTAGCTGTGTCATCCTTTTTGGAGGGTAAAAATGATTCAGGAATTTGTCTGATAACTGTTTCCATGTCTTTATGCTTGCTGTAGGTTGGTTATTTAACCACCTTTTAGCTTGATCTTTTACAGCAAATGGAAACAGTAATAGTCTGTAGACATCCTGATCTACCTCTTTATCATGTACTGTGTCAGCAATTTGTAAGAACTGTGCCAGAAACTCAGTAGGTTCTTCCTGTGGAAGACCGGAATACTGGCAATTTTGCTGCACTATGATAATGAGTTGAGGATTTAGCTCAAAGCTGCTTGCTTTGATGGGAGGTATACAGATGCTACTCCCATATGCAGCTGTAATGGGGTTAGCATATGACCCCAGAGTCCTTTTGGACTGATTAATTCCACTTAAGTCCATGATGGACAAAAGGGAAATGATAATAATTGCAAAGAGATAAATTTTGTTTATTTTTTTTATTTTTATTTTTTGAAATAACCGAAAAAAAATTAAAATAGAATAAAATAAAACAAAAGGAAAATAAAATAAATTTCGAAAATTAAAAATAAAATAAGATCAAAGCAATTTGAGAACTGAATCAATTAGTAAAGAAAAAGATTTTGAAAACAGCAATTAAGAAGATATGATTGAAAAATTTTTATGAAAAAAGATTTGATTTTTTTAAAAAGAGGAAAGAGAAAAACACAAAAAGACACCAAACTTAAAATTTTAGAAAATCAAACACTAATTTTTCGAAAATTTTAAAGGAAAAACACAAAGAGGACACCAAACTTAGAACTTTTGTGAATCAAAAAGGGACTAAGAACAAGAAAAATTTGAAATTTAAAAGAAAAACAAAAGCATGCAATTGACACCAAACTTAGAATATGAACTAGACTCAACTAAGAGACTCTAAACCAACAAAAACAAAACAGTCCTAATCTAAGCAACAAGATAAGCCGTCAGTTGTCCAAACTCGAACAATCCCCGGCAACGGCGCCAAAAACTTGGTGCACGAAATTGCAATAACACTTTTGCAATCCCGCACAACTAACCAGCAAGTGCACTGGGTCGTCCAAGTAATACCTTGTGTGAGCAAGGGTCGATCCCACGGAGATTGTCGGCTTGAAGCAAGCTATGGTTATCTTGTAAATCTTAGTCAGGAGATCAGAAATTATCAGGATTGATTGTAAAAAGTAAAAGAACATGAAATGGTTACTTGTTTTGCAGTAATGGAGAATAGGTTGGGGTTTTGGAGATGCTCCATCTTCTGAATCTCTGCTTTCCTACTGTCTTCTTCATCAAACACGTAAGTCTCCTTCCATGGCAAGCTCATGTAGGGTTTCACCGTTGTCAATGGCTACCTCCCATCCTCGCAGTGAAAGCTAATGCACGCACTCTGTCACAGTACTGCCAATCACCGGTTTGGTTCCCTCCCCTACCGGAATAGAATCCCTCTTTTGCGTCTGTCACTAACGCCCAGTAGGTTACAGGTTTGAAGCACGTCACAGTCATTCAATCATTGAATCCTACTCAGAATACCACAGACAAGGTTTAGACCTTCCGGATTCTCTTGAATGCTGCCATCAGGTCCTGCCTATACCACGAAGATTCCGATTAAAGAACCCAAGAGATAACTACTCAATCTAAAATAGAACAGAGGTGGTTGTCAGGCACGTGTTCATAGTTGAGAATGATGATGATTGTCACGGATCATCACATTCATCCGGATTAAGAACAAGTGTTATCTTAGAATGGAAGCAAGCATGATTGAATAAGAAACAGTAGTAATTGCATTAATCCATCAAGACACAGCAGAGCTCCTCACCCCCAACCATGGGGTTTAGAGGCTCATACTGTGGAAAGAAACGTGTACAAAATGTTATGGGGTCATAAGGTACGGATACAATGTCAAAAGATCCTATAAGTAGTAAACTAGTGTCCTAAGGTTTACAGAAATGAGTAAATGACAGAAAAATCCACTTCCGGGCCCACTTGGTGTGTGCTTGGGCTGAGCAATGAAGGAATTTCGTGTAGAGACCTTTTCTGGAGTTAAACGCCAGCTTTCATGCCAGTTTGGGCGTTTAACTCCAAATTTTATGCCAGTTCCGGCGTTTAACGCTGGAATTTCTGTAGGTGACTTTGAGCGCCGGTTTGGGCCATCAAATCTTGGGCAAAGTATGGACTATTATATATTGCTGGAAAGCCCAAGATGTCTACTTTCCAATGCCGTTGAGAGCGCGCTAATTGGGCTTCTGTAGCTCCAGAAAATCCACTTTGAGTGCAGGGAGGTCAGAATCCAACAGCATCTGCAGTCCTTTTCAGTCTCTGGATCAGATTTTTGCTCAGGACCCTCAATTTCAGTCAGAAAATACCTGAAATCACAGAAAAACACACAAACTCATAGTAAAGTCCAGAAAAGTGAATTTTAATTAAAAACTAATAAAAATATACTAAAAACTAACTAAAAGATACTAAAAACATACTAAAAACAATGCCAAAAAGCGTACAAATTATCCGCTCATCAAATGCCAACCTTACATTTTCCAGACTAAAATCTAAGCATTTTCCCCGAACCATTGTAAGCCAATTCTTTGGGTTCGGGTTCACACTTTGATCATGGCTCTTGGTGATCCATGTATTGGCATAGAACTCTTGAACTATTAAGATTTCGACTTGTTGAATGGGGTTGGTAAGAACTTCCCAACCTCTTCTTCGGATCTCATGTCGGATCTCCGGATATTCACTCTTTTTGAGTTTGAAAGGGACCTCGGGGATCACCTTCTTCAAGGCCACAACTTTATAGAAGTGGTCTTGATGCACCCTTGAGATGAATCTCTCCATCTCCCAGGTGGAAGCTTTTGCCTTCCCTTTCCTCTTTCTAGAGGTTTCTCCGGCCTTGGATGCCATAAATGGTTATGGAAAAACAAAAAGCAATGCTTTTACCACACCAAACTTAGAAGGTTTGCTCGTCCTCGAGCAAAAGAAGAAAGAAGAGAGTAGAAGAAGAAGAAATAGAGGAGATGAAGATGGCTTTGTGGTTCGGCCAAAAGGGGAGAAGTAGTGTTTAGGTTGTGTGAAAATGAAGGAGTGAAGATGGGTTTATATAGGGGTGGAGAGAGGGGTAGGGTTCGGCTATGGGAGGGTGGGTTTGGGAGGGAAAGTGGTTTGAATTTGAATGGTGAAGTAGGTGGGGTTTTATGAAGGATGGATGTGAGTGGTGAAGAGAGAGATGGGATTTGATAGGTGAATGGTTTTTTTTTTGGGAAAGAGTGGTTGAGGTGATTGGTGAATGGGTGATGAAGAGAGAGAGGGTGGTTGGGTAGGTGGGGATCCTGTGGGGTCCACAGATCCTGAGGTGTCAAGGAAAAGTCATCCCTGCACCAAGTGGCGAGCAAAAAATGCTCTTCATGCCAATTCTGGCATTAAACGCCGGGCTGGTGCCCATTTCTGGCGTTTAACACCAGCTTCTTGCCCTTTCCTGGCGTTTAACGCCAGTCTGGTGCTCCTTTCTGGCGTTAAACGCCCAGAATGGTGCCAGACTGGGCGTTAAACGCCCATTTGCTGCCCTTACTGGCGTTTAAACGCCAGCAAGGTCTTCCTCCAGGGTGTGCTATTTTTTTTCTGTTTTTCATTCTGTTTTTGCTTTTTCAATTGATTTTGTGACTTCTCATGATCATCAACCTACAGAAAACATAAAATAACAAAGGATAATAGATAATTATAACATTGGGTTACCTCCCAACAAGTGCTTCTTTAATGTCAGTAGCTTGACAGAGGGCTCTCATGGAGCCTCACAGATACTCAGAGCAATGTTGGAACCTCCCAACACCAAACTTAGAGTTTGAATGTGGGGGTTCAACACCAAACTTAGAATTTGGTTGTGGCCTCCCAACACCAAACTTAGAGTTTGACTGTTGGGGCTCTGTTTGACTCTGTTTTGAGAGAAGCTCTTCATGCTTCCTCTCCATGGTGACAGAGGGATATCCTTGAGCCTTAAACACAAAGGATTTTTCATTCACTTGAATGATCAATTCTCCTCTGTCCACATTAATCACAGCCTTTGCTGTGGCTAGAAAGGGTCTGCCAAGGATGATGGATTCATCCATGCACTTCCCAGTCTCTAGGACTATGAAATCAGCAGGGATGTAATGGTCTTCAACCTTTACCAAAACATCCTCTACAATTCCATAAGCTTGTTTTCTTGAGTTGTCTGCCATCTCTAGTGAGATTTTTGCAGCTTGCACCTCAAAGATCCCTAGCTTCTCCATTACAGAGAGAGGCATGAGGTTTATACTTGACCCTAAGTCACACAGAGCCTTCTTGAAGGTCATGGTGCCTATGGTACAAGGTATTGAAAACTTCCCAGGGTCCTGTCTCTTTTGAGGTAATTTCTGCATAGACAAGTCATCCAGTTCTTTGGTAAGCAAAGGAGGTTTATTCTCCCAAGTCTCATTACCAAATAACCTGTCATTTAGCTTCATGATTGCTCCAAGGTATTTAGTAACTTACTCTTCAGTGACATACTCATCCTCTTCAGAGGAAGAATACTCATCAGAGCTCATGAATGGCAGAAGTAAATCCAATGGAATCTCTATGGTCTCAGTGTGAGCCTCAGATTCCCATGGTTCCTCATTAGGGAACTCATTGGAGGCCAGTGGACGTCCATTGAGGTCTTCCTCAGTGGCGTTCACTGCCTCTCCCTCCTTTCTAAATTCGGCCATGTTGATGACCTTGCACTCTCCTTTTAGATTTTCTTCTGTATTGCTTGGAAGAGTACTAGGAGGGAGTTCAGTAACTTTCTTACTCAGCTGACCCACTTGTGCCTCCAAGTTTCTAATGGAGGACCTTGTTTCAGTCATGAAATTTTGAGTGGTTTTGATTAGATCAGAGACCATGGTTGCTAAGTCAGAGTGGCTCTGCTTAGAATTCTCTGTCTGTTGCTTAGAAGATGATGGAAAAGGCTTGCCATTGCTAAACCTGTTTCTTCCACCATTATTATTGTTGAAACCTTGTTGAGATCTCTGTTGATCCTTCCATGAGAGATTTGGATGATTTCTCCATGAAGAATTATAGGTGTTTTCATAGGGTTCTCCCATGTAATTCACCTCTTCCATTGAAGGGTTCTCAAGATCATAAGCTTCTTCTTCAGATGAAGCATCCTTAGTACTGCCTGGTGCAGCTTGCATTCCAGACAGACTTTGAGAAATCAAATTGACTTGCTGAGTCAATATTTTGTTTTGAGTCAATATGGCATTCAGAGTATCAATCTCAAGAACTCCTTTCTTCTGATTCGTCCCATTGTTCACAGGATTCCTTTCAGAAGTGTACATAAATTGGTTATTTGCAACCATTTCAATTAGTTCTTGAGCTTCTGTAGGCATCTTCTTTAGATGAAGAGATCCTCCAGCAGAGCTATCCAATGACATCTTGGACAGTTCAGATAGACCATCATAGAAGATACCTATGATGCTCCATTCAGAAAGCATGTTGAGGCTTAAGCTCAAAGTTGTTTGCTCCAATGGCAGGGATAGAGATGCTTCTCCCATAGAAGTCGGGAGTAGGTGCAGTAAAGTCACCCAGCACCTTCCTTGCATTGTTGGCATTGTTGTTATTTTCGGCTGCCATGGGTTCTTCTTCTTTGAAGATTTCTGTTAGGTCCTCTACAGAGAGTTGTGCCTTAGCTTCTCTTAGCTTTCGCTTCAAGGTCCTTTCAGGTTCAGGATCAGCCTCAACAAGAATGCTTTTGTCTTTGCTCCTGCTCATATGAAAGAGAAGAAGACAAGAAAATATGGAATCCTCTATGTCACAGTATAGAGATTCCTTGAGGTGTCAGAGGAAAAGAAAAATAGAAGGAAGAGGTAGAAAATTCAAACTTATCAAGGAAAGATGGAGTTCAAATTGTGCATTGAGGAATAGTGTTAGTCCATAAATAGAAGGATGTGAGAAGAGGGGAAGAAATTTTCGAAAATAAATTAAAAAGATGTTAAAAATATTTTGAAAAACTTTAATTGATTTTCGAAAACTAAGAGTGGAAAAGAAATCAAGTGATTTTTGAAAAAGATTTTGAAATTAGAAATCAAAAAGATATGATTGAAAACTATTTTGAAAAAGATGTGATTAAAAAGATATGATTTGAAAAATAATTTAAAAAGATTTGATTTTAAAAATTAATGACTTGGCTAACAAGAAAAGATATGATTCAAACATTAAACCTTTCTCAACAGAAAAGGCAACATACTTGAAATGTTGAATCAAATCATTAATTGTTAGCAAGTATCTTTGAAAAAAGAAAGAAATTGATTTTGAAAAAAGATTTGATTGAAAATATTTGATTTGAAAAAGATTTGATTTTGAAAAGATTTTGAAAACTTGAAAAAAATTTGAATTAAAAACAGAATCTTCCCTCTTGTGCCATCGTGGCGTTAAACGCCCAGAATGGTATCCATTCTGGCGTTTAACACCCAAAACACTACCCTTTTGGGCGTTAAACGCCCAGCCAGGCACCCTGGCTGGCGTTTAAACGCTAGTTTGGCCTTCTTCACTTGGCGTTTTGAACGCCCAGCTTTTTCTGTATAATTCCTCTGCTGTATGTTCTGAATCTTCAATTCTTTGTATTATTGACTTGAAAAGACACAAATTAAAAATATTTTTGGATTTTTAATAATGAGGAATAATCAAAATGCAACTAAAATCAAATAACAATGCTTGCAAGACACCAAACTTAGCAGTTTGTATACTACTGACACTAACAAAATGAGAATGCATATGAAAAACAACAAAACACTCAAGTCAAGAGAATTTAAAGATCAGAGCAAGAAAATCATCAAGAACATCTTGAAGATCACTTAAGACACATGAATGAATGCAAGAAGAACATAAACATGCAATTGACACCAAACTTAACATGAGACACTAGACTCAACAAGAAACATACAATATTTTTGGTTTTTATGATTTTGTAATTTTTTTGGATTTTTCGAAAATTAAGTGGAAAAGAAAATAAAGATATCAAAATTCTTAATGAGAATTCCAGGAATCATGCAATGTTAGTCTAAAGCTTCAGTCTAAAGAAATTAGACATGGCTAGCCAAGCTTCAGCAGGACATTGCATTCAAGAGCTAAATTGATGAGAATCAATCAGCTTTGGTGATGATAAGAACATCACCTTGAAACACTAGAATTCATTCTTAAGAACTCTGAAAAAAATACCTAATCTAAGCAACAAGATGAACCGTCAGTTGTCCAAACTCAACAATCCCCGGCAACGGCGCCAAAAACTTGGTGTTGTTGCCGGATCAAAACTTGGCACTGTTATTGCAGGGAACAAATGCGAAACTGTAGTTAGGACATTTAATTCCCCGGCAACGGCGCCAAAAACTTGGTGCACAAAATTGTGATCATCAATGGCGCCATCAACATGGTACGCTCAATTGCAATCTCAACTCCTTATCACAACTTCGCACAACTAACCAGCAAGTGCACTGGGTCGTCCAAGTAATAAACCTTACGCAAGTAAGGGTCGATCCCACGGAGATTGTTGGTACGAAGCAAGCTATGGTCACCTTGTAAATCTTAGTCAGGCAGATTCAAATGGTTATGGATGATATGTGAATAAAGCATAAAGTAAAGATAGAGATACTTATGTAATTCATTGGTGAAAACTTCAGATAAGCGTATGGAGATGCTTTGTCCCTTTCGTCTCTCTGCTTTTCTACTGTCTTCATCCAATCCTTCTTACTCCTTTCCATGGCAAGCTGTATGTTGGGCATCACCGTTGTCAGTGGCTACAGTCCCGTCCTCTCAGTGAAAATGTTCAACGCACCCTGTCACGGCACGGCTAATCATCTGTCGGTTCTCAATCAGGTTGGAATAGAATCCATTGATTCTTTTGCGTCTGTCACTAACGCCCAGCCTTCAGGAGTTTGAAGCTCGTCACAGTCATTCAATCATTGAATCCTACTCAGAATACCACAGACAAGGTTTAGACCTTCCGGATTCTCTTGAATGCCGCCATCAATTCTAGCTTATACCACGAAGATTTTTATTAAGGAATCCAAGAGATAAACATTCAAGCCTTGTTTGCTTGTAGAACGGGAGTGGTTGTCAGGCACGCGTTCATAAGTGAGAATGATGATGAGCGTCACATAATCATCACATTCATCATGTTCTTGGGTACGAATGAATATCTTAGAATAAGAACAAGCTGAATTGAATAGAAGAACAATAGTAATTGCATTAATACTCGAGGTACAGCAGAGCTCCACACCTTAATCTATGGTGTGTAGAAACTCCACCGTTGAAAATACATAAGAACAAAAGTGATCATTGGCTTCGGCCCCAGAGAGGGAACCAGAAAAACCAAGATGAGAATACAATAGCAAAAGGTCCTATTTGTAGAGAACTAGTAGCCTAGGGTTTACAGAAATGAGTAAATGACATAAAAATCCACTTCCGGGCCCACTTGGTGTGTGCTTGGGCTGAGCATTGAAGCTTTCATGTGTAGAGACTTTTCTTGGAGTTAAACTCCAGCTTTTGTGCCAGTTTGGGCGTTTAACTCCCATTCTTGTGCCAGTTCCGGCGTTTAACGTCGGGCAGTTTTGAGCTGATTTGAAATGCCAGTTTGGGCCATCAAATCTCGGGAAAAGTATAGACTATTATATATTGCTGGAAAGCCCAGGATGTCTACTTTCCAATGCCATTGAGAGCGCGCCAATTGGGTTTTTGTAGCTCCAGAAAATCCACTTCAAGTGCAGGGAGGTCAGAATCAAACAGCATCTGCAGTCCTTTTCAGCCTCTGAATCAGATTTTTGCTCAGGTCCCTCAATTTCAGCCAGAAAATACCTGAAATCACAGAAAAATACACAAACTCATAGTAAAGTCCAGAAAAGTGAATTTTAACTAAAAACTAATAAAAATATACTAAAAACTAACTAAAACATACTAAAAACATACTAAAAACAATGCCAAAAAGCGTATAAATTATCCGCTCATCAGAGACAAGTCAGACAAGTACCCAAAACAGTCCGAACCAAGGACGGGTCATTCAAAAACCTTTTTGTATCAAGGTGGGGTGGTTTCCCCCACAGATCCTCAAGAACAACAACAAAAGCACGCTCAACATCATCAAGCATCTCCCAGGTATAGCGAGACACTCTCACATCCCTCTGCCACTCTAGAGGGAAAGAAGGCTCATCATTTTCATCAAGAAAAAAAGGGGCGGGCTCCCTCGACAGCAAGAACCTTAAAGAAGTAATTCTTGAAGTCCTTAAAGGACTCATCATACATAGCAAAAACTTTGTGGCCCTGGGCGGACCTGAAGGAAACCCATGAAGCTTTCTTTTTTGAAGAACCGCCAGGCAAGGTGGAAACAAACAAATAAAGGAAAAGAGTTGGGGAAGCTGTTACATCTAATTCATGGCAGAGAAGTTGAAAAATTTTAATAAAACCCCAGGAATTGGGGTGAAGCTGGGATGGGGCAATATTACACGACCACAACAGGTCGGTCTCAAAAGCAATAAAAGGGAAAGTAACGTTCAACTGGCTGAAGAAGTATTCATAGGCATAGAAGAAGGGACGCTCCCTCTCAATGGAAGTCGAAAAACAAACTCTCTCATCAGAATCAGGAGCAATAAGCTCATAATCCTCTTCACGGGCATTGTTACCACAAATCCTATGGCGCTTCCTCAGCTCTGTATAAAACTCAGCATCCACAACAGAAACACACAATAAAACAAGGGAGTCCAGCCAATCAGACATCCCCTCAGGAACTCTGGAAGACATCTCTACAATGTTATTGCGAGAAGACATGAGGCCAACTAACCCTACAAGTAAGAAAAGAAGATGGGGTTACCACAAACATCTCGGACGAAGGGAGAAAACAACTCGGTCAATACTTCTCAGGTGATGGATCAAAGAAAAGAAAAACCCGAAGACTCAAACCAAAAGTCCTGGGGCATCCTTTGGAGGCAGTAACAAAGCAAGGTTTCCAGAAATCAATCTACATCCCAGCGTGTCTCAAAAAGAAATTCAAAAAACAGCAAACACCTTTCTACAAGGAGAAATACAAAAAATTGTTGCACTCTACCAAACACGCCAAGCAGAGACCATTAAAGATGCAACCTTTTTCAAGATCAGACAAAAAGCAAATCTTCAAACAAAGCGAGGAACGGACGTAGATTTTTATCAAGTATCAGGCAGGAAAAAACCACAAGCGACAATAAAACCCTAGAAAACCTCAACAGAAAAGCCAAGACAATGTATAAAAGAAAGACAGGAAGAACATGTTACAGTGGCAAGCAAATACAAGACATCAAAAAGATTCAAACTTTCAAACATGCAAAACCAAACCTTCACCAGAAATTAAAAAACGAAGCTACAAGAAAGCCAGTACTTACCAGGAAAAGAACAGCAAGCTTCGAGGAAATTGAAGATGGAGACGAAATCTGGGACGCCCTCTTACAAGCCAAAACGCGAACAAAGAGCAAATGTCACAGAAGAGAAAACATGAAAACTACAAACTCCAAGAGAAAGCAGAAGCGCAAGCGAAAGAACAGAAAGCAAAGAGAGCAGAGAAAAGAAGTTACGAAAAGGCTAAAGGAGAAAAACCGTTTCTGGATTTTCAAAATCAAAGTAAAGAACCAAAGGGAAACGGGGCAATTAATGCTCAAATTAAAGAGGGCATTAAACCCTCGCACGTTCCCAAAAAAGCACCGATATAAAAGCGCGCGTCTTTTAGAAGAAACGTTCTACATTCAAAGCTGCTACAAAAAAGTCGACAAAATGCTTGAGTTCGGCTTCACCAAAGAAAGACCAAAGTCAAGGACTCGATCTCAAAAAGAAGACCGAGCTCAAGCAGTGGCACTGTTCATATCCTGGGTCGAGCTGTCCGACCCGAGATGTTCTACAAATAAAGCGACCGACCTCTTCAGGTCAGGACAATCCGACCTCCTCTCAAAGAGCTCGGCCAAGTCACGAGAAAGCCCAAACAAAGGGCCCAAATAGAGGAACACGCCCCAGATCCTAAGGCAGCCCAAGCCTACAAGAGAAGGGCGGTTCCCTTGAAGATAAGATGACCTCACTTAAAGATAAAGATAAGATAAAATAACTAACTTATCTTATCCACAGGAGGCCATATCTCACCATTATAAATACACTGGAGCACCCAGGTATAACTCATACTCTGATTCTACTAAATACCTGCTTAATACCCTTGCTAACTTAAGCATCGGAGTCCCTTGCAGGTACCCCCACCCTCCGGGGACGAAGGATCAGCAGCACTTTCAGTCCCACAAGTCGGACACACTAGCTCCGGATGTTATACACCTGTCGGACACGTCGGCTCTGACCAACACAGAAGATCTCGACCGAGATCGACCTACAGTTTTAGGTAACCCTCGGAACAATACCCAAAGAGTATAGTAGGCAGCAATCAAGGAAACTGATCTCGGATGCAAAGTACTATCTGTGGGATGAACCATATCTCTTCAAGAGATGTGCAGATGGAATAATCCGTAGATGTGTGCCTAAAGAAGAAGCACAGTAGATCCTCTGACATTGCCATAGATCACAGTATGAAGGACATTTTGGAAGTGAGCGAACAGCCACAAGAGTCCTCCAACGTGACTTCTACTGGCATACTCTCCATAAAGACTCCTGAGAGTTTGTACGTAATTGTGACAGTTGCCAAAGATCTGGCAATCTGCCTCACAGTTATGCCATGCCTCAACAAGAGATATTGGATATTGAGTTGTTTGATGTATGGGGTATTGACTTCATGGGGCCTTTCTCACCATCATACTCAAACACTTATATTCTGGTGGCAGTGGATTATGTATCCAAATGGGTGGAGGCTATTGCAACACCCACTAATGATACTAAGATAGTGCTGAAATTCCTGCAGAAAAATATCTTCAGCAGATTTGGTGTCCCTAGAGTACTAATCAGTGATGGGGCGCTCATTTCTGCAATAAACAGCTTTATGTTATGGTTCGATATGGAGTTAGCCACAGGGTGGCAACTCCATATCATCTACAGACAAATGGGTAAGCTGAAGTCTCTAATAGAGAACTTAAAAGAATCCTAGAACGGACTGTGATTAACCATAGAAGGGATTGGGCAAGAAGCTTGGATGATGCTCTATGGGCATACAGAACAGCATTCAAGACTCCTATAGGTACCTCTCCATACCAGCTCGTGTATGGAAAAGCCTGTCACTTGCCAATGGAACTGGAACACAAGGCCTACTAGGCAACCAGATTCCTAAACCTTGATGCCAAATTAGCTGGAGAAAAATGATTGCTCCAGTTAAATGAGCTAGAAGAATTCAGACTCAATGCTTTTGAAAATGCAAAAATTTACAAAGAGAAAGCAAAAAGATGGCATGATAAGAAGCTGTCATCCAGAGTTTTTGAGGCAGGGCAGAAAGTTCTACTGTTTAACTCTAGGCTCAGATTATTCCTCGGAAAGTTGAAATCCCGGTGGAGAGTTCCATATGTGATTACAGATGTGTCACCATATGGATATATAGAGCTTCAGGATAATGACTCTAACAAAAAATTCATTGTTAATGGATAGAGAGTCAAACATTATCTTGAAAGCAATTTTGAGCAAGAATGCTCAAAACTGAGACTTGATTAAAGCTCAGTAATAGTCCAGCTAAAGACAATAAAGAAGCGCTTGCTGGGAGGCAACCCAGCCATTAACAAAGTAAAGTATCAATTGCATGAGTTCACAGAGTTACAGAAGGATTCAGAGGATAAAATAGCAAAAAGAAGCTCACTGGTGCGAAAACGCTAGTAAAAGTTGTTTTGGGCGTTAAACCCCCAAAAGAAGCATCTACTGGGCGTTTAACGCCAGTAGGGATAGCCATTTGGGCGTTAAACGCCAGAATGGATACCATTCTGGGCGTTTAACGCCAGATTTGCAGCATCCTAGGAATTCAGAAAAATGCCCAGTGATAAAGGATTTTCTGGCATTTAACGCCAGCCAAAAGCTACAGCTAGGCGTTAAACGCCCAGGAGAAGCTACAGATGGGCGTTAAATGCCCAAAACATGCAGCAATTGGGCCAGGATTGTGGGGAGAAGGTAACTTCGTTTTCACTTCAAACTTTTTCCATTTTTCATGTTTCAATTCATGATTTCTTGTATAAACATGTTACAAACTCTTATCTTTCAACTTCAATTTTGAAAAATTTTTAATCCTAAACATATTTCTTAATTTTTCTTCAATATCTTTTCAAACCTTTTTCAAAACTCATTTATCTTTTTGAATTCTTTTCAAATCTTTTTAAATTCTTCTCAAATCTTTTTAAACTTATCATATATTCTTTTCAAAATTCAGATTTATCTTTTTCAAATATCTTTCATATCTTTTCAATTTTAAATTACATCTTTTTTCTATCATACTTATCTTTTACAAATCATATCTTCTTCAAAAATTTTCGAAAACCCACCCCTTCCCTTTACATCCGCGTTCGGCCTCCCTCCTCTCCTCCACAATTCGAACTTGGCTCTCCCTCTATCCCTCTCCTTTCCTTTCTTTTGGTTGAGGATAAGCAAACCTCTAAGTTTGGTGTGTTTATCCGTGATCACTAAGCCAACACCCACTAAGATCATGGACCCTAAGGGAAAACAAACCACCCCAAGAGGCAAGAAAGAGAATATTCCAAAACCACTTTGGAATCAAGGGAAGTTCTTAACCAAAGAACATTCAGACCATTACTACAAAATAATGGGTCTAAAGTCAGTGATCCCGAAAGTTAAATTCGATCTGAAAGAAGACGAATATCCGAAGATCCAAGAGCAAATTCGAAACAGGATCTGGGAAATCCTAGCTAATCCTGAAACAAAGGTGGGAAGAAACATTGTTCAAGAATTTTACTCTAATCTGTGGCAAATAGACAGGTAGAGAATAGCTGGAATCGCCTTCTATGACTATCGAACTCTGGTAAGAGGGAAGATTGTTCACCTCTACCCTGACAAAATAAGAGAGATCTTCAAGCTGCCTCAACTGCAAGATGACCTAGACTCCTTTAATAGGAGAATGATAAGAACAAATAAGAGCTTGGACGAAATTTTAGAGGACATATGCCTCCCTGGAACTAAGTGGACAACCAACACAAAGGGTGTCCCAAACCAACTCAAGAGAGGAGATCTCAAACCTGTCGCCAAAGGCTGGCTGGACTTCATTGGGCGTTCTATACTGCCCACTAGCAACCGCTCTGAAGTCACCATCAAAAGAGCAGTAATGATCCATTGCATTATGTTGGGAAAAGAAGTGGAAGTTCATCAGCTGATTTCTTGTGAACTTTACATAATTGCAAACAAGAACTCCAAAGATGCCAAATTGGCTTATCCAAGCTTAATCTCTATGCTATGTAAAGATGCTGGGGTAAAAATGGGAGTAAATGAGTATATCTCAGTTGAGCAACCAATCACCAAAAAATCAATGGAAGGACAACAAGTGCAGGACGACGCCATCAAGAGGAAAGTACAGGAGTTCCTCCCAGAAATCCCTCAAATTGAATACTGGGAGCGTCTTGAAGCATCTGTTACCAAGTTGCAAGAAGCTATGGACCAACTAAAGGAAGAACAGAAAAATCAAAATAGCATGCTTTGCAAATTGCTTGGGGAACAAGAAGAGCAAGGGCGTGAACTGAAGGAACTGAAGCGTCAGAAGCTATCTCTTGAAGGGCCAAGCACCCCACAGACTAAAGGAGCATCCACCTCCCAAATAAAGGTTGTTGAGTCCTAATATTAACCTTAACTCTGTGATAATTGTTCTTATTAGGAATTTACCTTAGAAGTTATATATGAGTAGTAGTAATTAGTATCTTTATTTTGATTTTATCTCCAATTAAGCTCTAATTTATTTTTCTCATCATCATCAAACATGAATAAAATAGCAGATTTTTAGAATAAGAAGGCAATATTTTTTCGAGTTTTTAATAATAAAAATTCAAATTATTTATATGTGGTGGCAATACTTTTTGCCTTCTGAATGAATGTCTGAACAGTGCCTAATTTTGATAGTGGAGTTTATGAATGTTAAATCTGTTGGCTCTTGAAGGAATGATGAACAAGAGAAATGTTATTGATGATCTGAAAAATCATGAAATTGATTCTTGAAGCAAGAAAAAGCAGTGAAAAATAAAGCTTGCGAAAAAAAACAAAAGAAAAAGAAAAAGCAAGCAGAAAAAGCCAATAGCCCCTTAAACCAAAAGGCAAGGGCAAAAAGGATCCAAGGCTTTGAGCATCAATGGAAAGGAGGGCCTAAAGGAATAAAATCCTGGCCTAAGAGGCTAAATCAAGCTGTCCCTAACCATGTGCTTGTGTCATGAAGGTCCAGGTGAAGAGCTTGAGACTGAGTGGTTAAAGTCATGATCCAAAGTAAAAGAGTGTGCCTAAGAACTCCGAACACCTCTAACTAGGGGACTTTAGCAAAGCTGAGTCACAATCTGAAAAGGTTCACCCAGTTATGTGTCTGTGACATTTATGTATCTGGTGGTAATACTGGAAAACAAAATGCTTAGGGTCACAGCCAAGACTCATAAGTAACTGTGTTCAAGAATCAACATACTGAAATAAAAGAACCAATAACATTATCTGAATTCTGAGTTCCTATGGATGCCAATCATTCTGAATTTCAAAGGATAAAGTGAGATGCCAAAACTGTTCGGAAGCAAAAAGCTACTAGTCCCCACTCATCTAATTAGAATCTGAGCTTCACTTAAAACTCTGAGATATTATTGTTTCTTGATTTCTTTTTATCCTATTTTATTTATCTAGTTGCTTGGAGACAAGCAACAGTTTAAGTTTGGTGTTGTGATGAGCGGATATTTTATACGCTTTTTGGGGGGTAATTTCATGTAGCTTTTAGTATGTTTTATTTAGTTTTTAGTGTATTTTTATTAGTTTTTAGGCAAAATTCATATTTCTGGACTTTACTATGAGTTTGTATATTTTTTTGTGATTTCAGGTATTTTCTGGCTGAAATTGAAGGATCTGAGCAAAAATCTGATTCAGGCTGAAAAAAGGACTGCTGATGCTATTGGATTCTGACCTCCCTGCACTCGGAATGGATTTCTTGGATAAAGCATAATAAGTATTATTTAATCCATGCTTTTTATTTACTACCAATCAAAACTGAGAATTATTATTATCCTGACTAAGAGTTACAAGATAACCATAACTTGCTTCAAACCAACAATCTCCGTGGGATTCGACCCTTACTCACGTAAGGTATTACTTGGACGACCCAGTGCACTTGCTAGTTAGTGGTACGAGTTGTGAAAAGTATGATTTACAATTTCGTGCACCAAAGTGCACCTTATTTTGCATCCAAAATGAACCGGAAATTAAATTCCAAATGAACCAAAATTACTTAATGATGATGATATACAAACAAACTCGTTTCAAAATAAGCACAGACCAAGTGCACCTTATTTAAATCCAGAATGAACCGAAATTACTTAATGATTGCGTTTGAAAACAAGAACACGAACAAAATTGAATTATTAGAAGTGTACCTTATTTACATCCAGAATGAACTGAAAATTAAAATTTGAATGAATCAAAATTACTTAATGATGACAATACACAATTAAACTCATTTCGAAACAAGCATAGACCAAGTGCATCTTATTTAAATCCACAATGAATCAAACTTATTTAATGATTGCATTCGAAAGCAAGCATATAAACAAAATTGAATCATGAATAAAATCACATCCAAATCAATCAAGTGATTTTTGTAACATTATTAGTTTCTTCTTCTTTGTTTGATTTTTTAATGTTTTTATTATTGTTAAGAGGGTAAAATAAAAAGAATTATGAGAAGGAAAAACAAGAAAGAAAAGATGAACAAGACAAGAAAAAGAAGAACATGATGAGAAATTTTGAGGAATTTTTTATTCTTATTTTCTCTTTTTTGTTTGATTTTTTTTCTTTTTCTTGGTTTTATTCCTATCAAGAGATCTCAAGAGAGTGAAAGAAGAAGAAGAAGAAGACACATCCATATATTCTAGTTTAGTTGCCATGTGCAATACAACCTACATCCGGTCTCTACCACAACAATGGTGGAATTTTCACTATTATTTAAGTATTACATACACTAATTTTCTAGGACTCAACATAATCCTATCTGAGACTCATCAAGCTTCAACGTAAACTTGATTTGGTAATGCAACTACCTAAACTAGACACACTAAGTGCTTACCCAACTTAGCAAGGGATACCTCATAGGTACTTGATACAAAATAGAAAAACAACCAAAAGAAATTTGAAATCACCCTTGACTTTTCTCTCAAGTGTTTTTTTTAGCTTTTTTTCACTCTATGGCTTTTTTTCAATACCTCTCTTTCTTGCCTTTTACCTCAGACAGAATACAAAGAAAGATATACATTGAAATTGAAATACAATGAGTAAACTATGAAAGAGATGATGATTTACAGCCTTGACTCTATGTACTGAACCCAACATCTGAACTCAAAACATTATTTTTTATCTTGGCAGAGTGCTCCTTTTAGTGTAGGTGCAATGCTTCCAAGACTTCAAACACTGTTGTGAGATTTTCAGTCAGCTTTTCATTCGGGTTCTGTCTCGTTGAGCTCTAATGAGAACTATTTTCCTATTTGTATCTTGTTCTGAGTCATAGTTAGGGTATTTTCAAAGTCAACTTCTTGGTCCTTGGGCTTGCTGAGCTCTTCTCTTCTCTTTTATCAATCAACCCCAAAAATTAGAGATTTCAAATCTGGATGTTGGCTTGACCGAGGTGGGCCGAACAGCAAAAATTAGTTTGCTCAGTGAAAAACCTAAATCCTAACCCTTGAAATTGTGCTTTGTCTCTAAGTAACTTTATAACCCATTGATTTGCAACAGAGATGATCAGACATCGCTTTCTTCATTTATCCCAAAATGGTGTTGCAGGGAGTTGGAGAAGAAGTGAAGAAATTAACTTGCATGCAAATAGAAATAAATCACCTTTAACCTCTGACTTAGCTTAACATGCTTTTGATTAGTGTGATTGGACATTGCTTTCTTGATTAACTTTCTCTTTCTTTCTTCTTTGGTGTGTGAGTTCGAAGATGAAGCTCTTTCTCTTTCTTGTGTTTACCCGAAGTATACTTGTGAAGCCTAACTTAGGTTTGATTTACTAATGCTTGGTTGGCATTGGGCTTGGTTTGTGGTTCCATTTAGCACACTTGAGTGTATTTGCTTCATTAGTTTGGGCTGCAACACAAATAATTTGGGCCTGCACACGAAAACACTTCATCAAACCCACTTGGGTTATTAACCCAGTTAGCATGTTTGTCATCATCAATGTGTTAATTATGTTCTTAACTTAACAATCTCTCCCTTGATGATAAACATAGTTTCATAAGATAAAATCAAAGGAATTTAATTAGATAAGATTAAGACACTTCCCTTTGATGATACCCGATGGTTTTGATGTACTCCCCCTTTATTACACAAGGGTTGCTCCCCCTGAATGTGTGCTCTACTTTTGTTTCTTGTTCATATATATACATACAGAGAATATAACTATACAAGATATACACATGCTTGTACAAAAATTTGTGATGCACCATTTTCAATAGCTTGATAAAATTCCAACATGCTTTAAATAGCACCTAAGCATTTAAATCAAGCACCAGATTATGATCCAAGTGTGATTTTAACACTAATCCAAAGTTCATTCAAACATCTTGTTTATGACAAACCAATGTCTCATTTATAAAAAAGATTTCAAGGTATTAGAGCAAAAATTTTAAAATAGAGCATACAATTAATCATTCCAGAATAGATCAACAGAGCATGCAATTTATGTTGAAACAGCTTAACATACTACATACTTCAAATCAAATTTGCCAATGAAATAACTACCAAACTAACCAAACTAATTCTACTACTACTCTCCCTTTTATCATCAAGGGAGACACCATAGGCAAGTCAAGCCTGCAAAAAAAAAAAAACTTGTTACACAAGAGGAATCTATAATTCAAATTAAAATAAGTGTAAATTAAGTAGTTGTTTAGGGTTTAAAGTAATCCAAATCATAAAATAGTATCTAAAGAAAAACTTAAATTGTTTCAACCAGCAAAGAGTCATAAAACAAAAGTCAGTAACTAGAGACATCTTCAAGTATCCGAGCCATCCTCCTCAGAATCAAGTGGTTCCTCTTGGTCCATGGCCATGGTGTCGTCCTCATTAATGTTGTCTACATACTTCAAAAGGACAACCACTCTATCTCTTGACTTTCTGAGGACATTCTCATTTCTGACTGTAAGCTTCCTTTCTTATTAGTTTGTAGAGATTGGATGGTTGGATAGGTTCATAAACTTCTGCAGAACATCTTTAACAACTCCATAAAGGGTAATTTGTGACCAGTTGAAGCTGAAGTTCCCAAAGTTGAAGGAGGAGGAATATCATCTAGCTCATCATCATCATCATCAATGACAACCTTTTCAGTTCTTGTTGGCCCTTTCTTTTGTTATTTCACTGAACCACTTCTTTTTAGATAAGAATGTCTATTTTTGTATGATTCATTGGAAAGGTCAACACCAAATTGTTTAAAAATGCAGGTTAAAAATATGCCATAAGGGAGGGACACATTTTTATCACTCCTTATGCAATCAAATATATGCCTCATCATTAAGTATGCAAAAAAAAATTTCAGTTTTAGTGATGATGGCATACAAAACCAATGTATCACAAAAAGACACCCTCTAATAAGAGCCACTTTGAGGTAAAATAATATGGTTCACAATACGGTGCAGTTGAACACAAAGAGGACCAAGAGCTTTATGATTTGGAGTGAGTCCATTAATGAGAGAAATATTTTCACATACATGAGCTAATGCATCTTGATAAGACACACCCAACCCCTTATCCCATTTACCCAAAGTGTAAGCACAAACACCAACATCAGTATATTCTAGGGAGTCACTTATAGATTTACTATTCAAGACTAGTTCACGCCCTTTTTACATAAGAATGAATGGTTCCCTCATGGTAGGTCATATTGGCATAAAATTCACAAACCAAATCAGGATATACTGGCTTTTTTATTTTAAAAATATGATTCCAATCCAGAAACTCAATATTTTCAACAAAGACAAAACCTTTCTTTTTCAGATTTGGTAAGTCAGCCAAAAAAGTAGGACAACAAGGTTAGTGAACAACAACACCATGGTTAAAATTATGGTTCATAGCAGAGCAAAAACGGTAAGGGTTGTAGTTACAATGAGAGTTCATAAAGTAAGATTTATGTTCAAAAGGGTCTATATTTTGAGGTTCCTTCACTAAACAAAGAGGGGTGTGAGGTTTACCTCGTTATGGGTGCTGAGGAGCAGACCTTGGTTTCGGCCTTGAGGGCTCAGGAGGATGCTCCTCCGTGGCAGGGTACTTTCCTTTTGATGTACTGGGACGTGATGGAGCACTAGAGGGAGCTGCAGCATGAGATGAAGAAGGGTACCTTAGAGTGCTCTTCGTTCTCACCATTGGTTCAGTGCACGGAGGAGAGAGTGATGGCATAGGAGAAGTGAAGGTTGGGTCTTTAGAATGTGAAGAGGCTCTAGGTTTTTCAGGGACTCTGGGAAGTTGAGTGAGAGAATCTCTTCGTCTGGTGGTTTTCTTTCTCATCTTAATGTGATACAAGGATTTTGCAATTATAAAAAATGATGATGGTAGTGGGAAAAACGAAGAGGTCATGCAAGGAGTTATGAAGAGAGAAGTTTGGTAACTGCAACAAGTAAAGGTTTCTTGAAAACATGCATGTGCAGAATCTGTGACAACCTTTTGAAAAGACTTGACATCAAGTTGAAAATGGATTTTTATTAAAAATAAAAGAAATTAAAAAATATAACCAATAAAAAATTATTTTAACAAAAGACAAATCATAAAGGCCCACAAAATAAATGTAACGCTCATCTGGCCCGAAAAGAGGTTGTGTTTAAGAAAACACATTGGACCACAAGAAATCTAAACAGGAAGGTTGGCTCATGTGATTCAGAACTTGGAACTGAGTACCAAATTTCACATTCCAGGAAGATGGTTCTTCATATACCCTGAATTGTCTCCTTGCGACCTGAGAGCGAAAAAATCTCAAACAACGCATTAGCAAAGCTAAAACAAGGAATCATAACTCAAAATGCCTAAGCAAGTTCTTAATTTGTAAATATGCCTTCAGCCAGAGATTTAGTGAATATATCAGCTAACTGATCCTCTAATTTAACAAAATGAATGATAATATTTCCCTTTTGGACATGTTCCCTTATTAAATGAAATCTCACTTTAATATGTTTAGTTTTTTAGTGCAAAAATGAATTTTTAGAAATATTTACAGCACTCATGTTGTCACACAATAAGAGAATGTTATTAACATTCAATTTATAATCAGTAAGTTGAGTTTTCAACCAAAGTAACTGAGAACAACAAGAGGAAGCAACAATATATTCAACTTCAGCAGTGGAAAGAGCCACTGTGGACTACTTCTTGCTTGACTAAACATTCAAAGATCTCCCCAGAAAACAACTTATGTCAGTTGTACTTCTTCCATTGACTCTGTCTCTGACAAAATCTGCATCATAATAACTAACTGTAGAAAAATTATCAGTCCTAGAATACCATAAACCAAAGTGGAATGTGCCATGAACATATCTAATGATCCTCTTAACTGTAGAAAGATGTTGCTCTTTTGGTTGTGATTGGAACCTCAAACAAATTTCAACACTTTGCACAATATTAGGTCTAGATGATGTTAAGTACATAAGAGAACCAATCATTCTTCTATACCTAGTCTCATCAACATATTTCTTAGTTACACCGTTTTCTAACTTTGAGTTTGGGTGCATGGGTGTTCCCATGGGTTTAGCATTTTTATACCAAATTTCTTAACTAATTCCTTAGCATACTTCTCTTGAGGAATAAATATTCCATTTTTAGTTTGTTTAATTTGAAGCCCAAGGAAAAAATTACGTTCACTGGTGCACGAAATTGCAATCACACTTTTGAGATCCCGCACAACTAACCAGCAAGTGCACTGGGTCGTCCAAGTAATACCTTACGTGAGTAAGGGTCGATCCCACGAAGATTGTCGGCTTGAAGCAAGCTATGGTTATCTTGTAACTCTTAGTCAGGAGATCAGTAATTCTCAGGTTTAATTGTGAAAAGTAGAAGAACATGAAATAAATACTTGTTTTGCAGTAATGGAGAACATGTTGAGGTTTTGGAGATGCTCTATCTTCTGAATCTCTGCTTTCCTACTGTCTTCTTCTTCAAGCACGCAAGGCTCCTTCCATGGCAAGTTGTATGTAGGATTTCACCGTTGTCAATGGCTACCTCCCATCCTCACAGTGAAAATGTTCAACGCGCTCTGTCACAGCACGGCTAATGATCTGTCGGTTCTCAATCAAGTTGGAATAGAATCTAGTGATTCTTTTGCGTCTGTCACTAACGCCCAGCCTTCAGAAGTTTGAAGCTCGTCACAGTCATTCAATCCTTGAATCCTACTCAGAATACCACAGACAAGGTTTAGACCTTCCGGATTCTCTTGAATGCCGCCATCAATTCTATCTTATACCACGAAGATTCTGACTAAGGAATCCAAGTGATATCCACTCAATCTAAAGTAGAACGGAGGTGGTTGTCAGGCACACGTTCATAGGTGAGAATGATGATGAGTGTCACGGATCATCACATTCATCAAGTTGAGGGGCAAGTGATATCTTAGAATGGAAACAAGCGTGTTTGAATGAAAAATAGTAGTAATTGCATTAATCCATCAAGACACAGCAGAGCTCCTCACCCCCAACTATGGGGTTTAGAGACTCATGCCGTAGAAGATACAATAAGAAACGTGTAATGTGTCATGAGGTCCAGATGCAATGTCAAAAGGTCCTATTAATAGTGAACAAGTAACCTAGGATATACAAAAATGAGTAAAATGACGTAAAAATCCACTTCCGGGGTCCACTTGGTGTGTGCTTGGGCTTAGCATTGAAGCTTTCATGTGTAGAGACTTTTTCTGGAGTTAAACGCCAGCTTTTGTGCCAGTTCCGGCGTTAAACACTGGGAATTCTGAAGCTGATTTGCAATGCCGGTTTGGGCTATCAAATCTCGGGCAAAGTATGAACTATTATACAGTGCTGGAAAGCCCAGGATGTCTACTTTCCAACACAGTTGAGAGCGCGCCAATTGGGCTTCTGTAGCTCCAGAAAATCCACTTCGAGTGCAGGGAGGTCAGAATCCAACAGCATCTGCAGTCCTTTTTAACCTCTGAATCATATTTTTGCTCAGGTCCGTCAATTTCAGCCAAAAAATACCTACAATCACAGAAAAACACACAAACTCATAGTAAAGCCCAGAAAAGTGAATTTTAAATAAAAACTAATAAAACATGCTAAAACCTAACTAAAATGTACTAAAAACATACTAAAAACAGTGCCAAAAAGTGTATAAATTATCCGCTCATCACAACACCAAACTTAAATTGTTGCTTGTCCCCAAGCAACTGAAAATCAAATAGAATAAAAAGAAGAGAATATACTATAGACTCCAAAATATCAAAGAAACTTAGCTCCAATTAGATGAGCGGGAATAGTAGCTTTTTGCTTCTGAACAGTTTTGGCATCTCACTTTATCCTTTGAAGTTTAGAATGATTGGCATCTATAAGAACTCAGAATTCAGATAGTGTTATTGATTCTCCTAGTTAAGTATGATGATTCTTGAACATAGCTACTTTATGAGTCTTGGCTGTGGCCCAAAGCACTTTGTCTTCCAGTATTACCACCGGATACATATATGCCACAGACACATAACTGGGTGAACCTTTTCAGGTTGTGACTCATCTTTGCTGGAGTCCCCAATCAGAGGTGTCCAGGGTTCTTAAGAACACTCTCTTTGCTTTGGATCACTTAAAAAAATATTTTTTTTTTGCTTTTTCTTGCTTCAAGAATCAATTTGATGATTTTTCAGATCCTCAATAACATTTCTCCTTTTCATTATTCTTTCAAGAGCCAACAAGTTTAACATTCTTTAATCAACAAATTCAAAAGACATATGCACTGTTCAAGCATTCATTCAGAAAACAAAAAGTATTGTCACCACATCAAACTAATTCAACTAGTTTCAAGGATGAATTCGAAATCCTGTACTTCTTGTTCTTTTGTGATTAAAGCATTTTTCATTTAAGAGAGGTGATGGATTCATAGGACATTCATAGCTTTAAGACATGAACCTTAAATTTTATTAATCATGAATTAAGAACAAGACTCAAAAATAGATATAAGATAAGACTAATAGTAATAGAAAACAAAATTTTAAATGACTCTAAAATAGACTCCTAATGATAGAGGTTATCACAGAGTTAGGACTCAACAACCTTGATCTTGAGAGGTGGATGCTCCCTCAACTTGTGGGGTGTTTGACCCTTCAAGGGAGAGCTTCTGGCGCTTCAGCTCCTGTAGCTCACGCCCCTGCTTCTCTTGTTCCTTCAGCAATTTGCAGAGCATGCAGTTTTGATTCTGCTGTTCTTCCTTAATTTGTTCCATAGCTTCTTGCAGCTTGGCAACAGATGCTTTTAGGCGGGTCCAGTAGTCAATTTCAGGAAGTTCAGGGAGGAACTCCTGCGCCCTCCTTTTGATAGAGTTATCTTGCATTTGTCCTTCCATTGACTTCTTGGTGATTGGGTGTTCAATTGGGATGAATTCATCTACTCCCATCCTCACCCCAGCATCTTTACACAGCAAAGAGATTAAGCTTGGGTAAGCCAGTTTGGCTTCAGTGGAATTCTTGTTTGCAATTGTGTGAATCTCACAAGCAATCAGATGATGAATCTCCACTTCTTTTCCCAGCATAATGCAATGAATCATCATTGCTCTCTTGATAGTAACCTCAGAACGGTTACTAGTGGGCACAATAGAACGCCCAATAAAGTCTAACCAACCTCTTGCAACTGGTTTGAGATCTCCCCTCTTGAGTTGGTTTGGGACACCTTTTGAATTAGTCATCCACTTGGTTCCAGGGAGGCATATGTCCTCTAGAACTTGATCCAACCCCTTATCTACTCTCACCATTCTCCTATTAAAGAATTCAGGATCATCTTGTAGTTGAGGCAATTTGAAGACCTCTCTTATTTTGTCCAGATGGAAGTAAATAATTCTCCCTCTGACCATGGTTCTGTAGGTATGAAAAGCGGTTTCAGTCATTCTCTGCTTATCTGTCAGCCACAGATTTGAGTAGAATTCCTGAACCATGTTTCTTCCAACCTTTGTCTCAGGGTTGGTTAGAACTTCCCATCCTCTGTTTCGAATTTGCTCTTGGATCTCCGGATATTCATCTTCTTTCAGATCAAATTTAACTTCCGGGATCACTGACCTTAGACCCATTATTTTGTGGTAATGGTCTGCATGTTCTTTGGTTAAGAACCTCTCTTGACTCCAATGATCCTTTGGAGCATTCTCTTTCTTGCCTCTTGAATTGGTTTGTTTTCCTTTGGGAGCCATGATCTTGATGAGCCTTAGCTTAGTGATCACGGAAAAACACACCAAACTTAGAGGTTTGCTTGTCCTCAAGCAAAAGAAAGGAAAGAGGAGAGAGAGGAGGAGAGCAAATTCGAATGGTGGGGAAAGGGGGGGGCGAACGTATATTTATAAGGGAGGGGGAGAGATTTCGAAAATTTTGAAGGAGATTTGAGAAGATATGGAAAGAATTTGAGAAGATATTTGAGTTTTTGAAGAAGATTTGGAAAGGATTTGAAAGAAATTTGAAGAATGATTTTAATTTTTGAGATTTGAAGGTGAATGATGAAACTTTAAAATGTGTTTATGCAGAAAATTATGGATCAAAACAAGAAAGTTTGAAAAAAATTTGAAGTGGAAAGAAAAATGTCTGTCCCCCACCTATCTGGCGTTAAACGCAAGAATGGTATCCATTCTGGCGTTTAATGCCCAAATGTTGGCCATTGTGGGCGTTTAACGCCCAGCCAGGTACCCTGGCTGGCGTTAAATGCCAGAAACCCCTTCATCACTGGGCGTTTTGCTAAACACCCAGGATGCTGCACACCTGGCATTAAACGCCCAGAATGGTGCCCATTCTGGCGTTGAACGCCTAAAATGGTACCTTTACTGGCGTTAAACGCCCAGAGTACCCCTTACTGGCATTTTTTTCGCCAGCAAGCTACTTTTCTCTGCTTTTTGCACTGAATCCTTTTGTAACTCTGTGAATTCCTTCAATTTTGATGATCGCCCTTTGAGAATATGTATCAAACTTTTATTAAATAAAATAGATAACCTGCTAATGACTGGGTTGCCTCCCAGCAAGCGCTTCTTTATTGTCTTTAGCTGGACCTTTACTGAGATTCATTCAAGCCTCAGTTTTGAGCATTCTTGCTCAAAATTGCTTTCAAGATAATGTTTGATCCTCTGTCCATTAACAATGAACTTTTTATTAGAATCAATATCCTGAAGCTCAACATATCCATATGGTGACACTCCTGTAATCACATACGGACCCCTCCACCGGGATTTAAGTTTTCCTGTGAATAGTTTGAGCCTAGAATTGAAGAGCAGAACTTTTTGTCCTGGCTTAAAGACTCTGGATGACAACTTCTTGTCATGCCACTTCTTTGCCTTTTCCTTATAAATTTTTGTATTTTCAAAGGCACTGAGTCTAAATTTATCTAGCTCATTTAGCTGGAGTAATCTTTTTTCACCAGCTAACTTAGCATCCAGGTTTAGGAATCTGGTTGCCCAGTAGGTTTTATGTTCCAGTTCCACGGGCAGATGACAGGCCTTGCCATACACAAGTTGGTATGGAGAGGTTCCTATAGGAGTGTTGAATGCTGTTCTGTATGCCCACAGAGCATCATCCAAGCTCTTTGCCCAATCCTTTCTACGGGCAATTACAGTCCGTTCCAGGATTCTTTTTAGCTCTCTGTTAGAGACTTCAGCTTGCCCATTTGTCTGTGGATGATACGGGGTTGCTACTTTGTGGCTAATTCCATATCGGACCATAGCAGAGTACATCTGTTTATTGCAGAAATGAGTGCCCCCATCACTGATTAGTACTCTGGGAACACCAAACCTGCTGAATATGTGTTTCTGGAGGAATTTCAGCACGGTCTTAGTATCATTATTGGGTGTGGCAATTGCTTCTACCCATTTAGATACATAGTCCACTGCCACCAGAATGTAAGTGTTTGAGTATGATGGTGGGAACGGACCCATGAAGTCAATACCCCATACATCAAACAATTCAATCTCTAAGATCCCTTGTTGAGGCATGGCGTACCCATGAGGTAAGTTACCAGCTCTTTGGCAACTGTCACAATTACGCACAAACTCTCGGGCATCTCTATAGAGAGTAGGCCAGTAGAAGCCACATTGGAGGACCTTAGTGGCTGTTTGCTCACTTCCGAAATGTCCCCCATACTGTGATCCATGGCAATGCTACAGGATCCTTTGTGCTTCCTCTCTAGGTACACATCTGTGGATCATTCCGTCTGCACATCTCTTAAAGAGATATGGCTCATCCCATAGGTAGTACTTGGCATCTGAAATTAATTTCTTTCTTTGCACCCTGCTGTACTCCTGGGGTATGAACCTCACAGCTTTATAATTTGCAATGTCTGCAAACCATGGAGCTTCCTGAATGGCAAAGAGTTGCTCATCTGGAAAGGTCTCAGAGATCTCAGTAGAAAGGAGGGACGCCTCAGCTACTGGTTCTATTCGGGACAGATGATCAGCCACTTGGTTCTCTGTCCCTTTTCTGTCTCTTATTTCTATATCAAACTCTTGTAGAAGCAGCACCCACCTTATGAGCCTGGGTTTTAAATCCTGCTTTGTGAGTAAGTATTTAAGAGCAGCATGGTCAGTGTACACAATCACTTTTGACCCTCCTAAATAGGATCTAAACTTGTCAATGGCATAGACCACTGCAAGTAACTCTTTTTCTGTGGTTGTGTAATTCTTCTGTGCGTCATTTAGAACACGGCTAGCATAATAAATGACGTGTAGAAGCTTGTTATGCCTCTGTCCCAACACTACACCAATGGCATGGTCACTGGCATCACACATTAGTTCGAATGGTAATGTGCAGTCTGGTGCAAAGATGACTGGTGCTGTGACCAGCTTGGCTTTCAGGGTCTCAAACACCTGCAGACACTGTGTGTCAAACACAAATGGTGTGTCAGCCGCTAGAAGGTTGCTTAGAGGTTTTGCAATTTTTGAAAAATCCTTTATAAACCTTCTGTAGAATCCTGCATGCCCCAGAAAGCTTCTGATTGCCTTAACATTGGCAGGTGGTGGTAATTTTTCAATTACCTCTACCTTTGCTTGATCCACCTCTATTCCATTGCTTGAAATTTTGTGCCCAAGGACAATTCCTTCAGTCACCATAAAGTGATATTTCTCCCAGTTTAAGACCAGGTTAGTCTCTTGGCACCTTTTCAAGACAAGTGTTAGATGGTTAAGACAGGAGCTGAATGAGTCTCCATATAATGAGAAGTCATCCATGAAGACTTCCAGGAACTTCTTCACCATATCAAAGAAGATGGATCGCTTGCATCTTTGTAAAGTTGCAGGTGCATTACACAGACCAAAAGGCATTCTTTTGTAGGCAAACACGCCAGAAGGGCAAGTGAATGCTGTTTTCTCTTGGTCTTGAGAATCTACTGTAATTTGGTTGTAACCTGAATAGCCATCCAAAAAGCAGTAATAATCATGGCCAGCTAGTCTTTCTAGCATTTGGTCTATGAATGGTAAAGGAAAATGATCCTTTTTGGTGGCTGTATTGAGCCTTCTGTAATCAATACACATACGCCATTCTGTAACTGTTCTTATAGGAACCAGTTCATTCTTTTCATTATGAACCATTGTCATGCCTCCCTTCTTGGGGACAACTTGGACAGGGCTCACCCAGGGGCTATCGAAAATAGGATAAATAATCCCAGCCTCTAGTAATTTAGTGACCTCTTTCTGCACCACCTCCTTCATGGCTGGATTTAGCCGCCTTTGTGGTTGAACCACTGGTTTGGCATCATCCTCCAATAGGATCTTGTGCATGCATCTTGCTGGGCTAATGCCCTTAAGATCACTTATTGACCATCCAAGAGTTGTCTTGTGTGTCCTTAGCACTTGAATTAGTGCTTCCTCTTCCTGTGAATTTAAAGCAGAGCTTATGATCACTGGAAAAGTGTCACCCTCTCCCAGAAATGCATATTTCAGGGATGGTGGTAGTGGTTTGAGCTCAGGTTTGGGAGGCTTATCCTCTTCCTGAGGAATTTTCAAAAATTCTTTTATTTCCTCTGGTTCCTCCTGATCAGGCTGAACATCCTTGAAGATGTCCTCTAGCTCTGATTCTAGACTTTCAGTCATATTGATCTCTTCCACCAAAGAGTCAATAATATCGGCACTCATGCAGTCATTTGATGTGTCTGGATGCTGCATAGCTTTGACAGCATTCAACTTGAACTCATCCTCATTGACTCTCAGGGTTATTTCCCCTTTTTTGTACATCAATATGAGTTCGTCCAGTTGCTAGTAAAGGTCTTCCTAGAATGAGAGTTGCACTCTTGTGCTCCTCCATTTCCAGCACTACAAAGTCAGTTGGAAAGGCGAATGGCCCAACCTTGACAATCATGTCCTCAATTATGCCTGATGGATATTTAATGGAGCCATCAGCAAGTTGGAGACATATTCGGGTTGGTTTGACTTCTTCAGTCAACCCAAGCTTTCTGATAGTGGATGTAGGTATTAGATTGATACTTGCTCCAAGGTCACATAGAGTTGTCTTGGTGCAAGCACCTTCTAATGTGCATGGTATCATAAAGCTTACTGGATCTTGAAGCTTTTCTGGTAAGCTTTTCAGAATGACTGCACTGCATTCTTCAGTGAGAAACACTTTTTCAGTTTCTCTCCAATCCTTCTTATGACTTAAGATCTCTTTCATGAACTTAGCATAAGAAGGTATTTGCTCAAGTGCCTCTGCAAACGGAATCTTTATTTCAAGAGTCCTTAGATAGTCTGCAAAGCGGGCAAATTGCTTATCCTGTTCCGCTTGGCAGAGTTTCTGAGGATAAGGCATCTTGGCTTTATATTCTTCAACCTTAGTTGCTGCAGGTTTATTCCCTACAGAGGTGGTTGGAGAAGCCTTTTTAGAGGTGTTACTATCAGCACTCTCAGGTGTCTGATTCCTCATTGGCGTTTGAACGCCAGGATTGGGTGAGGAATGGGCATTTACCGCCAATTTTCCCCTTTTTTTGGCGTTTGAACGCCAGAATTGGGCAAGGAATGGGCGTTTAACGCCAACTTTTCCCCCCTTTCTGGCGTTTGAACGCCAGGAGTATTCTTCTCTGGGCTCTTATTGTCCTCAGAGGGATTTTGGACAGTGGTTTGGTTATCCTCTTTCAGTTGTTCCTTTCTTGGCTTTTTGCCACTTTGAGCAGTGCTATTCAATGTCTTTCCACTCGTCAGTTGAAATGCTTGGCATTCTTCTGTTATCTGTTTAGATAACTGCTGTTTTGTCTGATTCAACTGTGATTCTATGTTCTTGTTAGCAATTTTAGTTTCTTGGAGCATCTCTTTAAATTCTGCTAACTGTTTTGTCATCAGGTGTAATTGCTGATTAAGCTCAACAATCTGTTCTTGAGGATTAGGATCAGTAGCTACTGCCATGGCTTCTTCTTTTGTAGAGGATTCATTGCTAGAGTATAGATGTTGATTTCTAGCAACAGTATCTATAAGCTCTTGAGCCTCTTCAATTGTCTTCCTCATATGTATAGACCCACCAGCTGAGTGGTCTAGAGACATTTGAGCTTTTTCTGTAAGCCCATAGTAGAAGATGTCTAACTGCACCCACTCTGAAAATATTTCAGAGGGGCATTTTCTTAGCATACCTCTGTACCTCTCCCAGGAATTATAAAGGGATTCATTATCCTCTTGTTTAAAGCCTTGGATGTCCATCCTTAGCTGTGTCATCCTTTTTGGAGGGTAAAATTGATTCAGGAATTTGTCTGATAACTGTCTCCATATTTTTATGCTTGCTGTGGGTTGGTTATTCAACCACCTCTTAACTTGATCTTTTACAGCAAATGGAAGCAGTAATAATCTGTAGACATCCTAATCTACCTCTTTATCACGTACTGTGTCAGCAATTTGTAAGAACTGTGCCAGGAACTCAGTAGGTTCTTCCTGTGGAAGACCATAATACTGGCAATTTTGCTGCACCATGATAATGAGTTGAGGATTTAGCTCAAAGCTGCTTGCTTTAATGGGAGGTATACATATGCTACTCCCATATTCAGCTGTAGTGGGGTTAGCATATGACCCCACAGTCCTTCTGGACTGCTCGATTCCACTTAGGTCCATGATGGAGAAAGGGAATATGATATGGATTCACAAGTAAAGTAAAAAAATTTTTTTGAATGAAAGAAAATGATAAAATAAAACAAAAGGAAAATAAAATAAAATTTCGAAAACTAAAAGAAAATAAAATCAAAGCAAATTGAAAACTAAATCAATTAATTAATTAAAAAGATTTTGGAATTAGCAATTGAAAAGATACGATTGAAAGTTATTTTGAAAAAGATTTGATTTTTGAAATGAGGAAAGAGAAAAACCACAAAATGACACCAAACTTAAAATTTTTAGAAAATCAAACACAAATTTTTGAAAATTCAAAGGAAAACACAAAGAAGACACCAACTTAGAATATGAAACTAGACTCAAATAAAAGACTCTAAACCAACAAAAATAAAACAGTCCTAATTTAAGCAACAAAATAAACCGTCAGTTGTCCAAACTCGAACAATCCCCGGCAACGGCGCCAAAAACTTGGTGCACGAAATTGCAATCACACTTTTGCAATCCCGCACAACTAACCAGCAAGTGCACTGGGTCGTTGGTGGACGAAATTGTATCTCTTTATGGAATATGATAATAGAGCCTGGTCCAAAATCAACTTCACAACTCCGTTCAACTAACCAGCAAGTGCACTGGGTCGTCCAAGTAATACCTTACGTGAGTAAGGGTCGATCCCACGGAGATTATTGGCTTGAAGCAATCAATGTTATTTTATTAATCTTAGTCAGGAGGCCAATAAGGTTAATTGGATTTTACTTGTAAAAAGCCAAACTACTTAAAAATTGTAAGTTGGAATAATAAAGAATACTAGCGTTACTTGTTGTGCAGTAATGGGGAATATGTTGGAGTTTTGGAGATGCTTTGTCCTTTGACTTCAACTCTTCCTTGAAATCCTCTTCTCACACGCAGATTCCTTCCATGGCAAGCTCTATGTAGGGTGTCACCGTTGTCAGTGGCTACTCCCCATCCTCTCAGTGAAAACGTTCCTATGCTCTGTCACAGCACGGCTAATCATCTGTCGGTTCTCAATCAGGTTGGAATAGAATCCATTGATTCTTTTGCGTCTGTCACTAACGCCCAGCCCTCAGGAGTTTGAAGCACGTCACAGTCATTCAATCCCGGAATCCTACTCAGAATACCACAGACAAGGTTTAGACTTTCCGAATTCTCATGAATGCCGCCATCAATCCGGCCTATACCACGAAGATTCTGATTAAGGAATCTAAGAGATATTCATTCAATCTGATGTAGAACGGAGGTGGTTGTCAGGCACACGTTCATGGGTTGAGGAAGGTGATGAGTGTCACAGATCATCACCTTCTTCACAATTAAGCGCGAATAAACATCTTAGATAAGAACAAGCGTGTTTGAATGGAAAACAAAGGAATTGTATTAAATCATCGAGACGCTGCAGAGCTCCTCACCCCCAACAATGGAGTTTAGAGACTCATGCCGTCAAAAGTATGTAATTCAAATCTGAAAATGTCATGAGGTTTAAGATAAGTCTGTAAAAGTTGTTTAAATAGTAAACTAGTAACCTAGGTTTACAGAATATGAATAAACCAAGATAATTGGTGCAGAAATCCACTTCTGGGGCCCACTTGGTGTGTGCTGGGGCTGAGACTACAGCTTTCCACGTGTAAAGACCTTTCTTGGCGTCAAACTCCAGATTATGACGTGTTTTGGGCGTTCAACTCCGGATCATGACGTTTTTCTGGCGTTTAACTCCAGACAGCAGCATGAACTTGGCGTTTAACGCCAAGTTACGTCGTCTATCCTTGCGCAAAGTATGGACTATTATATATTGCTGGAAAGCCCTGGATGTCTACTTTCCAACGCCGTTGAGAGCGCGCCAATTGGACTCCTGTAGCTCCAGAAAATCCATTTCGAGTGCAGGGAGGTCAGGATCCAACAGCATCAGCAGTCCTTTTTCCGCCTAAGTCAGATTTTTGCTCAGCTCCCTCAATTTCAGCCAGAAAATACCTGAAATCACAGAAAAACACACAAACTCATAGTAAAGTCCAGAAATATGATTTTTGCCTAAAAACTAATATTATTTTACTAAAAACTTAACTGAAACATGCTAAAATCTACATGAAATTACCCCAAAAAGCGTACAAAATATCCGCTCATCACAACACCAAACTTAAACTGTTGCTTGTCCTCAAGCAACTAGATGAATAAAATAGGTTTTAACAGAAATAAAGAAGTAATAATATTTTAGAGTTTTAAATGAAGCTCATATTCTTATTAGATGAGCGGGGCTTGTAGCTTTTTGTTTCTGAACAGTTTTGGCATCCCCCTGTATCTTTAAATTTTCAGAATGATTGGCATCCTTAGGAACTCAGAATTCAGATAGTATTATTGACTCTCCTAGTGTAGTATGTTGATTCTTGAACACAGTTATTTTATGAGTCTTGGCTGTGGCCCTAAGCACTTTGTTTTCCAGTATTACCACCAGATACATAAATGCCACAGACACATAACTGGGTGAACCTTTTCAGATTGTGACTTAGCTTTGCTAAAGTCCCCAGTTAGTGGTGTCCAGAGCTCTTAAGCACACTCTTTTGCTTTGGATCACGACTTTAACCACTCAGTCTCAAGCTTGTAACTTGGACCTGCATGCCACAAGCATATGGTTAGGGACAGCTTGGTTTAGCCGCTTAGACCTGGATTTTATTTCCTTGGGCCCTCCTATCCATTGATGCTCAAAGCCTTGGATCCCCTCTTTTACTCTTGGCTAGTGCTCATGGCTTGTGAATATTATTATTATTATTATTATTTTTTGAACTGCTTTTTCTTGCTTCAAGAATCAATTTCATGATTTTTCAGATCATCAATAATATTTTTCGTGTTTCTCATCCTTTCAGGAGCCAATATTCATCAAATTCAAAATACAATTTATGCACTGTTCAAGCATTCATTCAGAAAACAAAAAGTATTGCCACCACATGTAATTAATTATAATTTTTATTATTAAGAACTCGAAAAATATAGATTACTTCTTTATTCTAAAAAATCTACTACTTTATTCATGCCTAATGATGATGAGAAAAATAAATTATAGCTTAATTGGAAATAAAATCAAAATAGACATACTAATTACTACTAAATATCTCCTAAGGTGAATTTCTATAATAATACTATCACTAGGTTAAAGCAGAAAGATTGGAACTCAGCAACCTGTTGTTTTGAGGATTAGATGTTCCTCTGATCTGTGGAGTGTGGTTCAAGGATTAATTTTTGGCGCTTCAGCTCCCTTAGATCACGCCCTTGCTCCTCCTGTTCCTTGAGCAGTTTGCAAATCATGCTACTTTGATTATTCTGTTCTTCCTTTATTTGATCCATAGCTTCTTGCAATCTGGAAATAGAAGCCTCAAGATGTTCCCAGTATTCGAATTGGGGCAGTTCTGGAAGAGCTTCTGATGCTCTCTTCTTGGTTGAATCATCTTGTTGCTGTTGTCTGGCCATTGATATTCCAGTAATGGGTTTTTCAATTAGGATATATTCAGTTATTCCCATCTTTACTCCAGCATCTTTGCAAAGCATAGAAATTAAGCTTGGATAAGCCAATCTGGCGTCCTTAGAATTCCTGTTTGCTATTTTGTATAGCTCACATGAGATCAGCTGATGGACTTCTACTTCTTTTCCCAACATGATGCAGTGAATCATGATAGCTCTTTTGATGGTAACTTCAGAACGGTTGCTGGTGGGTAATATGGAACGCCCAATGAAATCCAGCCAGCCTCTGGCTACTGGTTTTAGATCTTCCCTTTTGAGTTGAACAGGGACGCCAGTCGTGCTGGTGGTCCACTTGGCTCCAGGGATGCATATGTCCTCCAGGATCTTGTCCAACCCTTTATTGACCCTCATCATTCTCCTATTAAAGGAGTCTGGGTCATCTTTCAGTTGAGGAATCTTGAATATCTCCCTGATCTTGTCAGCATTGGTATGAATGATCTTTCCTCTGACTACTGTCTTATGGTCAAAGAGGGCGGCTCCAATGATTCTTTGCCTTTCTGTCTGCCATAAATTAGCATAAAATTCTTGAACCATGTTCTTTCCCACTTTCGTTTCAGGATTGGCCAGAATTTCCCAATTCCTGTTTCGAATTTGCTCTTGGATCTCCGGATATTCATCTTCTTTCAGATCAAATCTGACTTCCGGGATCACTGATCTGTGACTCATTATCTTGTAGTAATGGTCTGAATGTTCTTTAGTTAAGAACTTCCCTTGATTCCAAAGTGGCTTTGGAGTGCTTTCTTTCTTGCCTCTTGGGTTGGGTTGTTTCCCTTTAGGAGCCATGATCAAGAGACACAATAGTTTTTGTGATCACGGGTAAAACACACCAAACTTAGAGCTTTGCTTGTCCTCAAGCAAAAGAGAAGAAAGAAGAGGGATAGAAGGAGAACAATTGTGGAATGGTGGTGATGAAGAGGGCGCCGAATACAATATATAGGGAGGGGGGTGGGAGTTTTTTTTCGAAAAAAAAAAGAAAGAATTAAAATAGAAGATATGATTTTAAAAGATATGATAAGAAAAAGATATAATTTTAAAAGAGAAAGATATGAATAGTAATTTGAAAAGATAAATCTGAAATTTTTAATTTTGAAAAAGATTTTAAAAAGAAAATTGAGTTTTGAAAACAAATTTTAAAAGAGTTGGATTGAAAAACCATTTGGTTTTATAAATTAAGATACATTTGATATTTTTGAAAAAGGAATTTTAGAAATTAGGATTTTTAGAACACTAATTTGGATTGAGGGATGATAATTTAAAGTATGTTTATGCAAGAAATCATGGATTGAAACATAAAAAATAAAAAAATTTGGATTAAAAACGAAATTGTACCTCCTCCCACCATCCTGGCGTTAAACGCCCACATGGTGCATGGTTTGGGCGTTTAACGCCCAATTGTTGCTTCTCCTGGGCGTTCAACGCCCATTTGGTGCTTCTTTCTGGCGTTGAACGCCAGGAAGTCCTTCGTTACTGGGCGTTTTTCTAAACGCCCAGGATGCTAGCAGACTGGCGTTAAACGCCCAGAAGGTGCATCTTTCTGGCGTTTAACGCCCAGAAGATGCTCCTTTCTGGCGTTTAACGCCCACATGGCTACCCTTACTGGCGTTAAACGCCCAGTGGGAGCTTCTTTTGGGCGTTTAACGCCCAAAGTATTTCTTACTGGCTTTTTCACGCCAGTGAGCTTCCAAATTTCCCTGTAACTCTGTGACTTCAACCAATTGCTATTTCACCTTTGAAGATACTTGGACTCAAACCTGTAAAAAAAGAAAATTTATTTAATTAGTAAATAAACTCTGTAAATGGCTGGGTTGCCTCCCAGCAAGCGCTTCTTTAATGTCGTTAGCTGGACTGTCACTGATCTTCAATGAAGTCTCAGTCTTGAGCATTCTTGCTCGAAATTATCTTCAAGATAGTGTTTAACTCTTTGTCCATTAACAATGAACTTTTTGCTGGATTCATTATCCTGAAGCTCTACGTATCCATACGGTGATACGCTTGTGATCACATATGGACCTCTCCACCGGGATTTTAATTTCCCGGGGAATAATTTGAGCCTTGAATTAAATAGCAGAACTTTCTGTCCCGGTTCAAAGACTCTGGATGACAATTTCTTATCATGCCATCTTTTTGCTTTCTCTTTGTAAATTTTTGCATTCTCGAAAGCATTGAGTCTAAACTCCTCTAGCTCATTTAACTGGAGCAATCGTTTTTCTCCGGCTAATTTGGCATCAAGGTTTAGGAGTCTGGTTGCCCAATAGGCCTTGTGTTCCAGTTCCACTGGCAAGTGACACGCTTTTCCATACACAAGCTGGTATGGAGAGGTCCCTATAGGGGTCTTAAATGCTGTTCTGTATGCCCACAGAGCATCATCCAAGCTTCTTGCCCAATCCTTTCTACGGTTAATTACAGTCCGTTCCAGGATTCTTTTGAGTTCTCTATTTGAGACTTCAGCTTGCCCATTAGTTTGTGGATGATATGGAGTAGCCACCCTGTGGTTGACTCCATAACGTACCAGAGCAGAGTAAAGCTGTTTATTACAGAAATGAGTACCCCCATCACTGATTAACACTCTAGGGATACCAAATCTGCTGAAGATATGTTTCTGGAGGAATTTCAACACGGTTTTAGTGTCATTAGTGGGTGTTGCAATAGCCTCCACCCATTTGGATACATAATCCACTGCCACCAGAATATAAGTGTTTGAGTATGATGGTGGGAAAGGTCCCATGAAGTCAATGCCCCATACATCAAACAACTCAATCTCCAAGATTCCTTGTTGAGGCATGGAATAACTGTGAGGTAGGTTGCCTGATCTTTGGCAACTGTCACAATTAAGCACAAATGCTCGGGAATCTTTATAGAGAGTAGGCCAGTAGAAGCCACTTTGGAGGACTCTTGTGGCTGTTCGCTCACTTCCAAAATGTCCTCCATACTGTGATCCATGGCAATGCCAAAGGATCTTCTGTGCTTCCTCTTTAGGCACACATCTACGGATTACTCCGTCTGCACATCTCTTGAAGAGATATGGTTCATCCCAAAGATAGTACTTTGCATCTGTGATTAATTTCTTTGATTGCACCCTACTGTACTCTTTGGGTATGAATCTCACTGCCTTGTAGTTTGCAATGTCTGCAAACCATGGCACTTCCTGGATGGCAAACAGTTGCTCATCCGGAAAGGTTTCAGAGATCTCAGTGAGAGGGAGGGACGCCCCTTCTACTGGTTCTATTCGGGACAGGTGATCTGCTACTTGATTTTCTGTCCCTTTTCTGTCTCTTATTTCTATATCAAACTCTTGCAGAAGCAACACCCATCTGATGAGTCTGGGTTTTGAATCCTGCTTTGTGAGTAGATATTTAAGAGCAGCATGATCAGTGTACACAATCACTTTTGATCCTACTAAATAGGATCTGAATTTGTCAATGGCGTAAACCACTGCCAGTAGCTCTTTTTCTGTGGTTGTGTAATTCTTCTGTGCATCATTTAGAACACGGCTGGCATAGTAAATGACGTGCAGAAGCTTGTCATGCCTTTGTCCCAACACTGCACCAATGGCATGGTCACTGGCATCACACATCAGTTCAAATGGTAATGTCCAGTCTGGTGCAGAGATTATTGGTGCTGTAGCCAATTTAGCTTTCAGAGTCTCAAATGCCTGCAGACATTCTTTATCAAAGATAAATGGCGTGTCAGCAGCTAGCAGGTTGCTCAGAGGTTTGGCAATTTTTGAAAAATCCTTTATAAACCTCCTATAGAATCCTGCATGCCCCAGAAAGCTTCTGATTGCCTTAACATTGGCAGGTGGTGGTAATTTTTCAATTACTTCTACCTTAGCTTGATCCACCTCTATTCCCTTGTTCGAAATTTTGTGCCCAAGGACAATTCCTTCAGTCACCATAAAGTGACATTTTTCCCAGTTTAAAACCAGGTTAGTCTCTTGGCATCTTTTCAGAACAAGTGCTAAATGGTTAAGGCAGGAGCTGAATGAGTCTCCAAATACTGAAAAGTCATCCATGAAGACTTCCAGGAATTTTTCCACCATATCAGAGAAAATTGAGAGCATGCACCTTTGAAAGGTTGCAGGTGCATTGCACAGGCCAAATGGCATCCTTCTGTATGCAAATACTCCAGATGGGCATGTGAATGCCGTTTTCTCCTGATCCTGGGGATCTACTGCAATTTGATTATAACCTGAATATCCATCCAGGAAGCAGTAGTATTCATGACCTGCTAGTCTTTCTAGCATCTGGTCTATGAATGGTAAAGGAAAATGATCCTTTCTGGTGGCTGTATTGAGCCTTCTATAATCAATGCACATACGCCACCCTGTAACTGTTCTTGTAGGAACCAGTTCATTTTTTTCATTATGAACCACTGTCATGCCACCTTTCTTAGGGACAACTTGGACAGGGCTCACCCAGGGGCTGTCAGAAATAGGATAAATAATCCCAGCCTCTAGTAATTTAGTGACCTCTTTCTGCACTACTTCCTTCATTGCTGGGTTCAGCCGCCTTTGTGGTTGAACCACTGGCTTGGCGTCATCCTCCAGTAGGATTTTATGCATACATCTGGCTGGGCTGATGCCCTTAAGATCACTGATGGACCACCCAAGAGCTGTCTTGTGTGTCCTTAGCACTTGAATTAGTGCTTCCTCTTCCTGTGGCTCTAAGGTAGAGCTTATAATTACAGGAAAGGTATCACCTTCTCCCAGAAATGCATATTTTAGGGATGGTGGTAATGGTTTGAGTTCGGGTTTTGGAGGTTTCTCCTCTTCTTGAGGGATTTTCAGAGGTTCTATTATCTTCTCTGACTCCTCCAAATCAGGCTGAACATCTTTAAAGATGTCCTCTAGCTCTGATTCCAAACTCTCAGCCATATTGACCTCTCTTACCAGAGAATCAATAATATCAACACTCATGCAGTCATTTGGGGTGTCTGGATGTTGCATTGCTTTGACAACATTTAACTTGAACTCCTCCTCATTGACTCTCAAGGTTACTTCCCCTTTTTGGACATCAATGAGGGTTCGGCCAGTTGCTAGGAAAGGTCTTCCTAGAATGAGAGTTGCACTCTTGTGCTCCTCCATTTCCAGCACCACAAAGTCAGTAGGAAAGGCAAATGGCCCAACCTTGACAATCATGTCTTCAATCACGCCTGATGGGTGCTTAATGGAGCCATCAGCAAGTTGAAGACATATCCTGGTTGGTTTAATTTCTTCAGTTAAACCAAGCTTTCTGATAGTAGATGCAGGTATTAGGTTGATACTTGCCCCAAGATCACATAAAGCTTGCTTGGTACAATTACCCTCTAATGTGCATGGTATCATAAAACTCCCAGGATCTTTAAGCTTCTCAGGTAAGCTTTTCAGAATGACTGCACTGCATTCTTCAGTGAGGTAAACTTTTTCAGTTTCCCTCCAATCCTTCTTATGACTTAAAATTTCCTTCATGAACTTAGCATAAGAAGGTATTTGCTCAAGTGCTTCTGCAAACGGAATCTTTATTTCAAGAGTCCTGAGATAGTCTGCAAAGCGGGCAAATTGCTTATCCTGTTCCGCTTGGCGGAGTTTTTGAGGATAAGGCATTTTGGCTTTGTATTCCTCAACCTTAGTTGCTGCAGGTTTATTACCTACAGAAGTGGGTTGGGAAGCTTTTTTAGAAGGGTTATCATCAGCACTCGTAGGTGACTGATCCCCCACTGGCATTTGAATGCCAGAGGTGGGAGCTGGAGTGGCGTTAGACGCCATTTCCTTGTTTGTTACTGGCGTTTGAACGCCAGAACCATGTTCCCTTTGGGCGTTCAACGCCAGATCCATGCTTGTTTCTGGCGTTGAACGCCAGGAATGAGCATGGGCTGGGCGTTCAGCGCCAGCATTATTCCTCTCTGGGCTCTGATTGTCCTCAGAGGGATTTTGAGTATCCACCTGTTCATTTCTTGGTTTCCTGCTACTTTGAAGTGAGGTATTTAATGTTTTCCCACTTCTTAATTGAACTGCTTGGCATTCTTCTGTTATTTATTTTGACAGTTGCTTTTCTGTCTGCTTTAATTGTACTTCCATGTTCCTGTTAGCCATTCTTGTTTCCTGTAATATTTCCTTGAATTCGGCTAGCTGCTGAGTTAGAAAATCTAATTGCTGATTGAATTCATTAGCCTGATCCACTGGACTGAGTTCTGTAGTTACTGTTTTAGCTTCTTCTTTCATAGAGGATTCACTGCTTAGGTACAGATGCTGATTTCTGGCAACTGTATCAATAAGCTCTTGAGCTTCTTCAATTGTTTTTCTCATGTGTATAGATCCACCAGCTGAGTGGTCTAGAGAAATCTGAGCTTTTTCTGTAAGCCCATAGTAGAAGATGTCTAATTGCACCCATTCTGAAAACATTTCAGAGGGGCATTTTCTTAGCATCTCTCTGTATCTCTCCCAGGCATCATAAAGGGATTCATTATCTCCTTGTTTGAAGCCTTGGATGTTTAGCCTTAGCTGTGTCATCCGTTTGGGAGGGAAATAGTGATTCAGGAATTTTTCTGACAGCTGTTTCCATGTTTTTATGCTGCTCTTAGGCTGGTTATTTAACCACCTCTTAGCTTGATCTTTTACAGCAAATGGAAACAGTAATAATCTGTAGACATCCTGATCTACTTCCTTATCATGTACTGTATCAGCAATTTGCAGAAATTGTGCCAGGAACTCTGTAGGTTCTTCATGTGGAAGACCGAAATACTGGCAGTTTTACTGCACCATGATAATGAGCTGAGGATTCAGCTCAAAGCTACTAACTCCAATGGAGGGTATACAAATACTACTCCCATATGAAGCAGTAGTGGGGTTAGCATATGACCCCAGGGTCCTCTTGGACTGTTCATTTCCACTTGCTTCCATATTGAACAATAGAGTTATTTGTTTATAAAGGATTGTGGAATATGTTGGTATTATTTATTTTATAGTTGTGGAATAAATAAAATGGAATATATAAAAAATATTTTGAAAATACTTTGTGAAAATTTTCCGAAAAATTTGAAATTGAAATTTGGATTTTATATTAAAAATTTCGAAAAAGTAGTTTTAAAAATGGTTAGAAAATAAATTTTTTTTTTTGAATTTTGAATTTTATAATGAAAGAGAAAAACACACAAAAGACACAAGACTTAAAAATTTTTAGATCTAATGCTCCTTATTTTCGAAAATTTTTGGAGGGAAAACACCAAGGAACACCAAACTTAAAAATTTTAAGATCAAGACACAAGAAAGATTCAAGAACACCTTAAAGATTCACAAGAACACCAAGAACAAAAGAAAGAACACCAAACTTAAAATTTTTAGAAAACCAAGACAAATTTTCGAAAATTAAAGAAAACTTAACAAGAAAACACCAAACTTAGAGTTTGGTACAAGATTTAATCCAAGAAAAATTATTTTTGAAAAAGGTTCCAAAGGGTATAACCAATTATCAAGAACAACTTGAAAATCAAGGAAGAACCAAGAACACTAACACGAAAATTTTAGAGAAAATATAGAATATGCAATTAACACCAAACTTAGAACAAGACACTAAACTCACGAAAATTAGCAATTAATTAAAAGAAAAATAATAGATTTTGAAAAGAAATTTTTGAAAAGAAACTATCCTATCAAAATTTAATGACTCTGTAACAACAAAAATAAATTATTCCTAATCTAAGAAATAAAATAAGCCTTCAATTGTCCAAACTCAATAATCCCCGGCAACGGCGCCAAAAACTTGGTGGACGAAATTGTATCTCTTTATGGAATATGATAATAGAGCCTGGTCCAAAATCAACTTCACAACTCCGTTCAACTAACCAGCAAGTGCACTGGGTCGTCCAAGTAATACCTTACGTGAGTAAGGGTCGATCCCACGGAGATTATTGGCTTGAAGCAATCAATGTTATTTTATTAATCTTAGTCAGGAGGCCAATAAGGTTAATTGGATTCTTGTAAAAAGCCAAACTACTTAAAAATTGTAAGTTGGAATAATAAAGAATACTAGTGTTACTTGTTGTGCAGTAATGGGGAATATGTTGGAGTTTTGGAGATGCTTTGTCCTTTGACTTCAACTCTTCCTTGAAATCCTCTTCTCACACGCAGATTCCTTCCATGGCAAGCTCTATGTAGGGTGTCACCGTTGTCAGTGGCTACTCCACATCCTCTCAGTGAAAACGTTCCTATGCTCTGTCACAGCACGGCTAATCATCTGTCGGTTCTCAATCAGGTTGGAATAGAATCCATTGATTCTTTTGCGTCTGTCACTAACGCCCAGCCCTCAGGAGTTTGAAGCACGTCACAGTCATTCAATCCCGGAATCCTACTCAGAATACCACAGACAAGGTTTAGACTTTCCGGATTCTCATGAATGCCGCCATCAATCCGGCCTATACCACGAAGATTCTGATTAAGGAATCTAAGAGATATTCATTCAATCTGATGTAGAACGGAGGTGGTTGTCAGGCACACGTTCATGGGTTGAGGAAGGTGATGAGTGTCACGGATCATCACCTTCTTCACAATTAAGCGCGAATAAACATCTTAGATAAGAACAAGCGTGTTTGAATGGAAAACAAAGGAATTGTATTAAATCATCGAGACGCTGCAGAGCTCCTCACCCCCAACAATGGAGTTTAGAGACTCATGCCGTCAAAAGTATGTAATTCAAATCTGAAAATGTCATGAGGTTTAAGATAAGTCTGTAAAAGTTGTTTAAATAGTAAACTAGTAACCTAGGTTTACAGAATATGAATAAACCAAGATAATTGGTGCAGAAATCCACTTCTGGGGCCCACTTGGTGTGTGCTGGGGCTGAGACTAAAGCTTTCCACGTGTAAAGACCTTTCTTGGCGTCAAACTCCAGATTACGACGTGTTTTGGGCGTTCAACTCCGGATCATGACGTTTTTCTGGCGTTTAACTCCAGACAGCAGCATGAACTTGGCGTTTAACGCCAAGTTACGTCGTCTATCCTTGCGCAAAGTATGGACTATTATATATTGCTGGAAAGCCCTGGATGTCTACTTTCCAACGCCGTTGAGAGCGCGCCAATTGGACTCCTGTAGCTCTAGAAAATCCATTTCGAGTGCAGGGAGGTCAGGATCCAACAGCATCAGCAGTCCTTTTTCCGCCTAAGTCAGATTTTTGCTCAGCTCCCTCAATTTCAGCCAGAAAATACCTGAAATCACAGAAAAACACACAAACTCATAGTAAAGTCCAGAAATATGATTTTTGCCTAAAAACTAATATTATTTTACTAAAAACTTAACTGAAACATGCTAAAATCTACATGAAATTACCCCAAAAAGCGTACAAAATATCCGCTCATCAGTCGTCCAAGTAATACCTTACGTGAGTAAGTGTCGATCCCACGGAAATTGTCGGCTTAAAGCAAGCTATGGTTATCTTGTAACTCTTAGTCAGGAGATCAGTAATTCTCAGGTTTAATTGTGAAAAGTAGAAGAACATGAAATAAATACTTGTTTTGCAGTAATGGAGAACAGGTTGAGGTTTTGGAGATGCTCTATCTTCTGAATCTCTGCTTTCCTACTGTCTTCTTCTTCAAGCACGCAAGGCTCCTTCCATGGCAAGCTGTATGTAGGGTTTCACTGTTGTCAATGGCTACCTCCCATCCTCTCAGTGAAAATGTTCAACGCGCTCTGTCACAGCACGGCTAATCATCTGTCGATTCTCAATCAGGTTGGAATAGAATCCAGTGATTCTTTTGCGTCTGTCACTAACGCCCAGCCTTCAGGAGTTTGAAGCTCGTCACAGTCATTCAATCCTTGAATCATACTCAGAATACCATAGACAAGGTTTAGACCTTCCGGATTCTCTTGAATGCCGCCATCAATTCTAGCTTATACCACGAAGATTCTAGCTAAGGAATCCAAGAGATATCCACTCAATCTAAAGTAGAACGGAGGTGGTTGTCAGGCACACGTTCATAGGTGAGAATGATGATAAGTGTTACAGATCATCACATTCATCAAGTTGAGGGGCAAGTGATATCTTAGAATGGAAACAAGCGTGTTTGAATGAAAAATAGTAGTAATTGCATTAATCCATCAAGACACATCAGAGCTCCTCACCCCCAACTATGGGGTTTAGAGACTCATGCCGTAGAAGATACAATAAGAAACGTGTAATGTGTCATGAGGTCCGGATACAATATCAAAAGGTCCTATTAATAGTGAACTAGTAACCTAGGATATACAGAAATGAGTAAAATGACATAAAAATCCACTTCCAGGGTCCACTTGGTGTGTGCTTGGGCTGAGCATTGAAGCTTTCATGTGTAGAGACTTTTTCTGGAGTTAAACGCCAGCTTTTGTGCCAGTTTGGGCGTTTAACTCCAATTTTTGTGCCAGTTCCGGCGTTAAACGCCGGGAATTCTGAAGCTGATTTGCAATGCCGGTTTGGGCTATCAAAACTCGGGCAAAGTATGGACTATTATACATTGCTGGAAAGCCCAAGATGTCTACTTTCTAACGCAGTTGAGAGCGCGCCAATTGGGCCTCTGTAGCGCCAGAAAATTCACTTCGAGTGCAGGGAGGTCAGAATCCAACAGCATCTGCAGTCTTTTTTAACCTCTGAATCAGATTTTTGCTTAGGTCCGTCAATTTCAGCCAGAAAATACCTGAAATTATAGAAAAACATACAGACTCATAGTAAAGCCCAGAAAAGTGAATTTTAAATAAAAACTAATAAAAACATGCTAAAAACTAACTAAAATGTACTAAAAACATACTAAAAACAGTGCCAAAATGCGTATAAATTATCCCGTCATCATTCACCCATTATACTCATGTCAGATTCACATGTCATTAGTTTTTCAAATTCAGTATAAAGTGATTTATTGGCTAATCCAAATATTATATCATCAACATAAATTTGGACTAGAATGAAAGAATTATTAGAGTTCTTAATATATAAAGTAGTGTCTGTGGTGCCTCTTTGAAAATTATTTTTCAAAAGAAAAGATCTGAGTCTTTCATACCAAACTCTAGGAACTTGTCATAATCTATAAAGAGCTTTTAAAAGTTTGAAAACATGATTGGGATGCTCTTTATTTTCAAAACCAGGTGGTTGTGCCAGATACACTTTTCAATCAATTACTCCATTTAAAAATACACATTTCACATCTGTTTGAAATAATTTAAAGCCACAATGGACATCATATGCTAGAAGAAGCCTAATAGTTTCCATTCGGGCCACAGGAGCAAATGATTCATCAAAATCTGTTCCTTCGTCTTGATCATATTCTTGTGCACAAATCTTGCTTTGTTTCTAGCAATGCTTCTATCTTCACCTAGTTTATTCCTAAAGATCCACTTGGTGCCAGTCACTTTCTTTCTGTTGGGTTTGGAAACAAGTGTCTAACCTTGATTCTTTTCAAATTGTTAAAGCTCTTTCTCCATAGCCTTTATCCAAAAAGGGTAATCGAGAGCTTCTTCAATGTTCTAAGGCTCAATTTGAGATAGAAAGGCCAAATTAGCTTCTTCAATTTTCTTTCTAGATGAGGATCGAGTTTTGACACCATGAGAGACATCTCCAATGACAAATTCTTATGGATAGCTCTTTAAAAATTTCCATTCTTGAGGTCTTGAGGACTTAAGAACAGATCCGGTTAAGTGGGATCAATGGAACTGGTATTTTCAGGAATTTTACCAGTTTCATGAGATAAAACAAAATTATCTCTTGTAGAATCTTCTGCAGTAGCTGATTCAAAATCAAGTTGTCCCGAATTATCTTTTTTTATTTATTGTGGGCTTCATTGGTGTTATTCTCCACTTGGTTTTCTACATTACAGTCTTCCAAAACATTTTGAACCATGTTAGTGTTACAAAAAGTAACATGTATGGACTCCTCAATAACTTTAGCATCTTGATGTAAACTCTATATGCTTTGCTATTTTTGGAATAGCCTACAAACAGACATTTATATGCTTTTGGATCAAATTTCTCTAAATTTTCTTTGTTATTTAAAACAAAACATTTGCATCCAAAGATATGAAGATAATTCAAATTTGGTGGGTTTCCTTTCTAAAGCTCATAAGGGGTTTTCTTTAAAAACTTTCTTATGATTGTTCTGTTTAAAATGTAGTAAGCCGTATTAACAGTTTCAACCCAAAGAAATTTTGGAACATCACTTTCACAAAGAATGGCCCTAGCCATTTCTTGAATGCTTCTATTTCTTCTTTCAACAACACTATTTTCTTGTGGTGTTCTTGGACAAGAGAAAATCTGTGATATTCCAAATTCATCACAAAAAGATTCAAAAGATTGATTTTCAAACACTTTACCATGATCACTTCTAATAGAAGCAATCTTTAAATCCTTTTTATTTTGAATTCTTTTGCTAAAAACCTCAAATACTGAAAAATCATAATTTTTATGCGCAAGAAACAAAATCCAATTGAATCTTGTGTAATCATCAATGATCACCAAACCATAATGTTTACCACCCAGACTTTGAGTTCTTATTAGATCAAAGAGATCAATATGTAGCAATTGAAGCGGTCTTTTAGTGAAAATGTCTTTCTTTGATTTAAAAGAGCTTTTTGTTTGTTTTCCCATTTGACAAGTATAACAAGTGATGTCTTTGTCAAATTTGATCAAAGGAAGACCTCTCACTGAACCCCTTTTAACAAGCTTGTTTATTTGAAACATGCTAGCATGGCCCAATCTTTTATTCCATAGCCATTTTTCAGATTCTTTAGAATGAAAACAAGCTACATTTTGATTTTTTAGTTCGTCAAGAGTGACACCATACACATTATCACAACAATTAGTAACAAACAATACTTCATTAGTCTTTTCACTCACAACACATCATTCTAATCTTTTGAATATTACCATGTAACCCAAATCACATAATTAGCTAATACTCAAAATATTATGCTTTAAACCATCAACCAAAAATACATCATTAATAAAGGTAGAATGATCTTTACCTACTTTTCCAAATGCAATGATTTTACCTTTACCATCATTTCCAAAGGTCACAAATCCTCCATCATACTTGTTGAGTTTGATGAAGAAAGTTGATTTTCCTGTCATGTGCCTAGAGTATCTGCTATCCAAGAACCACATGTCTTTCTTCTTCTTGAATGCTAGGCAAATCTGCAAACACTCTTAAGTAACCTTAGGTATCCAAACTAATTTGGATCCTTTGAAGTTAATCCATCTTGGTTGTCCAAGTGCATTGAAATCACAAATAACATTGTATGTTTGGTTTCCTACTCTTCTTTTGTTAGTGAAGCGTTGGGAAGAAAAGTGACCAGGTTATTGCAATCAAAGCAATGATTTGAGTGAGCATGTTGCTGACATTTATTGAAGTTTTGATGATGATAATGATTAAAAGAGTGAATTTTTTTTTGTTTTTGAGAAAAAGTGCATTTTTTTTACAATTTCATTTCTTTCTTACCACCTCTTTCAAAAGGTCTCAAACCAAAATTTTTAGAAGCAAATGGACTTCTTGAATGTGAGGTTCTTTTGAAAAAATGTAGTCTTTTGAAAGCAGCCTTATTATTTGACAAGTAGCCTATACCCAAATTGTTTAGACCAGATTCAGTTCTTGATGATGATGTAGTTTCATCAAAATATGGTTATTCGAAAGTAGCATCATTGTTGGTAAAATATGCAAGACCAGATTTATCAAAAGAGGTTTTTGTTTTTGAAGAAGAAGCCATGATTTTTGCAATTGGTTTTGTAAAAACTGTATCCTCTTTTGTCACATAGTCGAAACTTGATTTTTCAAACAATGGTCTTTGACTTGCAAGTAATTTGTCCAAGTTGCTTGAACTATGAGAAAACTTTGCTAAATTACAATTCAACATTTTAATCATTTCATTTAATCTTTCATTTTCAGCAACAAGTTCTTGAGCAGGATCAATAATGTACTTTTCTTTAAGCTTTTCAATTTCAGATTTTAAAAATCTATTTTCTTCAATAAGATCAATGGCACATTCGGTCTCCTTCACTTTTTCTTTCAAGAAATCATTTTCAGCTTTCAACACTTCATTTTTAGTTTTACATTTGTTATATTTATTCAGCAATTTCTCATAGTGGTAGGTGAGATCATCAACAATAACATGTAAATCATCCATAGATAGGTAATAGTAATTTACCTCATCGAGTTGATCTTTACCAGCTATAAAACATAGTTGAGCTTCATATTCGGAGTCCTCTTCCTTATCTGAATCATTCTCTAGATCCTTCCAAGAAGCTATGAGCAATTTCTTCTTTTCTTTCTTCCCTTTGTCCTCCTTCTTAAGCTTTGGGCAATTGAACTTGAAATGTTCAACCTCCTTGCAATTGTAGCAGATTACTTTGCTCAAATCCTTCTTGTATTCTTTTAAGCTTGAGCCCTTGTGCCTGACTTTATTCCTCACTAGCGAAAAACACAAGTTCGTCATCTGAAAAACTGTCACTAGACACACTCTCATCAGTTTCTACTTTTGATTTTAAGGCTATTCCCTTTTTCTTTGAGTCTTGGCTTGTGTGTGGTTTCATAAGTTAGAAGTTTCCCTCTTAGCTCATCATAGGTTATTGGACTCAGATTGTTACTCTCGGTTAGGACAGTGGCTTTTGTTTTCTATTCTTTTGTGAGGCTTCTAAGAACTTTTCTCACTAGAGTTTGTTCAGGGTGTGTTAAGCCCATAGCATCAAGGCTGTTGATGATTATTGAGAATCTCTAAAATATCTCATTAGTGCTTTCTCCATCCTTATGTTGAACATCTCATACTCTTTTCACGGCATATCAATTCTTGTTTCCTTGACTTGTTTGGTGCCTTTGTGTGTGACTTGGAATTTTTTTTAGATTTCTTTTGATGTCTTGCATCTGGACACCTTTCGATACTCCTCAAAGCTGATAGCACAGTGTAACAAGTTTATAGCTTTAGCATTCAACTTCACCTTCTTTTTGTCATCATCATTCCATTTGGCTTCCTCTTTTTGAGTCACCACTCCATCAATACTAGTCTTTGTTATAATTTTGGGACCACTCGCAACTATCTTCCATATGCTGTAATCAATGGATTGAATAAAAATCTGCATCCTTTCCTTCCAATAAGCATAGTTCTTCCCATTGAAGAAGGGATACCTGTTATTTGACTGACCCTTTGCTAGAGTATAGGCCACTGTGGTTGAACCCAAGTTGTTCGCCATTGTATCTTTTCTCCAAGCTGTGAAGCTTGATTCTTGAGATCGGACTCTGATACCAATTGAAGGTTCTAGAAGGCTTGGAGAAGAGGGATGAATCTATGACCTTCTTTAACTTTGAATAATTTATCCTTAAAACCAGAAATTAGAACTTGGCTTCTGATTTGTCTTGCAGCGGATTATGCAAGAGAAAATTTTGTTTTGTTTGATAAAACCAAAAAAATAGAATAGAGCAGAGAAGAAGAATGTGACATAGCCATATATCCTGACTTAGTTGCCATGTGAAATACCACCTACATCCAGTCTTTATCACAAAGTTGTTGAAATTTTCACTATCATTTAAGTATTATATATACCAATTTTCTAGGACTCAACATAATCCTATCTGAGACTCATTAAGCTTCAATGCAAACTTGGTTTGGTAATGCAACTACCTAAACTAGACACACTAAGTGCTTACCCAACATAGCAAGGAAAAATAACCAAAAGAAATTGGAAATCACTCTTGGCTTTTCTCTCAAGTGTTTCTCTTAGCCTTTTCTCACTCTATGACTTTTTTTTCAATACCTCTCTTTCTTTCCTTTTACCTCAGACAGAATAAAGAAATATATACATTGAAACAGAAATACAATAAGTAAACTATGAAGGAGATGATTATTAACAACTTTGACTCTATGTACGGAACCCAACATTTAAATTCAAAATATTGTTCTTCATCTTGGTGGAATGCTCCCTTTAGTGTAGGTGCAATGCTTCCAAGACTTCAAACAATATTGTGAGGTTTTCACTCAGCTCTCCATTCGGGTTCTCTCTCTTTGAGCTATAATGAGAATCATTTTTTTTGTATCTTGTTTTGAGCCATGGTTAGGGTTTCTTCAAAGTCAACTCTTGGTCCTTAGGTTGCTGAGCTCTTCTCTTATCTTTTATCAATCAACCACAAAAATTGGGAATTTCAAAATTGGATGTTGGCTTGACCGAGGAGGGCCGAGCAACAGAAATTAGTTTGCTCAATGATAAACTGGTGCACGAAATTGCAATCACACTTTTGCAATCCGCACAACTAACCAGCAAGTGCACTGGGTCGTCCAAGTAATACCTTACGTGAGTAAAGGTCGATCCCACGGAGATTATTGGTTTGTAGCAGGCTATGTTTATTTTATTATTCTTAGTCAGGATTTCAATTAAACTTATCAGTTCAAATTATTAGAAATACAAAAGAGCGTGAATTGATTACTTGTAATGCAGTGATGGAGAATATGTTGGAGTTTTGGAGATGCTTTGTCTTCTGAATGGCTGTAATGTAATATTCCATCCATGGAAAAGTGCAAAGTTCCTTCCATGGCAAGCTGTATGTAGGGTGTCACCATTGTCAGTGGCTACCTCCCATCCTCTCAGTGAAAACGGTCCAGATGCTCTGTCACAGCACGGCTAATCAGCTGTTGGTTCTCGATCATGTTGGAATAGGATCCATTGATCCTTTTGCGTTTGTCATCACGTCCAGCAATTGCGAGTTTGAAGCTCGTCACAGCCATTCAATCCTTGAATCCTACTCGGAATACCACAGACAAGGTTTAGACTTTCCGGATCCTCAAGAGTGGCCGCCATCAATTCTAGCTTATACCACGAAGATTCTGATTAAGGAATCTAAGAGAAGCTCATTCAATCTGATGTAGAACGGAGGTGGTTGTCAGGCACACGTTCATGGATTGAGGAAGGTGATGAGTGTCACGGATCATCACCTTCTTCATAATTAAGCGCGAATGAACATCTTAGATAGGAACACACACGTTTGAATGGAGAAATAGAAACAATTGCATTAATTCATCGAGACGCTGCAGAGCTCCTCACCCCCAACAATGGAGTTTAGAGACTCATGCTGCCAAGGAATATAAAATCTAGTTCTATAAACGTCATGAGATACAAACTAAGTCTCTAAAAGTTGTTTAAATAGTAAGCTAGTAACCTAGGTTTACAGAATATGAGTAAACTAAGATAATTGGTGCAGAAATCCACTTCTGGGGCCCACTTGGTGTGTGCTGGTACTGAGACTTAAGCCTCTCACGTGCTTGGGCTGTTTCTGGAGTTGAACGCCAGGTTGTAACGTGTTTTGGGCGTTGAACTCCAACTTGTAACCTGTTTCTGGCGCTGGACGCCAGACTGCAACATGGAACTGGGGTTGAACGCCAGTTTACGTCATCTATCTTTGCAAAAAGTATGGACTATTATATATTGCTGGAAAGCCCTGGATGTCTACTTTCCAACCCAATTGAGAGCGCGTCAATTGGACTTCTGTAGCTCCAAAAAATCCATTCCGAGTGCAGGGAGGTCAGGATCCAACAGCATCAGCAGTCCTTTTTCAGCCTAACTCAGATTTTTGCTCAGGTCCCTCAATTTCAGCCAGAAAATACATGAAATCACAGAAAAATACACAAACTCATAGTAAAGTCCAGAAATATGATTTTTGCCTAAAAACTTATAATATTCTACTAAAAACTAATTAAAACATGCTAAAATCTACATGAAATTACCCCCCAAAAAGCGTATAAAATATCCGGTCATCACAACACCAAACTTAAATTGTTGCTTGTCCCCAAGCAACTAGATGAACAAAATAGGATAAAAAGAAATTAAGGAGTAATAAAATCTCCGAGTTTTAAGTGAAGCTCAGATTCTAATTTAGATGAGCGGGGCTAGTAGCTTTTTGTTTCTGAACAGTTTTGGCATCTCCCTTTATCCTTTTAAATTCAGAATGATTGGCATCCATAGGAACTCAGAATTCAGATAGTATTATTGATTCTCCTAGTGTAGTATGTTGATTCTTGAACACAGTTACTTTATAAGTCTTGGCCGTGGCCCTAAGCACTTTGTTTTCCAGTATTACCACCGGATACATAAATGCCACAGACACATGACTGGGTGAACCTTTTCAGATTGTGACTCAGCTTTGCTAAAGTCCCCAGTTAGAGGTATCCAGAGCTCTTAAGCACACTCTTTTTGCTTTGGATCACGACTTTAACCACTTAGTCTCAAGCTTTTCACTTGGACCTGCATGCCACAAGCCCATGGTTAGGGACAGCTTGATTTAGCCGCTTAGGCCTGGAATTACTTCCTTGGGCCCTCCTATCCACTGATGCTCAAAGCCTTGGAATCTTTTCACCCTTGCCTTTTGGTTTTAAGGGCTATTGGCTTTTTCTTTTTCTTGATCCAATGATTTCTTGTAAAATTTTTTTCACTGATTTTTCTTGCTTCAAGAATCAAATTCATGATTTTTCAGATCATCAATAATATTTTTTGTGTTCCTCATTCTTTCAGGAGCCAACATTCGTAAAATTCAGGATAAAATATGCACTGTTCAAGCATTCATTCAGAGAACAAAAAGTATTGCCACCATATATAATTAATTATAATTTTTGTTTTTAAGAACTCGAAAAATATAAATTACTTCTCTATTCTAAAAATCTACTATTTTATTTATGTCTGATGATGATGAGAAAAATAAATTATAACTTAATTGGAAATAAAACCAGAATAGACATGCTAATTACTACTACTACTACTGTATAACTTCTAAGGTAAATTCCTATAATAACACTATCACAGAGTTAAAGCTAAAATTAGAACTCAACAACCTGTATTTTGGGAAGTGGATGTTCTTCTGATCTGTGGGGTGCTTGGTCCTTCAAGGATTAATTTTTGGCGCTTCAGCTTCCTTAAGTCATGCCCTTGCTCTTCTTGTTCCCTAAGCAATTTGCAAAGCATGCTACTTTGATTGTTCTATTCTTCCTTTATTTGGTTCATAACTTCTTGCAACTTGGAAGTAGATGCCTCAAGATGTTCCCAATATTCGAATTGGGGAAGTTCTGGGAGGAATTCTTGTGCTCTCCTCTTGATTGGATCATCCTGCAGCTGTTGTCTTTCCATTGATATTTTAGTGATTGGCCGCTCAACTGAGATATACTCAGTTATTCCCATCTTCACTCCGGCATCTCTGCAGAGCATAGAAATTAAGCTCGGATAGGCCAATTTGGCATCCTTGGAGTTCTTGTTTGCTATTTTGTAGAGTTCACACGAGATTAATTGATGAACTTCTACTTCTCTTCCCAACATGATGCAGTGAATCATCACTGCTCTTTTAACAGTAACTTCAGAATGGTTGCTGGTGGGCAATATAGAACGCCCAATAAAGTCCAACCAGCCTCTGGCAACTGGTTTGAGATCTTCTCTCTTGAGTTGATTTGGGATGCCAGTGGTGCTGGTGGTCCACCTGGCTCCAGGGATGCATATATCCTCTAGAATCTTGTCCAGGCCTTTGTTTACCCTCATCATTCTCCTATTAAAGGAGTCTGGGTCATCCTTCAGTTGAGGAAGCTTAAAGATCTCCCTGATTTTGTCAGGATGGATGTGAACAATTTTTCCTCTGACTAAAGTCCGATGGTCATAGAGGGCAGCTCCAATTATTCTTTGCCTGTCTGTCTGCCACAGATTAACATAGAACTCCTGAACTATATTCCTTCCCACTTTTGTTTCAGGATTAGCTAGGATTTCCCAGTTCCTGTTTCAAATTTGTTCTTGGATCTCCGGATATTCATCTTCTTTCAGATCGAACTTGACTTCTGGGATCACTGATCTTAGATCCATTATTTTGTAGTAATGGTCTGAATGTTCTTTAGTCAAGAACTTCCCTTGATTCCAAAGTGATTTTGGAATACTCTCTTTCTTGCCTCTTGGGGTGGGTTGTTTTCCTTTAGGGGCCATGATCTTAGTGATTACGGATAAACACACCAAACTTAGAGGTTTGCTTGTCCTCAAGCAAAAGAAAAGAAAGGAGAAGGATAGGAGGAGAGCAAGTGTGAAATGAGGAATGATGAGAGGGGCTCTGAAGTGGATATAAAGGGAGGGGGTGGGTTTTCGAAATTAAGAAAAAGATATAAGATAAAAGATATGATTTATAAAAGATAAATATGATAAAAAAAAGATATAATTTAAAAAGATATGAATGATATTTAAAAATAAATCTGAACTTTTAATTTGAAAAAGATTTTAAAAGATAATTAAGTTTTGAAAAAAAATGGAAAAAGAGTTGGATTGGATTGGAAAAAGGTTTATGTTTATGTATGAAGATATATTATTTTTTTGAAAAAGGGATTTCAGAAATTAGAGTTTTTAGAAATTAGGATTAAAAATTTTTTGAAATTAAAGGATGACATTTTGAAACATGTTTATGCAAGAAATCATGAATTGAAACATAAAAATTTAGAAAATTTGTAAAGAAAACAAATTTTACCTCCTCCCCACCATCCTGGCGTTAAACGCCCAAATGCTGCATGTTTTGGGCGTTTAACGCCCAATTGCTGCTTCTCCTGGGCGTTCAACGCCCAGCTGTTGCTTCTTTCTGGCGTTGAACGCCAGGAAGTCCTTCGTCACTGGACGTTTTTCGAAACGCCCAGGATGCTGTAATTCTGGCGTTAAACGCCTAGAAGGAGCTTCTTTCTGGCGTTCAACGCCCAGAAGATGCTCCTTTCTGGCGTTCAACGCTCAGATGGCTATCCTTACTGGCATTGAACGCCCAGTGGATGCTTCTTTTGGGCGTTCAACGCCCAAAACGTTTCTTACTGGCTTTTTCATGCCAGTGAGCTTCTAACTTCCCTTGTAACTCTGTGAATTCAAGCAATTGCTATTCTACCTTTTGAAAACACTTTGACATATACCTGTAAAAATTTAACAAAAACAAATAAAATTAAATTTTGTAAATGGCTAGGTTGCCTCCCAGCAAGCGCTTCTTTATTGTCCTTAGCTGGACTATTACTGAGCTCTAATCAAGTCTCAGTTTTGAGCATTCTTGCTAAAAATTACTTTCAAGATAATGTTTAACTCTCTGTCCATTAACAATGAACTTTTTGTTAGAGTCATTATCCTGAAGCTCTACGTATCCATATGGTGATACACTTGTAATCACATATGGACCTCTCCACCGGGATTTTAGTTTCCCGGGGAATAATTTGAGCCTAGAATTAAATAGCAGAACTTTCTGCCCCGGCTCAAAGACTCTGGATGACAATTTCTTATTATGCCATCTTTTTGCTTTCTCTTTGTAAATTTTTGCATTCTCGAAAGCATTGAGTCTAAATTCCTCTAGGTCATTTAACTGGAGCAATCTTTTTTCTCCAGCTAACTTGGCATCAAGATTCAGGAATCTGGTTGCCCAGTAGGCTTTATGTTCCAGTTCCACTGGCAAGTGACATGCCTTTCCATACACAAGCTAGTATGGAGAGGTCCCTATAGGGGTCTTGAATGTTGTTCTGTATGCCCACAGAGCATCATCCAAGCTTCTTGCCCAATCCCTTCTACGATTAATTACAGTCCGTTCCAGGATTCTTTTGAGTTCTCTATTTGAGACTTCAGCCTGCCCATTTGTCTGTGGGTGATATGGAGTGGCCACTCTGTGGCTGACTCCATAATGAACCAAAGCAGAGTAGAGCTGTTTATTGCATAAATGAGTGCCCCCATCACTGATTAGTACTCTAGGGGTGCCAAATCTGCTGAAGATGTGTTTCTAGAGGAATTTTAACACTGTCTTAGTGTTATTAGTGGGTGTAGCAATAGCTTCCACCCATTTGGATACATAATCCACTGCCACTAGAATGTAAGTGTTTGAGTATGATGGTGGGAATGAAGTCAATACCCTATACATCAAACAACTCAATCTCCAAGATCCCTTATTGAGACATGGCATAACTGTGAGGCAGATTGCCAGATCTTTGGCAACTGTCACAATTAAGTACAAACACTCGAGAATCTTTATAGAGAGTAGGCCAGTAGAAGCCACATTGGAGGACTCTCGTGGCTGTTCGCTCACTTCCAAAATGTCCTCCATACTGTGATCCATGGCAGTGCCATAGGATCCTCTGCGCTTCTTCTTTAGGCACACATCTACGGATTACTCCATCTGTACATCTCTTGAAGAGATATGGTTCATCCCAAAGATAGTACTTTGCATCTGTGATCAATTTCTTTGATTGCTGCCTACTGTACTCTTTGGGTATGAACCTCACTGCCTTGTAGTTTACAATGTCTGCAAACCATGGCACTTCTTGGATGGCAAAGAGTTGCTCATCTGGAAAGGTTTCAGAGATCTCAGTAAGAGGGAGGGATGCCCCTTCTACTGGTTCTATTCGGGACAGGTGATCTGCTACTTGGTTTTCTGTCCCTTTTCTGTCTCTTATTTCTATATCAAACTCATGCAGAAGCAACACCCATCTAATAAGTCTGGGTTTTGAATCCTGCTTTGTGAGTAGATATTTAAGAGCAGCATGATCAGTGTACACAATCACTTTTGATCCTACTAAATAGGATCTAAACTTGTCAATAGTGTAAACCACTGCAAGCAGCTCTTTTTCTGTGGTTGCGTAATTCTTCTATGAGTCATTTAAAACACGACTGGCATAGTAAATGACGTGTAGAATCTTGTCATGTCTCTGTCCCAACACTGCACCAATGGCATGGTCACTGGCATCATACATTAATTCAAATGGTAATGTCCAGTCTGGTGCAGAGATGACTGGTGCTGTGACCAGCTTAGCTTTCAGGGTCTCAAACACCCGCAGACACGCCTTATCAAAGATAAATGGCATGTTAGCAGCTAACAGATTACTTAGAGGTTTGGCGATTTTTGAAAAATTCTTTATAAACCTCCTATAGAATCCTGCATGCCCTAGAAAGCTTCTGATTGCCTTAACATTGGCTGGTGGTGGTAATTTTTCAATTACCTCTACCTTAGCTTGATCCACCTCTATTTTCCTGTTCGAGATTTTGTGCCCAAGGACAATTCCCTCAGTCACCATAAAGTGACATTTCTCCCAGTTTAAAACTAGGTTGGTCTCTTGGCATCTCTTTAGAACGAGTGCTAGATGGTCAAGACAGGAGCTGAATGAGTCTCCAAATACTGAAAAGTCATCCATGAAGACTTCCAGAAATTTTTCTACCATATCAAAGAAAATTGAGAGCATGCACCTTTGAATGGTTGCAGGTGCATTGCACAAGCCAAATGGCATCCTTCTGTATGCAAATACTCCGGATGGACATGTGAATGCCATTTTCTCTTGATCTTTTGGATCTACTGCAATTTGATTATAACCTGAATATCCATCCAGGAAGCAGTAGTATTCATGACCTGCTAGTCTTTCTAGCATCTGGTCTATGAATGGTAAAGGAAAATGATCCTTTCTGGTAGCTGTATTGAGCCTTCTATAATTAATACACATACGCCACCCTATAACTGTTCTTGTAGGAACCAGTTCATTTTTTTCATTATGAACCACTATCATGCCACCTTTCTTAGGGACGACTTGGACAGGGCTTACCCAGGGGCTATCAGAAATAGGATAAATAATCCCAGCCTCTAGTAACTTACTGACCTCTTTCTACACCACCTCCTTCATGGATGGATTCAGCCACCTTTGTGGTTGAACCACTGGCTTGGCGTCACCCTCCAGTAAGATCTTGTGCATGCATCTGGCTGGGCTAATACCCTTGAGATCAATGATGGACCACCCAAGAGTTGTCTTGTGTGTTCTTAGCACTTGAATTAGTGCTTCCTCTTCCTGTGTCTCTAAGGTAGAGCTTATGATTACAGGAAAGGTATCACCTTCTCCCAGGAATGCATATTTCAGGGATGGTGGTAATGGTTTGAGCTCGGGTTTAGGAGGTTTCTCCTCTTCCTGAGGGATTTTCAGAGGTTCTATTATTCTCTCTAATTCCTCCAGATCAGGCTTAGCATCTTTAAAGATGTCCTCTAGCTCTAATTCGAGACTCTCAGCCATATTGACCTCTCTTACCAGAGAGTCAATAATATCAACACTCATGCAGTCATTTGGGGTGTCTGGATGTTGCATGGCTTTGACAACATTCAACTTGAACTCCTCCTCATTAACTTTCAGGGTTACTTCCCCTTTTTGGACGTCAATGAGGGTTCGGCCAGTTGCTAGGAAAGGTCTTCCTAGAATGAGAGTTGCACTCTTGTGCTCCTCCATTTCCAGCACCACAAAGTCAGTGGGAAAGGCAAATGGCCCAACCTTGACAATCATATCTTCAATCACGCCTGATGGGTATTTAATGGAGCCATCAGCAAGTTGAAGACATATCTGGGTTGGTTTGACTTCTTCAGTCAAACCAAGCTTTGTGATAATAGATGCAGGTATTAGGTTGATACTTGCCCCAAGATCACATAGAGCTTGCTTGGTACAATTACCCTCTAATATGCATGGTATCATAAAGCTCCCGGGATCTTTAAGCTTCTCAGGTAAGCTTTTCAGAATGACTGCACTGCATTCTTTAGTGAGGTAAACTTTTTCAGTTTCCCTCCAATCCTTCTTATGACTTAAGATCTCTTTCATATACTTAGCATAAGAAGGTATTTGCTCAAGTGCTTCTGCAAACGGAATCTTTATTTCCAGAGTCCTGAGATAGTCTGCAAAGCGGGCAAATTGCTTATCCTGTTCCGCTTGGCGGAGTTTTTGAGGATAAGGCATTTTGGCTTTATATTCCTCAACCTTAGTTGCTGCAGGTTTATTGCCTACAGATGTGGATTGGGAAGCCTTTTTAGAAGGGTTGTTATCAGTACTTGTATGTGTCTGATCCCCCACTGGCATTTGAATACTGGGGGTGGAAGCTGGAGTGGCGTTAGACGCTAGCTCCTTATCTGTTTCTGGCGTCTGAATGCCAGAACTGTGCTCTCTTTGGGCGTTCAATGCCAAATCCTTGCTTGTTTCTGGCGTTGAACGCCAGGAATGAGCATGGTTTGGGCTTTCAGCGCCAGCATTATTCCTCTCTGGGCTCTGATTGTCCTCGGAGGGATTTTGAGTAGCCATTTGTTCATTTCTTGGCTTCCTGCTGCTTTGAAGTGAGGTATTTAATATTTTCCCACTTCTTAATTGAACTGCTTGGCATTCTTCTGTTATTTGTTTTGACAATTGCTTTTCTGTTTGCTTTAACTGTACTTCTATATTCCTGTTAGCCATTCTTGTTTCTTGTAGTATTTCCTTGAATTTGGCTAGCTGCTGAGTTAGAAAATCCAGCTGCTGATTGAATTCATTAGCCTGATCTACAGGACTGAGTTCAGCAGTTACTGTTTTAGCTTCTTCTTTCATGGAAGATTCACTGCTTAGGACAGATGCTGATTTCTGGCAACTGTATCAATAAGCTCTTGAGCTTCTTCAATTGTTTTTCTCATATGTATAGATCTACCAGCTGAGTGGTCTAGAGAAATCTGAGCTCTTTCTGTAAGCCCATAGTAGAAGATGTCTAACTGCACCCACTCTGAAAACATTTCACAGGGGCATTTTCTTAGCATCTCTCTTTATCTCTCCCAGGCATCATAAAAGGATTCATTATCTCCTTGTTTGAAGCCTTGGATGCTTAGCCTGAGCTGTGTCATCCGTTTTGGAAGAAAATAGTGATTCAGGAATTTTTCTGACAGTTGTTTCCATGTCCTTATGCTGTTCTTAGGTTGGTTATTTAACCACCTCTTAGCTTGATCTTTTACAGCAAATGGAAACAGTAATAATCTGTAGACATCCTGATCTACTTTTTTGTCATGTACTGTGTCAGCAATTTGTAAAAATTGCACCAGAAACTCTGTAGGTTCTTCATGTGGGAGACCAGAATACTGGCAGCTTTGCTGCACCATGATAATGAGCTGAGAATTCAACTCAAAACTACTAACTCCAATGGAGGGTATACAGATACTATTCCCATATGAAGCAGTAGTGGGGTTAGCATATGACCCCAGAGTCCTCCTGGACCGTTCATTTCCACTTAGTTCCATGATGGAGCAAGGGAGATGGTATGGATGTTGATATTGTATATTTTATTTAATTTATTATATAAAAAAATTGATTTTCGAAATAGTAAAATAAAATAAAATAAAAATCGTAATAAAAATAAAATAAATAAAGAAAGAAAATTAAAAATTAAAAATTTGAAAACTTTTATGAAGATTTTCGAAAATTTGAGGAGAGAGAAAGTGGTTAGGATGTTTTTGAAAAAAAGATATTTTTTTGAATTTTGAATTTTATGATGAAAGAGAAAAACACACAAAAGACACAAGACTTAAAATTTTTAGATCTAATGCTCTTTATTTTCGAAAATTTTGGAGGGAAAACACCAAGGAACACCAAACTTAAAAATTTTAAGATCGAAACACAGGAAAGACTCAAGGACACCTTGAAGATTCACAAGAATACCAAGAACAAAAGAAAGAACACCAAACTTAAAATTTTTAGAAAACCAAGATAAATTTTCGAAAATTAAAGAAAGATCAACAAGAAAACACCAAACTTAAAGTTTGGAACAAGATTAAATCAAGAAAAATTATTTTTGAAAAAAAAGATTTTAAAAAGAAGATGCCCAATTGCCAAGAACATAGACCAACGCTCTAGCCAATTGGGAGTAAGTGTAACACTTGTTCTAAATAGGTATATTCCTTTTGGAAGAATAATGCTTTAAAAAGAACACAAGTGAAACAAGAAAAGACACAGAACAAGAAAAATTAAAGATCAAACAAGAAAAATAAACAAGAACAACTTGAAGATCAAGGAAGAACAAATAACACTTATACGAAAATTTTAAAGGAAAATATAAAATATGCAATTAACACCAAACTTATAACAAGACACTAGACTCAAATAAAAATTAAAAATTAATAAAGAAAAATAATATTTTTGAAAAGAAAATAAAAGACTTTGACCCAATTGCCAAAATCTTCCTAATCTAAGAAATAAAATAAACATTTAGTTGTTCAAACTGGAACAATCCCCGGCAACGGCGCCAAAAACTTGGTGCACGAAATTGCAATCACACTTTTGCAATCCGCACAACTAACCAGCAAGTGCACTGGGTCGTCCAAGTAATACCTTATGTGAGTAAGGGTCGATCCCACGGAGATTATTAGTTTGAAGCAGGCTATGTTTATTTTATTATTCTTAGTCAGGATTTCAATTAAAATTATCAGTTCGAATTATTAGAAATACAAAAGAGCGTGAATTGATTACTTGTAATGCAGTGATGGAGAATATGTTGGAGTTTTGGATATGCTTTGTCTTCTGAATTTCTGTAATGTAATATTCCATCCATGGAAAAGTGCAAAGTTCCCTCCATGGCAAGCTGTATGTAGGGTGTCACCATTGTCAGTGGCTACCTCCCATCCTCTCAGTGAAAACGGTCCAGATGCTCTGTCACAGCACGGCTAATCAGCTGTTGGTTCTCGATCATGCTGGAATAGGATCCATTGATCCTTTTGCGTTTGTCATCATGCCCAGCAATCGCGAGTTTGAAGCTCGTCACAGCCATTCAATCCTTGAATCTTACTCAGAATACCACAGACAAGGTTTAAATTTTCCGGATCCTCAAGAGTGGCCGCCATCAATTCTAGCTTATACCACGAAGATTCTGATTAAGGAATCTAAGAGAAGCTCATTCAATCTGATGTAGAACGGAGGTGGTTGTCAGGCACACGTTCATGGATTAAGGAAGGTGATGAGTGTCACGGATCATCACCTTCTTCATAATTAAGCGCGAATGAACATCTTAGATAGGAACACACACGTTTGAATGGAGAAATAGAAACAATTGCATTAATTCATCGAGACGCTGCAGAGCTCCTCACCCCCAACAATGGAGTTTAGAGACTCATGCTGCCAAGGAATATAAAATCTAGTTCTATAAATGTCATGAGATACAAACTAAGTCTCTAAAAGTTGTTTAAATAGTAAGCTAGTAACCTAGGTTTACAGAATATGAGTAAACTAAGATAATTGGTGCAGAAATCCACTTCTGGGGCCCACTTGGTGTGTGCTGGGGCTGAGACTTAAGCCTCTCACGTGCTTGGACTGTTTCTAGAGTTGAACGCCAGGTTGTAACGTGTTTTGGGCGTTGAACTCCAACTTGTAACCTGTTTCTAGCGCTGGACGCCAGAATGCAACATGGAACTGGCGTTGAATGCCAGTTTACATTGTCTATCTTTGCGAAAAGTATGGACTATTATATATTGCTGGAAAGCCCTGGATGTATACTTTCCAAACCAATTGAGAGCGCGTCAATTGGACTCCTGTAGCTCCAAAAAATCCATTCCGAGTGCAGGGAGGTCAGGATCCAACAGCATCAGCAGTCCTTTTTCAACCTAACTCAGATTTTTGCTCAGCTCCCTCAATTTCAGCCAGAAAATACCTGAAATCACAAAAAAACACACAAACTCATAGTAAAGTCCAGAAATATAATTTTTGCCTAAAAACTAATAATATTCTACTAAAAACTAATTAAAACATGCTAAAATCTACATAAAATTACCCCCAAAAAGCGTATAAAATATTCGCTCATCATAAACCCAAATCCAAATTTTTAAAATTGTGCTTTGGCTTCAAGTAACTTTGTAAGCCATTGACTTGCAGCAGAGATGATCAGACACCACTTTATTCATTTATTCCAAAATGGTGTTGCAGAGAGTTAGAGAAGAAGTGAAGAAATTAACTTACATGCAAATAAAAATAAATCACTTTTAACCTCTGACTTAGCTTAACATTCTTTTGATTAGTGTGATTGGACATTACTTTTTTTATTAACTTTCTCTTTCTTTCTTCTCTGGTGTAGTGGTGTGTGAGTTCGAAGATGAAGCTATCTCTCTTTCTTGTGTTTACCCGAAGTGCACTTGTGAAGTCTAGCTTATGTTTGACTCACTAATGCTTGGTTGGGATTGGACTTAGTTTGTGGATCAATCTTCATTCAGCACACTTGAGTGCATTTGCTTCATTGGTTTGGGCTACAACACAAATAATTTGGGCCTGCACACTAAAACGCTTCATCAAACCCACTTGGGTTATTAATCTAATTAGCATGTTGTCATGTGTTATTTATTTTCTTAACTTAACAATAATGATCATAAGTACACCTTATTTACATCCAGAATGAACCAAAAATTAAATTCTAAATGAACCGAAATTACTTAATGATGACAATACACAAACAAACTCGTTTCAAAATAAGCATAGACCAAGTGCACCTTATTTAAATCCAGAATGAATCGAAATTACTTAATGATTTCATTCGAAAATAAGTACACAAAACAAAATTGAATGATCAGAAATGCACCTTATTTACATCCAGAATAAACTAAAAATTAAATTTCAAATGAATCGAAATTACTTAATGATAATACACGAATAAACTTGTTTCAAAATAAGCACAGACCAAGTCAATTTTAGAACAAAATGCATCCAAATCAATTTTGAATAAGACAATGTCATCAATATAGTAAAATTCGATGATAACGATGATAACCATAACGATGATACGTATTAGAAGAAGACGACAATGACAATAACGATGATGATCATGGTGATGATGATGCAGGAGAATGGTGAAAAGAAAGGAGGAAAAAAAATTTTAATGAAAAAAAAGGAGAAAGAGGAGGAAGAGGAGGTGGTGATAGTGTTGGTGACGACGGTAACGAAAGTGAAAAATAATGAAAAAGGGGTGAGAAAGAATGTGCATGTGTAAATTTGAAGAAGAAAAAACTCGAGGGGAGAAGAAAGCATGAAAAAAGAAATGCGTAAATTTAAAAGACTTGGTTAGACTTGATTGGTTAAATCACTTGGATATAGAATTTTATTGAAAAAAATTGAAAGTCTAATTAATTATTACTAAATCAAGATAGTAATAAGACTTATGTATAATATAAATTATAAAATTAACGGTGATTAAATTTTTATTTTTTATTTTATCGTAATTTTTTTTATACTTTAGACATATTTTTCTTTAATTTATATTGTTAGCTACTAAAAATTAATTAAATTCCTTTAAAATAAGAATTAGTAAAATAAAAAATAAATATTTAATTATCATTAAAACAAAACAATGAGATTCACACATAATATAAATTATAAAATTAACAATAATTAAATATTCACTTTTTTACTTCATCAATTTACTTTGACAAAATTTTAAGAAGTCAAGAAAGTGAACAGGTAAAAAAATAATTTGGCTTAAGTTTTTGTTGGCATATTATGAGTTAATCTAGTGTATTTTTTTTACCGCTCTAAAGCCATATGACCTTTTATATATTTACATTTTGTATTCAAAGGGAAGATATCACTTGTATAATACCATGCTCAATCAAATTCGTAATTTAACTATACATGAGAAAGAATTATTATATCATTTCAGTATTCTTTTGTCATGAATTGAATTATGAGTTTAACTGAATATAAATTATCATCAAGCGAATGTATTGCTAAAAATAAGTCTATTTGCGGTTTCCTAACAATCAAAGCCAGAGACATTCTAATACTTGACTTGTTCACTATCTGAATTAAAAACTAGTTTCTTAAAGCATGATTATGTATATCTCTAGCTTAAAAATAAGTTCTCAACTATCATACCCTAAACCTATCTATGTTATGCTTCCTACACAAGTTCATTTTGCATTTTAAATAACACTCTCAAAAGTCAAAACACACTTCCATTCTTCTAGCTCAAGAAGTGTCATGGCCCGAACCAAGTCATGACTGGCGCTCAAGGGACAAGTCCCTCAGCAAGCCAAACGACCAAATTTTCAGAAAAACTGACAGAATCTCCTCTGTTTCTAGGACCTTACCCACATACATATTAACTCCCTGTATCAACAATAAACATCCATTTCCAAAGACAACAACAACAACATACTCCAATCATATCCACAACCAAATATATCCAGAATACGCATCATATATATATATATATATATATATATATATATATATATATATATATCAAGTTGATAACTAGAGTATATAGTTAAAACCATAAGTCTTACATCACCAAATCATAATTACTACCTAAACAGTTCAAGATTCAAAATAACATAACCCACACGAGGATCCTGCCTGTGACATATGGAGCATTGACATAATCTGAATTTTTTGAGCAAAGGTTCCATTACATAATTACTTAGCCCTTGGAAAGAAGAAGGGCTCACCAAAATGACTAAGATCTACTGAGGGGCAGGTGGAATGGAACCGGGAATGACTCCTGTATCTGAATAACATGGGAATATAATAGGGTGAGTTTTACAACTCAGTGAGCAAACATTACATCTATAACCCACACGAGACAATACAGAGTTTACCTTGAAAATTATATTTCCTTTCAGAAATAAGAAATTTATATTAATTAATTATGCAAACAAAAAGATAGGTAGTTAAGCGGATGAACTGAAATGGGAGTTCTCATTCCAGAAGTCAAATCAAATCAAATATTACACATTTAGGGCGGCTCCACCTCTAAGGGTAGCCCTTTCCTCTAGTGTGCCCGTACGGTATAACAGATCAAACGTGTGGCCTACACGTTGGGCTAGCAACGCCCCTGCTAGCTGAGGTCTGAGTTAGATGCATCTAAGTTAACGTCATAACCGCCGTTAACTACGATTTTCTAGTCAGAGTCTCCCAAACCAATCCAAACCAAATCATTTATAACAAATCTCTAATAATTATAACATATTACTAATTCTTTCATATTAAATAAAAAATATATATAAGAATGCATACTAAAATTTAATTAAAATTTAATAAAGTCAAATAAAAAAAACATGTATGCTTTACAAAATATATAAATATCGTCTCGTGTGTATTTTTATAAAATTGTGAGTTTCACGAATCATTATTCATTTCAAAAATTCAAAAATCACAATAATAAAATATCTTCAGACTCCAAAATTAATGATTCAACAAAATATTGATAATAATATATTTAAAAACAATTATAGATATAATATCCACTCACAACTTGATTTCAAAGAACCGGAAGCAACTCTGAGCGCGCCAATGAGCTACCAAATGATGTCCAATAACTCTACAACTCTAAAAATATGACAATAATGATGTTTGTGAGCTACTAACATTGTCAATTAACATAATCTAACTCATCTTGACCAAAAGTCCCAAATTTCCTAATTCTAATAACCCTAAATTCGGATTTATATATACCCATAAATATAGAGATGACAAAATTGGGGATATGGCTAATTATTGAGTCAAAGAGTTACCTTGAAACCTCAATAATAATTGGAACTCAAAGTTGAATGCTTCTTTCACTCATTAAGTTGACATTCCATGATTTGGGGTTTTGAGAAAATGAGATTTTGAATAAATAGAGATAGAGTAGAAAAAGAAAGAAAGGTAAGATGATGAAGATGAATTTGATAATGGTGTGAAATTGCAAGAAGAGATGAGAAGATGTAAGAGTTGAATGAGAAGAGAAGAAGAAGAGAAGGTTTTAGGTTTTGTTGGAAGGAAATAAAAGAAAGTGAAAGAAAGAAAGGGGGACGGGGGACGGGTCTTCGAAGGAGGGGAGGGGAAATAGGGAAAGAAAATTTAAGTGGGGGCATGTGCCCCCCACGTGCTTTCCTTTCCTTCTTTTTTTTTTTGGTCATTATATTCTCTCCCCCTTAAGAAATTCGGTCCCCGAATTTCGAATTCATATATGGTGATAAGTGTGATAGTTACCTTCGGACTCAAACAAATACGGATATTTGTCGCGCATAGCGTCCTCTACTTCCCAAGTTGCTTCTTCTACCGAATGATTCTTCCAAACAACCTTCACAGACGCTATCTCTTTAGAACGTAGTTTCTTTACCTGGCGATCAACTATAGCCACTGGTTCCTCTTCAAATGATAAATCTTCCTTCAGCTCTATGGCTTGTGGTTCAAGCACATGAGATGAGTCAGGAAGGTATATGCGCAACATTGATACGTGAAAGACTGGATGAATCATGGACAACTCAGGCGGCAATGCCAAGCGGTAAGCAACTGCACCTATTCTGTCCAGTATCTCAAATGGACCAATGTATCGAGGACTAAGCTTGCCTCTTTTTCCAAACCTCATCACTCCCTTCATAGGTGACACTCTAAGAAATACCTGATCACCCACTGAAAACTCTAAGTTACGCCTTCTGTTATCAACATAGGCCTTCTGCCTACTCTGAGCTGCTAATAAACGTTCTCTTATTATGCGAACCTTCTCAACTGCATCTTGTACCAAATTTGGCCCCAAAAGCTTAACCTCACCAACCTCAAACCACCCAATAGGTGACCTGCATCTTCTCCTATAAAGAGCCTCAAAAGGTGCCATTTGAATGCTGGCTTGATAGCTATTATTATAAGAGAACTCGATCAAAGGTAGATAGCTGTCCCAATTTCCACCAAAATCTAGAACACAACACCTTAACATGTCTTCCAATATCTGGATCGTCCTCTCTGATTGTCCATCGGTTTGAGGGTGAAAAGCTGTGCTAAGATCCAGACGAGTTTCTAACGCTTTTTGAAAAGATTTCCAAAAATGAGAGGTAAACTGGGGCCCGCGGTCTGAAATAATGGACACTGGAATTCCATGTAGCTTAACTATCTCATCAACATAAAGTTGAGCATATCGAGCTGCACTAAAAGTTGTTTTTACTGGAAGAAAGTGAGCTGACTTTGTCATTCTATCCACAATTACCCAAATTGAATCAAAACCCTTAAAACTACGAGGTAAACCTGTTACAAAATCCATTGTAATCCTTTCCCACTTCCATTCAGGTATCTCAATCTGTTGCAATAACCCAGCAGGTCTTTGATGTTCAGCTTTAACCTGTTGGCAAGTTAAGCAATGAGAAACAAAAACTCCTATGTCTTTCTTCATGCCTTCCCACCAAAACAATTGTTTCAAATCTTGATACATCTTATTAGAGCCCGGATGAACTGTGTACTTAGAATTGTGAGCCTCCTCCAAAATAGCTTTCTTCAAGTCGTGGTTATCTGGCACACATAAGCGTTGACCACAACGCAAGACATCTTGATCAAGAGAAAAGTTTGAGTTCCTCCCATTGCGAACATCTTCTATAAGCTTTCTTAGTTTCAGGTCATCACGTTGTGCAGCCTTGATCTGTTCTATTAGGGAAGATTGGGCTCGAACGTGTGCTAAGAAAACTCCTGATTCTCCAAGGTCAAATTGAATTCCACCGGCCTCCAATTGATGGACTTCTTCAACAATTGGTCTCCTTCCAAGAGTGATATGGGCCAAGCTACCCATAGATTTTCTACTGAGGGCATCTGCTACAATATTTGCCTTTCCAGGATGATACAAAATGGTACAATCGTAATCTTTTAGCAACTCCATCCATCTCCGTTGCCTCAAATTTAAATCCTTCTGTTGAAATATATACTTCAAACTCCTGTGATCCGTATAGATTTCACAGGTTTCACCATAAAGGTAGTGTCTCCAAATCTTCAAAGCAAAAATGACTGCTGCCATTTCCAGGTCATAAGTTGGATAATTCTGCCCATGCTTCTTGAGTTGTCGTGAGGCATAGGCAATAACGCGGCCATGCTGCATCAATACACAACCCAGTCCTATCCGAGATGCGTCACAAAAGACTGAGAATCCCCCAGACCCAGAAGGTAAAACAAGAACTGGTGCTGAGGTTAGACAAGCCTTAAGTGTCTGGAAACTTTCCTCACAAGCTTCTGACCATTAAAACTTCACATTTTTCTGAGTTAACTTGGTTAATGGTGCCGAAATTCTGGAGAAGTCCTTGATGAATCGCCGATAGTAACCGGCCAATCCTAGAAAGCTACGAATTTTCGTCACTGTAGTAGGCCTTGGCCACTTCTGAACGGCTTCCACTTTCTTTGGATCCACCATTATTCCATCTTTTGATACCACATGCCCCAAAAATGTCACTTGATCAAGCCAAAACTCACATTTAGAAAACTTAGCATAAAGCTTGTGATCCCTTAAGGTTTGTAACACGACCCTCAAATGATACTCATGCTCCGTATCATTTTTCGAATACACCAAGATATCATCGATGAAGACGATAACAAAGCGATCTAAAAAAGGTTTGAAGACTCAATTCATTAAGTCCATGAAAGCTGCAGGCGCATTCGTCAGACCAAAGGACATTACTAAGAACTCATAGTGGCCATAGCGAGTACGAAAAGCAGTTTTCGGAATGTCTTCCTCTTTTATCTTCAATTGATGGTACCCTGAACGCAAGTCGATCTTTGAGAAACAGGTAGCTCCTTGAAGTTGATCAAACAAATCATCAATCCTTGGCAATGGATACTTGTTGCGAACAGTTATCTTATTGAGCTGACGATAATCTACACATAGTCGCATCGTTCCATCCTTCTTCTTTACGAATAGAACAGGAGCTCCCCACGGAGAAGTGCTAGGACGAATGAATCCTTTCTCTAGCATATCTTCCAATTGAACTTTCAATTCTCGTAACTCAGTTGGAGCCATACGATAGGGAGGAATGGACACAGGTTGGACTCCCGGAGCTAATTCTATAGAAAACTCAACTTCGCGGTCAGGTGGCATCCCTGGTAGCTCATTAGGGAACACGTCAGGAAATTCTCAAACTATAGGAACCTGATCAAGACTAGGCACTTCGGCATCAACATCTCTAACAACTACCAGAAATCCTTGGTTCCCCTTATCCATTAATTGCATAGCACTCATAGATGAGATGATGCTAGCTAAAGTGGGACAGTCATCACCCTTAAAAACAAAAGGTGAGATACCCGGTATGTCAAACTTCACAATTTTGGAATAACAGCCCACATCAGCATGACAAGCTGCTAACCAATCCATGCCTAAGATGGCATCAATATCTTCCATTGGTTCTAAAAGGATCAAATCAGCTAAGGTCTCAACCGTATTAATTCTAACAATACAAGACCGAAACACGACTTGAACCACCGTGGAGACTCCAAGTGGAGTGCCAACATGAAATGGGTGGGATAATAGTTCAGGTTGTTTATCGAAACGAGATGCAAGATGTGAAGATACATATGAATAATGAGAACCCGTATCAAATAACACTCGAGCATCTAAAGAACAAACTTGTAAAGTACCTGCCACCACAGCATTAGAAGCTTGAGCATCTTGACGTGTCAAAGCATACACACGTGCCTGACCTCTTCCTCTTTGGCTCCCTCCTCTGTTATAAGCCTGACCCCTGCCACCAGCTCCTCTGCCACTAGGACCAGAAGAATTTCCAATAGATATAGCTGAAGATGATGGCATTGGTGTTGTAGGACGTGCAACACCTGGAGCAAAGCCTCCTCTAGGATTTGGACAATCCCTCCTAAGATGACCAGATTGACCACAACCAAAACATGCACCAGTAGCCTTGAAACATATACCGGAATGGTAGATCCCACACTGCTGGCAGTAAGATTTAGTTAGTCTTGTCTGATTAGAACCATGTCCACTAGATTGAGGGGTGCCCCCAACAAAAGGTCTTGGACTTGAAACACTCATAGGAACAGATCCAAAAGAAGCAACCCCACCGAAAGATGATTGAGGACGAGCTCGATACCCCAAATAACCTTGCTAATTAGTCTGACCATGATGAGACTGAAATCCTCCTGAACTAGCTCCACCAGAAAATTGTCCCTTCATCTTAGGCTTCTTACCAACATCCTTAAAAGCATTTCTCTCTGCTATCCCAGCTTCAATTCCATAAGCAGAGTTTAGGACATCCTTAAAAGACATGCGTCCGACTTCAGGCATAAGAGTAGTGAACATAGGTTCTGCCAATCCACGAACAAAACGACGAACTTTCATCTCTTCTGAATTCACCAAGTATGGAGCACTCTTAGAAAGTCTAGTAAACTCCTTAGCATACTCAGTCACTGTCATGTTTTCTTGCCTTAATCTTTCAAAGGCAATTGCATCTTCTGCTTGCTTGTTAGCTGGATAAAATCGAGCGAGAAACTCTTCAGTGAACTCTTCCCAAGAAGGAGGAGGAAGTCCGATTGCTTCTTTGCTCTCAAGAAGAGACTCATACCAATATCTTGCCGAACCACGCAAGTTGTAGGATACTAACTCAACAACCCATTCCTTGGTGCACTTGAGAGCTCGAATAGCTTTCTTTGCGTCCTCTAGATATTGTTGTGGATCTTCATCCAATGAATCTCCATTGAAAGTGGATGAATTCAACTTTAAATACTTCTCAATTGGTGGCTCTTGATCCCCAAACAATTGATGAACTCTATGAGGCTGAGGATTTGGCATACTAGGAAAGCCTGCTCCGCCCCTATTTTGATTTGTTAGGGCCTGTAATACCGCATTAAGGGTTTGATTCATTCCCCTTAATTCAGTCGCTAAGTCCGGTTGAGCCTCTCTTACTGCGGGGTTCTCTCCTTCGCGCCTATCAGCTATCCTTTGGCTCCTTGGCCTTTGTCGAAGCGCTCCAAGTGGCGGAGAAACTGTCCTATTAGATTCAGCAGTATCAGGAGCATTAACAGCTCCACCACGTCTTTTCTTAGGTGGCATCTTCCACCTATCGAGTAAATAAAGCAATTGGATCACCAACGACATATGTATATGGAGTTCAAAGAGAATAGGACAGACAGAAGGAATCATGAGAAAAAGGATTGATGACAACTTCCTATAGGCCTCTAGTAACATCACACTTTGTGAAAATAGGCCGGCTTCCATTTGCACAATTGTGATCTTACTAGAGAACACTTGCTCCATATTACACAGGAAAACCTAAGGCTCTAATACCACTTTGTCATGGCCCGAACCAAGCCATGACTGGCGCTCAAGGGACAAGTCCCTCAGCAAGCCAAACGACCAAATTTTCAGAAAAACTGACAGAATCTCCTCTGTTTTTAGGACCTTACCCACATACATATTAACTCCCTGTATCAACAATAAACATCCATTTCCAAAGACAACAACAACAACATACTCCAATCATATCCACAACCAAATATATCCAGAATACGCATCATATATATATATATATATATATATATATCAAGTTGATAACTAGAGTATATAGTTAAAACCATAAGTCTTACATCACCAAATCATAATTACTACCTAAACAGTTCAAGATTCAAAATAACATAACCCACACGAGGATCCTGCCTGTGACATATGGAGCATTGACATAATCTGAATTTTTTGAGCAAAGGTTCCATTACATAATTACTTAGCCCTTGGAAAGAAGAAGGGCTCACCAAAATGACTAAGATCTACTGAGGGGCAGGTGGAATGGAACCGGGAATGACTCCTGTATCTGAAAAATATGGGAATATAATAGGGTGAGTTTTACAACTCAGTGAGCAAACATTACATCTATAACCCACACGAGACAATACAGAGTTTACCTTGAAAATTATATTTCCTTTCAGAAATGAGAAATTTATATTAATTAATTATGCAAACAAAAAGATAGGTAGTTAAGCGGATGAACTGAAATGGGAGTTCTCATTCCAGAAGTCAAATCAAATCAAATATTACACATTTAGGGCGGCTCCACCTCTAAGGGTAGCCCTTTCCTCTAATGTGCCCGTACGGTATAACAGATCCAACGTGTGGCCTACACGTTGGGCTAGCAACGCCCCTGCTAGCTGAGGTCTGAGTTAGATGCATCTAAGTTAACGTCATAACCGCCGTTAACTACGGTTTTCTAGTCAGAGTCTCCCAAACCAATCCAAACCAAATCATTTATAACAAATCTCTAATAATTATAACATATTACTAATTCTTTCATATTAAATCAAAAATATATATATAAGAATGCATACTAAAATTTAATTAAAATTTAATAAAGTCAAATAAAAAAAAACATGTATGCTTTACAAAATATATAAATATCGTCTCGTGTGTATTTTTATAAAATTGTGAGTTTCACGAATCATTATTCATTTCAAAAATTCAAAAATCACAATAGTAAAATATCTTCAGACTCCAAAATTAATGATTCAACAAAATATTGATAATAATATATTTAAAAACAATTATAGATATAATATCCACTCACAACTTGATTTCAAAGAACCGGAAGCAACTCTGAGCGCGCCAATGAGCTACCAAATGATGTCCAATAACTCTACAACTCTAAAAATATGACAATAATGATGTTTGTGAGCTACTAACATTGTCAATTAACATAATCTAACTCATCTTGACCAAAAGTCCCAAATTTCCTAATTCTAATAACCCTAAATTCGGATTTATATATACCCATAAATATAGAGATGACAAAATTGGGGATATGGCTAATTATTAAGTCAAAGAGTTACCTTGAAACCTCAATAATAATTGGAACTCAAAGTTGAATGCTTCTTTCACTCATTAAGTTGACATTCCATGATTTGGGGTTTTGAGAAAATGAGATTTTGAATAAATAGAGATAGAGTAGAAAAAGAAAGAAAGGTAAGATAATGAAGATGAGTTTGATAATGGTGTGAAATTGTAAGAAGAGATGAGAAGATGGAAGAGTTGAATGAGAAGAGAAGAAGAAGAGAAGGTTTTAGGTTTTGTTGGAAGGAAATAAAAGAAAGTGAAAGAAAGAAAGGGGGACGGGGGACGGGTCTTCGAAAGAGGGGAGGGGAAATAGGGAAAGAAAATTTAAGTGGGGGCATGTGCCCCCCACGTGCTTTCCTTTCCTTCTTTTTTTTTTTTTTTTTTGGTCATTACAAGAAGCACCAAGAGCTTGGAGTAACCTCATCACATCCACTGTATCATCTAAGTAGTACTTAGCTTTACTTGGTTTTTGACCAACAGTGCATGAAAAGATTTCTGGTGCTGGCAAAGATGCTCCACCATAAGCTTTGGTTAATAAGCTCTCAAACATGTCTTCATCAGACCTATCATCCCCAACGCACAATACAAAATCTGGCGATTTCCCATTTTCGGCCATGGAAGAAAGAACCTCCTCTGCAACTAGACCTTTGGTAATCCCCTGCAAATATTAAGATATTTAAGTACAACCATATTCATAGGTTAAGAGATGAAAAAGATTGGTAGATACCTGTGGCATTACTTCAATGATATGCTTTCCTTTCTTAACAACTACAGGCTCATTTGCAAGAACACCATCAAGGTGATCTAGCAGCTGCTTGGCTTGCCAAGATCCAAAATCAGGATCTGTGTTGCGATAATGCCATACCAAGGCACTCTCTTTGGTCTTTATATAGGCGCCTTCCATTGCCTCGGTGTACAATCTCATCACAGGTTCAGCAATGCTTTTCCATACAAAGTTTGTACTAATATGACTCATTTCCCAAGTTGATTCTTGACCCCATCTGCAGAAAAGATCCAACAGAAAAAGAAAAAGCTTCATAATGCAGATACCAAAAGGAATTTTTTGGATGTCATTGATTATAAAATCACTTGCCTCACAAAATAACCATGCTCAGCTGCTATACCAAGATTCTTACACTAATTGAACCATTCACCCAATGTGGTTTTTCCTCTGCCACTTACTATAAACACTGTGTTATTAGGGTCATTGCAAATGTTATTTAGAATGGCTATGACTTCAGCACTTGGGAGTTTAACAACAGAGGAATGAGGCACAATTGTACCATCATAATCCAGAAAAATTACCCTGCAACTAGTCCTTCTATATGCTGAGACAATGTTGTAATTCGAAACCTTCCTGAAACTTGGAGAAAGGGACAAGACTCTAAAACTCAGACCAAACCCCATTCCCCAGCAATGATTCCTAAAATGATCCTTACTAGAGTGTTCTAGATGCCGCATAAAACTTCTGCTCCAGTAAGCTAAATCATGAGACTTAACATATCGATAGTGCTTATTGTGTCGCAACTGTTGCTCTCCACTTGGCATTTTGATGGCCAAATTCATTGCATTAGCTACACCATTGATGTCCCATGGATTCACCCGGATTGCGCTACCAAGAGATGGCGAGCAGTCCATGAATTCGGAAACTACAAGTGCACTTGTATGTGGAGAATCAGGATCAAGTTCTAGAGCTTCATCCATTTTAGAACTCCCCTGCCTACACACTACATACTCATATGGAATCAAATTCATACCATCTCTTACCGCATTCACAACGAAACAATCTGCCAAAGCAAAGTAAGAAATCTTCTCATACACAGGAATAGGATGATCAATGATGATCACAGGTTGGTAACCAGCAAAACCAAACCTTTTGTTTATCCTATTAGCAGTAATATATGTCTCCTTCTGCGCTTCCTTGACAATCTGGACAAGCACAAATTCACCCTGAAATTCCGGATACTGCTGAAGGAGTTCTTCCATTGCCAAGAGCTTTAGACTGATACCTTTGAATATGTCCATATCATCAACACCAAGAACAAGTTTCTTACCCTTAAATTTCTTGTAGATTTCTCTGGCTTTGACTAAAGAAGAAGAGTGGTCTAATGCAGATTGAAGCCAACCCACATGAATCCCCACTAGCAAACTTTTAATGCATATTATACGGCCAAAGTATTCAAGCTCAATGTAACCCCTTTTAGATTCAGACTTTAAGCCAAGAATTCGACTACAACACGAAAGAAAATGGCGTGCGTAATCAAATGTATGAAAGCCAATTAAATCTGAATTGAGTAATGCTTTCAAAATTTCATCTCTAACAGGTAAAGTCCTATTGATTTCTGATGAAGGAAATGGACTATGAAGGAAGTATCCTAGCTTGATCTTATTACAACGCCTTCGCAGAAATGTTGGAAGAACCATAAGATGATAATTATGAACCCACACATAATCCTGTTCTGGATTAATGACCTCCATGACTTTATCTGCAAAAATCTTGTTAGCAGACACATAAGCCTGCCATAAGGATCGATCGAAGCCATTGCGAAAGTCAGCATGCATTGGCAACATGTCATGGAATATAGGCCACAAATGTTGCTTGCAGAATCCATTATAGAATTGTTTCTGTAGTTTTGAAGGAATGAAAGTAGGCACACAATTGAACTCCTCCAACAACTCAACAGAAACATTCCCTTGTTCGCTAGCATCTACATCGGCCTTCAACGATCCCACGTAAAAAACATCGGTTTCAGAAGAGATAGAATCTTTTAACTGCCACAAAATAGAACCTTCATCATAAGTAAAACACCATCTGCCGGTTTTTTTGTCCTTTTCAGCATTGATTGGAAGAAAATTTGCTACTATGATTATCTTTTGGTTGCATTCTGATGAGAAAGTATTTGAATAATCCTCCGCTTCATCATCATCATCATCATCATCCCTTCTTTTGCCATCTACATCAGAAAATGTTCTTGGAACTGTCATAACTCGCCGAAGAGCTCGATGAGTTTGAGGGAAATTTAAAACTTCCCTTGGCACCAAGTCCAACAAATTGATGCATGATCTTGCCACCATCCTTTTTCCAGTTCCAAGTTATTGAGCCTTAAATTTGAAATGTTATCCAAAACTTAAAGAATCTCGAATAAATGAGTAAGGAAGATCAAGCACCTGTGAAGATAGAAGAGAAATAGTTACAACCATAGAGTGAAACAATGCCACAGCAATATATGACACAAGTTAACTACTCAAGCAAAATCCTCTAAATCCAAATACCACTACAGATTAAGAAGCACGTAAATCACACACAAGTATTGGTATATATATATAACTTGGAATTCATGTAGCTAATTTCATGAAGATCTCTTTACACTTGACATTTTTTCTCTTGCTCATACCACAGTACAATGATATGCAACCAAAGATTGATTTATCAGAAACATAGAAATGAAAAGTTAAAGAAAGAATTTTAGTGGATATCAAATACCATGAACTCAATTTATGCAGCAACAACACTCCAACTCACATTATGCAGCACTCTAATCCAGAAAATCGATTGAATTGCTTATACCGATTTAGCAACGAAACAACATAGTCATATGGTTCTACTTATCCACCTTATATTAGTATAAATACGTTCATTCAAATTGATTTATCAGTCTGCATAAACTGTAAAATATCGTTTGTGTTTCCTTGATTCAACCCCCCCTTTTTCAACTCATTAGGAAACCTTCACAAATAAATAAATAAACCATGATAGGACTTTCATCAAAATCCTTAACCAATAAATGAACATTAAGAAAAAAAATCTTTTGAATTAATGAAATAGACCAAGTGTGCAAGTACAACTAATTTATCCTTATCAAAAACCAACTCGAAATTTATGTCCCTGTTAAAAATATAAGGAAAGCTAAACTATATTCAGCAGAGTGGAATATCAGTACTGCCAGCTAGATTCAGCAGCATGTGCCATTATTGGTGTTAACAATCTTTGTTTTTCTCATTTTCTCACTGAGCATTGTACTGAAACACGTTTTCCTAACCCCACCAAACACATTAACAACATGCAGAAAGAATAGTTGTAGAAGGCATTTACCTGAGAAGGATCAAACAGATGCAGACAACAAAGGTTGTTTCTTAGAAACTCGTTTCCCTTTGAAGGGTGAACAAACAATGCAACTGAGAAAACCAAATATGAATACATATAAGATATAATAAAAAAGGAGAGAAGGAAAAAGAAAGGATCAAATTGAAGGAAGAGTGAAGGAACAATAATGGGGAAAAAACATATCATATTGTCATGAATAATTCAGAACTAAAAAGTGAGTGTTAACATTTTTCTTTTTAAAATAAAAATGCAAAATATCAGATTTGTTTATGGATAAGAAGGATATTATGACTGATGAGAATTGTAGGAGTTATAAGGGGTCATTGGAACCGAATTGGAATGATGATTCATATCTAATCTAATTAGTACTAACAAATTATTAGCAATTAATTCTGTTAACTGAAAATTGAAATAATAAAAAACGTTGGAAACATGTACATATGTTTTGTGAGAGTACGTTTGTTTGATCTCACAAACTACTTAGTATAAACTATAAAGTATAAAGTGAATGAAGCAAAGAAACATGGAAGAAAAATCAAGAAATAACAGATAATCCGGATTTGAATGTAAATTACACTACTTTGCTTGATTTACACTCTTATTTGATGCCTACCTACATTACAGTGCATTAATATACATAATGTCATAATGAAAACAGATTGACCTTGTTTTTCCACTAAACTTAGAAAATATATAATTTCATTTTATCCATATATAGATTTCTTTTGGATAAACATATACATATAATTGAAAGAGAGAGAGAGAGAGCATATATTGTTTATAATTAAATAATTAATTCAAGGAATGCGGTTAAGTAGAAGAGATATCTTTTATTATTAATCAAGTATTGAAAGTTTGATCTTTTGGGTCAGATATCTATTCATTAAAGTCTTTACAAGCTAACAAACTCGACAAGTGAATACTTCTATAAATATTATAACATTTCAATGTAGTGAATAAATGTGGAGAAGAGAATGGGGTGATTGAGGGGCAAAAAATTAGGATAATGGAAAAGGATATACATATTATATGGGTATAGAATTAGGGAGTGAGAGTGACCAACATTACACTACTTAAAGCATGTGATGTGGCTGCTCGATCTTGTTGGACCTTACCATGATGCCAACACTGATCTCCCTTTTCTCTCATTCCCTATCATTAATATCTGGTTTCTTCTTTTTCTTTGGCAGTCACATCCATCCTATATATATATTTTGGTATATTTCAATAAACTTTGATTAAAAACAAAAGAGATGAGACGCAATTCATGATGGGTCACACATTATAGTAAAATTAATCTCATTATAAAAGGCAACATAACCAAGTTTAATAATCTGTTTTTCAAGTCCAAGTTATGGTGCTAAATAAGCTACATACTTTCTTCAATATCTAGATCTTAAAGGGTTTATAATAATAATAATAATAATGACACGAATACCCCTTCATGGTGGGGTATTGATGAGTGGATAATTTATACGCTTTTTTGTAGTGTTTTCATATAGTTTTTAGCATGTTTTATTCATTTTTTGTTATATTTTTATTAATTTGTATGCAAAAATCATATTTCTGGACTTTACTATGAGTTGGTGTGTTTTTCTGTAATTTCAGATATTTTCTGGCTGAAATTGAGGGACTTGAGCAAAAATCTGAGTCAGAGGCTGAAAAAGGACTGCAGATGCTGTTGGATTTTGACCCTCCTGCACTCAAAGTGGATTTTCTGGAGCTACATAAATCCAATTGGCGCGCTCTCAACTGCGTTGGAAAGTAGACATCTTCGCCTTTCCAGCAATATATGATAGTTCATACTTTGCCCGAGATTTGATGGGCCAAACTGGCGTTTAAACACCCACCAAAGACCCTTTTCTGGCATAAAACGCCAGAACTGGCACCAAAGTTGGAGTTAAACGCCCAAACTGGCATCCAAGCTGGCGTTTAACTCCAGAAACGGCACATGCACGTGAAAGCTAGGAAGCTCAACCCAAACACTCACCAAGTGGGCCCCGGAAGTGGATTGCTGCACTCTCTGCATCTAGTTACTCATTCTCTGTAAACTTAGGTTATTAGTTTAGTACAAAAACTACTTTTAGAGATTTATTTTGTAACTTATGACATTTTTGAAAAATCCTATTGTATCTTCTACAGTATGAACCTCTAAACCCCATAGGTAGTGGTGAGAAGCTCTGCTGTGTTTTCATAGATTGATGCAATTACTACTATTTTCTATTCAATCATGTTTGTTTCTATTCTAAGATACTCACTCGTATTTCAACATGGAGAATGTGATGATCCATGACATTCATCATCATTTTCCAACTTATGAACGCGTGCCTGACAACCACTTCCGTTTTACATGAGCTTAACGTAGTCATCGGGCGACAGCTTGAGTGCGTATCTCTTGGGTTTCTAATCCACGAGTTTGACCTCCATCTCCTGACAACAGAGCACTCAAACTCGTGAGATCAAAACCTTCGTGGTAGAGGCTAGAACCAATTTGCAGCATTCTTGAGATCCGAAAAGTTTAAACCTTGTCTGTAGTATTCCGAGTAGGATCTGGGATGGGATGACTGTAACGAGCTTCAAACTCGCGAATGTTGGGTGCAGTGACAATGTGCAAAAGGATAAATGTATCCTATTCCGACACAAGTGGGAACCGATAGTTGATTAGCCATGCGGGAAATTGTAGAGGACATGTTTTCACTGAGAGGACGGATGGTAGCCATTGACAACGGTGATCCACCAACATACAGCTTGCCATGGAAGGGACATGCATTTTTGGAAGAAGAAGACAGTAGGAAAGCAGAAATTCAGAAGACAGAGCAACTATGAAACCTCAACCTGCTCTCTATTATTGAATAACAAGTACCATTCTTTTCATGCTCTTTTACTTTTCACAAACAAAATCCTTTTTATTTTTAATCTCCTGACTAAGAGTTACAAGATAACCATAGCTTGCTTCAAGCTGGCAATCTCCGTGGGATCAACCCTTACTCACGTAAGGTATTACTTGGACGACCCAGTGCACTTGCTGGTCAGCTATGCGGAGTTGTGAAAAGTGTGAATCACAATTTCGCATACCAAGTTTTTGGCGCCGTTGTCAGGGATTGTTCGAGTTTGGACAACTGACTGATCATCTTGTTGCTTAGATTAGGAAGAATTTATCTTTTTGGTTTAGAGTCACTAACTTTGAGTCCTTTATTTTCTTTTCAAAAAAAAATTTCGTTTCTTATTTGAGTCTTATGTCAATTGCATGTTTTAATTTTTCTTAAAAATTTTTCAAAAATATATACATTGTGTTGTTTCTTGATCTTCTAGTTGTTCTTGTTTATTTTTCTTGTTTGATCTTTAGTTTTTCTTGTTTTGTGTCTTTCCTTGTTTTTCTTGTGCATTTTCGAATTATTAGTGTCCAAAATATAAAAATTTTTAAGTTTGGTGTCCTTTGTGTTTTTATTTTCCTAAAGATTTTCAAAAATTGTTCTTGGTGTTCATCTTGATCTTCAAAGTGTTCTTGGTGTTCATCTTGACATTCAAAGTTTTCTTGTTTGTTTTCTTTGTTTTGATCTAAAAATTCTAAGTTTGGTGTCATTTTATTGTTTTTCTCTTTCCACATTAAATTCAAAAATATCTTTTCTCTTTATTTTAATTAAATTTTCAAATTTTCCATTTAAAAAAATTTTCAGATTTTTATTTTAAAATTTTTATTTTTTTCTTATCTTAGTTTTAAATTTCAAAATTCAAATCTTTTTCAAAAATCATACCTTTTTCAAAATCTTATCTTATCTTTTCTAATCTCAAATTTTAAAATCATATCTTTTTCAAATCTTTTCTTTTATTTATTTTCTTACAAGTATCTTTAATTTTAAGACATATATTTTTCAAAACTTCCTAACCACTTTCTCTCTCTTCATTTTTCGAAAATCATATGCAAAATTTTTCAAATCTTTTTAATTAATTAATTAGTTTCGTTTTCTAATTTCTTTTATTTGTTTTTCCCTTCTTAATTTTTTAAACTTAGATTCAATTTTTCATTTATTTTATTTATTTTTTTCCTTTTTATTTTGGTTTTCAAAAAAAATGAGAGAAAAATTGTTTATTTGCAATTCACATCATCTTCCTTTCTCTATCATGGACCTAAGTGGAAATGAACAGTCTAGAAGGACTCTGGAGTCATATGCTAACCCCATTACTGCTTCATATGGAAGTAGTATCTGTATACCCTCCATCAAAGCCAGTAATTTTGAGTTAAATCCTCACCTCATTATCATGGTGCAGCATAATTGTCAATATTCCGGTCTTCCCAGGAAGAACCTACTGAGTTTTTGGCACAGTTCTTATAAATTGCTGACACAGTATGTGATAAGAAAGTGGATCAGAATGTCTACAGATTATTACTGTTTTCATTTGCTGTAAAAGACCAAGCTAAGAGATGGTTAAAAAACCAACCCAACGCCAGCATAAGAACATGGAAACAGTTGTCAGACAAATTTCTGAATCAATATTTCGCTCAAAAAAGGATGACACAGCTAAGGCTGGACATCCAAAGCTTTAAACAAGAGGATAATGAATCTCTTTATGATTCCTGGGAGAGGTACAGAGAGATGCTAAGGAAATGCCCCTCTGAAATGTTTTCAGAGTGGGTGCAGTTAGACATCTTCTACTACGGGCTTACAGTAAAGGCCCAGATATCTCTAGACCACTCAGCTGGAGGATCTATGCACATGAGAAAGAAAATTGAGGAGGCTCAAGAGCTCATTGATACAGTTGCTAGAAATCAGCATCTGTGCTTAAGTAGTGAGTCCTCCATGAAAGAAGAGGCTAAAGCAGTATCCACCGAACTTAGTCCTCTAGAATAAGTTGCTGAACTCAATCAGTAATTACTTGCTCTAACAAAACAGTTAGTAGAATTTAAAGAGATGCTACAAGACACTCAAAATGCTAACAAAAATATAGAAGCACAATTGGATCAGACAAGACAACAATTATCTAAACAAATAACAGAAGAGTGCCAAGCTGTTCATCTGAGAAGTGGAAAGACATTGAATGCCTCAACTCAAGGCAGCAAGAAGGCAAGAAAGGAACAAATGACAGAGGATGATCAAGCCACTGCCCAAAATCTCTCTGAAAGCCCAGAGAGGAATGATTCTGGCTTTCAAACGCCAGAAAGGGTACAAAATTGGCGTTAAACGCCCAGTGGATGGCCAATTCTGGCATCCAAACGCTAGAAAAGGGTGGAAAATTGGCGTTAAACGCCCATCCAATCCCCAATCCTGGCGTTCAAACGCCAATAAGGGATCAGACACCTGCAGGTGCTGATAACAACCCCCTTAAGCAGGCTTCTCCAACTACTTCTGTAGGAAATAAACCTACAGTAAATAAAGTTGAAGAATATCAAGCTAATATGCCTTATCCTCAAAAATTCTGCCAAGCAGAACAGGATAAACAATTTGCCCACTTTGCATATTATCTCAGGACTCTTGAAATAAAGATTATGTTTGTAGAGACACTTGAGCAAATACCCTCTTATGCTAAGTTCATGAAAGAGATCTTAAGTCATAAGAAGGATTAGAGAGAAACTGAAAAAGTTTTCCTCACTGAAGAATGCAGTGCAGTCATTCTGAAAAGCTTACCAAAGAAGCTTAAAGATCCCAGAAGCTTTATGATACCATGCACATTAGAGGGTGCTTGTACCAAGACAACTCTATGCGATCTTGGGACGAGTATCAACCTGATACCTGCATCCACTATCAGAAAGCTTGGTTTGACTGAAGAAGTCAAACCAACCTGGATATGTCTCCAACTTGCTGATGGTTCTATTAAAATGCCATCAGGCATAATTGAAGACATGATTGTCAAGGTTGGGTCATTCACCTTTCCCACAGACTTTGTAGTACTGGAAATGGAGGAGCACAAGAGTGTAACTCTCATTCTAGGAAGACCTTTCCTAGCAACTGGACAAACTCTCATTGATGTCCAAAAATAGGAAGTGACCCTGAGAGTCAATGAGGATGAGTTTAAGTTGAATGCTGACAAAGCTATGCAGCATCTAGACACATCAAGAGACTGCATGAGCATTGATATTATTGACTCCCTGGTGGAGGAGGTCAATATGACTGAGAGTCTTGAATCAGAGCTAGAGGACATCTTTAAAGATGTTCAGCCTAATTTGGAGGAATAAAAAAAATAGAAGAACCTTTGATAACTCCTCATGAAGAGGAGAAGCATCCTAAGCCCGAGCTCAAACTACTACCACCATCCCTGAAATATGCGTTTCTGGGAGAAGATGACACTTTTCCAGTGATCATAAGCTCTGCCTTAGAGCCACAGGAAGGGGAAGCACTACTTCAGGTGCTAAGGACACACAGGACAGCTCTTGGGTGGTCCAGAAGTGATCTCAAGGGCATTAGCCTAGCCAGATGCATGCACAAGATCCTATTAGAGGATGATGCCAAGCCAGTGGTTCAACCACAGAGGCGGCTGAATCCCACCATAAAGGAGGTGGTGCAGAAAGAGGTTATTAAATTACTAGACTGGGAATATTTATCCTATTTCGGATAGCCCCTGGGTGAGCCCTGTCCAAGTTGTCCCCAAAAAGGGAGGCATGACAGTGATTCATAATGAAAAGAATGAACTGGTTCCTATAAGAACAGTTACAGGGTGGCGTATGTGTATTAACTACAGAAGGCTCAATACAGCCACCAGAAAGGATCATTTTCCTTTACCATTCATAGACCAGATGCTAGAGAGACTAGCATCATGATTACTACTGCTTTTTGGATGGCTACTCAGGTTATAACCAGATTGCAGTAGATCCTCAGGACCAAGAGAAAACCGCGTTCACATGTCCATCTGGAGTATTTGCCTACATAAGGATGCCATTTGGTCTATGCAATGCACCTACAACCTTTCAGAGGTGCATGTTCTCTATCTTCTATGATATGGTAGAAAAATTTCTAGAAGTCTTCATGGATGACTTCTCAGTATTTGGAGACTCATTCAGCTCATGTCTTGATCATCTAGCACTTGTTCTGAAAAGGTGCCAAGAGACTAACCTGGTTTTAAACTGGGAGAAATGTCACTTTATGGTGACTGAAGGAATTGTCCTTGGGCATAAAATCTCGAACAGGGGAATAGAGGTGGATCAAGCTAAGGTAGAAGTAATTAAAAAATTACCACCACCTGCCAATGTTAAGGCAATCAGAAGCTTTCTGGGGCATGCAAGATTCTATAAAAGGTTTATAAAGGATTTTTCAAAAATTGCAAAACCTCTGAGCAATCTGTTAGCTGCTGATACGCCATTTATCTTTGACACAGAGTGTCTGCATGCGTTTGAGACTCTGAAAGCTAAGCTAGTCACAGCACTAGTCATTTCTGCACCAGACTGGACATTACCATTTGAACTAATGTGTGATGCTAGTGACCATGCCATTGGTGCAGTATTGGGACAGAGGCATGAAAAGCTTCTGCATGTCATTCATTATGCTAGCCGCATTTTAAATGACGCGCAGAAGAATTACACAACCACAGAAAAAGAGCTACTTGCAGTGGTTCATGCCATTGACAAGTTCAGATCTTATTTAGTAGGATCAAAAGTAATTGTGTACACTGACCATGCTGCTCTAAAATATCTCCTCACAAAGCAGGATTTAAAACCCAGACTCATAAGATGGGTGTTGCTTTCGCAAGAGTTTGATATATAAATAAGAGACAGAAAAGGGACAGAAAACCAAGAAGCTGACCACCTGTCCCGGATAGAACTAGTAGCAGGAGCATCCCTCCCTTTTATTGAGATTTCTAAAACCTTTTCGGATGAGCAATTGTTTGCCATTCTGGAAGCACCATGGTTTGCAGACATTGCAAACTATAAAGCTGTGAGATTCATACCCAAAGAGTACAGTAGGCAGCAAACAAAGAAGTTAGTTTCTGATGCAAAGTACTACTTGTGGGATGAACCGTACCTCTTTAAGAGGTGTGCAGACGAAATAATCCGTAGATATGTACCTAGAGAAGAGGCGCAGAAGATCCTATGGCACTGCCATGGATCACAATATGGAGGACATTTTGGAAGCGAGCGAATAGCCACAAGGGTCCTCCAATGTGGCTTCTACTGGCCTACTCTCTATAGAGACTCCCGAGAGTTTGTACGTAACTGTGACAGTTGCCAGAGAGCTGGTAATCTGCCTCACGGTTACGCCATGCCTCAGCAAGGGATCTTAGAGATTGAGTTGTTTGATGTATGGGGTATTGACTTCATGGGACCTTTCCCACCTTTATATGCAAACACTTATATTCTGGTGGCAGTAGATTATGTATCTAAATAGGTGGAGGCAATTGCAACACCCACTAATGATACTAAAACAGTGATAAAGTTTCTCCAGAAGCATATCTTCAGCAGGTTTGGTGTTCCTAGAGTACTGATCAGTGATGGAGGCACTCATTTCTGCAATAAACAGCTTGACTCTGCTCTGGTCCGATATGGAATTAACCACAAAGTAACAACTCCATATCACCCATAGACAAATGGGCAGGCTGAAGTCTTAAATAGAGAACTAAAACGAATCCTAAAACAGACTGTAAACACCCGTAGAAGGGATTGGACAAGAAGTCTGGATGATGCTCTGTGGGCATACAGAACTGCATTCAAGACTCGTATAGGGACCTCTCCATACCAGCTTGTGTATGGAAAAGCCTGTCATTTGCCAGTGGAACTGGAACACAAGGCCTACTGGGTAACCAGGTTCCTAAACCTTGATGCTAAGGTAGCTGGAGAGAAGATATTACTCCAGTTGAATGAGCTAGAGGAGTTCAGACTCAATGCTTTCGAAAATGCTAAAATTTACAAGGAAAAAGCAAAAAGGTGGCATGACAGAAAGCTGTCATCTAGAGTCTTTGAGCCAGGACAGAAGGTTTTGCTATTTAACTCTAGGCTCAGATTGTTCCCTGGGAAACTGAAATCCTGATAGAAGGGACCATATGTGATTACAAGTGTGTCACGATATGGATATGTAGAGCTTCAAGATATTGACTCTGACAAAAAGTTTATTGTTAATGGGCAGAGAGTCAAAAATTACCTTGAAGGTAATGTTGAGCAAGAATGCTCAAAGCTGAGACTAGATTAAAGCTCACTGTCAAGCTATTGACATTAAAGAAGCGCTTATTGGGAGGCAACCCAATCTTATTTATCTATGTTAATCACTTTCTCATTTTTATTTTCTAGTGTTCATCTATGGCTTCTTTAGGTTGATGATCATGTGAAGTCACAAAAACAGCTGCAAAATTAAAGTGGAATAAAAAACAGCATAAAAAATAGCACACTCTGGAGAACGAGCTTACTGGCGTTTAAACGCGAGTAAGGATAGCAGAATGGGCGTTTAACACCCAGTCTGGCAGCATTATGGGTGTTAAACGCCAGAATTGGCAGCCAGACTGGAATTTAACGCTAGAAAGGGCTATCTGGAGTCTGGCTGGCGTTAAATGCTAGAAAAGGGCATCAGCCTGGCGTTTAATGCCAAGAAAGGTAGCAGAGCTGGCGTTAAATGCCAGCATTGGTACACAAAGGGCGTTTAAACGCCAGAAAGGTGCAGTGGTGTGCGAAATTGTGATCACTACTTTTCACAACTCAAATAATCCCTAGTAATGGCCCCAAAAACTTGGTGCTCAATACCATGGCATAAACACAACTTTGCACAACTAACCAGCAAGTGCACTGGGTCGTCCAAGTAATAAACCTTACGCGAGTAAGGGTCGATCCCACGGAGATTGTTGGTATGAAGCAAGCTATGGTCACCTTGTAAATCTCAGTCAGGCAGACTCAAATGGGCATAGATGATGAATGAAACATAAAGATAAAGATAGAGATACTTATGTATATCATTGGTGAGAGCTTCAGATAAGCGTATGAAGATGCCTTCCCTTCCGTCTCTCTGCTTTCCTACTGTCTTCATCCAATCCTTCTTACTCCTTTCCATGGCAAGCTTATGCAAGGGTTTCACCGTTGTCAGTGGCTACCTCCCATCCTCTCAGTGGAAATGTTCAACGCACCCTGTCACGGCACGGCTATCCATCTGTCGGTTCTCGGTCAGGCCGGAATAGAATCCAGTGATTCTTTTGCGTCTGTCACTAACGCCCCGCCTGCTAGGAGTTTGAAGCACGTCACAGTCATTCAATCATTGAATCCTACTCAGAATACCACAGACAAGGTTAGACCTTCCAGATTCTCTTAAATGCCGCCATCAGTTCTTGCCTATACCACGAAGACTCTGATCTCACGGAATGGCTGGCTCGTTTGTCAGGCGAGCACTCGGTTGTCAGGCGATCAACCATGCATCATGTATCAGGAATCCAAGAGATAAACACTAGAGCCTTGGTTGCTCGTAGACCAAAAGTGGTTGTCAATCACCTCGTTCATAGGTGAGAATGATGATGAGTGTCACGGATCATCACATTCATCAAGTTGAAGAACAAGTGATATCTTGGACAAAGAACAAGCGGAATTGAATAGAAGAACAATAGTAATTGCATTAATACTCGAGGTACAGCAGAGCTCCACACCTTAATCTATGGTGTATAGAAACTCCACCGTTGAAAATACATAAGAACAAGGTCTAGGCATGGCCGTGAGGCCAGCCTCCCAAAGAGGGTTCAATCATAAAAACATGATCAAAAGATCCCAAGATTGAAAGATTAAAATACAATAGTGAAAGGTCCTATTTATAGGAAACTAGTAGCTTAAGAATTACAAAGATGAGTAAATGACATAAAAATCCACTTCCGGGCCCACTTGGTGTGTGCTTGGGCTGAGCATTGAAGCATTTTCGTGTAGAGACTTCTCTTGGAGTTAAACGCCAGCTTTTGTGCCAGTTTGGGCGTTTAACTCCCACTTAGGTGCCAGTTCCGGCGTTTAACGCTGGGAATTCTGAAGGTGACTTTGAACGCCGGTTTGGGCCATCAAATCTTGGGCAAAGTATGGACTATCATATATTGCTGGAAAGCCCAGGATGTCTACTTTCCAACGCCGTTGAGAGCGCGCCAATTGGGCTTCTGTAGCTCCAGAAAATCCACTTCGAGTGCAGGGAGGTCAGAATCCAACAGCATCTGCAGTCCTTTTCAGTCTCTGAATCAGATTTTTGCTCAGGTCCCTCAATTTCAGCCAGAAAATACCCAAAATCATAGAAAAACACACAAACTCATAGTAAAGTCCAGAAAAGTGAATTTTAACTAAAAACTAATAAAAATATACTAAAAACTAACCAAATCATACTAAAAACATACTAAAAACAATGCCAAAAAGCGTATAAATTATCCGCTCATCACAACACCAAACTTAAATTGTTGCTTGTCCTCAAGCAACTGAAAATCAAATAAGATAAAAAGAAGAGAATATACTATAGACACCAAATTATCAATGAAACTTAGCTCCAAATTAGATGAGCGGGACTAGTAGCTTTTTGCCTCCGAACAGTTTTGGCATCTCACTTTATCCTTTGAAATTCAAAATGATTGGCTTCTTTAGGAACTCAGAATCTAGATAGTGTTATTGATTCTCCTAGTTAAGTATGATAATTCTTGAACACAGCTACTTATTGAGTCTTGGCCGTGGCCCAAAGCACTCTGTCTTCCAGTATTACCACCGGATACATACATGCCACAGACACATAATTGGGTGAACCTTTTCAGATTGTGACTCAGCTTTGCTAAAGTCCCCAATTAGAGGTGTCCAGGGTTCTTAAGCACACTCGTTTTGCCTTGGATCACAACTTTATTTCTTTCTTTTTCTTTTCTTTTTCTTTCTCCACTTTTTTTTTTTCGTTTTTCTCCTTCTTTTTTTTTTGTATTCACTGCTTTTTCTTGCTTCAAGAATCATTTTTATGATTTTTCAGATCCTCAGTAACATGTCTCATTTTTCATCATTCTTTCAAGAGCCAACATTCATGAACCACAAATTCAAAAGACATATGCACTGTTCAAGCATACATTCAGAAAACAAAAAGTATTGCCACCACATCAAACTAATTAAGCTAGTTTTAAAGATGAATTCGAAATCCTGTACTTCTTGTTCTTTTGTGATTAAAAACAGTTTTTCATTTAAGAAAGGTGATGGATTCATAGGACATTCATAACTTTAAGGCATAGACACTAAGACACTAATGATCATAAGACACAAACATGGATAAACATAAGCATAAATTTTCGAAAAACAGAAGAATAAAGAACAAGGAGATTAAAGAACGGGTCCACCTTAGTGATGGCGGCTTGTTCTTCCTCTTGAAGATCCTATGGAGTGCTTGAGCTCCTCAATGTCTCTTCCTTGTCTTTGTTGTTCCTCTCTCATGATTCTTTGATCTTCTCTAATTTCATGGAGGAGGATGGAATGTTCTTGGTGCTCCACCCTTAGTTGTCCCATGTTGGAACTCAATTCTCCTAGGGAGGTGTTTAGTTGCTCCCAATAGTCTTGTGGAGGAAAGTGCATCCCTTGAGGTATCTCAGGGATCTCATGATGAGAGGGGTCTCTTGTTTGCTCCATTCTTTTCTTAGTGATGGGCTTGTCCTCATCAATGGGGATGTCCCCCTCTATGTCAACTCCAACTGAATAACAGAGGTGACAAATGAGATGAGGAAAGGCTAACCTTGCTAAGGTAGAGGACTTATCTGCCACCTTATAGAGTTCTTGGGCTATAACCTCATGAACTTCCACTTCTTCTCCAGTCATGATGCTATGGATCATGATGGCCCGGTCTAGAGTAACTTCGGACCGGTTGCTAGTGGGAATGATTGAGCGTTGGATAAACTCCAACCATCCTCTAGCCATGGGTTTGAGGTCATGCCTTCTCAATTGAACCGGCTTCCCTCTTGAATCTCTCTTCCATTGTGCGCCCTCTTCACATATGACTGTGAGGACTTGGTCCAACCTTTGATCAAAGTTGACCCTTCTAGTGTAATGATGTTCATCTCCTTGCATCATAGGCAAGTTGAATGCCAACCTTACATTTTTCGGACTAAAATCCAAGTATTTCCCCCGAACCATAGTAAGCCAATTCTTTGGATCCGGGTTCACACTTTGATCATGGTTCTTGGTGATCCATGCATTGGCATAGAACTCTTGAACCATCAAGATTCCGACTTGTTGAATGGGGTTGGTAAGAACTTCCCAACCTCTTCTTCGGATCTCATGTCGGATCTCCGGATATTCACCCTTTTTGAGTGAAAAAGGGACCTCGGGGATCACCTTCTTCAAGGCCACAACTTCATAGAAGTGGTCTTGATGCATCCTTGAGATGAATCTTTCCATCTCCCATGACTCGGATGTGGAAGCTTTTGCCTTCCCTTTCCTCTTTCTAGAGGTTTCTCCGGCCTTGGATGCCATAAATGGTTATGGAAAAACGAAAAAGCAACACTTTTACCACACCAAACTTAAAAGGTTTGCTCGTCCTCGAGCAAAAGAAGAAAGAAGAGAGTAGAAGAAGAAGAAATGAGGAAGAAGGGATTGGCATAGTGTTCGGCCAAAGAGGGGGAGAAGTGGTGTTTAGGTTGTGTGAAAATGAAGGGGTGAAGAAGGGTATATATAGGAGAGGGGAAGGGTAAGGTTCGGTCAAGTGAGGGTGGGTTTGGGAGGGAAAGTGGTTTGAATTTGAATGGTGAGGTAGGTGAGGTTTTATGAAGGATGGATGTGAGTGGTGAAGAGAAAGATGGGATTTGATAGGTGAAGGGTTTTTGGGGAAGAGGTGTTGAGGTGATTGGTGAATGGGTGAAGAAGAAGAGAGAGTGGTGGGGTTGGTGGGGATCCTGTGGGGTCCACAGATCCTGTGGTGTCAAGGAAAAGTCATCCCTGCACCAAATGGCATGCAAAATCACGTTTTGAGCCAATTCTGGCGTTAAACGCTGGGCTGGTGCCCATTTCTGGCGTTTAACGCTGGGTTCTTGCCCTTTTCTGGCATTTAACGCCAGTCTGGTGCCCTTTTCTGGCGTTAAACGCCCAGAATGGTGCCAGACTGGGCGTTAAACGCCCACCTGCTAGCCTTACTGGCGTTTAAACGCCAGTAAGTTCTTCCTCCAGGGTGTGCTGTTTTTCTTCCTGTTTTTCATTCTGTTTTTGCTTTTTCACTTGATTTTGTGACTTCTCATGATCATCAACCTACAAAAAACATAAAATAACAAAAGAAAATAGATAAAATATAACATTGGGTTGCCTCCCAACAAGCGCTTCTTTAATGTCAGTAGCTTGACAGATGGCTCTCATGGAGCCTCACATTTTCTCAGAGCAATGTTGGAACCTCCCAACACCAAACTTAGAGTTTGAATGTGGGGGTTCAACACCAAACTTAGAGTTTGGTTGTGGCCTCCCAACACCAAACTTAGAGTTTGACTGTGGGGGCTCTGTTTGACTCTGATTTGAGAGAAGCTCTTCATGCTTCCTCTCCATGGTGACAGAGGGATATCCTTGAGCCTTAAACACAAAGGATTCTTCATTCACTTGAATGATCAGTTCGCCTCTATCAACATCAATCACAGCCTTTGCTGTGGCTAGGAAGGGTCTACCAAGGATGATGGTTTCATCCATGCACTTTCCAGTCTCTAGGACTATAAAATCAGCAGGGATGTAATGGTCTTCAATCTTTACCAGAACATCCTCTACAAGTCCATGAGCTTGTTTTCTTGAGTTGTCTGCCATCTCTAATCAGATTCTTGCAGCTTGCACCTCAAAGATCCCTAGCTTCTCCATTACAGAGAGAGGCATGAGGTTTACACTTGACCCTAAGTCACACAGAGCCTTCTTGAAGGTCATGGTGCCTATGGTACAAGGTATTGAAAACTTCCCAGGATCTTATCTCTTTTGAGGTAATTTCTGCCTAGACAAGTCATCCAGTTCTTTGGTGAGCAAAGGGGGTTCATCCTCCCAAGTCTCATTTCCAAGTAACTTGTCATTTAGCTTCATGATTGCTCCAAGGTATTTAGCAACTTGCTCTTCAGTGACATACTCATCCTCTTCAGAGGAAGAATACTCATCAGAGCTCATGAAAGGCAGAAGTAAGTCCAATGGAATCTCTATGGTCTCATTTTGAGCCTCAGATTCCCATGGTTCCTCATTTGGGAACTCAGTGGAGGTCAATGCACGCCCACTGAGGTCTTCCTCAGTGGCGTTCACTGCTTCTTCCTCCTCTCCAAATTCGGCCATGTTGATGGCCTTGCACTCTCCTTTTGGATTTTCTTCTGTATTGCTTGGAAGAGTACTTGGAGGGAGTTCAGTAATTTTCTTGCTCAGCTGTCCCACTTGTGCCTCCAAATTCCTAATGGAGGACCTTGTTTCAGTCATGAAACTTTGAGTAGTTTTGATTAGATCAGAGACCATGGTTGCTAAGTCAGAGGGGTTCTGCTTAGAATTCTCTGTCTGTTGCTGAGAAGATGATGGAAAAGGCTTGCCATTGCTAAACCTGTTTCTTCCACCATTATTGTTGTTGAAACCTTGTTGAGGTCTCTCTTGATTCTTCCATGAGAAATTTGGGTGATTTCTCCATGAAGAATTATAGGTGTTTCCATAGGGTTCTCCTAGGTAATTCACCTCTTCCATTGAAGGGTTCTCAGGATCATAAGCTTCTTCTTCAGATGAAGCATCCTTAGTACTGCTTGGTGCATTTTGCATTCCAGACAGACTTTGAGAAATCAAATTGACTTGTTGAGTCAATATTTTATTTTGAGCCAATATGGCATTCAGAGTATCAATCTCAAGAACTCCTTTCTTCTGATTTGCCCCATTGTTCACAGGATTCCTTTTAGAAGTGTACATGAATTGGTTATTTGCAACCATTTCAATTAGCTCTTGAGCTTCTGTAGGCGTCTTCTTCAGATGAAGAGATCCTCCAGCAGAGCTATCCAAGGACATCTTGGACAGTTCAGAGAGACCATCATAGAAAATACCTATGATGCTCCATTCAGAAAGCATGTCTGAAGGACATTTTCTGATCAATTGTTTGTATCTTTCCCAAGCTTCATAGAGGGATTCTCCATCCTTCTGTCTGAAGGTTTGGACTCCCACTCTAAGCTTACTCAATTTTTGAGGTGGAAAGAACTTTGCCAAGAAGGCATTGACTAGCTTTTCCCATGAGTCCAGGCTTTCTTTAGGTTGTGAGTCCAACCATGTCCTATCTCTGTCTCTTACAGCAAAAGGGAATAGCATTAGTCTGTAGACCTCAGGGTCAACCCCATTAGTCTTGACAGTGTCACAGATTTGCAAGAATTCAGCTAAGAACTGATGAGGATCTTCCAATGGAAGTCCATGGAACTTGCAATTCTGTTGCATTAGAGAAACTAATTGAGGCTTAAGCTCAAAGTTGTTTGCTCCAATGGCAGGGATAGAGATGCTTCTCCCATAGAAGTTGGGAGTAGGTGCAGCAAAGTCACCCAGCACCTTCCTTGCATTGTTGGCATTGTTGTTGTTTTCGGCTGCCATGGGTCCTTCTTCTTTGAAGATTTCTGTTAGGTCCTCTACAGAGATTTGTGCCTTAGCTTCTCTTAGCTTTCGCTTCAAGGTCCTTTCAGGTTCAGGGTCAGCTTCAACAAGAATGCCTTTGTCTTTGTTCCTGCTCATATGAAAGAGAAGAGAACAAGAAAATGTGGAATCCTCTATGTCACAGTATAGAGATTCCTTGAGGTGTCAGAGGAAAAGAAAAATGGAAGAAAGAAGGAGAAGAATTCGAACTTAGTCAGATAGAGTTCGAATTGTGCATTGAGGAGGAGTGGTACTCCATAAATAGAAGGATGTGAGAAGAGAGGAAGAGCTTTTTCGAAAATTAAGTTAAAGAATTTGAAAATATTTTAAAAAAACACTAATTAATTTTCGAAAATAGGAGTGGGAAAGAAATCAAGTGATTTTTGAAAAAGATTTTGAGATTAGAAGTCAAAAAGATTTGATTGAAAACTATTTTGAAAAAGATGAGGTTAAGAAGATATGATTGGTTTTAAAAAAATATGTGATTGAAAAGATATGATTTGAAAACAATTAAAAAGATTTGATTTAAAAAAATTAATGACTTGCCTAACAAGAAAAGATATGATTCAAACATTAAACCTTTCTCAACAGAAAAGGCAACACACTTGAAATGTTCAATCAAATCATTAATTGTTAGCAAGTATCTTTGAAAAAGGAAAGAAATTGATTTTGAAAACGTTTGATTGAAAAGATATGATTTGAAAAAGATTTGATTTTGAAAAACTTTGAAAACTTGAAAAAAAATTGATTTGAAAACAAAATCCTCCCCCTTGTGCCATCCTGGCGTTAAACGCCCAGAATGGTGCACATTCTGGCGTTTAACGCCCAATGCACTACCTTTTTGGGTGTTAAACGCCCAACCAGGTACCCTGGCTGGCGTTTAAACGCCAGTCTGTCCTTCTTCACTGGGCGTTTTGAATGCCCAGCTTTTTCTGTGTAATTCCTCTGCTGCATGTTCTGAATCTTCAGTTCCCTGTACTATTGACTTGAAAATTGAACCAAGATCAAATAAACAATGCATGCAAGACACCAAACTCAAAATTAGACACTAGACTCAAACAAGAAACATAAAATATTTTTGGGTTTTTATGATTTTGTAAATTTTTTTTTTGGATTTTTCGAAAATTAAGTGGAAGAAGAAAACAAAGGTATCAAAATTCTTAATGAGAATTCCAGGAATCATGCAATGTTAGTCTAAAGCTTTAGTCTAAAGGAATTAGACATGGATAGCCAAGCTTCAGCAGGACATTGCATTCAAGAGCTAAATTGATAAGAATCAATCAGCTTTGGTGATGATAAGATCATCACCTTGAAACACTAGAATTCATTCTTAAGAACTCTGAAAAATACCTAATCTAAGCAACAAGATGAACCGGCAGTTGTCCATACACAAAACAATCCCCGGCAACGGCGCCAAAAACTTGGTGTGCGAAATTGTGATCACTACTTTTCACAACTCAAATAATCCCTAGTAATGGCCCCAAAAACTTGGTGCTCAATACCATGGCATAAACACAACTTTGCACAACTAACCAGCAAGTGCACTGGGTCGTCCAAGTAATAAACCTTACGCGAGTAAGGGTCGATCCCACGGAGATTGTTGGTATGAAGCAAGCTATGGTCACCTTGTAAATCTCAGTCAGGCAGACTCAAATGGGCATAGATGATGAATGAAACATAAAGATAAAGATAGAGATACTTATGTATATCATTGGTGAGAGCTTCAGATAAGCGTATGAAGATGCCTTCCCTTCCGTCTCTCTGCTTTCCTACTGTCTTCATCCAATCCTTCTTACTCCTTTCCATGGCAAGCTTATGCAAGGGTTTCACCGTTGTCAGTGGCTACCTCCCATCCTCTCAGTGGAAATGTTCAACGCACCCTGTCACGGCACGGCTATCCATCTGTCGGTTCTCGGTCAGGCCAAAATAGAATCCAGTGATTCTTTTGCGTCTGTCACTAACGCCCCGCCTGCTAGGAGTTTGAAGCACGTCACAGTCATTCAATCATTGAATCCTACTCAGAATACCACAGACAAGGTTAGACCTTCCGGATTCTCTTGAATGCCGCCATCAGTTCTTGCCTATACCACGAAGACTCTGATCTCACGGAATGGCTGGCTCGTTTGTCAGGCGAGCACTCGGTTGTCAGGCGATCAACCATGCATCGTGTATCAGGAATCCAAGAGATAAACACTAGAGCCTTGGTTGCTCGTAGAACAAAAGGGGTTGTCAATCACCTCGTTCATAGGTGAGAATGATGATGAGTGTCACGGATCATCACATTCATCAAGTTGAAGAACAAGTGATATCTTGGACAAAGAACAAGCGGAATTGAATAGAAGAACAATAGTAATTGCATTAATACTCGAGGTACAGCAGAGCTCCACACCTTAATCTATGGTGTGTAGAAACTCCACCGTTGAAAATACATAAGAACAAGGTCTAGGCATGGCCGTGTGGCCAGCCTCCCAAAGAGGGTTCAATCATAAAAACATGATCAAAAGATCCCAAGATTGAAAGATTAAAATACAATAGTAAAAGGTCTTATTTATAGGAAACTAGTAGCTTAAGAATTACAAAGATGAGTAAATGACATAAAAATCCACTTCCGGGCCCACTTGGTGTGTGCTTGGGCTGAGCATTGAAGCATTTCGTGTAGAGACTTCTCTTGGAGTTAAACGCCAGCTTTTGTGCCAGTTTGGGCGTTTAACTCCCACTTAGGTGCCAGTTCCGGCGTTTAACGCTGGGAATTCTGAAGGTGACTTTGAACGCGGTTTGGGCCATCAAATCTTGGGCAAAGTATGGACTATCATATATTGCTGGAAA